>NC_080793.1:90069118-90669118 GCF_028018385.1 Neofelis nebulosa | reverse complement strand
ACGGGCAACAGGACTCTGAAAATGGAAAAGAAGAAGGGGGACGGGGACAGGGTCGGGGACCTCAGGTCTTCAGGTGTGGTGACCTGGTGAGGTCTTTGATCTCCCAGATGCTCCGCAGGGGTGCCAAAGTGGCCTGAAACCTGGCAGAGACAAACAAACAAGAAAGGCTGGGCGGAAGAACCGGAAAGGAGGAGCCCAACAGGGCCCGAACCAGGGGCTGCTTCACAAGGGGACCTAGCAGGGGACCGGATTTGCCTTCAAAGCCTTGCTGGGCTGGCCCAACCCCCACTCCGCACCTGGCAACTGCTCCCCTTGGGAGGGGCGGCATCGCAGCTCTGAGCTCTCCACCCAGTGGCAGGAGACACCCCTCCCACCCAGTCCCGTGGCGGAAGGTGGCCAGCAGCACAGATGGCCCAGAGAAGCAACTCCTCCCCTTTCAGGCAGCTGCAGAGGGGCCGCGACTGATCCCCCAGAGCCCCCAGAGATGCCACAAGAATGAGGCCGACCCGTATAGCACCACAAGGGCTCTAGAAACTCACCGGTCACTGGGGCTACAACCCACGAAAGCAGGTCAGAACCAAACAGTAAATGTAAAAGGGGTCACTTGCCTGCTAAAATAGAAGATTTATGTCGCATTAAGAGGCCGCCTAACAAAGTAGCCAAAATGTCCATAAAACTTCGCTCATCATACCAAGAACCAGGAAAACTACCCTTTGAGAAAGAAAAACCAGGGGCACCTGGGGGTCTCAGTCGGTTTAGCATCCAACTTTGGCTCAGATCACGATCTCACGGCTTGTGCGTTCAAGCCCCGTGTCGGGCTCTGTGCCGGCAGCTTGGAGCTTGGAGCCTTCCTCGGTTTCTGTGTCTCCCTCTCTCGGCTCCTCCTCCTCTGCTCTCTCTCTCTCTCTCTCCCAAAAATATAAATGAAAAAATACAATTAAAAAAAGGGAAATAAAAATCAACAGATGTCAATACTGAAGTGAAAAAATGTTGAAAGTGTTTGACAAGGATTTGAAAACAGTCGTAGTTAAGAATGTTCAATAAACAATGACACATTCTCTTGAGACAAATTAAAAAATAAAAAATTTCTGCAAAGAAACAGAAGTTATAAAAACTCACTGGATGGACTGAGTAGTAGAATGGAGATGACTTTGGATAGGATCCATGAGCCTGAACACAGATCAACGAATTCATCCAATCTGAACAAAACCAAAAGGAAACAGACTGGAAAAAAAAAAAAAATGTAGGGTGGGGGATCTGTGAAACAGATGTCTAACTAAATATCCAAAATGGCCAACATTTATCATCCGAGTTCCAGAAAAAGACAAGGAGGGTGTGGCTGAAAAGATACTCAAAGAAACAATGGTTGACAACTTCCTAAATTTGGCAAGAGACATAAAACTACAGATTCAAGAAGCTGGGAGAAATCCAAATAGCATAAACCCAAAGAAATCCAAACAAAGACACGTCACTACTAAACTTCTGAAAAACTAAACACAAAAATAAAACAAAATGAAACAAAACTTAGAAACAACCAGGGAGAGATGATGCTCTACCTGTACCAGAAAGACTGAATTAATTACGCAGATTTGTCATCTGGAACCATCGAGCCAGAAGTTAGTGGCGCACTTTTCAAGAGATAAAAGAAAAGATCTGTGAGCCGCGAATCCTATATCTGGCAAAGCTATCCTTCAAGAATGGAGGGGAAATAGACTTCTCAGATGAAGGAAAATTAAAAGCATTTGGTGCGGGCAGACCTACCTCTAAAGATTGCTACAGGAAGCACCCTAAACCTTAAAAAAAAAAAAGGTTATGGATTGAATTGTGTCCCCCCACCCAAATTCATACGTTGAAACCCAACCCCCAAGGAGGTTGTATTTGGAGATAAGACCGTTAAGGAGGTAGCTAAGGTTAGGCAAGATGATAAGGATGGGGCCCTATTCTGATAGGATCGGTGGTCTTCATAAGAAGGGGAAGAGCCCCCAGGAGCGTGTGCACGTAGAAAACCGTGTGAGGAAACAGAAGGTGACAGCCTACAAGCCAAGGAGACGGGCCTCAGGAGAAACTACGCCTGCCAACACCTCGCCCTGGACCTGCAGCCTCCGGGACTGGGAGGGACGGGCTGCTGATGAAGTGCCCAGGATCGTGGTACGTGTCATGGCAGCTTGAGCAAAGGCATAAAAATGACAACAGACAGAGGAGGGGACCTTCGGAGAGGAAAACAAGGACAACGGAATGAGAAGATACAGAGGCAAACGTAACAGACTGTTCTTCCCCTCTTGAGTTTCTTTAATTATACTTTATGTTTGAAGCCAAAATTATAACACGATCTGATGTGGTGCTCAATGCACGTAGTGGAAACGCTTAAGACGATTATTTTTTTTTTAATTTTTTTTTTAACGTTTATTCATTTTTGAGACAGAGAGAGACAGAGCATGAACGGGGGAGGGTCAGAGAGAGAGGGAGACACAGAATCTGAAGCAGGCTCCAGGCTCTGAGCGGTCAGCACAGAGCCCGACGTGGGGCTGGAACCCACGGACCATGAGATCGTGACCTGAGCCGAAGTCGGACGCCTAACCGACTGAGCCACCCAGGCGTCCCTAAGACGATTATGTTTAAGAAGTGGGGAGGGTTGGGGATCTAAACGCAGGTAAAGCGTCTACACTCAGAGGGCAAAACATTGATAGCACAGGTAGTGGTACCAGGTCACAGGTGGGACAACGACAGTAAAGTTATGCCAAGTGGTATGTAAAAAAATATTGTATATAAAGAAGAATCCAGTGCTAAAAACTGTTCAGGTAACTAACAAGAAAGGAAGTCCCCCCCCCCCCCCGAAAAAAAAAAGAAAAAGAAAACCAAAGGAATGAAAAAAGAAGATACGTATAAAACAAAATATTAAAATGGCAGACTTGGGGCACTTGGGTGGCTCAGTCGGTTGAGCGGCCGACTTCGGCTCAGGTCATGATCTCGCGGTCCGTGAGTTCGAGCCCCGCGTCGGGCTCTGTGCTGACAGCTGGGAGCCTGGAGCCTATTTCGGATTCTGTGTCTCCCTCTCTCTCTGCCCCTCCCCTCCTCGTGCTCTGTCTCTCTCTGTCTCAGTAAAAAAAAAAAAAAAAAAAAAAAAAAAAAGTGTTTAAAATGGCCGACTTAAACTCTAATGTATCAATGAGTATTTTAAATATTAGTGGTATAAATATACCAACTAAAACACAGAGATTAGGGCATCTGGGTGGCTCAGTTGGTTGAGTGTCTGACTCTGGATTTCAGCCCAGGTCATGGTCTCATGGTTCATGAGTTCAAGCCCCACGTTGGGCTCCATGCTGGCAGTGCAGGGCCTGCTTGGGATTCTCTCTCTCTTTTACTCTCTCTCTGTCCCTCCCCTGCTCGTGCTATCTCGCTCTGTCTCAAAATAAATAAACTTAAAAGAAAAAAAGAAACTACTGTTAACAAAAAGACAGAGATCAATTATTCTTCAGTAAAGTTGGAAAAATGAAAAATGAAAAAAGGTAGAGATTGAGTGGGTAAGACACGTGATCCGCTCCCATGCAGTCTGGGAAAAATGACTTCAAAATAACGCCACTGATAAGCAGGGAAGAAAAGGATGGGAAAGCTGTATCACGGAAATACGAATTAGGAAGACAAAAAACACCAAGAGTGTTTATCATAACATCCAAGAAGGTAAGCTTCAGAGCAAAGAAAAGTTACTAGCAACAAAAGCGGGCATCACAGAACGATTAAGGCTCAGTCAACTCAGCATGACCCAGCAATCCTAAGTCTGTGTGTAGCATACCGCAAGGTTTCAAACTATACAAAAACAAAACTGGTGGAGAGGAAAGGAGAAACACACAGGCACAGGGATTTTAAGAGCCAGCTCACAGCGTGTGCTAGAACTCCCAGAGATAACACCCACAAGGCTGCAGAGGAACCAACAATGCCATGGCCCACTGGGTCTGCCTGACATCACAGAACCGTCCACCCACCCACGGCAGGCCACACATCCCGCACCAGCTTCGTGGACCACTCACCGAGAAGGCCATATCCTCAGTCAGACGGCAAACTTTAACCAATCAAAGAGAATTTTGAACTATACCGAGTACGTTTTCTACCCACAACAGAACCAGATTAGCAGTCGGTAAGTGAAAGACAAGAGAACAATCCCCAAATTCTCGGAAATTCAACAACGCACTTCTAAATAATCTGGGGGTTGAAGCAGGAGTCTCAGAGTACATTTGAAAATAAAAATAAATGAATGAAGTTGAATGAAAATTGAAACAAAATTGAAAATACAACATATGGAGGCACCTGGGTGGCTCAGTTGGTTAAGCATCCAGCTTCTCTGTTCAGGTCATGATCTTGCGGTTCGTGAGTTCGAGCCCCACATCAGGCTCTGTGCTGACAGCTCAGAGCCTGGAACCTGCTTTGCATTCTGTGTCTCCCTCTCTATTTGCCCCTCCCCTGCTCACACTCTGTCTCTCTCTCAAAAATAAATAAACATTAAAAAAACAAATTAAAAAAATAAAACATATCAGTTTGTGGGGTTTAGCTAATATAGTGTTGTGTTGACATTTGAAAAGAGAAAAACTATTGATCAATAATCTAAGTTCCTAGCTCAAGAGCCCAGAAAAAGAAGAGAAAGGAGACAAACAACAACTAAAAGCAAGCAGAAAGAAATTTAAAAAAGAGCAGAAATCAATGAAAATCAAGACATGAAAATGAGAGAACGAAACAAAAACACGTTATTTGTCAAAAAAGTCAGTAACACTGACAAACCTCTAGCTCAACTGGCAAGGATAAGAAGAGAAGAGACAAACCATCAATGTCGAATGAAAGAAGGGCATCACAGAGGATCTTGCAGACATTGTAAATCATAAATTTGTCACAAATGTCAGATATTTGACAAATGAGAAGAAATGGACTAATTCCTTGAAAACCACAAAGTACCAAAACTCAGCAGGATGAAACAGATATGCGAATAGTCCCATAACCGTTAAAAAAGAGTCTATAATTAAAAGTTCCTGAAAAAGTTTCAGATGTTTTCAAATAGAGAATTTCTCCAGCATTCACGGAATTAACACCAGTCGTACAAAATCTCTGCCAGTGAAGAAAGGAGGTCCTCTCATTTGAGTCCCAACTCATTTTATGAGGTCGCTATTACCTTAACACCAAGGTACAACAGATAGTACATAAAAATAAAGCTGTACGTCAACACCTTTCGGGAGCTTAGGTGCATAAATCCTCAAGAAAATATTAGCAAACTTGGGGCGCCTGGGTGGCGCAGTCGGTTAAGCGTCCGACTTCAGCCAGGTCACGATCTCGCGGTCCGTGAGTTCGAGCCCCGCGTCAGGCTCTGGGCTGATGGCTCGGAGCCTGGAGCCTGTTTCCGATTCTGTGTCTCCCTCTCTCTCTGCCCCTCCCCCGTTCATGCTCTGTCTCTCTCTGTCCCAAAAATAAATAAAAAAATGTTGAAAAAAAAATTTAAAAAAAAAAAAAAAAAAAAAAAAAAAAGAAAATATTAGCAAACTGAATCCAGTGATGTTTTAAAACGATTGTACATCATGAGCAATTGGGGTTTGTTCCAAGAATGCAAGGCTAGTTCAACATCAAAATCAACCAATGCGGGAATGCAAACTGGTGCAGCTGCTCTGGGAAAACACTGTGGAGGTTCCTCGAGAAATTAAAATAGATCCACCCTATGACCCAGCAATAGCACTGCTAGGAATTTACCCAAGGGACACAGGAGTGCTGATGTACAGGGGCATTTGTACCCCAATGTTTATGGCAGCGCTTTCAACAGTAGCCAAATTATGGAAAGAGCCTAAATGTCCATCAACTGACGAATGGATAAAGAAATTGTGGTTTATATACACAATAGAATACTACTTGGCAATGAGAAGAATGAAATCTGGCCATTTGCAGTAACGTGGATGGAACTGGAGAGTGTGATGCTAAGTGAAATAAGTCATACAGAGAAAGACAGATACCGTATGTTTTCACTCTTAGGTGGATCCTGAGAAACTTAACAGGAGACCATGGGGGAGGGGAAAGAAAAAAAAAAGTTAGAGAGGGAGGGAGCCAAACCATAAGAGACTCTTAAAAACTGAGAATAAACTGAGGGTTGATGAGGGGGCGGGAGGGGGGAAGGGGGGCGATGGGCATTGAGGAGGGCACCTGTTGGGATGAGCACTGGGTGTTGTATGGAAACCAATTTGACAATAAATTATATTTAATAATAATAAAAAAAAAAAAGTCAACCAATATAACCCATCATATCAATGGGCCAAATCACTTGCATGTCTATTTCTTTGTCTTGATGTCTGCTTTCCAGAGGACCTGAACTTTATTCATTTGCTAAGGGCTATGTACCAAAACCCCATAGCAACTTAAGTTGATAAATGTAATAGTGACACTTTAGATGGATTTTCTTTACGATTAGTTACAAGGTAAGGACGCCCAGTGGCACTGCCAGTGTTTAATGCACTGTTGTGGAGATCCTAGACAATGCCGTAACAAAAGAAAAGGAAATAAGAGGTATAATGAACATCTACCTAGAAAAATCAGAAGAACCATCAAACTACAGTTGACTTTTTTTTTTTTAACGATTATTTATTTTTGAGAGAGACAGAGCACGAGCAGAGGAGGGGCAGAGAGAGAGGGAGACACAGATTTCGAAGCAGGCTCCAGGCTCTGAGCCATCAGCACAGAGACCCATGCAGGGCTTGAACCCATGAACCGTGAGATCATGATCTGAGCCAAAGTCAGATGCTTAACCGACTGAGTCACCCACGTGCCCCAAACTACAGTTGACTCTTGAACAACATGAGGGTTAGAGACACTGACACCCACGTAGTACAAAATCCCCATACAACTTTGGACTCCCCAGAAATTTAACTAATAGCTTACCACTGACCAGAAACCTTATTGATAACGTAGTTGATGAACACATATTTTGTATATTATGGGTATCATATACTGCATTTTGACCATAAAGTAAGCTAGAGAAAACGTTATTAGGAAAACCATAAGAAAAAAATCTACGTACAAGCGGACCCATGTAGTTCAAACCCATGTTGTTCAAGGGGCAACTGTATTAGAACACATACAGGACTTCAGCAAGTTTTCCAGACCATACACTAAAATTGAAATGATACACAGAAGATTAGCATCGCCCCTGTGCAAGGATATGACATGAAAATTTGTGAAGTATATCATATTGTTAAAAAAATTTTTTACTGTTTATGTATTTTTGACGGAGAGAGAGAGAGAGACAGAGAGAGACAGAGACAGAGCATGAGGGGGGGAGGGGCAGAGAGAGAGGGAGACATAGAGTCCGAAGCAGGCTCCAGGCTCTAAGCTGTCAGCCCAGAGCCCCACGGGGGCTCGAACTCATGGACAGTGAGATCATGACCTGAGCTGAAGTCGGATGCTCAACCGACTGAGCCACCTAGGCGCCCCACATATTTTTATTAAGGAGGGCCCT
The DNA here is from genome assembly GCF_028018385.1 of Neofelis nebulosa. NCBI lineage: Eukaryota > Metazoa > Chordata > Mammalia > Carnivora > Felidae > Neofelis > Neofelis nebulosa. The sequence continues at coordinate 90,661,641 of NC_080793.1, read as the reverse complement.
TGTAATGAGCGCTGGGTGTTGTATGAAAGTGTTGAATCACTAAATTCTACACTTGAAACTAGTATTACAGTGTATGTTAACTAACTGGAATTTAAAGAAAAACTTGGGGAAAAAAAGGAAAAAAAAATATCAATGGTCTCTTTCTCTGCCAGCAGTAACCAACTATTAAATATAATAAAAGACGCAAATTACAATGACTACAGGTATGAAATATCTAGGAATTGCCCAAGAATCCAAAATCCTTCTATGTGGAAACAAAAACGCTAATAAAGGAGACTGAAGATCTCACTAAATACAAAAACATCCCACGCTCTTAGATAGGAACATTTGATATTATAAGATGGTTGATTCTTTTTAGTTTAACCTATGAATGAAATGCAGTATCAGTTGAAATTCCAGCTGGATTTCTTTTAAAGGAACTCAAGGAAGTAATTGAAAAATACATACAGAGACAGATCTATGAATAGTGAAGTCAATTTTAGAGAAGACAAAGGGAGGGTGTGTCCTGCCAGATAATGGGATGTGGTAAAGGGTGTTTTATTTTATTTTATTTTATTTTTAATTTTTTTTAAATGTTTTTTTATTTATTTTTGAGACAGAGACAGAGCATGAGTCGGGGAGGGGCAGAGAGAGAGGGAGACACAGACTCTGAATCAGGCTCCAGGCTCTGAGCTGTCAGCACGGAACCCAACACGGGGCTCGAACTCATGGAGCGTGAAATCATGACCCGAGCTGAAGTCGGATGCTCAACCGACTGAGCCACTCAGGCGCCCCAAGGGTGTTTTAATAAAGCCATACCGAAACCAACACAAGGGCAGGACAGACAAGGGAAAATGACAAATTGGAGACTGACCGGCATGTTTGTATGAGACTTAATAGAAGATAAAGTATAAAAATAAATTAACGGGGGGGAGGCGCCTAGGTGGCTCAGTCGGTTAAGTGTGCAACTCTTGGCTTCAGCTTACTCAGGTCATGATCGCACAGTTCGTGCATTCGAACCCTGCATAGGGCTCTGCGCCTGACAGCACAGAGAATGCTTGGGGTTCTCTCTCTCTCTCCCTCTCCCCTTTCTCTCTTCCTCCCTTTCTCTCTCTCAAAATAAGTATTTTTTTTTTTTAAATTTTTTTTTTTTTTTCAACGTTTTTTATTTATTTTTGGGACAGAGAGAGACATAGCATGAACGGGGGAGGGGCAGAGAGAAAGGGAGACACAGAACCGGAAACAGGCTCCGAGCCATCAGCCCAGAGCCTGACGCGGGGCTCGAACTCACGGACCGCGAGATCGTGACCTGGCTGAAGTCGGACGCTTAACCGACTGCGCCACCCAGGCGCCCCTCAAAATAAGTATTTTTAAAAAATTAATGAATGAATTAATGGGTAAACAACAGACTGCTTAGAGAATGACATGGGACTACAGAATACAGAAGAAGAAAGATAAATTGCACCGCTACCTAATCCCAGACATGGGGGCAGACTCTAAATAGATTAAAGACTTCAATGTGAAAGAGACTGGAAATCAACAGAGAGCAGAGAGTGCTGAAAAGTCCTCAAACAAAAGCACAAACCATTAAAAAACAAACAAAAACAATGGCCCTCATTACATCAAAATTCAGGCTCTGTTCAGTGAGAGCTAAGATACCAATGGCAGATATTAACAATGCAGATGCATGAAACTATATGGGGTTATTGCTGAGCGTAAACCAGGAACTCCTAGAAAAATAACCCAGGAAAAGTGGGTAATTCAAATAGAAAAACAGGGAAATATATATACGAAATATATATACGAAATATTTTCAAAATAGGAGATCCTAATTGCAGTTTCAGGTTGATAAATGAGGAAATAGGGGCATGATATTATTTTTTTTTTTTGATTATTTTTTTTTTTTTGGGGGACAGTGAGAGACAGAGCATGAACGGGGGAGGGGCAGAGAGAGAGGGAGACACAGAATCGGAAACAGGCTCCAGGCTCCGAGCCATCAGCCCAGAGCCTGACGCGGGGCTCGAACCCACGGACCGCGAGATCGTGACCTGGCTGAAGTCGGACGCTTAACCGACTGCGCCACCCAGGCGCCCCAAGGGTGGGCTTTTTCAAATCTCCCAACTATTCCTGATAAATTATTCTTTCAATTATGTCAGTTTCGCTTCATGTATTTGAGGACTCTGTGTTTAGGAGCATATATACACTTACAGTTGTTGGGGTTTCACTACGTATTGATACTTTTATCATTCCGAAATGTCTCTGTTTGTCTGTAGTGATAGTTCTTGAAAGTTCTTTCTGATACTGATACAGGCCACGCCAGCTCTTTCACGGTTGTTTGCATGGCATACTTTTCATCATTACTTGTGTCTTGGAATGTGAAGTTTTTTAGAGACAGCACAGGTTTTTAAAAAAAAAAAAAAATTTAGTCTGCCTGCTAACCTCAGCCTTTGGAATGTTTTGTCCATTTACCTTTGAACGTAATTCTCTATATGGTTGGGTTTTTGCTATTCATTTTTGCACCTCTGTCCTTTATTGCTTTCTTCTATGTTGAATAGTTCTTAGTTTACTATCTTAATTCTTCTCATTTCCCCAGCGACTTCGTGACTTGATGGAGCTTCCCCCTGGCAGATTCCTCAGAAGGGCTTATGAACATAGTACCGAGCTCTTATTTTAAATTGTTTTTCTACCAACTTCTTACTTGAAAGACAGCTTTTCTGGATATTTGATTCACATTTCTTTTTCCCTTGAATCTCTTGAAAAGGCTGCTCCCCTTTTGTTCTGCTTTGCATGTTGCTTCTGGAAGACGACTTTTTGCTTTACGTGTGTTCCGTCATCATTTAGCCGCCTACCCCGTTTTCCTCTCTACTAGGCACTAGATAGGAAAATAAAGTTTACGTATTCTCCACAGCATAATCCGTACTGTGGGTGCGGGTAATGGGTGGTTTTGTTTGATGTCCTCATGAGGACGTTTTGGAAGGGTGGAGATAATGGAAGACTAGGTGGCCACAATCGTCCTCACACACTGTGTTCTGGGACACAAAGGTTTTACATACACAAGGAAAGAGGGCATCAAGCCTGCACAGCAGCAGATCATTGACTTATCCTGCAGATTTTAAGATGCACCTTTTCCACCCATGTGACAGTACTTGTTACTGAAGTGCATCTTACCACTGGCATATTACAGAGCCATTCTAGTGGTACATAAAACAAAAGCATACAGTCCCGTTGGTGCAGTTCTAGATTGGAAATACCGCTCTCGTTTCTGTCCCAGCTTGCTCAGAGCCCCACATTTCCTGAGTTGGAACCCAGCTCAGAGCCCCACATTTCCTGAGTTGAACCCAACATCACAAAGGGAGGAGTCGTTTGGGTACTTCCTCTCCTGTGGATGACGATGCCGAGTGAAAACGGTCCCCGAATGGTTTCCGTGCTGCCCACCCCAGCCGCCGATGGAGCGTTCCAGAGCCCTCTTGTGGTTTCTTGGCAGAAATATGTGCCCTGCTTCAGGTTCGAGGGGAGTTTTCTCTCAGCATTCTGCCTCAGTTTTACGCAAGTTTACTGTTCCTAGCATATGTTTCTTTTGTGGTGCATGTACCTGGATGCTGGTTATTGTAAAGTTTTAACAGAAAGACTTTGGTTTTGGGTTTTTGTTCAAAATGCTGCTATGTTTCAAGGGCTGATGTCAGACAACATGCGTTGTTTTCACCATCTTTCCCAGGCACTTCTATCATTTTTAAAAAGTAGCAATGAACATCTGGATGTTGATTTACAAAATATTTTAAAAGTAGCTGAAAAGTTGCTATCATCATCTGCTAATAAAAATGATAGCTCTGGGGCACCTGGGTGGTGCCCAGAGTTGAGTGAGTTGAGTGTCCAACTTGATTTTGGCTCAGGTCAAAATGGATCATGGGACTGAGCCCTGCGTCGGGCTTCACACTGATCGTGGAGCCCCCTTAAGATTCTCTCTCTCCCTCTGCTCCTCTTCCCCTCTGCTCGCACTCTCCCTCTCTCTCTATTAAAAGAAAAACCCCACAGCTCTGGCATACGTGTAGTCATAGAGGCCTAGGCTCCCATCAATAGAAGTCTAGGAAGGGGCGCCTGGGTGGCGCAGTCGGTTAAGCGGCCGACTTCAGCCAGGTCACGATCTCGCGGTCCGTGAGTTCGAGCCCCGCGTCGGGCTCTGTGCTGACAGCTCGGAGCCTGGAGCCTGTTTCCAATTCTGTGTCTCCCTCTCTCTCTGCCCCTCCCCCGTTCATGCTCTGTCTCTCTCTGTCCCAAAAATAAATAAAAAACGTTGAAAAAAAAAAAAAAAAAAAAAAAAAAAGAAGTCTAGGGAATTTCAGATAACATACACTGAAGAAAGACACTAAGAAATGTACTTAATATTCTTTTTTTTTTTTTTTTTTGATTTTTAAATGTTTTTATTTATTTCTGAGAGAGAAACAGAGGACGAGCAGGGGAGGGGCAGAGAGAGGGAGACACAGAACCTGAAGCAGGCTCCAGGCTCTGAGCTGTCAGCAAAGAGCCCGATGTGGGGCTCGAACTCTCGAACCGTGAGATCATGACCTGAGCCAAAGTTGGAAGCTTAACCGACTGAGCCACCCAGGCACCCCTGTACTTAATATTTTCTAAACACAGACACCAAGACTACTACCCTACCTAGGTGGAAAAGTGAAAATCCAGAGGCTATTCTGTTGAACACATTACACATGCATATAGACTGATTATCAGGAATGTAGGTTTATTTCATTAAAAAATATAACGAAAAGATACATCCCCCAAAGACAGTACTGTATCCTTTAAAGCAGCAGCAATCACAAGGCACATATGTACGAAATACCTCAAGCAAAATAGAAACTAAACATTAAAAAATATGTTATTTAAAAAGATGTTGAAGACCATTTGTTAATATGAACACATATTATAAAAATGGCATTATTACTTTTTTTTTTTTTTTTTAACAATTTTACTCCTTTACCTTTACTAAGAGAAGAAACAACGGTGTAATATTTACACACTACCTTGTGGCACACAGCACAAGAAAAAACAGATAGCTAAAGTCCAGCTTAAAAATTTTATTTTTAGTGCATTCACATTTTTAGATATTTGGAATTCATAAGCTGAAAACAAAAATAATTTTCCTTCGCTTAGAAAAAGACAGTAGTTATATGTCCTTAGGCAAACCCACTCTACAAAAAAGGAATACATTCAAGATATTCTAAAATATCAAGGACATGATTTCTATTCTGGGATCGTCACAGTAACCCTCCTCCTAAAACAGATTAGAAGTCAACACACAATAAATGGGAAGGTCAATTATATTAAACTAAAATAGTATTTGATTTAAATTATTGCTCACTTAGGAAATACAATAAGTAGTCATTCTCCAGTTAGGGATGCTAAGGTAAGCTGTTAGAAATGTATATAAAAACTCTAGGATTCAAATATAATGAAAAGGTTGCCGCAACAGCACAAAGAGTGCTTCCTTACACATTAGCCACCACTGGGCTTCACAGGATGGAGACCGCGTAAGACGTGGCTGAATTAGATCCTCACAGATACGCTTTGTGTCCTAGACGGTGAAGTGCTCCTCTAAGCTTTAATGCTGCAGAGATGCTTTGCTAGGAAACGTTAGGAGTGCTCGCACAATTACTATTAGAGGGAGAAGAGATAAACTGAAGCTCCATTTTTAAACGGCAACAACAAACGAATATAAAATACTAGTATAATAAAACATTTAAATAGTACTAAACCGCACAATTTAAATATCGGTTATATGCTGTCATTAGTTTTCTTCTTTAAAAACCAGTTCCTGGGCTTTTAGGGGTGTGTGTGTGTGTCTGTGTGTTTAAATAACCAGCATCCTCCTCGTGGCGGCCCGCCGAGTCCACACCCACGTGATTGGTCGGTGGCCACCCTGCCAGGTACCCGCAGGCCTCTTCCAGGTTGCTCGGCGGCAACTGGGAGGCCTGCGTGTGCCGCACGGCGACTGCCCACCTGGCCCTGGGACCCGCCTACAGCAGCACGGCCTGGGCCACCTCCTTGATTGTGCGTGCGGCTCTCTCCAGCTCTTCGTCTGTCTGTTCCACTGTGACCACGACCCTGATGCTGAGAAACAAGGACACAGAAAACCGTCAAAGGAGGCTGTGCCACCTGTCACGGCACGGCAGAGCCGAGCGACTGTGGCAGGGACCCTCCGCCCGCAAGCCCGAACCCTGACGGGCCATTTTCAGAAGTCTGCCACTTGAGGCCCGACTGCAACCTTGTGGGGGGCTCTGGGTGCCGGGGGCTCTGCCTGAGGAGCACCGGGCCCAAGGCAGGAATTCACGTTTCTCAAATCAGGGAGTGTTTACGTGCTGACGCTCACATTTACAACTCCGTGAGTCGTGTGCAAGTTCTAGAATACTCGGAGGCAAGGCAGACGTTTTTAAGTTTTCAGGAAACTGAACACAAAACAGTATCAGCTCTCCTGGGCACTCCTCCCTCTTCTCTCCCACCCCCCCTGCAAACATCCGGACGGTCCACTGGACACTTGCACTGAGCTGCACTGTGCTGGGCAGGGAGCACTGAGGGAACAAAGCGAGCAGGGACCCTGTTGTCCTGAGACAGAAGACCGCACCTTGCCTGGGCGCAAATCAGAACGGGGTAGGCTCGTTAAGCCATTCAGCGCTGCTGCCCGTGGTCTGGCCCTCCAAGTCCGCACAGGCTCAGACTCCAGTCTCCCGGGTCCTCCCTGGGCCTTCCCTGCTCTCCAGCGTCTCTCTCGTCTCCCTCAAGCCTGTGTTCTGTCTCCCCAGATGCACCTGAGGGTCTCCACACCACTGCACAGCCTGCCGGACGTCGGCGTTGAAAAGCCTGACTGACACACTCGATCTTCTGGGCTTGGCTTAAGTATCACCTGCCCTCGGAAGCCCGAGTCCCTTCCAGGCCAGAACAAATCGTGCCCTCCCCCTGTGACCTCACGGACCTCATGCTGTGACCCTGACACTTCATGCTCTGGGTGTCTACCTCCTTTGACTATATTTTAAGTGCTACTGAACAGCACCGATTGTAAATCAAGAGTCAAGGTGCCCTCCCCCCATGCAGGGTTTCTTGAACCTCTCTAGATTTTCCCCACTGTTGCTTTCTTTTTCTTCTGGGAGTGTCTGCACTCCCAAATGCACCCCATGGCGTTCCAGCCAACGGCCGGATGTGCCCCTCCCTCAGGATGGTCCTCCCGGTGGACGTGGCTGGCACAGCCCGTCACCTTCGAGGTGTGACAGACGCACATCTGCTCATCAGAACCTCGGCCGCCCCCGTCCAGTCCTGGGATCGCGGACACCTCTTCGGGTTAACTGGGAGGGTCCGGCGAGTCCTGGGGGGGCTTTACAGGTAAAATCTGAAAATGGCTACTTTAAGAACAGGAAAGAGGATGAACTACATTTTAGCGACACACTTCCTTATCCTGTGGCAGCATTTCAGACGTTTTCGCAACAAAATACGCTTTATAGAGTTTTTCAAGTAGCAAAAGCAAGAGTCACGTCACATTTGAACGTCCACCCACCTCGGGGGAGGGAGGCACTTCTCCTCTTTCTCCAGGTAGCGTGCCTGAGTTAACGCGATGCTCCTGTCCATGCACTGCGTGAAGAGAAGGGACACGTTTGCGAGCTGGGCCGCAGACACGGCGGGCATCCCGACGGGAGGTACTCTGCAAGGCCATCCTTAACCGCAGGTTAGTTCATTTTCCCAGTCACAACAGCGAGAAGGCGAAACGCCAGAGACGTGCCCCCAGCGGCCCCGCCACCTTCCGCGCCTCCGCCCAGACCTCCTGCCGGGCGTTCGCTCTGCGAGGCCCCGTGAGTGGCCCAGGCCGTGTGGCCGTCAAGCACTGTGAGTGAGACGCAGCCAGTGCCACGGACAGATGGGACTTTTCCTTTTCCTTCATTTACGTTTAAATAGCCACAGAGGACTAGGGGTTTCCATTTTCAACAAAGCACAGTCAGGACAAGGGCAACAGTACCAGCAAAGCCCCGTAAACTAACCAAAGCTGAACTTGGTCGTAAACGGGAGGACGGTTTCACAGGCCAACAGCCTACACTTCAGGTACCAGCAACTCCTCTGACGGCCGTGGGCACCTCTGCCCAGGCGCTACCAGGCTTCAGAGTCTGGTGTCACCCACGTTTTGCACAGCGTCTCCACACATTAACCACTTGTGGATATTTTTACAAAGCTAAAATATACTCCTTCAAAATTAAGGATAAAAATCCTATCGAAGTAATGGTTCATCAGGGTTTCTTTTTGGGGGATGAAAATATTTTGGGCTGAGGCAGGGGCACAACCTTGTGGTACATTAAAGGCCCCTCAACTCTATCTTCTAAAAGTGAGAAGTTTCTGGTATGCGAATTGTATTTACAAACAGTCAGAGGGGCGCCTGGGTGGCTCAGTCAGTTAAACGTCCGACTCTTGGCTTCGGCTCAGGTAATGATCTTGCAGTCTGTGGGTTCGAGCCCCGCGTCATGCTCTGTGCTGACGGCTCAGAGTCTGGAGCTGCTTCCGATTCTGTGTCTCCCTCTCTCTCTGCCCCTCCCCCGCTCACACTCTGTTTCTCTCTCTCAAAGGTAAATGAGCATTAAGAAAACTAAGGAAAAAAACAAAAACAGAACAATCAGAGCAGGGGTGGCCTCAAGGAAGGAACCGCTGCTCCCAGGCTGGGCAGTGAGGGAGTCTGCTTGAAGAGGGGCCGTCCCGACCGCTGCCGGGCGGGTCTCCCTCTGCTGGAAAGACGGGAAACGGCAGCGGGCAGCATGGCCAGACGGATACGGATGCTCCGTCTCAAAGTACTTGGAGAAGTTAACTGCCTGAGAACACCCGGACCAGCTCTGATCCTAGGCCTGGCTAAGAAACGTCCTAAACCATCGCTCTTTATAAAAACAGTGTCTCGTCAGGCAACTCAACAAGAACTTAGTGAAACCGGGTTCTGCAAAGCTTAAGTGAGAGTTCCAATGCCACAACCATCCCTTCTCAGATACGGAACACGGAGTGTGGAGCGGAGCTTAGCGTGGGGATGCAGAGACACCGCAAGACCCCGCGTTTCTGCACAAATGCGGCTTCCGGACCGTGTTCGCGCCCCTCCCCCGAGCCCTGCCCACTCTCCTTCAGCTCTCCCCAGGATGTCCTGCGGCTGGGACCTCAAACGGGGTCCGGCATCGGTGAGCTGTGCAGACTGTCGCCTTCTCTTCCGTTCTGAGGACGGGCCCCCCTTCCGTCGCCTGCCCTCTGCAGTGTCTCTGACTCAAGGGGAAGGAGGCCCCCACAGCCACGATGTCTTGAGGACTGAGGACGGGGGCTCCCGTGGCAGGAGTGCGGCCCTGGCCCTGCGGCGTGAAGCCCGTGTAGAGCCGTCCCGCGGGGGCCGGAGGAGGCGGGGGGGGGGGGGGGGGGGATCCGCGCGGGGGCTCGAGGCCCCGACAGGCTGCTCCGGGCTGCGTCCATCACACCAGCGGGCACTCCTGTTGAGAGCACAGGCTGGGCCGTCACATGGAGCTGGTGTGACTGACCTGACTCTCCCTGTGGCATCCACTTAGCCTGCGTTTATTGTACAAAGCTGTCGCGGCACGTCTCTAAGAGCCCTAACCTCGAGGATGCCGTCCTTTCTCTTCGGCCCGTACACACGTACGTGACATCGCAGTAAAAACGCGGACGGGGTGAAAGGCGCCAGCGGGAGGTCAGTTCCCGTGAAAGAGAGTTTGTCTTTGTCGAGTTCGCAGAGCCGCACCCGGGGGGGCCCCTGTGGCACCTGGGCCCTGGGGAAGGGGCGTTGTGCCAGCCGGACTGCTCATCACCTCACACGGTTCCTGAGATCCCCTGAGCTGGGGATCTCACGTTCTGGGTCTGGTTCCGTTTTATAAGCTGACGGACTCCAGAAGGCCACCAACTGCATGAAGCCCCCCACCGACCTGTCCTTCCTGATGGCGACTTCACACACTGGAGGAGGGAGGGCGGCTAAGAAGCCGAGATCGGCCTCAGCCCCGTTCTCCATACCGACCAGCCACACCACCGCGGAGAGACCCGACCTCCCAGCCATGGTCAGCCAAGGGCACACGACAGACAACAGCCATCATCCTGACGTCCCGGTGACCTCGGGGCAGAGCCCCTGGACGGGACCGCCAGGACAAGCAGGACGAGAAGGCAGAAAGAAGCCTGCCCCATTCCCAGGCGCATGCTAGCCGCACTGCAGTCGGGGGAAAGGCAGGGCCGTCCCAGCACGGGTGCTCGCGGGGTCCCAGGCCCTTCCATCCGAGCGTGAGCACGAGCAGCATGCGGGGGGAGGGGGGGGGGCGGAGGGGGCAGGGCTCCAGGGAAGGGGCCGGTGGTCTTCCCCAGGGAGCCATTTCTTAGTTAATAATGAAGTTACAATTAGTAGTAAAATCACTTTCAGGAGACACAGATATTTAAATCAACCTCCAAACTAGGCCTGGTGAAGAAGCGATCTTTCTTCCTTTCCAGTTCCAGTCTCAGCTGCGTTGGGGGTTCACCCCAGACGCCTGTCCAGTGCTGCCTGTGACCAGCACTCATAATGCCATACCCACCCACAGGTACGAAATCCTGGCTTTGAAAATGCCGTGCGAACGGGTTTTCTGGAAGGCTAATTATGTAGAGCGCAAGGAAAGTGTGTTTGATACAACGGAGCACAGAACACGACAACTTCAACGTGAGCGGAACCTGACCGGGCAGATACAGTGCGGCCTGTCAGCACAGATGTGTCCCGAAGGCCCGGGGACCAGAACGGTTCCACAAGAGGGCTGCGTCCCGGGGCAAAGAGATCTTTCCTAAGACGGGACACAGAAGACGCTGCTTGGGCTCGGGGTAGAACTACACACTTACGTGATTCACAATCTCCTGAAGAAGTTTAACATCTTCTTCTCGAGACCCAGTGCTCTCTTGTAGCTGCAGGTGAAATGCGGGAGAAAATGACTCTCCCACCACTTTTAGCCCAGAAATGCTGAAAGGAAACACACAGCGTAAGTCCCTTCCGGGTACAACGGTGTCTCGCAGAAAAATAACTACAAAGTCTGCATTCATGAGCGGAGCAGAACCCTGTGGTTTTCCCAGGAGGCGTCACACGGCGGGGCTCCGATCCCACAGAGACAGCAGGGATCCGTGCTCCGGGCGGTGCTCCCTGGTGTAGATGCCCCTGCCCCTGCAGGGCCCGCTGTGAGTTGGCGGGAAGAAGGCTCCCTGTCCTGGCGGACGTCACTGGCTCACACAGCACAGAAAACAGGAGTCATCCCCAGGCTTCCACCGGGAGGGGAGGCCTGTGGGCCCTGCTCCCGCCTCCCCGCCTCCCCAGCTCTGGCGGCCCCTCCTCACACACCCGCTGGGTCCCGAGGCCTGGCCCTCACGCCCTCTCCTCACCTGTCCCTCGCTCTGTCTTCCACTGCTGGCCAGTAAGCCGGGTCCGGCCCCAGGATCACCTCCTGCGGCCTCCCTCCCAATTCGCTCCTTTCAGGAAGCGTCTACACATTCATTTTCTATTACTCTGCCTCCTTCACGACTACTTACTGAGACTGGTAATGTTTCCTTGCTCATTTATCTTGTCTTTCATAAATGACAGAGATGAGTTCTAACACTAAAGACGCTGCATCTTGACCACCGGAAGCATGATCAGATTACGAAGTTCCTTTCTTATTTGCATGTTTACTGTTAAGTTTTACTTGGATTATGATTATTTTCATTTTAGGATTAATAGCACGGACATCTGCAGCTTCTCAGGGAGGAAGAGAGATTTCTTTAGGCGTGAAATCCCGTATTTTCAAATCATTATTACAGACGTCATGAGACCCACACATCAGGTTCATTTACAGTCCGTGTTTATCCTGTGATAATAACAGTTTGATTTTTGACCCACCTGCTAGACTGAATACAAATGGTGGCATATGACTGTCGGAAACTGAGCTGCACGTTTTAAATTGCCTTCATTACCCAGCTTCCCTTAGAAAGATCTGCTTTTCCCTCAGAATATAATGGGCGCAAGAAGCACTTTCTAGTACACGGATTCCTTCAACATGTTTAGGACTCAATGAGCTTTCCGAAATGACCGTGTGCCAAGTATCAAGGGAGGTGCGAGAAGCTAACTTCACTGGCCTTTCAGACCACCAACCAAGACCAGTAATCTGGGTCTCTTTCCTTAAATGTAATATGTGCTACTAGGCTTCTCAATAAACCAGGTAGCAGCACAGTGCAGAAAAATACATCATCAAATAGGGGTTTACTCCAGAATGCAAGCACAGTCTAACAGGAGACAATTCTAACAGTGAAATTCAGCATGAGACAAGTCTATGATTCTTTTAAAAAGTCTCCAAGTCTAGGAATAATCTGATCAATACCACCTACAAAAAAATCCCGTAGTGCAACGTTTCGTACTTTAAAAAAACCAGCTGAGCTACCCATGCGGCCGTGATGTTTCACACTTAATGAAGAAAGACTTTTAGGTTGGAAATGACAGAAAACGTCTATCACTACTATTACAGAAGATGTCTAGCGACCTAGAGCAACGCAATGAAAGAAATAAAGAACTAAGATGTTTAAGAATTTGGAGGAAGAGAGAATAATTACCGCAGACCATAGGACCTCTACATACATCATCACACACAGAATGATACAAACGTCTAGAATAAATAAGAGCTTGGAAAGACTGCTGGAGATCAGATCATGAGGACACAGCACAAATGCCAGAGAAGACTGGCTACCAGCTGGCGGGAAGGTGGGGTCACAGGAAAGAGGCAGTTAAGAGAAGAGAGGACAGAGCGTGCTTGAACGCTAATCAAATCGCTTGGAATGGGTGACGGCAGAAAGGGGACGGCCGAAGGTGCCGAGTCCTTACGGAGGAAGAGCTATGACTGCAGGAGGCAAGCCTCCCAGCCCACCCCCCGCCCCCGCCCCGGTTGTCACACCAGGGAGGAGCGGTGTGGATGCCTGTGTGCGTGCATGTCTGTGAGGGAAGATGCGGAGGTCTGAGTGACAGCATGAGGCCGGGCTGTCTGCCAACACCGGGCGCAGGGCAGACAGGGATCTGGGGGCTTCGGAGGAGAAGACGGGAGGGCGGAGGAGGGCTGGGCTTACAAAAGGGGCACACTGCTACCACCGGACAGAATGAAGGGCACTTCGGTTGGTGTTCCTGAGTCTACAGTGGCTCCAGTGTGCCGTGTTGGCACATTAACATTTCATAAAGCAACGTAACTGGAACCGACACGAACAATGGCTCCCAACCATAAATCATGCAAGAAGAACTTCTGTTACTATCGTGCAGACACACCCAGAACGGTAATTATTTCTGCCCCTATTTCATCTGGAACAGCCGCGATCTGCTCATTTATTCACTGTCCTTTCCTTTTAGAGAAGCTTCTAGTTCCCACATCTGGCAGTAAGTGGGACTTTCATGACTGAAAAGACATGTTTCCACCTTGGGAAAGACAAAAGGAAACACCTGGGCAACTGAGATCATTTTCGGTAAGACCAGAACTCTGCCTGGAGGCGTCACCTACCTGAATTTTTTCTTAACGCCAGAGCAACCTTAAAGAACTACTCTTGTGTCATTAAGACAGACACAAGCCAACACTCATATGGTTCATTTCGATTTCACCTGTTTTTCTTCACTTAAAATAAACCTTAATAATTTTCTAAAAAGTATGGACGATATGAATCCACCCACTGTCACCTAATGACGCAGCATATAATGATATCATTTATGTGTACAGACGAGGAAAGATTCTCCATGTTAACCCGAGTTCTTACTGGTGACAGCGTGTTTGGTGCTTATCTTCACCTCTGTCCCTTATATACTGCTATCGCATTAATTAGCTTGTATCCCTTTAGAAAAACAAAGTCACGGTTCGTTAAGGCAACAACAAAGCAGGGCACCTGGGTGGCTCAGTCAGTTTCGTGTCCGACTCCCGAATTCGGTCCAGGTCACGATCTCATGGCTGTGAGATCAAACCTCACGTTGGGCTCTGCCGCTAAGCGTGGAGCCTGCTCGGGATTCTCTCCCCTTTCTCCTGCCCCTCCCCCTGCTTGTGCGTGCTCTCTCTCAACAAATTATAAGTAATAAAATAAAACAACAACAAAACGATGCTCTGGTTTCAGGCCCACAAATTTGAAAGAACCGAGTTCCTCATTTCTTAGCCGCGAGTCAAACTGATCCAAGCCCATTAAATACACTCAAAACCAAAGAGGTGACATTCAAAATTTTTCACTAGTTGTTTAAACGTGGTACAGACTTTCAGTTCATTGAAAATATAGTTAACTTACCCTTGTAGAGCTTTATGGATTCGTTTGCACTTTTCCCTCAACACTGAAAAAATACCTGTGTGAAAAAAAAATATTTGGAAGATGTGGTATTACTAATCTAAACGTATCTCTAAAGATGTTTAGTGTTCAAGCTCATCAACTTAAAACGCGGCCACCCCCCCAGACAGGAGCGCCTGTGGAGGCCCCGGCCCGGTCTCGGCGTGCTGCCCTCACCTCCTCGCCCACTCTGAGCGCAAGCTGGGGGAGGTTTCCCGCAACAGAACGAGGGCTCTCGTTCCCATCAGGAGTCTCTAAATAATCTAAGAATAAAAGGGTACAGATATAGTACTTATTTCTGGACCCTTAACGATTTGATAAAAGAGAAGACGCTATACTACCGTTTACTATCTTTTCTCGGACGTTTTCACCTCACTCACGGAAAATTAAAAAACTAAAACATGTGACCAAGAGGCACTCGTGCTGGGCCTTCTGACAAGCAAGCCAATCGATGTGCACGCAGACACACGTTTCCTGATTCTCTGAATTAAAACCAATGTTAAACATTTAGAGAGTTAAAGAATCTTAAGTTTAGGGGCGCCTGGGTGGCGCAGTCGGTTGAGCGTCCGACTTCAGCCAGGTCACGATCTCGCGGTCTGTGAGTTCGAGCCCCACGTCGGGCTCTGGGCTGATGGCTCGGAGCCTGGAGCCTGTTTCCGATTCTGTGTCTCCCTCTCTCTCTGCCCCTCCCCCATTCATGCTCTGTCTCTCTCTGTCCCAGAAATAAATAAAAAACGTTGGAAAAAAAAAATTAAAAAAAAAAAAAAAAAAAAAAAAAAGAATCTTAAGTTTAGAAATACCGGGTTAAGGCCTGCTTTTCCATTTGTTTCAGGCTCTGTGAGGAGGTGCCACCCCAACTAAGGCCACATTTGAAATGTAATCAACCTGGCCTAATAAGGAAGCTTGAACGGCCGGTGAACCGGATTTGGCTTCAGTACCAAATAACGAGTCAAAGGCTGAAGGAAAAACTGGGTAAGCTATAAATTATGTGCAAGGGCACCCGCAGCAGCACACTTCAGCTAACTTCTCGAATGACAACAGGCCCGGAGCTGACCCCTCCTCCTGGCGTCTCCGCCCATCCGCCCAGCCTGGGAGCCGGCCCAGCCCGCCGGCCTGGAGAGAAGCCCACACTGAATCCCGGGAGCAGGACGACATCCCAGCCGTGATTCTCCCCACAAATGCCAGGCAACATCATCCGGAGGCACCGACGTCTGGTGCACACGCCCCTCCGGCGAATGCCTCCGAGAGCACGCCAGCAGCCTGGCTGACGTGAGCCGTGAGGCCCGGGGTCCTGGGGGCAGAAGACCGTACCTGGGTTCTCCTCCATGATGTTGAGAGCCTCGATCGCAGCGGCAGCCAACAACGGGGGCAGCGAGGCTGAAAAGCAGTACCCCTGGCCGGAGAGTCGCTGAGAAGAAACAAACAAGGTAAAGACATGAATACGCTTCTTTTTTTTGGGGGGTGGGGGGGGGGGGGGCTAAAAACCCTAAAGGCACCAAATCTGCATGACCTGCTAACGGTGTGTACAAATGGTAAAGTGGGAGGAGCCATGCACGTGTAAAAGATACGCGTAACAAAAACGAGACCTTTTTAAGGAAGAAGATATTTTCCAAATACAAACATGTCGAGTCATTCTCAGACAAATTGACTTACTATTTATTTATTTATTTATTTATTTATTTTTTAAACAAGTTTCTTTAATCTTTATTTTTGAGACAGAGAGAGTGTGAGCAGGGGAGGGGCAGAGGGAGGAGGAGACACCGAATCCAAACCAGGCTCCAGGCTCCCAGCTGTCAGCACCGGGCCCGACGCGGGGCTCGAACCCACGGACCGCGAGATCATGACCTGAGCTGAAGTCAGATGCTTAACCGATTGAGCCACCCCGGCGCCCTGACATATTGACTTTTAAATAAAGATTGCGACAAACCAAGTCAGAGTGAAGCTGTGTGACTGGAAGTTACAGGTGAATAACTTCTAACACAACCAGGGGGCATTAGTTTCAGGAGCTACTGTCTTTTTTTTTTTTTTTTTTTTTTTTTTAAAAGAACCCACCTGATGGTCAATTACAAAAGATCTGCCACAGCAGAAACCTCCAATAGAAGCGAGAGAATTCTCCATGTTGGCACTGATAAGGTCAATATCATCAATCTGCCAAAAAAAGCAAGACGGTGGGAGTTATTCCTCAATTTAAAGAAAAAGTAAAGACTGACGTCAAGCCTGCAGACAACACTGCAGCACTGATCACTTAACATCTTGGTTCAAATGAACCACCTCTGTGCCGATGAAGGAGAAGCCACATAAAACCTATGGTCACAAGCACGGAAGGTTTCGAAGTGTGCCTCTAAAGAGGCCCTTCGGCAATTTACCCTCAGTGAAAGGACAGAAAGAAATTAAAAGAAGAAACCCAAAGCTGCTTAGTACTACAAATATTCTGAGGTTCAAAATCAGTCATTTCCGTGCTTCAATGAGGGTCTAGTTGGCCATGCCCCCAGAAGGTACCTGAGATAAATACGAAGAAATCTATCAGAGTTTTGAACACTTTATCCCTACGTTCACCTCTTCAAAAATGCAAGGGCAGTTTTTCCAAACATGGCAACTGCTTCTTTGGCCACGCTGAACCGGGCAACGGACAAACCCTGCTGTGCCACGTGGCCTTCTGAGTCGCCACCGTCTCCTCAACTCGGTGCTCCCCTGACTCCGTCCTCCCGCTCCAGCCCCGGCACCAAGGTGCACCTGGGCACACAGCGGCCGTTCAAAGCCACTCACTGATGCCACGATGGTGAGTGGTCCAATCCCACCCGGGGCTTCTCAGTGGTCCACAGACCCAACAAGGAAACCCGTTGGCTCTTACTTTCTAAAAAAACCTTTTATTATGAAAAACGTCAAACACACACAAAGGTAGAGAGGACAGAATAAACAACTCTCATCACCAGATTCAGTCACTGCCAGCTCATGGGACAGTCTTCCATGCACAGCCTCCTCCTGCTCTCAGCATTTCTTTAGAGCAAATCCCCCAACTTCTTAAGAGTTTCATCTGTAAATATTTCAGTGTGCGTTTCTAAAGGACATGGACCCTTTCAAAGGCATAATCACGAAACCACTATCAGACCTAAAAAATGAAAAATTTCTTAATGTTGCCGAATACTCAGTGTTCTAATACCTGCCTCACAAAGCTGGTTTTCTGCAGTATTTGCCGGAATCAGGATCCGATTGAGGTCCATCTACTCTGCACTTTTGCTCAGTGCATTTAATCACCAAATAGCAGTCTGCCTCTGGGGAAGGAGCATGTGTCACTCTAACTCGGGATACTCGCTCTGCTTCGTTATCGGTAGTGAGACGCAGATAACCTAAGGTGACTTCGTGTTCTTCAGTTCAACGTTTTGCCAGAGATAGGAAAGCTTTGATGCACAGGATCTGCAGAAAAGCTCCCCTCAGCTCCAGCACACAGGGGTCGGTGAACACAGGCTCTGTGGGCGGGCAGACGCTGCTCCTCCCCGAGGCTCCAGGGGCTCAAGCCGCCGGGACTGGGGCAGGTGGGGCTCATTTGAAGAGAACACGCGACCAACTCCCTCCAGCTCTCTGGGACCTGAGGCTTGGTGGCGCGTCTGCCGCCTGTGTTTCTGACTCCGTGTCTCCCTCCGTAGAGAAGTCACGGCCATCTGACACCCGTACACAGAACCCACTGAGAACACACACAGTTGTAAATATCGGAGAGAACATCCTTTCACTGCCCCCATCGTATTTTCTAAGGGACTACGTTAGGGAAGTCTTACTGACTTTAAGAAACACACGCAGGCAAGTTTATCCGTTTCTAGAGAAAAGACACGGAAAGCCAAGATCAAACGCTACAGGCTACACAGACCGCATCCTAGGAGGCACCGCCGTGAGTTTCCAGGCTCTGAGGGACGACAGGCCCTGGTCTGGCGGACCTGGTCCCCTGTGGGCTCAGTGAAGGGACGGAGCCCAGGGCGGCACGACCCTGCACGCTGACGGGGAGCACCGCCTCGTGCCCGTGGTACGTGAACGTGGCCGGCAGGACGGAACCGCATGTTTTCTGCATGAGGACACATCCCAGAAAAGGAGCAAGGGGCACTTACGCTGATTCCAAAATGTTCAGTGACTCCTCGACCATGTTCTCCCAGGACTCCAAACGAGAGGCTTTCCTCCAGAAAGATTCTTGCTTTGTATTTGTACTTTAACTTCACCTGAGTGGTAAACAGAACGCAACGTTACAGTGCTGGTGACCAGCACCGTCAAGAAGATACTGGGGAGAACAGTTACACCTAGGAGGGAAAAAGCACATCTGGTCCCCAACAGTGGTGGGTCTATAGCTGTGCACCTGCCCGCTTGCTGGGCGCGTCCCGAAACCCCGAATCAACACACAAGGCAGAGTGCGGAGCGGCACGCACGGAGTCACCTGACCTGCCTGTCCCCAGCTGAGGCTGACTCCTGCCTCCGCTCACACTGGAAACACGTGTCCTTTTCAGCGTCTATTTATCGCTGTGGTTTTGTGTATCTTGTGCTTTTGGCCGGTGGTTCCGGTTAGGACGGCCCAGCACAGCGCTGAAGTGCAGGCTGGCGATCTGAAGCGCCAGAAGGCTGGGATGTGTCTCACGGAGGAAACGCGTGTGTTAGAGAAGCTTCGTCCAGGCATGAGTTACAGCGCCGGTGGCCCTGAGCTCAACGTGAACGACTCAACAGTATGTATGAAACAAAGGCGTTTTTAAACAGAGAACACATGTACTGAGCAACTGGGGGGCAGTGCCACGACCAGACGCTCGCAGCAAGTGGACGGCACTTACCCCAGGAGCCACAGTCCTGCGGTCGGCAGCTCCGTACCTGTGGCCCGCTTACGCACGTTTCTCAGAAC
This sequence comes from Neofelis nebulosa, assembly GCF_028018385.1. Classification (NCBI taxonomy): domain Eukaryota; kingdom Metazoa; phylum Chordata; class Mammalia; order Carnivora; family Felidae; genus Neofelis; species Neofelis nebulosa. Next base: position 90,642,473 of record NC_080793.1, on the reverse strand, counting down.
TACAGCTCAGAACACGGCCACGTACGCACGTTTCTCAGAACTACAGCTGGCCCTTGCGCGGGTCTGTTTAGATGTGAAGTGTTTTCAGTAAGTACAGTCCAGCACTGTAAATGTATTTCGTCTTCCTTACGATTTTCTTAATGTTTTCTTTTTTCTAGCTTACCTTAAGGATACGGTGTATAATACGTATGACATACAAAACACGTGTTAATCAACTGTTTACGTTATGGGTAAGGCTTCCAGTCAATAGTAGGGTATTGAGTTTTCGGGGAGTCAAAAGGTATGTGGATTTTCAACTGCATGGGGGTCTGCATTGTTCAAGGGTCAAATGTGTCATGATGGTGAAGAGATTATATTTTATTTACTAAAAAGTTTTTTTTTTTTTATAATGTTTATTTTTGAGAGAGAGACACACACACACACACAACATGAACAGGGGAAGGGCAGAGAGAGAGAGGGAGACACAGAATCGGAAGCAGGCTCCAGACTCTGAGCCGTCAGCACAGAGCCCGACGCGGGGCTCGAACTCACGAACCGTGAGATCGTGACCTGAGCCGAGACCTGAAATGAAGTTGAGGCTTAACCGACTGAGCCACTTCGGCGTCCCAAGAGACTGTACTTTAGATGCTCTAAATTTAACAACAATATAGACAGTATAAGGCCAATTTTTAAAGACAAAATTGTAAGACCTTATGAATGTAGACAGTATGTGTTAAATACTGGTTTGAGTACACATAAAACTCCTGAGGAAATGTACATATTCTTCCCTCAGTGGCCTTATGCTTTAATTTGAATTCATGGCACTGTTTTCTTAATTCAGAAAAAGTTTTCATTAATATGCCTCTCAATCTGTTTTCCCTCTTTGCTTTCAGGCTTGTAAGTCAGTCCTTTCCCTTCGAAGGTTTAGATGCATCCTTTTCTGAATGTTCTTCTAATTACTTCATGTTACTTTTCCATGTACATGTTGGGAAGCTGAACATATGTATGTTTGTATAGCTTTTGCCCCCTATTTTTAAATTTATTTTTTGAGAGAGAGATAGTGTGAGCGGGGAAGGGACAGAGAGCGAGGGGGACAGAGGATCTGAAGCGGGCTCTGTGCTGACAGCAGAGAGCCTCATGTGGGGCTGGAACTCACGAACTGTGAGGTCATCACAACCTGGGCTGAAGTCGGACACTCGACCGACTGAGCCACCCAGGTGTCTCCCCCAAATGTTTAACTGATTTACTCCCAAATGATATGAATGTGATCAGTTCCACAATTGAATTAAAATACAGCGATTATCAACCACTAAATATAGATGGATTTTTATTAACAATGAATCAGCTAATTTGGAGAGAATTATACCTTTGCAACACTGTTTTCCATCCATTAGTATGTATGAGATATTGTATGAATGAGACAATTTCTAAGTATCATGTTTCGGGGGCGCCTGGGTGGCTCAGTCAGTTGAGCGTCTGACTTCGGCTCAGGTCACGATTTCATGGTTCGTGAGTTCGAGCCCCGCATCGGGCTCTGTGCTGATGGCTCAGAGCCTGGAGCCTGCTTCGGATTCTGTGTCTCCCTCTCTCTCTCTGTCCTTCCCCTGCTTGTGCTCTCTTTCTCTCAAAAATAAACAAACATTTTTAAAAAATCATGTTTTAGGACATATTTAAGAATATTATGCCAGTACTGGTACACCAATAGACAAGTCGGTGAAACCAAACAGGAATCCCAAAGTCATAATCCTGTAATCTTTACATATTCAATGCTAATACATACTTGACCTGTTCCTTACGCTTTATATTTTTTTCAAGGCTTGGCTGTATATCTATCCATCAGTACTGCTTTACTATCGTAGCCCTACATATGCAATTCTGGTATCTTCTGGCCCACTATACTATCTCCCCCATATTATTCTATCAGTTTTTGACACTCACAAAAACAAGGAAAGGAAAACCAATACAACACATCTCTTTCACTGATATTTAGAATGTGTCTAGATTTCCTCAAGAAACAGTAAAACACTTTAAAAACAAGGTATGAAATCCTTATTCTGAATCCTCATTCAGTTGATGGGCTCAGACTCAAATTTCAATGGCTGAATTCAAGGGCGGTTCAACACGGGAAAATCAACTATACTAATAGGATGATGGAAGATCACATGATCAACTCATCACCTGATTCAGAGAAAGCGTCTCACAAAATCCAAATCTCTCATGGTACAAACACTCAACAAATCAGGACTAGGAAGGAACTTCCTCAACTGATAAAGGGCATTTATGGAAAACCATAGCTAATATCATACTCTGTGGTGACAGCCTGACAATCTTCCCCCTCTCACCTCAGTCTACACTGTACAGAAGGTTCTAGCCAGAGCAACAGGCAAGAAGAGGAAATACAAGACATCCAAACTGGAAAGGAAGTAAAACCACCTCTATTCACAGATTATAGGAGTTTATAAATAGAATAAGACCCATCAAAATACTATTGGAGCTAGTAAGTTCAGTAAAAGTTCCATGATGTAAGATCAAAACACAAAATCAGTCGTATTTCTATAAACTATCAGTGAACGCTCACCCCCCAAATCCCATTTATAATAATATCAAAAAGAATAAAATACTTAGGAATAAATTTAACCAAAAAGATGTAAGATCTGCACAGTGAAAACCACAAAACACTGCCAGAGAAAATTAAAGAGGATCTAAATAAACGGAAATACTCCCGTGTTCATGGATTTGAAGACTTAACATCAGTAAGATGGACAAACTTTCCACAGCAATCTACAGATTCAATACAATCTACAGATTCAATATAATCCTGATTCAATATCAAAATCCAATCTCTATCGAATATCTATTATCTGTCAAAATCTCAATGGCTGTTGTTGGTTTTTTTGTTTTTTTGTTTTTTTTTTTTTACAGAAATGGAAAAGCTGATCCTAAACTTCAAATGGAATCTCCAGGCACCTCAAATAACCATAACAATCTTACAAAAGAACAAAATTGGAGAACTCACGTGTCTTGACTTCAAGATTTACTATAAGGCTACAGTAACTGAGACAGTGTGGTACCAGCATAAGGACAGACATACAGACAAGTGGAACAACCCTGAGAGTCCAGAAATGGTCATAATCTCACAGGCTGTGAGTTCGAGCCCCACATCGGGCTCTGTGCCAACAGCTCAGAGCCTGGAGCCTGCTTCAGATTCTTTGTCTCCCTGTCTCTCTCTGCCCCTGCCCGGCTTGCACTGTCTCTGTCTCTCTCTCAAAAATAAACATTTAAAAAAAAAAAAAAAAAAAAAAAAAGCAAGAGTTTTACAAAACACATCCTATATGATTTCATTTATAGGAAATTGCACAAAAGTCAAAACTACAGGCACAGAGAGCAGATCAACGGTGGTCTGGGGCCAGGGCTGGAGGTACTGACTACAAAGGCGTATGAGTGAACTTTCTGGAGAGATCGAAATGTTCGGTAACTTGACTGCAGCGGCAGAGATGAGGGTGTACAAATCTGCCAAAACTTACCAAACTGTACTGACAGTGAATGGATTTCATTAGCATGTCAATTACACCTCAATAAAGCTGGTTTTAAAAAGCTGAGTCTTGACTACCCTTTAAAGACCGGGCTGGCACGTAGTGTTAATGTACTTCCCTGGTATGGCCTGAATGTGCTCCTGAGACCCGTTAGGCAAAGCGGTGCAGATGCGAGGCGTCACAAGTGCTCAGGGACAAGAGGCAGCACCGCCCGACAGCCCGAGTTCTAGAATCTGGAGTGACCGCGGCTGCTCACCAGCTCCGGGAGAGGACAAATAGTGCCCGTGTTCATGTACAGCCCCTCCACCACGATGAAACGTCGTGTGACCCGAGCCTTGCGAGGATTCTTTAAAAGACAAAAACAAACAAACAAACAAACAATGACATTTTAAATTTCAGTAATTCCAAATGCAGAATCTGTTAGACGCTCCCTAGCACTCCCATCTGACAAGACTGATTCAAGAAGTAAACAGTCCGGATGCGTTTCAAGCCCAAGGTTTCGGACCCGATTATTCTGAGATGAAGCAAGTGCTTTCTTCTCTGTTTTTCAGTTCACACCATGCACTAGGTGACCGCACGCGTGCACGCACACACGCACACGATTTAGGCACTCTGAGAATGACTGAGAAGGGGCCCAGGGGAACTTCCTGGGGAGATGGCAGCGTTTTAGGTCACAATGGAGCCCTCATGGCTGGGTTATCCGCTGGTCAAAATGTATGGCTACGATCTGCTCACTTCAACGTCTGTGAAGTTCACCTAAACTGGAAAGAACTGGAGCGCCTGGGTGGATCAGTGAGTTAAGCGTCCGAATTCAACTCGAGCCACAATCTCGCGGTTTGTGAGTTCAAGCCCCGTGTGGGGCTCTGCGCTGACAGCTCGGAGCCCGGAGCCTGCTTCAGATTCTGTGTCTCCCTCTCTCTCTGACCCTCCCCTGCTCTCTCAAAAATGAATAAATGTCGGGAAAAAAACAAACTAGGAAGAACTGAGGTGGGTGAAGGCAATCATCACCAGAGTTGGGGTCGGGAGACGCAGAGGCCCCGGTGATACGAGAACGGCAGGATGTTGCTACCAGAGCTGAGAGGAGGGTAGGGGCTGCACTATACTCCCGTGCTTCCCCTGAACCCGCCGGAGATTTCTCATGATCGAAACCTAAACAGACGAACCCTGCTCTCCATCTACCAAAACGCAGACAAGACCCTTTCCTTCCTTACTACTGGGTCAAGTAAAACTCAACTGTGCCCTCATCCAGGCATGTCTGAGGCAGCGGGCAAGGGGCCTTTTCAAAGGACACGCACCTCCCTGCGCCCCACCGATGGCAAGCCTACTCATGAAGCACTCCCCGGCACATGTGCACGGGCCATGGGGGAGTCGGGCTGAAACAACAGCCAGATGATCCACAGGGAGGGGGCACCGTCTTCCTACTCCAAGGTTTCTTGCCTCTAAGCTTTTAACGGACAACCAGAAACCCAAACAGCAGAGCGAGGCTTTCAAGGACGTTTCAGAACCCACGGCTCAAACACTCAGAAAAGTGTCTGTTGAAGCATGCGGAAGGACATGTCGCAGAGTCTGCTCGGCCGCTTTTACTCAAACCGCAGTGACCATCGGTCTGCTGGGGGTCACGGGGGAGGACGTGAGGAGAGGTGAGCCTCTCCCTACCTTTCCAAAATAAAGTATTTTTATTTTTTTTATTTATTTTTTTATTTTTTTAACGTTTATTTATTTTTGAGACAGGGAGAGACAGAGCATGAACAGGGGAGGGTCAGAGAGAGAGGGAGACACAGAATCTGAACCAGGCTCCAGGCTCCGAGCGGTCAGCACAGAGCCCGACGCGGGGCTCGAACCCACGGACCGCGAGATCGTGACCTGAGCCGAAGTCGGCCGCTTAACCGACTGAGCCACCCAGGCGCCCCCAAAATAAAGTATTTTTAACACGGCTTAAAAAATATTCAATGTAGGAATCTTGGGAAATGGGAAAGTACAAAAACAATTTTTAACAATATAGCTAGTCACAGTACACATTGATAATTTTTGTCTCTCTTGCAAATACGTACCTTTGTAAATTACTTTGTTCAAATCAGGATTTTACTGCAATAGTTTAAGGACCTGAGCTTAAAAAATTATTTTAATTAGTAATTACTTAATGGGGCGCCTGGGTGGCTCAGTCGGTTGAGTGTCCGACTTCGGCTCAGGTCATGATCTCGCGGTCCGTGAGTTCCAGCCCCATGTCGGGCTCTGTGCTGACAGCTCGGGGCCTGGAGCCTGCTTTGGATTCTGTGTCTCCCTCACTCTCTGCTCCTCCCCCGCTTGTGCTCTGTCTCTCTCTCAAAAATGAAATAAATATTAAAAAAAATTTTTAAACATGATTTCCATGGAGATCTACTATTCTATCTGTATATACACCATAAATTAACTATTTCCCCAACACTGGATGTAGGCTGTTTCCCTCGTTTTGCTTTTTTCTATCACGTTGTATCTTTAATCTTTAACACCACTTCTGATTCTCTTCTAAAGACAACACCCCAGATACAGGTCCAAAGGTACGGACATTTAAGAATTCTGGAATATCTTTGTCCATGTACCCTCTGGAAAAGGTGTCCTGACGGGCACTCTCCCCAGAGTTATAGGAGGGCCTTTGTTTGATCACCCAGACCAGTGCTGACACAGATTATTACCAGGAAAAATGTCCTCTGGTCAGATAGGTGAAGGCTCTTTGCCTAATTTTGCTAATTATTAGGAAGGCTTGAGTAATTTTCACTTGCTCACATCTATTTGTACTTCTGAGAACTGCTGTTTTTGCCGACTGTCCTTTTTTAAAAGAAGAATGAATATGGAACAAGAGAACCTTATACGGAAGCGAATGAAAAAACATCTATGAACTATTTGCAAAGTTGACAAAAAGAACCTGGATGAAACCACGTTTTAAGTCACTTTCAAATAAAAGATAAGTATCTAAGAAATTTTTCACACATTGAGCATTTATTATTTATGTGAAAATGAAACTGAAAAAAAATTCTTTCTAAATACCAAAATGTAAAGTGACTTAGAAAGCCTGCCCATGTCGGGAAAATGGGGTATAAATTAATTAGTAAAAGGGTAAAACTATAAAATAGAAACACATTTCAAGATAATTTTATTTCTTGTTATTCATAAGAAAAAGTTCCAAGGATTATAAATCTAACAAAACACGCGCGCGCGCACACACACACACACACACACACACACACACCCCACCTCTTTTCCAAATTAGTACAAACTTAAGAAAATAAACGCTGCAGGGGACTCGCTCGCTGGTCACACTGCCGAGGCCGTGTTCTTCAGTGGGGTAGCATTCTACTGCCGAATCAGAATAAGGGACCCCTTTTTACAATTTGTCAAAAGAAACTCATCAGTGGAATGCTCTCCACTTGAAGACTTTCCCGACAGATTTTTCTAAATCCTGCAGCCAAGAAGCCCCGGCCTGCAGCAATCCAGCATAAACCAGCGAGAGCCTAGAGCCTATGCGCTTTCATCGTGACAAGTGCATATTCACGAGGGGCCGCTCCTCAGGCTGTCCCCTGAACAAAGAGGCCAGAACCTTAAAGGAACAATGCGTGTATCTGGAAGGATGAAAGTTAACACAGAATTGAGGAACGCGGGAGCACTCCTTAGCAGGCACCCTGGGAATGACCGAGGTGGACCGGGAAAGTCCTCTTCAAGTGGTGTTTGCGAGGAAGGATGCGGCTTCCGTGCGGTCTGCGCACGATGGTCCCTACCGCGGAACCACAGACAGCACCAGCGTCCCCCTCCACGCCATCGCGGGGCCGTGAGTGACAATCCCGCCAGAGACGCTCTGAGCGTACGTCCGCCGCGTTGCCGTCTCTGATCAGAAGGCCGAGGAGCCGGTTCCGCCCCCGGCCCCCCACCCCTCAAGGGTCTCTGCACAACCAGGTGCCTGCGAAGCGGCAGTGTAAACGGGCTGCGGTGCGGAAGGAAGTCGCGCGGGGCAGGTGGCTCGCACAGGCGGAGCTGCTCGGAGCTCCAGGGCGAAGGTGCGGGAGGGAGAGAGAGTCACTCTGTTCACACATTCATAAATGAAGATGGGCCGCTGTTTCTTCCAGTTACCAGACACGTGATTTATCCTGATATAAATAAACCTATTTTGAATTCACGAGGTGCGCCCTGCTCCCACCCTAATGAGCCCCGGTGTTATTTCTGCAGAGTGGAGAGCGAGCCCCTCCCACCCCCACCGCCAAGGGCGCGCGGTTTCTGTCTCTTTTAGAAAGCTGCCTGGATCGCCTGCCCGCAAATTTGCCAGCTGTAATTACGGCAACGACGAGGCAATTACAATCAGACCCGGCTCTCCGACACGAAGTACATTTAATCAGCAGGAATGCCCTCGCTTCATATCCAAATGCGATCCGCGGGCAAGTTTTCATGACAAATTACCGTTTCACATATGATTTAGCCGGTTACCGAACACAAAAGAGCTGTATAATTTTCTTGCAAAGAATCATACCTTTTGATCTTCGATCTCTTGTTCTTTCAGTAGTCGCTCCAGGTCGGCCATGTCGTTATGCTTAAATAACTGAATGTCACTACGTGACGCCTGTAATCCTTTCTGAATAGCAAAGCACGCGGCTCTGTCCCTGCAAGGAAGAGAGACCCACAAACCGGGGTTTAACAGCCTCGTCGCCATTCTCGGGAAAGGAGAGCCTGCTCTGGGCCGACCAGCACCTACCCGTCGGCCTGAGCACGGCCGATGAACAGAACACGCTGGGCCCTGGACGCACGCGGTCTGCGCCCATCTCCGTGGGTCCTTCTCTCGGAACCTCGGCCTCGCTACCTCTACTCCACCAAGCGCGCCCTGGCCACACTGTAACCGCTCCAGAACCAGCCTCCTGTGCGGCCTACTGTGGGGGGCACGTCAGTTTACTCAGCAATTTTCTCTTTCTGAGAAACACAGGAAACACTGGTGGTCCCTCCCCCCCCCCCCCCCCCCAGTGGCGTCTCTGGTTTGAGTGGCACAGACTCTGCCGTTAACTCTGCTGCAAGAAGTAATACTCTGGATCGTGGACTCTGTCTCACTCAGTGCAGAACTCTGGGTCCTGCAGATTAAACTTCGGTAAGATCCCCTAAACGGAGTTAATTAGGGAGGGAATCCCTTTTGAAATTAAGGTATAGTATTTAAAAATATAGGGGCGCCTGGGTGGCTCAGTCGGTTAAGCGGCCGACTTCGGCTCAGCTGATGATCTCAAGGTCCGTGAGTTGGAGCCCCGCGTCAGGCTCTGGGCTGACGGCTCGGAGCCTGGAGCCTGTTTCGGATTCTGCGTCTCCCTGTCTCTCTGACCCTCCCCCGTTCATGCTCTGTCTCTCTCTGTCTCAAAAATAAAGAAACATTAAAAAAAAAAAAGATTAAAAAATAAATAAATAAATAAATAAAAATAAAAATATATATAACACTTGTTCTGCCAAGATGGGACAGTCCTATCTTCCCTATCTTTCCAAGTACAACCCCCACACCGGATATTACGTATAAAACAAACACAAGGAGACTCTGGAAGATGGAGAGAGATGGCAGACAGGCCGAGGACCCGAGGATGACGTGACAGGACTCTGGGGCCCTCCCTCATCTGGAACCGACAAGGCCGGCCACACGCAGGTGCCGGGGCCACGGGCGAAAAGCGCTCACAGAAGCCTGCTCTGTAGCCAAAGGGCAGGACAGGGGGCGGCCGGGTAGGTAGAAATGACGGCAGCCGGACCCCAGGAAAGCTGGGCCCCGAAAGTCTGATCCTCACGGAGCTAAAAGGCACCCCAACAATGGCCATGGTGGTATCGGAGAAGGGAGCCGGGACTTTTATCCCTGCGAGGTGGTACCAAGCGAGAGCGGGTGGGGACTCCTGCCGTGGCGGCCGTGTCAGAGGAGGCCTGAGGGAAAGCAGGACTCTCACCAACACCAGCAGAAATGAAAACGCCCCCACTGTGGCATCCATGGAGGCAGAAAGGGGACCGTGGACTTGGACCCGGCAGCGATGAGGCAGCAGTGCCCCCCTGCCCCGACTGGAAGACTGACGGAGAGAAAGCCCGTTAAAACATGAGGTTTAAATAAAGCACAGGCTGTAACAGCATAATATGAAATCGCCCTGGTTTCAAGTATCACTTGCCATACCAAGAACCAGGAGATCTCAAACAGAACGAAAGAAAACAATCAACAAACGTCAATCCGGAGAGGACAGATGTCAGGGATGACGATTTTAGAGCAGTCAGGACAAAAATGCTTCAATGAGCACTCACGAACATGCTCGGAACAAGTGAAAAACAGAAACCTGGGCAAAGAAACAGGAGGCGGAGTCCCGCAGAGATACTAGAACTGGAAAACACAGCAACCTCAAGAAGAGCACAGTGGGTGGGCTCAGCCGCAGACTGGCGGCAGGGGTGGCGGAAAGAATCAGAGAACTGACAGATGTAACAACCGAAGCCGTGGAAACCTACACCGCAGAGAAAACGGACGAGAGAGGGCAAGCCTCAGGGACCCGTGGGGCCACGACAAAAGACGCCACACTGCGTCAGGGGAGGCCCAAAGGACGCAGATTTGGCAAGAAGCTGAACCCTATGGAAAAGATGAGCGCGGGGCGCCTGGGGGGCTCAGTCGGTTGTGCGTCCGACTTCGGCTCAGGTCATGAACTCGCGGTCCAGGAGTTCGAGCCCCGCGTCGGGCTCCGTGCTGACAGCCGGAGCCTGGAGCCTGCTTCGGATTCTGTGTCTCCCTCTCTGAACCTCCCCCACTCATGCTCTGTCTCTGCTCTGTCTCTCTCTCAAAAATGAATAAACATTAAAAGAAAATTTAAAATAAAAAAAGCTGAGCGAAATTCATATGGGTAAACCCAAAGAAATAAACGCCAAGATTATAGTAAAGCTTCTGAAAACTGATGACCAAGAAAAAGTCTTGAACGCAGCCCCCTAAAATGACACTTTACATAGAAGAGAAAAATAACAGAGCGACAGATTTCTCATCAGAAACCATGGAGACCAGAAAAAAGTGCCAAAATATATTCCAAGTACTTGGAAGAAGAGAGCTGTCAACCAAGAACTCTGTAACAAGCACAGATATCCTTCAGGACTGAAGGGGAAATCAAGGCTTTCTCAGTTGAAGGACAACTAAGAGAATCTGCCCCCAGCAGACCTCCCCTAAAGGAATGGCTAAAGCAAGTTCTCTACCTAGAAAAAATAAGTAAAGAAAACAAAAGGAAGAATCTTAGATTATCATGAAGCAAGAAAGAACACTAAGTAAAAAGTATGAACAAGCACACTAGGGTTTTGTCACCCTCCTGAAGTTTTCTAAATTATTTTGGATGATTTAAGTAAAAATTACAACACTGTCCAGAGGCACCTAGGTGGCTCAGTTGGGTTGCGTGTCTGTCTGGCTCTTGACTTCAGCTCAGGTTATGATTTCTCAGACAGAGAGATGGAGCCCCAAGTCGGGCTCTGTGCTGACAATGCGGAGCCTGCTTGGGATTCTCTCTCTCCCTCATTCTCTGCCCCTCTCCCACTAGTTCTCTCCTTCTCTCTCTCTCTCTCTCTCTCTCTCTCTCTCTCTCTCAAAATAAATAAACAAACATAAAAAAAATTACAACACTGTCTGATATGGCTTTCAATGTATATACCAGAAATACTTTAGCAATTACATTAAAGGGACGCCTGGGTGGCTCAGTCAGTTAAGAATCCGACTCCTGATTTCGGCTCAGGTCATGATCTCACAATTCGTGAGTTCGAGCCCCACACTGGGCTCTGCACTGACAGTGTGGAGCCTGCTTGGGATTCTGCCTCTCTTTTTCTATCCCTAAATAAATAAAAAAATAACATTAAAAATATAAAACAATTATATTATAAACAAGGAGCAGAGAAATGTAAAGGAAGGTACCGGTTTCTCTACTTGAACTGGTAAAATGATGAGACTGGCAATGTGATAACTTATGTGTGTACATAATGTCATATTCAGAGCAATGACTAAAAACAAACAAACAAAAACTATGCAGAGCGAAACACTCAAAAACACCATGGATAAGTAAAAATGGAATTCTAAATAAAACACGTTCACTTAACTCCCAGAAAAGAAGGAAAAAGAAAACAGACAAAAAAAAAGATAACAAATAAGAAACAAAAAATAAAACGCCATAAGAAATGCAATAATGATTTTAAATGTAAATGGCCAAAATACACAATTTTTTTTTCTTTACAAGATTTAAAAAAAATTCAAGTTAATTAACATATAGTGTGCTATTGGCTTCAGGAACAGAATTTTGTGATCCATCACTTACATCTAACGCCTGGTGCACATCACAAGTGCCCTCGTTAATAAAAAACACGGAACGCTTCACGACTGTGTGTGTCCTCCGAGCACAGGGGCCGGGCTAATCCTCTCTGTATCGTTCCAACTTTAGTACGTGTGCTGCCGAAGCGAGCACCAAAATACACAATTTAAAGAGAGACTGGCAGGGTGTTATTAAACATGACCCAACAATATCCCGCCTATAAAAGAATATACAATAATAATGTCGTAGTGAAAGTATACATATTACATACGATAAATACACCACGCAAACATTCACCAGAGAAAGCAGAAGTGTCTATGTTAATATCTTTCAAATCAGACTTTGGAACGAGGAAAATGATCAGAGACCAAGAAGAACATTATACAATGATAACCAGGATCAATTACCCAAGAAAACTTATCTTGAATACGTGCCGAACGACAGCTACAAAAGATGAGAAGCAAACAGTGATAAAAGTGAAAGGAAAAATAGACAAATCACAACCACAAAAACTGTAGAACTACCATACAGAAAACCACGGGTAAGGTTAGATCCGATCTCAACAACGTCGTCAACTAATGGGATCTAACTGGCATTTATTTATAAAATAGTCCACCGAGCAACGGCAGAATATTCTCAAGTGACCGGGGAACATATTCCTATATAGACCACATCACGAGTCATAACACAAACTGCAACAAATTTCAAATCTCCAAACACCTGGAAGCTAAACACAGCTTCTAAATAATTTGTGGGTCAGAGAGTCTAAGGTAAAATAAAATACGTTGAACTCAATGAAAATGAAAATAAACACATCAGAATGTGTGGGGCAAGACCAGAGTAGTACTGGAGAGGGAAATGCAGAGCACTAATGTATCAGAAAAGAGGGAAGATTCAAGTCAACAATCAAAATTCCCAACTGAAGAACCTAGATGATGAGCAAAGGAAACCAAGAGAGCAGAAGGCAGGAAGTAATGCAAGAAATCGACAGGGCTGAAACGAACAAGACAACAGAGAAAAGTCAGTAAGACAAAGAGCTGATTCTTTGAAAAGATAAATAGAATGGACCATCTCTAGCAAAACTGCCTAGGAAGAGAGTAGACAGATGACCAGACAGGAATGAAATGGGTCATCACTTCAGGCTCTGCAGACGTTAGAAGAATAAGGATATATTAAGAAGAATGCGACATACATGTATTTGCTGACTGAGAAGAAATGTACCAATTCCTTGAAAAACACAAACCACCCCAACTCACCAAAGGGACACTGATAATTTGACCAGCTTCGTAAGTACTAAACAATTGATTTCATATTTAAAATACTTCCAAAAATTAAATCTCCGGGCCCAGTTGGTTTTACTGGAGAATTCTACCAAATAAGGAATTAACAACAACCTTATATAATGCCTCCAGAAAATACAAGAGGGAATACTTCCCAATAGATTTTATGAAGCGGTCTCCTGATGCCAAGACTCAAGTCTGAAAAAAGTAAACATCACTAGCCATCAAGGAAGGAAATGTAAACTAAAACCACGGTAAGGTATCTCTACACACTTGTCAGAATGGCTAAAATTAAAAAAAAAAAAAAATAGTGACAATACCAAATGCTTCCGAGGATGTGGAGAAACCTGACCATTTATATACTATCTATGGGAATGTAAAATGGCACGGCCACCCTGGAAAACAAGTTTGGCAGTTTCCTACAAAACTCAATCTGCAATACCACGTGACCCAGCAGCTGAACCGGGAGGCACAGAGCCCAGGGAAATGAAACCCATTTTCCCAGAAAAACCTGTACAGAAATGTTCATAGTAGCGTTATCTGTTAGAGCCCCAAACTGGAAACTGAGATGTCCTAATAGGCAAGTGGTTCAGCCGACTACGGCGCCTCTGTACCACAGGATACGACCCTGTAACCAAAAGGAATGAATTCCTGATCCACGCGATGTGGGTGGGTCTCTGGAGAAGTAACGCTGAGTGAAAAAAGCCGATCCCCAAACGCTACCTACCGTATGACTGCACTTGTACAACAGTCTCGAAAAGACAACGTTACAGAAAGGGAGAAGAGATTAGTGGTTGCCAGGGGGCAAGAAGTGGGGGGTGAGGGGTGTGGTGACATGAGGGACCCTTGTGGTGGTGCAAATGCTCTGTATCTTGACTTTTTCAATCCCAACATCCCAGCTGTGAAGTAACCACTGGGGGAGATCGAGTAAAGGGCACACAGAATCTCCGTATTATTTGTCGTAAGTGTCTGTGAATCTACGATTACGTCAGGGTACATGAGAGGAGCCTGGGTGGCTCAGTCAGTGAGCGTCCAACTCTAAGAGTTCAACTCAGGTCATGACTCTAGGGTCAAGGGATAGAGCCCCACATCGGCCTGCTTGGGGTTCTCTCTCTCTCTCTCTCTCTCTCTGTCTCTGTCTCTCTCTCCCTCTCCCTCCCTCCCCCCCTCCGCCCCTCTCTCCTGCTCATGTGCACACACTCTCTCTCTGTCTAAAATAAAACATTTAGATATATAAAAAATGGATACACGAAGTAATGTGCACACAGACTCAGCAGAGTGACGGGCACAGACCTAAGTACGTGAACAGCCACCGTGCTGAGCCTACTACCGGTAAAGCTTTATTAGCGTTTACTAAAAAGAAGAAATACAGCCCTGGACATATGATCTACGCGTAAGAATTTATCAAAAACAATTTTTGTCAAATAATTTACTGAACACCGCTTCTAGTGTTCCTGCTTCCGAATGAATTCCGGGCAGAATACTTGAAATTATGAAATACTTGAAGACAGAGACACTTGACCTTATGTATGGGAGAATCATTAAGTTGCCTCACTGACTAGAAACTGAAGCTCTAAGCCACTGGGCAGGGCAGCTGGACGTGAACGCAGCCTGGGTTTGGCGGCCGTGAAAAGTACAGGATTTGGGATGTGACGGAGGAATCCCACAAGTTCAGCTGCAGCTTTTTTGGGGCTTAGGATTCACAAAAGGATTCAAAGTGAGGCTGGATGACACCGTACTTGCCACAACTAGGCTTTTACTAGAAACCTAGGGCTACGGTTTAAATCGGCAGCTCTCAAGTTGTGAGGAGTCTGACTCTTTCACTACGGATACGACGTTCATAAATCCCCTGCTTCCACAGTCAGGTTGGGAAACCCTCACCCTGACGCGGCCACAGGCCGGTGCCCCGGCTGCCACAGGCTGTGGGGAGGAAAGGCACACTTGTCCGGGAGCCCGGGCAGGGCCAGTGCCGCCGCGTGAGTCCCTCCAGGGAGAGGCCGCGGGGCGGTGCAGGCGCCACAGGAGGCTGGGCCCCGAAGCCTCGTCACTCGGACCCTCTTCTAAGCTCCGACTTCTGTTTGTTCGCTTACCGAGCTGATGCTCACCGAGCACGACGAACGGCAAACGCCAGGGGAGGCAACGCACTCGTACACCCCGCTGGAAGGGCCACGGGGAAGAGGGGCGGGGGGCGCGGTGCGGGTGCCCACGTGTGCATGCGGGGGGGCCGGAGAAGCACAGGGACTCTGAGGGGCAGTGTGAGTACCCACGTGATCATGGATCACACAAACACCAGACTCCTCTGGCTCCAGGATCTTCTCCCATGCGGCGGGAGGCCTCGGCCTGGTCTGAGAGGCTGGGGAAGGCTTCCCCGCAGAGGCGAGGCATGTGCAGGGTGAGCAGGAGCAGAGAGGAGCGGCAATGTTCTAGGCACAGGAATGGCGTGTGCAAAGGCCCTGTGGTGAGAGGACACTAGCACGGGAGGCTGACAAGGCCACAGCATGAATGCCTGAGGAAAAGTGTACAAAATGAGCCTGGAAAGGTAATCTTGAATGCAGTAGTAGTTTGAGCAACCAGGTGGGTGGAGACCACGGACCCTTCAAGAACACTACCGTCCTGTCACCGAACCGCAGAGAGAAGAGAGATCGCTGGCCTCACCCGTGGCAAGCTTGGCCTTGTGGACGTCAATAAATAAAATCAATAATTAAAAACGCTTTAGGCATCCTTACAGGGACAGTCTCGTCAATTCCGTACAATCACCTCGCTGAAGTTACTATATATTTCTTTACCCAATAAAAAGTCAGGATTATCTCAGGCAGAAAACCTCTAACAAAGGCATCCTCCGGGAGATCACCGTCATTCCCAAAGGAAGTCTGCCCAGAAACGTGGGTAAAAGTTACTCACACAAACACAATGTCCCCTCTCTTGGAGTACGCAGGAATAGCACTGGCGATGGTGGCAAATCCGTACGAGTAGATAATGGCTTCTTCCGTCTGCATAAACTTTGCCAGGCGGTCTTCCAGGTCCAAGTGCACATCTACAGCAAGACGTTAAATGGTTAAGACACCTTCTAATTCCTCTTCTTTAAGCAGAAGGGAGAGAAAGTAAGTTCAGTTTATTAAGTCTCGTTAACGATACCGTCACCTTACGGGCAAAATGAAACTGCTTCTGAGTTATAAATGATGGGAGATCCGTTTAGATAACTCTGGGCCGAAACGATTTCTGAAATCGGAATGGGATCAGCTATGCCTCTGTCCCCGAAGTGTGCTGGGGGGCAGCTCCGGCACTGGGTTTCGCTTCTGTGTCAGCCAGCGCGGGGATTCGAGGCCCAGCGACCACCTGCTCTGACTTCTCTCAGCCAACCGCACCGAGGCTTCACCAATGTGCGACACGTGAATCTACGAAAGCCTTTTTTGCATGTTAGCAGAAGGTACACGCCGGACATCAGGACAAGCGTTAGCCAGCTTCAAAAAGGAAACGTCAAAGAACCCACGTACTCCAATCAAGGCGGTGCCCCCTCGTCTACTAGCTTATTGGGACTTCCCTGTGCACCTGCTATCACTCCGCAGCACTGACTTTTCTGTTTGGATTTCTATTTAAGCGGACCGGGGACTTCAAACGTATGGCACAAAGAGAAACACGGTGTTCTATAGGAGCCGCTAGAGAAGAATGTTGGTTAAGGTGGGAACAGACTGCGCTCGCTACACTGGTACCTCTCTCCTCCCTGCCCTGCTTCTTAGGGCCGCTCACCTTCCCTGGCCCTGCCACGAGGCTGAAGGCCCCGGCATGGAGGGCCCAGCGAGGTCTAGAAGCAACGGTGCACTGACCAGCTTTGCCCTGGGGCCCCCAAATGAGGCATTAGCTGGGAGAGAAGAGGACTTTTCAAACTTCCTTTAGCTCTTTTAACTACAGCAGGACCCAGGTCTGGAGAAGGAATCAGTCCCGCCGCGTGCCCCGTGTAAGCACAGGAGTGCTACAGGAAGCATGCGGCCAGGCCCGCCAGCCCCGGAGCTTCAGGGTTTCGAGAAAGGGAAATCGGAGGTAGTAAAGGCAGACTGAGAGGCCACGAAGGGGAACACTGGCACATGGCTCAGGGGACCTGGCACTCCGGGCAGTGGCGGGGGATCCAGACGGGTCCCGGCGAGGGTGCCGCAGAGGGCGGATGGCCCGACAGAGCTATCCCAGACCATGTCAAGGCCGCGTGCGGGGAGCATCACTCCAGGGGCCTGCCCTCCACCGACCACGGGTCTCCCGGAGAGCAGGGAGTAGGAGGGGTGCCCCACAGAGACACGTGAGAAGCGGGGAGACACGAAGCCTGAGCGACTGAGACCCGCCAGACAGGATTTACCCTAGCGGGTTCAAGCCTGACCGGACTGAATACTCCCACCGTAAGGGAAAAGACACACAGTCAATGGTCAGGGTAAGGCTTCCACCACCTTCCAGACAGGAATAAGTGAGCTAAGTTAGTGTAGCTGTAAGAAATACGGAATCAACTTCTTGGCACATATGAATAAAGTGTCTCAAATCTGTAAACCCACTCACTGGTCGATTAGGGACACACTAACCTTATTGTGATGCTTTTTAATTAGTCAAAGAAAATTAAGAATGAAAGAAGTTTCAACTTCACCACGGGTTATATTTTTAAAAGACGGGGGGTGTCCAATAATCTTCTCATTCGTTTATCAAACATGCAGTGACTGGGGCGCCTGGGTGGCTCAGTCGGTTAAGCATCCGACTTCGGCTCAGGTCATGATCTCGCGGTCCGTGAGTTCGAGCCCCGCATCAGGCTCTGTGCTGACAGCTCGGAGCCTGGAGCCTGCTTCTGTTTCTGTGTCTCCCTCTCTCTCTCTGACCCTCCCCTGTTCATACTCTGTCTCTCTCTGTCTCAAAAATAAATAAACGTTAAAAAAAAAAAAATGCAGTGACTATCACATAAAGACAGGTGGTCTGACGAGCACAGGATCGGGGAGAAATACAGGGTTTCTGGCACCTGACAAAGCGACACCTCCAGGAGAGGCAGGGTGCGGCTGGCACAGGGGAGCTCCACGCCTGGGGCAGAAGGTTCGCGCCCTCAGCCCCCTCTGTACTCACCAGTACCACACACGCGCCGTGATTTCGGACTGAAGACCAAGAACGCTGGGCTGGGGATGAGGGATGGGGTGGAAGCCAGCTACTGAGTGAGGGGATGGCAGGACACAGGTGCCCCCCACCAAACCCCAATTTGACGGCCAGAGATGCAGAGTGAGGAATTCGAGAATGGAGCAGTACCCAGAGAAGAAAATAAACTGAAGCCCCCGGATGCACGTGCTTCTTAGACGATGCTACCGAACTGTGAACACGAACGGTCTCTCCCGCTCCACTCAAGTGATGACAAAAAAACGAAACCCGCTTCTTCCTATTTGCAGGTAAAACGTACCCCCACAGGGCCTGTCACAAAAAGCACACGAAGGGCCATCTGATTTCCATTACCAAAAGGTTACCGCCATTCGATAGAGCAGACATTCCACGACATGAACGTTCAGCCAGTCAGCGTGGAATCTTACAGTAACATTAAGAAGACCACCTCCCATTTGATCGAAATGGTATCGACAGGGTGCTGAGCTCTTCAAGCACAAGGTCTGTGACGTCCACACCAGGGTCCGAGGACACGACCCTGACCCTGGCGCCGCCCGCGACGAGACGCTGCCAGTGGGATCTCTCAATCGGACAAGAGAGAGGCAGGCGGCCAAACGCTCGAGAACAGGCCCCCCCCGCCATGCGGAGCGCGGACGCCTCCCTCATCCCTAGAGCTGTGGCTCCTGCCCTGCAGGCAAGTCCCCGCCACCCCCACTTCTGATCAGAACAGGGCGGGTCCCCGCAGGAGGCCTCCGACGAATCCCAAGTCTGCCCCACATCGTCCCCATTTAGCAGATGGATAAGCCGAGCCACAGTGAACTGCTCTCACCCACCAGGTCCATTTCAAAGGGAAAAAACATGCTATGGACACAAACGTTTTTGCCAACTACAAAAAGGACCATAAATCATTCTGTAGACTCCACTTTAAATGGCTCATTTTTTTTCACCGATTAGCGACGAGAAAGTAAAACAATCTTGGCTTACTTTCAGGGCTCTAAGAGTTAGTTACCCCAGCTGATGAAAACTGTATGGTAGAAAACGCTGTGTATACTCATGACCGTTTTTATGTCACTGCCGTAATGTGGTTAAGAAAATTCTCCACAAGAAGTCAATGACTTACTGATTCTCGTCTTTCCCAAAAGTTTGAAAAAGACCGGCCTTTTCCTCCGGGTACCTAAAGACACTGGGTTTTTGCCGCTGGCAGCCTTGCAAAGCAGGTTTTGTGACAGGTGGGTACGGACAGCTGCCCTTGATGTGTGACAGCTACGCCGTGAGACACAGGGAGGGGAGGCAGCAAACAGGAAAAGGGCCGTGCTCTCCCGCTCCCGACGTCTGTCCTCCGTGCGGACGATCCAGTCCACCCGCTGGTGCCACCGGTTTACAAGGAGCGCGACGAAGCGCACATCCTCTGCTTCGCCGCTAGGAACCAGCGCGGTGGGGAAGACCACGGAGGCGGGTGCCCAGAGAGCCCGTGGGCCCTCCCCGCGCCCGCTGCCCTTTCTAGCACCTGCCCCGGAACCAGAAACCTAGAGATGGGGCGCAGGGCCGGGACAGGATGCCTGGCACCCAGGGTGGGGCCTGGCCGCAGCAGTCCTCCCAGGGGGCTCCGGCTCTGGCCTCCCGCCTCTCCCCAGGTGGGGACCCAGGGCAGGCCTGACACTGCCCCGTGCCTCTCCAGCCCTCCTCTGTCAAACAGGTCACAGTCGGACCTGCCTCAAAAGATCGTTACCAGAACCACGAGTCACGGCCCATGAACACTCAGGAGAAGGCCTGGCATGGAAAAACCGATAAGCCGTTTAAGCGCTTGTACAGCTAAACCAGTATTCGTAGAATAAAAAGAGGCTTCCTTTTAAAAAGAAAAAAGCAGTTACACTCTTCTACTTGAGTTGTCCAAACCCCGGATGTTTAAGAACTATCACGTTACAGGCACTTTTCTGTTTTCCAATTATACAGGATCCCCTGTTTTATTCTAATAAGAGCTAGAACAGCTTTCTGGGTTGTTTTCCAAAGGAAAGACTATAAAACAGTCAACTTTAGAACAGTTTAAAAACAACTACATTTTTTCTTAAGGCTTCTATACTTTTGTGCTTCACACTGTTTTTTTTTTTTTTTTTAATCCCTCGAGACTTGGACTTTTCTTAAAAGTACAAATAATATCAGTTATGCACTCATTACAACATAAATACAGTGCTGAACGTTTTCCACAATGTTTTCACATGCAGTATCTTCTGTGATTCTTACCAAAATGTTCTAAGCTGTGCAAACAAGGATCGTTCCCCTCCTACACTGCAAAAACAATCAATCCCAGACCGGCTGCTAAAAAGAAGTGGCAGATGTAGGAATTTTATGACCAAGTCTTCTTCCTGATAAAACATGCAGTCAGGGTTCAGCTGACGGCTTTGAAACAAAGCAAGAAAATATTTTGAAAAATAAACGAACGATTTACTTGTTTACGACTGGCTCTAGAACACAATTATCCCTCGCCATGAAACGCTGCCACTAATTGTGTTTTGATTTAGTTGAAGAGCAAAGAGCCAAGCAAGCATTGTATATGCAAAGCAGATTCTGGGAAACCAGCGATAAACCTCAGGCCAATGAGATCTGAGCCTATTCAAAGAAAACAAACAGAGAAGTTGGATAAGAGAAAGCATCAGAGTGCAGGGGACCTCATCAGCCCTAGAGGAAGGGATGTACACTCTACAACCTGACAAATCCACTGGCTCTGTTCTCAAACACACATTCAAACAATAAAGGGGAAGGTGGGGAGACTTGTCATCACTGGTCCTTAGGATGATAAGAACTTGCTGAGTACCACTTGCCAGAGGCAGGACAACATCCAGCCTAAAAAACTAGATGATGTTTGATTTGTATGTTTGATTTTTTCTGTTGTTGATTTTTTTTTCTGTATTAATCATCTAATATGTTACTATGATATAATAATTAAAAAGAATATAACATTAAAAAGAAAATTATAATTTATAACATAAAGGAGATTTACAAGTGATTTACGTTTATTTTTGAAAAACTGAGAAAAGAGCTCAACAAAGAAGTATTTTCATCTTTTTTTTTTTTTTTTTTTTTTTTAATTTTTTTTTTCAACATTTTTTATTTATTTTTGGGACAGAGAGAGACAGAGCATGAACGGGGGAGGGGCAGAGAGAGAGGGAGACACAGAATCGGAAACAGGCTCCAGGCTCCGAGCCATCGGCCCAGAGCCTGACGCGGGGCTCGAACTCACGGACCGCGAGATCGTGACCTGGCTGAAGTCGGACGCTTAACCGACTGCGCCACCCAGGCGCCCCAGTATTTTCATCTTTAAAAACAGACATCTGAATGTGTTATTTCCAGGGGGAAAAAAAGGATGAAATTAAAAATAACTTTCTGGGGGCCCAGGGAAAGAGGCCTTCAGCCGCAGGGGCGCACAAGCAACTTCAAATGAGAGGAAAGGGGTCCTCAGTTTGCTTTGTTGGAGAGAGCAAAGGGCAAACATACCATAAATATTCAGAATAACTTACTTGTGGAGGTTTATTCTAGAGATTTAAAATTTAGCCTTCACTTACCTTAAGTACCTTCTCTGATCTTACCCAACACTGAAATTTCAAGGTAATTTAATATAACTGTAATATAAGCAACTCCTTCCAGAATAAGGAAAAATATAAAAAACATACTGTCAGGGACATCTGGGTGGCTCATTCAGGTAAGTGTCCAACTCTTGATTTCGGCTTAGGTCACGATCCCAGGGCCATGGGATCAAGCCCTGTGTCGGGCTCCATGCTGAGCATGTGGCTGGGGATTCTCAATCTCTCTCTCTCCCCCACTCTCCCACTCATGCTCTCTCTCTAAAATAAAATTTAAAAAAATAATAATGACATACAAACTATCCTGTCGGAAAACCAGAACGTGAAAACGTGGACAATAGCCACACGAGAAAGAACAGAAGTGACAGGCGCGGGCGCCTGTGAAGGAGGAACGACATCAGCTTACCAGAAGGACAGCGCGCTAGAACCCGGGTCCTGTTACAAGGCCATCACACCGCAAGCCCTGCCAGCCCGCCTCCAGCCTCCACACTGACGCCGCCGTCCGTCCGAACCTTCCGCTAGTTACGACCCGGGAGACCCGGCCGAGGACGCACAGTACAGAGGGGGTGACACACAGATGTGCTCATTACTCTGCCCCTGGGGACCCACTCAGACCCCTGAAAATCCAAATCCAGTTTAAAGTTCCAACAAAATCACTCCAACTGCGAGGCACGGAGCACGTGCGGGGTATGCCACCATTTGTTTGGGGAAATGTGTGTACGGAAGGGGTTTGCATTTGCCGAAACAGGTCTCTGGAAGAATGAACAAGCAGCTAACTACTGACAGCAGCTGTCTTCTCTGGGGTAGAGGCAATGGCGGGGAGAAGCCTTTGACTCTCTATATAAACCTTCTGAAGTTTATAGCATGGGCTGAATTATTCAATCAAGAATATTAACTTACAAACCATCCACTACAGACCTCACGTTTGGGAGCACGTGACAACCTACTAGGTGATCCAAACAGAAAGCTGACTGGGCTATTCTACCAGCTCTGGAAAAACTGGTTTTGAAAAGCTGAAACATTTTTTTTTCGTGACTTGATTTGGCATTAAATCTGCTATCTATCCTCTGAAATGAACTCCGAAGCAGGGGCCAAGGCCACACGTGCAAATAAAATCCACAAGAAAGAGAAGCTTGTAAGAAAACTATTTTTTTTTTTTTTACCCCAGCAAGCAAATCATAGAAAATACTGTTGATCAGATAACAGCAAACAACCCCATAAAAAATGCCTTTTCTAGTTTTCTAATACTATATCTCTAGGAAATAATTCCCTACCAATAAAAACCAAGCAAACCAACCGTGTTTGCACTAGACTGGGGCAAAGAGGGAGGCTGATCTGCGCTCTTGATGTCTCTGATCTTCCCATAAGGACTCGCAGTCAGGATACTTGGGTTTCTGGCCATAAGGCTGAAATTAACGAGCTGTGTGACTGTCAGGAAGTCAGGCAGCCTCTCTGAACTTTGTATGCTGCTTCTAAATGGCCGCAATGCTGGAATAAAAGATTTTTCAGATCTTTTCCAGCTCAAGATGCTCGGACACCAGCTCTGTTGTCTGTTTCCAATAAAAATCATTTAACTTCTAAGCTAGCTAAGGAATAAAGGTGTTCCCTTAAATAAAAACACCTAATTGTTTAAGTGAAAAAAAACCACACGAAGGCCTAGAAATGGAAGTACAAATAGAAGACGGAGGAGATTTCCCGGCTGTCTTCCCCACACGCTGACGCTGCTACGCCAGGAAATTATTTCCAGTAACATCTTCATTTGAACAATTATGTAACGAGGAGGCTGCCCGGCTGGAGGCGTGTCCCAGCCCCTCCACGGCGAGGCCTCACCTAGGTTCTGTGCCACACTGGAGTGTGGCAGTGACACGCGACGCCCCACCTGCCTCGAAGGGACCGCTGCACGCACCCCTCCCCCACACCTGTGGCGCGACTTCAGCCAGGCGGACGAGCTCGGTGCCCCCCAGCACTGGAGGAAGACGACGAGGAAGAACCAGGTTCCTGCGCGACTATGAAGAGCGGAGCCACCTGCCGTCACACACACAGACACAAACTGGGTCTCTCGGGGCACACCCAGCAGCAGCAGCAGCGTGGGCCTCGCCCTCCGGGAGACGGTGCACCTAAGGCACCTGTGTCTTTTCTCGGTGAGCGACGCTCAGTCTCAGACCAGGGCCCCTCCCGCCACGATGCCAAACACGGACAGCACTCATCCACCCAATGTCACAACGAATCCAGGATATCTTTCCCAAGGAGCTTTGAAATCAGATCGAGTCAATTCTTAAAAGCAGCAGTTTGGAGGTGCCTGGGTGGCTCAGTTGGTTAAGCATGCAACTTCCGCTCGGGTCATGATCTCGCGGTTCATGAGTTCGAGCCCCGCGTCAGGCTCTCTGTCAGCACAAAGCCTGCTTCAGATCTTCTGTCTCCTTCTCTCTTTGCCCCTCCCCTGCTCACATGCACTCTCTCTCAAAAATAAACATAAACATAAAAAAAAAAAAAAAAAAAAGCAGTAGTTTGGAAGAGAGGGCAGAAACATACCGAATGTGCCGTAAAACCCTCTAGGCCCGCAGGTCCCCACGCCGTACTTCCTCAAGGACACCAAAGCCGCTGCCTTCGTGCATGTAAGAAAAATCAGGTTTTAATAACGTATCTTTCAGAGTTCAAAACTGACATATCCTATTCTTCAACCCACATGGCAACCCTCCCCCCCCCCAACTTTGCTTCCTTTCTTAGAACCGTGGCCATTCTAACAACAGGATATAAAGAGCAGACACCTGTAAAGATTTAGGGACAGAACTTAAAACGTGGAAAAGTTGTGTTTTAACCTATCCAAACTTGGTTAACTCAATGCCTTTATACTTTGTGGCGTTTCCGGGCAAAAGTCTGTCCTCCAAACAGCTTCCTGGCCCGTACTCCCAACGGGAGATGGACTGGGTTCCCAGACGTGCCTCCCAGCCGCCTCCCGCGGCTCTCTGCGTGTCACCGCCACGGAGCCACGTCAGACGCCCGTATCGCCCACCCTCTGTCGAGCCCAGGTTCCGGCTCCGCCGGGCGACAGTGACGGCCACCGGCAGCAGAGAGAGCCCTTCCTGACGCCCTCCGTTTGTCTATTTCAGGCCCAGTTTCGCAGGGAATCCTGCTGCCTCCAGCGCGGGGGCCACTTACCTTGACCCGAGGGTCGTCCAGCAATCCAAGAAAATTAAACGAGGCGAAGTTTACACACTTTTTTCCATTCACCACAATGTTGTGGCTCGGAGGGCTGGGGAAAGAGAGGAGAGAGGTACGCGTGACCAGACGACGTTCACGTTACAGGGACGCGGCACCACCCACCCTGGTGGCTCACGAGTCACACAAGCGTGGTCACTCTACCCGACCTGCATCCTCGCCTTCCAGCCCTTTTCGTTAGTTCTGACGTGTACGGTTAGCGGACGGCACGTTAAAAACCGGCCATTGGCTCTATTCGTGTTAGGCTACTTTGTTCTACTCAAGTAAAAAACAAAAAGTGAGTGATAATTCCAACACAGATTAGTGGTAAATCTTCATTTTGATTTTATTTATTTATTTATTTATTTATTTTTTCAACATTTTTAATTTATTTTTGGGACAGAGAGAGACAGAGCATGAACGGGGGAGGGGCAGAGAGAGAGGGAGACACAGAATCGGAAACAGGCTCCAGGCTCCGAGCCATCGGCCCAGAGCCTGACGCGGGGCTCGAACTCACGGACCGCGAGATCGTGACCTGGCTGAAGTCGGACGCTTAACCGACTGCGCCACCCAGGCGCCCCGATCTTCATTTTGATTTTAAAACTCATGAAGAAACAAGTACATGAAGTACCTCAGAAAAAACTCTGGAATAAGACAAATAGGAAGGAAATCTAAAAACATCACCATCAAAAGCAAGAACAGGCAGAACAAGCTCAGGCCTTGCAGTTAAGTGGCTCAAAGACACACGTTAACTCTGGAAAGCCACCGAAAAAAGTATGCAGGGGTTCTGAAGTTGGTGCTGGATTACCGCTCAAGAGGTAGGGTGTGGGGCAGACAGGGCGGCCGGCAGCCTGGGGGTGCGGATCGGAGTTGGGACGGGACAGGAGACAGCTACTGAGGCCACCTGCCACGTCCCCTGCTGACAACACTCCTCAAGGCCACGCTTCAAAAACACGGGGCCAAACCGGGGGGTCACGAGCTAGTGAAGCCAACGTGGTCTCGACCAGCTCTTGGGGCCGAAGGAAGCCGCGAGCAGAGCTGGACGGAGGCCGTCAGAGCACAGGCCCAGGGCAAGGACTGCGGCGCGAGCCTGCCTCAGTTGTACACGTGCACCGCTGTGCACACGCGGCGCTCTGGAAGACGCGCTGCCGTCAGAAAAGACTGGAAACACGGCTCTCGGGACGTGCGATCAGAACTGGTTTCTTACGCGAGAAACAGAAGATGTGGGAACGCAGGGAAGGAAGAGAACGGGCACTCGAAGTCAATTCACAGAAGTAGGTGAACCTGTACAAGAGGCGATCAGCCAGACAGACGCCCTCTGCCTCTCGGCTCCTGGCGGCTCCAGGAGCTCGGGGACGCTCCTCGGCCGCTGGGGGTCTCGGCTTCTTCATCTCCAAAGTATGGAAGGAACCCACCTCTCAGGGCCATTGCTAGATAAGGGCCTGGCCCGTTACAGGTGCTCTCTAAATATTTCCCTCCCTCTTCCCTTTGGCCTCAGGGGCTTCTCCTTCAAGCCACCTACTCTGCTTCTGAATCCAGCGTTCATTCAGTCTCCTGCTTCTCGCCCTTGAGTTTCCCGACGGTCCCGGTGTGGAGGTGCTGGCGCTCACACAGACATGGAAAACCAAAACACCTGCGTGGACAAGTCTGTACTAAGGCTGCTGCTGGAGAAGTCACGGCCACTGTACGAAAACTAACACGCAGAGAAATCAAACCGTCAAAAGGAAGTACGCCCAAAGCCCCTAACCACAGCCGGCAAGCTGCCAAGAGGCACCGCGGCATAGGGACACAAGGATCTTGTTTCTGTCCGGCACTGGGAGCGGGGAGGGAAACCAGTCTCCAGCAAGAAATGGAAGCTCACGCCTGTGCTCCACGCAGGCTAGCAGGAACGTCACGCTGGGCACGTAACAAGGAACGCGGGAGTATGAGAGCCTTCAGGGTCTCTCCCAGGAGCAAATAAAGCCAATCTAGAAAGACATCTCCATAATCAAGGCCTCAGAGGACTAGCTGGAGGAAAAATAAAACCCTTTCCAATCCAAACTCACAACCTCACTATTAGTGAGAGTCAGTAATTTCAAGTGAATTTAGAAACAGGATGATGCTTTACCAGAAGGAAACTAGTATTCCAGAACCCCATTAACAATGGGTTGAGGGGGCGCCCGGGTGGCTCAGTCGGTTAAGCACCCTGACTCTTGATTTCCGGCTCAGGCCATGATCTCACGGTTTGTGGGCTCCGTGCTGATCGCGAGGAGCCTGCCTGGGGTTCTCCGCCTCCCTCTGCTCCTCCCCTGCTCACTCACTGTCTCTCAAAAGAAAGAAACATTAAAGAAACCAAACAAACAAAAACGATGGGTCGGGTACCAGTGCCAGAACAGGCACCCAGAGCGAGGAAAGACTAGAACTCAAGAGAACTGTGCACACAAATACCTGTGAGTGACAGCAGCTGCCCCACAAACTACCAAATTACACACCTCTCTTCCCCATGGAGAAAAATCAACTCGGATAAACACGTACCCAGATTAGTTCTAGACATATTAAAACCATAAAAGATGTTTTGGAAGACATAACAGGTGAAAATGTAGAAGGATGTCCTTGTGACCTTGGAGTAGAAACCGTTGCTGGTAAGTCCCCAAACACTGAGACCAAAATGGATGAATCTGAGTCAAAATGAAGAATTTTGGTTCGATGAAGACACCACACAGTCAACAGCCGGTGATAAAGAGATTTACTGTGCTTCAGTGAATCTAAAATGCCAACGGTAGGTTTTTACCTAGCGCCAAGAAAGAAAACCAGTGCCAACTAAAATGTAAAGTTCTGTCGTGTTACAGTTTTGTGGTTTACGGTTAATGAACAGTTCTACTAGGTGCGCTTCCACACAGATTTGTCCCAGTACGTCTGTACTTATGAAAAGGAAAACATAAGCAGGGTAAGTCCATCAACACAGTCCTAACCTCTTCGCCCAAGTCTCCACTGTTCGTCCTCCCCTAAGTCGTGGATTTCACGGGTGTTCAGACAACACGCTCCCCCCGCCACCGGGAGGACCCCGTGTTGTCTAGGATGCTCCCCCACCATCTCTGAGGTTACCTGGCAGGTTAGTGTCCCCCACGCTCCAAATTCTGACGCCGGGACTTCCCTACTGGACTCAACTCATCTTTCCCCTGACCGAATGACAATTCTAAAAGCGAGCCGGGATCACCCACAGGCAGAAGTCTGACAAAGGGACGTTCAAAGCCTTCGTCTCCGGCTTGGAGGGGTCGGGCCCCTTCCCCCGCCAACCGCTGATTTACCTGCCAGCAGTGTTTGTAAAAACCGAAGTGCTGGCGGTGGGCACAGCCGTGAGCAAGCGCTCGATACACAGGTGGGGACCCCCCCGCCCCCCCCCCCCCCCCCCCCGTCACGGCTGACGACGGTTCTCAGCTGCAGGATTCATCCCCACGTCACAGGTTGTGAAACAGGAAAAGGACAAAGAACGTGCGTCTTGAAGTCAACGTAATAGAATACCACCTCAACAAGTGACCGCAGACTAGTCTACACGGTACG
This sequence comes from Neofelis nebulosa, assembly GCF_028018385.1. Taxonomy (NCBI): domain Eukaryota; kingdom Metazoa; phylum Chordata; class Mammalia; order Carnivora; family Felidae; genus Neofelis; species Neofelis nebulosa. The sequence goes on along the minus strand of NC_080793.1, from coordinate 90,613,965 downwards.
CGGGATTCGTGCTCATCAAATACAGGCGAAGAATGCGGTAAAAGAAGAGGTGAGACATATGAAGGGGCACTCACACAAGGGGAAGACCCCGGCAGCTAGTCAGTGGATGAAATGACACTCAAAGGCTGCGATAATCAGAAAAATACAAAATAAAACAATGCTAGCCAACAGGGCTGTGGGGAAACTGGACCCCATAGACTAACTCGGGGGAGTGGATGGGTGCATCACCACGTAGAGAAGTCCCCCGGGGAAATGAGACAGGCATGTGTCAGCCCCCCACTCCTGGTTCCAGAAAGTCCCCACACGGGGATAATCGCCAGATTTTTTGTGGCAGTGGGGAGTGGGGAGAGCTGAGATGCCCATCGTGACGGAAACAGCGAATACACAACCGAATGGCACGCAGCAGTCAGAGGAACCAAACAAGAAGTACATCGGGAGTCCCCGCGGCGTCTGTCTGCCCTGCTCTGAGGTTTCCCTGTTGTCACTTAATACCGGCTAACATCCTTTTTACTTGACTGTTGGGCTGTCTGTCCCAAAAGAAGCAAGATTTTGATTTATCGCATGTGCTCAGCACATTCCTAGAACATAGCAGGCACTCAAATGCATGTTCAAAAAGCAAGTGTGAATAAAAAATCAGAGCGAAGTCTGCAGCACAAAATGAAAAACATACATTCACAAACCGTTAAGATGTGGTTCCAAAGGCACTGTGAAATTAACAAAGGCAAACCCCAAGCGGACCCCGGATGCCAGGAGGTGAGGCCGGGAGGGGAGCGGCACCACTCAATGTCAATCACGGGAAGGACTGTTGACTACAGACCCTGAGAGAATAAACCACCAATTACAGGCCCCAACAGGAGAGATGGACACAGCATCTCCTATAAAAAACTGACCCTCCCTGGACTTCCGCTTTCCTCCAGTGGACTTTCATTAAAACAACACCTCTCGACTTCCTCCTCCTCCGAGAAATAACATTCTTCTCCCTTCTTTGCTGCACTTGCCTGTGGTTTAGCCATAGCTTGCTGGTCCGAAATTGCAATCTTCTTTTATTCCCAAACAAACCCGTTTTTACTGGCAAAATAACTATTTTTAAGATCAACGATACATGCATAATAATAAAATGTATCATTTTAATAACATACAATGCGTAACATCAAGTGACGAGTGACGGCTCAATGGAAGTGTTACAGTGGGGAGGAGAAGGGACGGAAGGAAACCAGAGAGGAGGTGCACGGAGCTGCCCTGTGTGGGCGCTGACCGGAGAGGAGAGGGTTAGCACCTGTGTCTACAAGAGGCCCCTCGTGGAGAAAAATAACACAGGGCCTCAAATGAACCAGAAGACAAGCTCCTGGCACATCTGGCTGAGAAAGGCACACAAACAAGGGAAACGTGACCCCACAGATGTGCCCCTGTACTCATCCGCATGCAAAGGACTGTGTGTGCTTTACATCTGCACGCTCAACATAATCCTATCAACTGCTTCCTGCCGATACATTGGAAAACATTAAGAAACGGACAATTACTAAATGACTGTAGCCAAAACTTCCTTTAAAAACTCACTGAAGGGGCACCTGGGTGGCTCAGTCGGTTGAGCGTCCGACTTCGGCTCAGGTCATGATCTCACAGTCTGTGAGTTCGAGCCCCGCGTTGGGCTCTGTGCTGCCAGCTCGGAGCCTGGAGTCTGCTTTGGATTCTGCATCTCCCTCTCCCTCTGCCCCTCCCCTGCTCATGCTCTGTCTCTCTCTGTCTCAAAAATAAATAAAAACATTGAAAAAAAAAAAAAACAACAACAAACTCACTGAAGACGTTAAATCCAGGATTAAAAACCTAGGATCAACAGAACACACAACCACAACAAATACACACTTGTTAGAAGGCGGAGGAGGGTCAGTAAAGTACCTTCCAGACTGAGAAGGCCTTTAAGACCGAAAAATGATGACACTGCTGACAGTTTCCTCAGGGCAACTTACTGACGGGGGTTGAGGCCGGTGGACAGTCCAAGCGGCAGGCAGCCACTCTCTGCGCCACCCCCCCCAAAGCCAGACGACCCTAATCCCCAGCTTTATGGAGCTAGGCCACAGTGGTGAGGTCACAGGGTAGTTCTCCAAACCAGAGCCTTCCGTGCGCCCGTGATCCCCACCCGCTACCGAACGCGTGCCTTCTTCAAGGAAGATCGGAGCAGCCTTCCCCACTGCGGTCAGGGCACACGTGAAGTCCCCGGGCCCGGGCCACGCAGCCCCGAGGGAGGGCACGCTGCACGGGCTGAAGACGGTGCCGGCGTTGTGAGCACTGCCACGGCACTGTGGCTAAGGAAGCGGTAAGACTCGTTACATCTGATACCAGAACCGGACCAGGCACGGGAAGGGAAAGCAAGAGAAGAAACTCATTTTTCCACACACGTGTTAAAAATCCCAAACATCAGCGAAACAAATGTAGCAACGTACACAAACTAACCAAACGGCCCTGCTTAGATAGAGTTTATTCCAGGAACGGGAGGATTTCGTATTAATGCAAAGACCTAGCAGTGACTTCCGGTAAACAAAACAGAAGGAAGGGAAAAACCCCTTTCAACCTGTGGCCTCTTCGATGGCACACAAAATGCCTCCAAGGTCTGTGTATCTGATGCTCGGAAGACCAGGACCCAAGGAGAGAGGACGCGTTGTGTGTGAGAGGTCAAAGCAGAGAGAAAGCTGCGTGTGGGCGGGCAGTGAGGAGCCGGGCCCCAACTCCTGGAAAATGCTCCCACGCTGGGGACAAGGCTGCCTGTGCACGTGGGGCCAGGCGGGCGGGCTACAGGGCAGCCTGAAAACCTTCTTAGGAGAAGCAGTCATTCACACAGATCCCCTTCCTGCTCTGTAGAAAGATAGGAGACTGACTCTCTGATAAGGCATGACTATAAACTCAAAGTCCGAAGGACAACTGGAGGGAGGGGGCCCTGCTGAAACCAGAAATCAGATATAAGTCTACAGAATGAAAAATGGGACACTGAGCCCTCCTCTTTGAAAACAAAGGAGTAAATCTTGGTAATCCCAGATTAGAGGAAGGAAGATTTTAAGATCTAACACAAAAGCGCAAGAAACAAACGGACAAAAGAGACAGACTGGACTTCATTAAAATTAAAAACATTTGTGCTTCGAAGCACAGGATCAGGGAAGTGACAAACAGAATGGGGGAAATATCTGCCTGTCATATATTTGATAAGGGAATGGCATCCAAAAAATATAAAGAACTCTTACGATTCAATGATAAAAGACAGCCCCCGCCCCCCCCCCCCCCCCCCCCCGGCAAAATGGCTTAAGCGGGTAATTCTCTGGAGAAGATATATAAATGGCCAAGTAGCACATGAAAAGACGCTCATCTTCATCAGTCATCAGGGAAATGCAGTGGGATCCCACCTCCCGCCCCCCGGGGGGCTGTGATGAAAGACGGTAAGCGTAGGCCAAGAGGTGGAGAATCACAACTCTCACGTCCTGCTGGTGGGAACGGAAAACGATGCAGCCGCTTTGTAAAACGGACTGGTGGTTCCTCAGAGTAAGCTCCCGTATAACTCAACGAACCGCATTCTCAGGTACACACTCAGGAGAAACAAACACCCGTGCCCACACACGCAGCCATTCATAGGAGTTCACATACGGATATACTTTTTCTTCTTTCGGGTGGAAACAATCCAAACGCCCAACGGCTGACAAATATACAACCAAAGTGTGACGTGTTTAGAGTGAAATTATTTTATTATTCCGCCATAAAGCTGAATAAAGCACTGACACAAGCTATGACACAGGACGAACCTGGAAAAGATGCCGCTAAGTGAAGGAAAGCAACACCAAGGGCCGCAAACTGCGGGACTCCTTTGGGGCGAAATGTCCAAAAGAGTCAAATGCGGGGAAAGCTGATGAGGGGGCGTCAGGGGCTGGGGGAAGGGGACAGAACAAGAGTGGCTGTAGGATTTCTTTCTGGGGTGATAAAAACATTCTGAAATAAGATGATGTCCATGGCTGCACAGCTCTGCCAACATACTAAAACCCACTTAACTGTGGTGAATTAAAAGGGTGGCTTTTACGGTCCGCGGATGATACGCCAATAAGGCTGGTTTTTAAAGAAAAAAATCTCTCCAGGTTAAGTAACTTCATTTTCTCTTGCGTCAACTTGGCGCTGAACGAAAAGCCCTCCTGCGTGAATTGGAAAGTAACCAAGATCAGCAACCACAGCAAAACGGCCTTCAAGATTCTCTGTGGTTTTTACGACTGTTTACACACCGCTCGCGACGACAGTGAAAACACTGCACACGGTGACACAAATATGGATGCTGTGGGTCACCAGACGCTGAGGTGTCTGACAGACCAGTAAGAACCGGTAACACGAGCACACCAGGGCCAAAGAGAATACGAAGCCATTTTAGGATGCGTAAGGTCTCCAAAAACGAGTTCCACAGAGCTTCCTCGGGAGGCTCTGCGGACGTCCTGACTGCAGGTGGGGGGCCAGGGATGGCGGCTCTGGGCAGCAGTCGGGCCGCTAAGGGGAGCGGGTACGTGTGACCGTTCGGAATGCAGACGGCAGGACGAGTCGCACCGACGTGGGGAAGCGAGCAAGCGGGCCAACGAATGAGGAAAACGTAACCCCGATGCCGAAAACAAAGGATGCCGAGCTCCACCAATGAATGATACTGACGCGGCCACAAAACTGTGAGCACCAAGTAATCCAGGGACACGCGGTGCGGCCACAAACCTGCCAGGAGGAGGGCGGAAAGGCCCGCGGGTGCTCGTGGCAGGTGCCCAGGAGGCCGCACCACAGCCGGGGCCACACAGGCCGCCGCCCTTCTGCGGCCGCCTTTCTCGGCCACACAAAGGTGGCAGAGGGGCGACTGTGGCCTGGGGAGGGCGGGTGTGCGTGTTCTCGGAGAGCCGGCCTTTACCTCCTGCAATTCATGGACAAAATGAAAACCGGAAAAGAACGAATATAATCAAGAAATAACAGCAGGGGCGCCTGGGTGGCGCAGTCGGTTAAGCGTCCGACTTCAGCCAGGTCACGATCTCGCGGTCCGTGAGTTCGAGCCCCGCGTCAGGCTCTGGGCTGATGGCTCGGAGCCTGGAGCCTGTTTCCGATTCTGTGTCTCCCTCTCTCTCTGCCCCTCCCCCGTTCATGCTCTGTCTCTCTCTGTCCCAAAAATAAAATAAAAAATGTTGAAAAAAAAAAAAAAAAAAAAAAAAAAAGAAATAACAGCATAAGCAAGTTCCTTAGAAAAATACAGGAAAATCGCAGAAAAAAAAAAAGAGAGGCTAAAGAAACACGGTGATCGCTTCTAGACAGTCGGGATCTGGACGATCCGTGAGGACGGACGGCACGGCGGATGGCAGTTTTTCTCACACAAACTTACGCGTGTGCATAACTTAAAGACCCTATCGGTATAATCTGACACGGTAACTGCTTGGGGCAGAAAAGCCATCTGTCATCGCAACAGACACAGGAAAACTTGGGATAACAGTTAATATTCTGATTTTAAAAAACCAAAGAAAAAGTTCTCTTAGCAGATGGAGAAGAGAAAGGAAGACCGTAACTTGATCCAGATGATCTCTGAGAAGCCACCGAGACACTGAGGCCCCTGTCACCACCCCCATCCGACACCGCACTGGGAGGTGTGCAGTAACACAGGAACAGAAAGAAAAAGATGCTCCTCTCGACAGAAATGAATACGCTCTGGTACCTAGAGACGAATCTATTAAAAGATACACAACATCCACATCCTGGTTGTTAAGCAGGCGTTACCATGGGTGGAAACCGATGAAGGGTACACGCGGGATGTCCCTGGGTTATTTCTCACAACCGCATGTGAATCTCTTATTTCAAAATAAAAAGTAGAAAAAAAAAAAAAGATTAGCAGTCTTTATGAAGAAAGCTATGTAACTTTACCGCAGGACATAAGAGACCTAAGTATACGAGTGACACCCCGGGCACGTGGTGACAAGATTCATTATCAGCACAATTCCAATTAATCCAAATCGGTGCACTGCCTGGCCGCAAACCCAAGCTCCGTTTTTGGTCAAATGTGATCAGTCACACTGACACTCACACCGAAGGAGACAGCTGTGAGCAGTCCAAGCAATTCTGAAGAACAAGGAGGTGCAGGACTCACTCTAGTCAAGGCCTGTTCTTTTTTAAAATGTGTATTTTGAGAGAAAGAGAGAGAGAGTGCATGCACAAACACAAGCAGGGGAGGAGCAGAGAGAGGAAGAGACAGAATGCCAAGCAGGCCCCACGCTGTCAGTGCAGAGCCTGATGCGGGGTTCGATCCCGCTAACCAGGAGATCAGGACCTGAGCTGAGAGATCAAGAGTCAGACGCTCAACCAACCGAGCTTCCCAGGTGTCCCAGAGCCTATTCTTAAGCTGTGCTATTTATATGGAGTTCTGGCATAAGAGAGACAAATATACCAAAAGAATAGAAATAAAGCCAGAATCAGACCTGTTAGAAGGACGTGGACACAAAAGAAGGGAAATCTCTACTCAGCGGCAGAAAGTGGACAATTCAACTTAGGAATGCTGGGATAGCTGACCACCATACAGAAACAGGCGAATTCGGCCTCTGGGGTGGGGGAAGGACTCCACCACAGCATTAACGACGAGTAAGTGCGAGGCGAGAACACGTAAAAATTCCATAGGACCAAAGAAACCATGACGTGAAGAATACAAGACTCCCTAAGATCAGGCCAGAAGTGGAAGGATACACACTCAGGAGACACCCTGCATCACAGTTTTATAGACAAACTACTGAATCATCTCCTGGCGTCAGGCAGACGTGTCAAAAGTACAAAGATAAGCAAAGGAGAGACATCCACCAACTTCAAGGTAACGGTTATCCTGTGTGGGAGCTACGAGAAAGTGGTAGATGGGAAGGGGTTCTTTCGCAGTAACTGAAACGTTTTCTTTCTTTTTCAAGGTGGATTCGAAGACAGCAAAATGTTCACGCCTATTGATTCTGGGCGGTGGATACGCTTGTGTCAGGTATTTTCCGTAAACTTAAAACACTTCTTAGCTGACGATAGCAGATACGGCAAGAAAGATACGCAACAGGGGAAGCCGAGTCAAAGCTGGAAAAGACCCTGGAAGCGGGGAGGGAGGCGGCGCAAGCAGGCTCAAGGGCCAGAGCTGGGACTGGGAGTCAGCGTCGCCCGCAGCTGACGAGTCAACGGCAGTGAGCGCACGCTGCTAACACCCACTCACGAAGGTACCCACGCAGATCTAGACTCAGAAACGGCCACGGTGAGGAAAGCAGGAGCGCTGCTTTTCATTTTAAGGGTGTCTCGCTATTGGACGTATTATCGTGAGCATGTATTGTTCCCAAAACAGCATTTTTTTTTTTTTTTTTAACAGAAGAAAGGACGAACTGCAATGCCCAAATCGGAGACTATACACAACGGCCACACCGTCCTTAGAACAGAGTTATATACTGGGATCTAAAGCAGAGGTTTCCAATCTCCGGAAATTTCTGAATGTTTTATTTCTGTTAAAAAAGAAATACTACACAAACCAGTGTGTGCTTTGGCGAGTATACCCACGGGAGACCAAGTGCAAGTCCGTGGAGGAGTGAACCAACTTACCCTGAAACGACGTTGTAGTTGAGAGCAGGATGGTCTCCGGAGACGGGAGGGACAAGAGGTTCCGGCTGCCACTCTTCAATCAGCTCCTCCTTTTCCTACGGGAGGAAAGGAGTTAAAATACAGCAGGGTCTAGTCACGGGACGGCGACCGTTCTGTCCCCAGATTTCTGCTACAAATCAACCAATAAAGTCCTCATCTGCTTCTGCCGACGACCGCGCGGCAGAGAGCGGCAGCCCCGAGGCCACCTGCGGCCGTGGAGACGGGTGTTAGAAGCGGCCAGCGATCCCCTCGTGTGCGAGAGACTGCAGGTCTACAGAGCCCAGACCCGGGCACTGTGTCTGTGATGCCAGAAGGGAAGCTTTACAAGCACCACTGCCATGGTCACAGTTTGTGTTCTTCCCTGGCTTTCAGGGGAAGATGGCCATGGTTACCGGATCTTGCTGAGTTTGGCTTTCAGAGGACTGCCCTAAAATCACGGTTGGTCATTCTTTAAAAAAATGTCTATGTGCGTGGACTGCCATGTGTAGAAATGAAAACTCAAAAGACTAGAAATGATCCATCCCTTAAAAAGCCGAGCTAGAAACCAGCTGCACGGCCACCCGATCACTCTCGAGGAGTTCTGAGACGCCAAGGACCTCTGCCCTGGATGGCCCAGTCTTCCTGCAATGCTGTCCAGAGCGTTCCCTGGCATGCTAATCCCACAGGTAGTCAGGACAAGAGGGGGGGAGGGCGGGCATCTCCGGTCAAGGTTAGCATATGTCTCCAAACACAGGTTCAAAGATCCATTGGCCTAGAAAAGGTTATGCAAAATCACGCAATGAGATCTCTCCTACTCTGCTTTAGTCGGGCCTCCAAAACGTTTTTGCCCTCAGAACAAAACGTTCCGATGGCCCGGGGACCATCTGCTGCACGTCCCCGGGGGGACACGGCCTGACACCTCCCCCACGATTAATATTAACGACCAGGACGACCGCAGCCAGGGAGTGCAACCGGGGAAGCGAAGGCCACGCTGCTGCGTTCATTCTGTTCCCCAGCACTTGTTCCTGGGACGGCTCGGTCTCCGTGCTGTACTCAGCGCTGCCGGGTGAGCCCAAGCTGTTGGGCTTTTTATAAGCATTCGGGCACGGTGCTACAGGGGCTGGGCGGGGAAACAATGGGAGCGACAGAGACCACACCACAGTCACAACCGCTCTTCCCTCTCGCACTGGGGCACAGTTCCTGAGTGCTCCTACCGAGTGACCAGGATGCACTTCCTGTTCACAAGCGCCCTCATCCCTCCGGCGCACGGAACTCCTCGTGGCCTCTAGACGCTTCTGTTTCCTAAGGTTCACCCAGGTAGGCCTTGGGCTGGGCCCCGTACCAGAGAAGGCATCAAAACTGGGTTTGGGGTAGGGAGGTGGGAAGATTCTTTTCAACCCCGAATTTCCTTTAGGAAGAGCACAGGGAAAACTTTCATTCGGGTTTCAGAAACCATGGTGGTTTTCCTGAGCAACTCATGTAATCCTGCGCATCGACAATCGAAATCCAGAAGCTTCCCTTCCACCATCTATTCCTAAGACTGCTGCTGGCCTCTAGCCACGTGCAGAGGTCTCTGACGTGGTATTCCTCTCGGTGTCGACTTTATTCCTGGCTTCCCTGTATTTTGGTACCCTGAGGTTTCACTGTCTTTGATTCATTTACATAACAGAAAACATTTTAACATACCTAAGTTCAGTGGCCACAAGTACTTTTTGGAAAGACGTAGCCACGGTAATCATACAGTGAATAATAAAAGAAATTTAATTTCTTACCTTGACTGTGAGATCGGATCGTTCTTGCAACTTGTAAGTTTTAGAGAAGAGAAGTCTGATTATCCAGAGAATTAGAATTCCTTCCAAAATAAGATGGTAAGCAGGAGCCTAAGAGGGAGTCAAAAACCAAAAAAGAAATGAAGTGAACCCTTCCAAAATCTGCACATAAAATGTAATGCACCTGTATGTATCGCCTCCCATGACCTTTAACCTATTATTTCTTAAGAGTTATTTTCAAACTCCTTTCATTTCCACTCATTCCTTTCCCCATTTCTTTTTTTTTTTTTTAATCTTTTATTTTATTTTTTAAGACCGAGAGAGAGAGAGTGTGAGTGGGGGAGGGGCAGAGAGAGAAGGAAACACAGAATCTGAAGCAGGCTCCAGGCTCTGAGCTGTCAGCACAGAGCCGGACGCGGGGCTCGAACCCACAAACTATGAGATCATGACCTGAGCCGAAGTCAGACGCTCAACCGACTGAGCCACCCAGGCACCCCATCCCCACTTCTAACAGTTGGTAATTTCTCCTTCACATGATAAATGTTTAATAGTGCAGCTTTAAAACCTCTGTAGGAAAGGAATTTACTTTTTATTTTCCAACGTTTTTTTTTTTTTTTTTTTTTTTTTTTTTTATTTATTTTTGGGACAGAGAGACAGAGCATGAACGGGGGAGGGGCAGAGAGAGAGGGAGACACAGAATCGGAAACAGGCTCCAGGCTCCGAGCCATCGGCCCAGAGCCCGACGCGGGGCTCGAACTCACAGACCGCGAGATCGTGACCTGGCTGAAGTCGGACGCTTAACCGACTGCGCCACCCAGGCGCCCCAGGAATTTACTTTTTAAAATAAAAGCTTATGCAGAATCCCAACAGGTCAAACAATATCAACTATCAGATCCGTCAGACGATGTACCTTCCTATTGGTGGGAAAGGACAGTAATGAACGCTTCATAGCTTCACCCGCCTGCTCCTGCCCTCGTCTACCCCAGGTCAGTTAACAGAGTTACGTGGAAATCAGTTTCCACAATTCTTAGAGTTTTGCACATCTCACTCGATTCTATCTGATAAGCTTCTAATAAGCCTCCTTAAATCCTTCTGGGAACATGGCTGGGGAAAAAAACAAACAAAAACAAGACCGTATAAATGCCTAAAGGAACGTCAGGTCTTTTTTCTGCAGTAGTTCCCCACAAGTATGCAGTGTGTTTCATGTCAATAGGCACACAGACACCTTACTGAAATTATCCATGCCACGTCTTCAAGCGCACATTTCCAAGATGTACAGCTGACTTTTGTGTTTTGCACAACTGGACACGGTAAGTACATGTGGAAGACTCCAGAGAGCAACTAAACCTCAGTCAGTTACAGAGTGATCTACTCCAACAGGCCGTCATTGGAAAAACCACTCAAAAGAGACAGTCAGAAATGTAAATACAAACTATTTTGAAACATCAGACAGAAAGGAAGTGAAGATGATTTACCATAGTTTAAAAAAATTCAGAATATGGAAACAGGAAAACTGCAAATTCAGAGATGAACTCCCAAGTCAATGTGCAAATGTCTTTCTGACTACGTACAAAGGTTACATACACGATTACTTCTTTCTTTTGCTTTTCTCAATAATTATATTCCAGTAGGCAAACATCTGCCTAAATCACGAAGCATCCCACTCCAGAAAGAAACCATCCTAAGAAAAACTGAGATACCAATTGTCTAGTGAATTAATCAAAATCACAAATGCAGCTTCTTTTCCTGGAAATGTTACATCCAAGAGGACACCTGAGTCTTGGTCAGTTATGCACCCTTCAAAAAAGAAGCAACAACATACAACAGAAAATTACTCATTTTTTAAAAAATTCAATTTCAGTGGCTCTTCTCTTAGTTACTGTAATTAGCTTAGTATTAGCCATCACTTACGCCACACCTGTTCTGTCAACTGTTTTTCAGGAAGCCCTGGTAAGTTCTTTAGGGGAAGACACCATGGTCTCCCCTGGCAGTAGGCAGCTATGTTAAGTTTTTAACAAATCATCAAAAGAAAATTGGTATTTGCTTTAAACAAATACGAGCTCTATAAGCACAGGCATTTTTGCATGTTTGTTCACTGTACTATCCCTAGTGTCTAGACGTGTGCTACACGTTGGTAATTACCAATACCTTGGCCTCTAGTCACCACGTAACTATGTAAATATACATCTAAATGAAATGAAATGAAATACTTAGTTCCTCACTTGCACTAGGCACATTCCAAATGCCTAACTGCCACCTGTGGTTAGTGGCTGCTACACTGAATAGCTCAGATACACGACATGCAGAAAGTTCTACCGGACGGGGTATCGAAGCTCAGTAAACACATGTCAAGTGAATGAACATTCTCTAAGACTTAAGTTCTGCTATCATAGCTGTCACCTGACACACGTGAAACAGACAGCCTTTGAAAGCACTCGTAATTGTTCCGCCTTTAAAAATCTCTAAAAAGCGTTCTATCTTTACAAGACAGAAAATGAGACGCCTGTGGAAGAATGACAAACTATTTCATATTCCTCATTCCTAAATCATTCGGCTTTCCTAAACCCTCGCCCCGACAAAAACGAACTCCTTTCTACTGCGATTCGTTCCCCTCTTACCTGATCCACAGTCCCGAGGACTTGAAACCCCTAGGACCTTCCCAGGCTGAGATCTTCCACTCCATTTTCACCACCCTGTTTCACCATCAGTCCCAACTCTGGTTTCTGAGGACCAGCCTCGCTCCTGCGCCCCCTCCCACCTGTTCCTTTCCCGTGCCCGGACGGAGACCCTCGGTTCCCGCTCCCGCCCGTGCCTCCCCCGCGAGCCTCTCCAGCGAGGGACGCCGAAGGTCCGGGCGTGACCCAGCCAACCCTGCCCGGGACTCAGACCACAAACCCACAGGAGCCGTCCCACCCCTCCAGGGCCGGGTGTGGTCCTGGGCCGCTCGGGCCGCCAAGCTCACCTCGTAGAGCGCCTGGACCATCTCCACCAGTACCCACTGCTCCGCGGCGGTCGCCATAGTCAGCCGCTGGGGCCTCCTTCCGGAAGGCGGGTCTCAGGTACGTCAAACAGAGCGCGGCGCAGCTCAGTGACGTTTCGCTCCTGGGGGCGGGGCTGGCGAGCGCTGGGCACGCCTCCTGGCGCTTGCGCACTGGAGGAAAGCGAGAGGTCGGGCCTTAAGGCGGTGGGTGGAGACCTTGGGGGGTCTCACCTGGCGGCCTAGAGGGGTGGGAACAGAGGGATGGCTTTTGTGACAGGTGTTCGCCTGTGGCTGTGAGGTGGCACACCCCGTGCCGGGGCTCTCGGGAGGGAGGGACTAATAATAAATGGCCTTGCCCTGGGCAGGCAGTGTTAGGCAATCACAGAAGTCCTCTTATAAATTACACAAGTAACCCAGGAATGCATTATTATGTATTTACAGAAATATAAATGCAAATGGCCACCTCTAACACAGCCCTTACCATGTGTCCTGCATAGACGAGGCGCTTGGCGTGTATTAAGCCCTACAGCAGTTTGGTGTGAAATCTAGAACCTTCGTAGGCACCTGCAAACACGGTGTGCGTATACTTACTTGGTTTGGATTTCTTAAATGTCACTGGGACCCTGGGGACAATATTGATCTACAGCTTGCTTTTGCTTTTTTTCTCTTCTTTTTTTCTTGTAATGTTTTTTCCATGTGTCTATACATCTTATATTGTTAATGAAGAAGACTATCTCTTGGCATAATGTGTTGTATATACATATTTCTTGTTCCATTTTATTTAAATATTTTCCTGTTGGTAAGCACTTGGGTTGTTTTCCACTTTTCCCTCTCTTACCAACAATGCTGCAGTCTACATCTTCCTGTTTCTGTGGGAATATTCCTGAAGCGCTTTCTCAAAGTGGACTTTTAGAGTGCGCAACAGTATTAACTCTGGTGACTACCACCAAGCTGTTGTCCAGGATGGCTCAACCAATTTAAACTGTTTGCAAGTGTAGTCACACTCTAGCTCATGATGGCTATAATCAATCTTTTTAAAACTTTTGCCCATTTAATGGAGATAAAATGGTACCTCACTGAGTTTTATTGTTTATGCTTCTGGTTATTCATGAGGTTGAACAACTTTTTATTGACATTTGTAGCCTCTCAGTCACCAATTCATATTCTTTGCCCACTTTTTTTTTATAGGGTATCTTTCAGGTTCTTACGGATTTACAAGAGCTCTTTCTACATTCTGAGTATCTTCTATCTTCCTCTTTCACATGTGACATTTTTGCCCCGTTTCTTTCCAGCTGTTTATGTTGTCCTCTGCCATAGCTACATTTTAGGTTTTATGTAATGTGGCAGTCTGTTCCTCTATTGCCTCTGGATTTGGATCTCGCTTAGAAGGGCCATCTCCACCACACCTACGCTTGCCTCCCAGGCTTGCATCCGTCTGTTGTTGTTGGCAGTTAGCTCTTTGATTCCTCCGAAAATTGTATTTTTGTATGACAAGAGGTACGGGTCTTGTAATTATTCTTTCCTAAAGGAGTAACAGATTTCCCCAAGGCCACTTATTTGAGTAATCCTGACTCTCCCCAATACCGTGAGCTGGCACCAGCCCCGTGCACTACATTTCCACGTGGAATGGGCACTACGTGCCTGATGATGGAGGTGCTCGGCCAACATCCCCTGGGACCCAGTACTGTACATGTGCCCGCTGCCTCCGCAGGGTCTTTTATTCCCAACAGCCAGCACCTGCACCCTCAGGCTACCGAAACCCTGCTGACGTGTGGAGGTCCTCCTGTTTCCTGCTCTCATGGAAAACTGGAAGGATCCGGGCACATAGATTTTCCCAGGCAGCCAGCCCTTAATTGGGTAGATGATTCGCGGTGGCTGGGATGTACACGTTGCAGCTTCCTTGTCCCCCGTAGCAAGGTAATGCTGAGCGCTGAGCGGTCGACTTCACCGTCTCTGCTGGATTGAGTTGGTAGTGCCACCTGCAAATTCTTGGATACACCCATTAAGAGGGAGAGTCTACGATTCCTCCCGTGAGGCTGGGCAGATCTTTGTGGTGGCTTCCACAGTAGGATTCAGCTGGCATGTAGAGAGATCATGTGGGGACCACACAGAGATAGAAAGAGACCGCCGAGGGACCCCGAACTTCTCCCATCCCCTCGGTTGCAAGCCGCTGCTTTGGGAGTGTTTGTTATGTGGGAGTTAGCTGCTACAACAGGAAGAATCCTCCCCCCGTCTCATCCGGCTTCTGTGGCTCTCCCTTAGCTCATGGCTGCATAACCACAATCCGCCTCTGTCTTCGCATGGCCTTCTCTTCTCTGTCTGTCCTCCATGTGCCTGGTAACAGACATCTGTCATTGGACTAAGGACCAACCGTGATGACCCACGATGATCTCATCTCAAGGGCCTTAACGTAGTCACATCTGCAAGGAAACTTTTTCTAAATAAGGCCATACTCACAGGTCCCAGGATTTAGGATGTGGACATGTCTTTTTCGGGGTGGGGGGCACCACTCAACCCACTATAGTCTAACCTCTGGCCACCCAATTCACGTCTGTCCCACATGCAAAATACATTCACCCCATCCAACGGTTTCAAAACCTTAACCCACATTTACATATCACGAGCTCAGAAAGTCCCAAATATCATCATCTTAATCATCAGAATCAGAGATGGGTGAGTGCCGGCCCAATGCATCCAGGGACAAAGTTCTTCTCGATGTATTGGCCAATGAAACTAGGTCACGTACAAAATGCAATGGTGAGACAGGTGTGGGATAGGTATTCCTGTTCCAAACGGGAGAAAATGGAAGGAGCAAAGAGGTCACCGGTCCCAAGCAGGTTAAGAATGCTGCAGCAGAACCAGTTACATTTGGTTTCAAGGTCTGAGAACGGTCTCCGTGGCTTGAAGCTGCACTGTCTGGGCCCAAAGCTCCGGCCTCTGTGCCCCGGCAGCTCGCTGAGCCTCTGCTCCCACCCCTCCTACCTCTAGCTTCACGGCTCTGCCCCCAGAGTCATTCTTGCTTTCTCTGAAAGGGCAGCATAGAACTGAGTGGCTCAATCAGCCCACTTTCTGGCTACAGAATTCTGGAAATCTGACAGCCCTCTTTTACTTTGTCCCGTCTCTGTCCCTCAGGCCAAGTTGGCAGTGCCCCGCTGACACGTTCTCAAAAACTTTGTGGGTCTCCCAGGTCTGTCATGGGGATTCATGCCAGTACTGGCAAGAGGGTCCCCCACAGATCCTTCTGGCAAACCCCACGTCTGTTCCTGGCTCTGCTCAGATGATTGAGTGGATCCGTGAGTCCCCTGCTTACCTCTTCAGCAAAAGGTTGTCCGGCCTCATCCCTGGCCCTCTCTCTTGAGCACACTCCCCCAACAGGAAAGCTACTCTTGGGGCGCCTGGGTGGCTCAGTTGGTTAAGTGTCCAACTCTGGCTCAGGTTACGATCTCGCGGTTCACGCGTTCGAGCCCCGCATCAGGCTCTGTGCTGATGGTTCGGAGCCTGGAACCTGCTCCGGATTCTGTGTCTCCCTCTCTCTCTGCCCCTCCCCTGCTCGCACTCTGTCTCTCTCTCTCTCCCCCTCTCTCTTTCTCAAAAATAAATAAACATTAAAAAAAATTGAAAGATAGACAAAAAACAGTGAAGCAACTCATTTTTCATCCTTTGCAATGGGGATAAGCCAAGAATCTCCTGAATCATCAGGCACTGGTTTTGTTTTTGCTTAACGGTGCCTTCCTCGACTTACCTCTTTCCTCTCCCATTTTCTTATAATCGGCAAGGAGGGACCAGTCCGCACCTTCAACGCTTTGCTGAGAAACCTCCGCTAATTGTTCAGGTGCGTCACTTACAAGGTCTGCTTTCCACACGACTCCAGGACACGAGTCAGCCAAGTTCTTTGCCGGCCTACTGCGAGGAGAGGCTCACCTTTCCTCCAGCTTCCGATCCCATGCTCGTCATTTCCTTCTGAGACTTCAGCAGACATGCCCGTAACGTCCGTGTTTACCACCATTCTGCTAATGACGAGCTACGCCTTCTCAGAGATGACAGAAACCTTCTCTCCCCACGCTCTTCATTTCCTTCGGAGCCCTCACCCGATCGCCTTTAAAGTCTCTATTTTTACTAATGGTCTCTTCAGGGGAGTCTAGGCTGTATCTCTCATGCAGCTCAAAATTCTTCCAACTTCTACCCTCGCCTAATTCCAAAGCCACGTCCACACTTGGAGGTATTTGGCACAGCAGCACTCGGCTTCCCAGGACCAAAATCTGTATTAGTTTTCTAGGACGGCCGTAACAGATTACCATAAACTGGGCTGCTTAAAACGAGAGAAACGTATTCTCTTACAGTCCTGGGGGTCAGAAGTGCAAAGTCAAGGGTCGGTAGGACTGCACTCCCTCGGAAAGCTCTAGGGGAGGATCCTTCCTTGCTCCTGCTACTTCTGGTGGCTCCCTGTGTCCCTTGGCTGGTGGCTGCTTTGCTCCGGTCTCTGCCTCCACTTTCACGTGACCTTCTCCTCTTTCCACGTGTCCCCTCCGTGCTTCTTATAAGGACACTTGCCATTGGATTTAGGGCCCATCTGGATAATCCAGGATGATCTCGTCTTGGGATCCTTCATTACACAACCACCACCTTTCCTTCCTGATTCGACTACCAAATCAGTATTGCATAATATTATATAATTATTGTATAATATTGTATCCGATATTGTATAATAGAGTTGTATACCCAATATTATATAGCTGTATAATCTAGTATGTACCTATGCACATAGTATCATGAAAGTGCCTAACATTAAGCTTTTGATTGCTGAGGCGTCCATTTCAAAAGATACCCATTCCAGGGGCGCCTGAGTGTCTCAGTCAGTGGAGTGTCTGACTTTGGATTTTGGCTCAGGTCCTGATCTGTTTGTGGTATCAAGCCCTGCGTTGGGGTCTGTGCTGACAGCATGGAGCCTGCTTGGGGTTCTCTCTCTTTCTCTCTCTCTGCTCCCCACCCCTGTCCTCTCTCTCTCTCTCTCTCTCTACTTGTGATCTCTACCCTTCCTGACCTGTGAGTAATAAATCTTGTTCCCTGAAGTTTCCTGATGGATGTCACTGAGGGGCATCCTGCAATCATAATAAAAACCACAAGGGCAGCACGAGCCACAGCGTTGGCTCTGCTCAGGGAAATGTCTGGGTGGAGGGCTCAGGTGAGTATCCCAGGCAGTCTCTGCTGAGGGCATCACTACCCACAGTCTGGAGCAGACACAGCACACAGACTTAGGTATTATATGTAGTGACGTGAAACATTTTTCAATTCTTCTGCGGGCACTAGGTGGGTCCTCTCGAGGTGAGGAATTGTGTCTTTCTTCAGTCCTAGAACAATTTCTTGATTATTTCTTTGACTATTTCTTCCACATTATTTATGATCTCTCTTTCAAAAGCTCCCATTCCTGGTCGAAAATATTTGCAAACTATACATCCGATAAGAACTTAATATCCAGGATACGTAAAGAAATCCGGCAACTCAATAACAGAAGCCCACACAATCCACATAAAAAATGGGCAAAGGATTTGAATAGACATTTTTCCAAAGAAAATACACAAATAGTCAAAAGCACATGGAAGGATCTGAATCATAAACTCAAATGTGGTTAAAATAGTAAATTTTGTTATGAAGGTGTGTTTTACCACAGTAAAAAAAAAAAAAGCTCTGCTTTTTCTTTATATGTATACATTTTTCTTTTATATAAATTGTTTTCAAAATTTCTGATTTTTGTTCTTTCATGATTCATTTTGGTAAAATTTCTTTCGTTTTAAAGTCTGTATTTCTTTATTTTGAAAGAGACGGGGCGGAGAGGCAGAGAGAGGGGGAGGGAGTTAAAGAGAATCCCAAGCAGGCTCCAACTCAGCACGGAGCCCGACATGGGGCTCGATCTCACCACCATGGAATCATGACCGAAATCAAGTCAGACGCCCAACCGACTGAGCCACCCAGGGGCCCTGTTTTTTGGTAAAATTTCTGATGTTGGTATTCTAGTCCACTAATTTTATCTGTGCTAATGCAGCCCATCAGACCAGTGGTGTCCACTTGAATTTCAGTGATCATGTCTAGGAATGTTAGTTATTTTAAATTCTAGACATAGAATTCCCCCCATCCATCCATCCATCCATCCATCCATCCATCCATCCATCCCTTCATCAACAGATCCTCACTGAGCCTTCCCTCGGGCACTGGAGATACAGAACTACCAACAACAGTGACATCCCTGGCCTCCTAGAACATTCGCTGTAGCAGGTGGACAGACAATGAACGGACACAACTAGAGATGTGGCTTAATGTCAGAAACGCTCTGTAGAAAAGAGAAGTATGGAGGGAAATGGAGATCATGCATTAGAGAGGGTGGACAGGGCAGGCCTCTCTGAAGATGTAGCATTTGGACAGAACTCAATGAAGGCAGGGAATGAAACCCGTGAGTGTTTTGTGAGTGAGGGAGGCCAAGGGAGGACAGAGTGAGGGCAAATGCCTGGAGGGTTCAGGAAACCCTGGAGTGTGGCTGATGTGGGGCGAGGGCGGCGGCTGCTCATCCCCGGGCAGCAGGGGGGCAGCGAGGAGGGGAGCCGCCCCGCCGGACACGCCACTGGAAGGTAGAGCTGTCGGGGTTCGCCGCTGTGGGAGGACAGAAAGGGGATCAGGGACGCCCCGAGGTCTTTCGCCCGAACCACGGAGTGAATGGCATCCCGTTTTCTATGATGGGGAAGATGGAAAAAGAGCGAGCTGGGGGGTGGACGTCAGACAGCCACGCGGAGATGTGCCAGGGGCAGGTGGATGTTCGGAGGAGAGGCCGGGAACAGAGATGTAAAGCTGACGGTCTAGTGGCCAGAAGAGATTCCGAAGCCGGAGGGAATGGGTGTAGACGCGGGGAGGGGTACAAAGCCTGTGCCCCGCAGCACCCCGATCTGCTGAGGCAGGCGTCCTCGAGACACTCCCGGTGACACGCAGCCCCCCAAGGAAGGAGCAAATAGGAACGAGGCCAACGTAGGACGGCTCCCTCAGGCAAGAAGGGGAGGAGGTGCGGGGCGGCAGCCTGGGGACAGGCCTGCTGTGTGACCGGGTCACGCTGGATCAGGGGGAAGGGCCTGGGTTGGGCCCACCACCAAGCAAAGTAAGAAAAAAGAGGCAATTAACCCCAGAGGCAAAACGTTACAGAAAGAAATCATTGTTTGGCTTAGCGGTGAACGACATTGAAAGTCATTTGGCCATGAAAACACTCGGAAGGAGCTTACCAAATCGGGCAACACGGAGAAGCTGGGGGAGCCGGTGGAGAGGGTGCGGGGGGTTCACAACGCGAGCCGGGACAAAGCCTTCCCGTGTAAGGCAGTCTGGGTTGCCTCGGCTGTAAGAGACTACGTGTGACTTCTACGGAGGTGCTCGGTGACCCCACACACCAGGAAGCTGGCGGAGGCAGTTCCGGAATTCGATCAGCGGCTCCTAGGACCCAGACTCTTTCTAGTTTCCGCTAGGCCATCCTCAGCACGGTGGCCTTGCGTCACGAGGACCGTCCCCAATTCCCGATGGCCACAATGCCACGCAATCACGTGCAGTCCGGACGAGC
Source organism: Neofelis nebulosa (assembly GCF_028018385.1). NCBI lineage: Eukaryota > Metazoa > Chordata > Mammalia > Carnivora > Felidae > Neofelis > Neofelis nebulosa. The sequence continues at coordinate 90,594,020 of NC_080793.1, read as the reverse complement.
GAGGCAGGGCAAAAAGTCCTCTTCTCTTGAGGTCTGAGGTTTTGTCTGGAAACCTGCTTTTTCCCGGGACTTCTCCAGCATCCTTCCCTTTATACTTTACTGGCCAGCACCGGCCATATGCCCACCCCTGACCCGTTACTAGGAAATTACTAGTTACTAGAATTAGCCAACCGATTACGATTCATCTTGCGGGTCTGTGGGCTGGGTCTGTCCTCACTGTGATCAAGGGGTCTCTGCCCACTGCCTGAATTCGCTGGAGTTCTGTTTTCAGGAAAGGGGGCGGGGCTGGAATTGGATGCACTGTAGCGTCTGCGGCCCCATGAGATCAGGTCAAGTCCTTAACTACGCCTGTGCCCTGAGCCCCAACCCCACCAGCCTCTCGTCTCCTTTCCTCCTGTCTGTGCATCTTGGCACATGTACTGGGGAGGTACACTCTGTATCCAGAATCCTCTCTTCTCCCAGCCGACATCTGAAATACGCACACTTCAGATATCAGCTCAGACACCGCTTTCCCAGGGAGCTGCCCGCTCCGAGTTACATGCTGTCTTAGAACTCGGCCCCTCTCGGTTTCGTGTAGTAAAACTGCAGTGTTGTGTGTGCACGTGTGGGACACTGTCCCCTCCACACTCCAAAGTGGCGAGCTGGGACAGGATCTTTGTCACCATATCCACAGGCATCTAATAACAGACACTCAATAGTTAGTAAATAGCCAAATGGTGGGTTTGCTCCCTCAACTTCGCCCATACCTCCTTACGCTGGTGCTCTGCCTACACTGAAGGCATTTTTAAAAAGCTATTCTGTATCTCAATCCCGAAAAACTTCAACAGGGTGATCTTAAATTGCCCATACCGTAAGTTCCGTTTTGCTTAAACAGGAGTTTATTTTATGCTCGGCGAACTTTGTAAGTTTCAGCTCAGGATACTACAAAGAAGCCATTTATAAGGATCCAGAATCCTTTTCATCTTTCGAAGTTTGGGATAACAGCAGTTACCCATTTTTAAAAAGTCCAGGGGTTGGGGGGCCTGGGGGGCTCAGTCGGTTGAGCGTCCAACTTCAGCTCAGGTCACGATCTCCCAGTTCGTGAGTTCGAGCCCCGCGTCGGGCTCTGTGCTGACGGCTCGGAGCCTGGAGCCTGCTTCGGATTCTGGGTCTCCCTCTCTCTCTGCCCCTCCCCCATTTGCACTATGTCTCTCTCATTCTCAAAACTAAGGAAACATTTAAAAAAAAGTCCAGATTAACATGACTAAGAGACTCCCCTTAAAGAAGGCCTAAACTGATAGTTCTAGAAACCAGCATGTTTTACTAATAAACCTGACCTGCAGTGCTCTGTGCTTGTAGTTTATCATAAAGAAGGGGAAACACGGCTCTAGGGATATCTTATGGATATCCCTCCTACACGTACTGGCTCTGTGACCTTGGGCGGGTTGCTTAACCACTCTGGGCCCCAGTTCCCTCAATTGCAAAAGGGGCCGAGCTGTTGTGAGAGTCAGGCAGGCCGGCACACGCCAAGTGCTGACAACGGTGGCCAGGCCCTGACAGGGACTGTCCAGCCATGCCTGTTACTCATCTGGCACAGCCACCGGCTCTCAGCATAGACTCATCAAAAGCATGGGTTTCAAGGTTTGGACCCACGCCCCATCGCTTCACCAGCTCTACGACCCTTGTTAACTCATGGAACCCCTCTAAACCTCTGTGTCCTCATCTGTGTAATGGGGGTCCTAATATCCACCTCATGAAATAGGGTTGAACTAGGTCAAGTGTGTCCATAAGCACCTAGCATACGGTACTGCTCTCGCCCGGGGCCCTGACTGCACCTGAGACTTCAGGGCGTGAAGGGCATTCGAGTTCCGGGTCAGTCATTTGTCAGAAGAAACAACTCAGCCCCAGAAGGACAGGGATAAAGTGACTTGCTGAAAGTCACCCAGCTGGGGAGAGAGGGAGAGAGAGAAAGAGAGCACAACCCTGTTGTGAGAGAGGAGCCGCTCTGGGTTTTACGAAGAGAGGTTTTGTTTCACTGTGTTTACATGGTGTTGTTATGCAATCGCCTTTCCTTCTAGGGGTTGCTGGTCCTGAGGTTCTGCTGTGACCCAGCGAGGCACAGAGAAGCAGTGAGAAATTAGCCCTGTGAGCCAGCCCCCCTACCCTGTCACTGTGCTCTGGGGGCCCTGTCACAGACGATGGGTTTTCTCCGGTCCTCCGCAGAGGAGGGACTGACGGACAGGGCAGCTCTGGGGGACCCTGGGGCGGAGGCCGGCCTGGTTCCGAGACCCCTGTGCTGTCCCCAGGCCAGAAGTCCCGGGTCCTTGGCAAATCTCTATCTCTCTTCCCTGCAACGGGCAGAATATAATTGCTCCCTCAAATGAGAGCATTGCTTTTCAGTGAAAGTCTTCTTTTAATCAGTGACCTTTAAATACTGCCATTGTGCGCCTAATGAGTTACCTACAAAGGGCTCCGGGCTGTATCAAATAAGTATCTGGAATGTGGAAAAGAATCCCAGTGCCTAATCCCTCTCGAAGGTTCCCTGAGCCAAATGGGGTTCCGAGTGACCCCGGTGTGGCCTGTGAATGCGCTGGCCATGGCATCGGAGGGAGCTCCGGGCCTGAGTGCTGGGCCCTGACACGCTGGGGTGATGGGGGGCTCACCGAGGCGGCAGGACTAGGATTCTCCTCCTGCATGTGAAGTGGGGTCCAGGGGGGCTGCTGCTGAATCAGGCCGACCCGGATCCGGCATCACCTCCTGCAAGAACAGAATCGTACCTGCTTTTCCAGTGTGGACACTGCTCGGTTCTTCGAAAGGGGACAGAATGTAGTCACAGTGGCATTTCCAAAACAAGACAGAATCCGATGTCCTAGGAAAGTTGAAAATGAAGAGTTGACACGAGGTCAGAGGAGTCAAAGGGAATAAAGAAATTGCTCACGGAAAACTGCATAAATGCACTGCAAAAAAACCAGCTGCAGTGAGCGAGCCCAAGAGAAAGGCCTGGGGATTGCGTGTGTCCGTCCGTCCGGGGCTATGTCCCTGTGCAGGCAGACTGTTCTGGAGGGGAGCCCCGGGGACACTTCCGTCACACGGACATGTCTGGAGATCACCGGAGGCCCGTGTGTCAACCGGTCCTGCTCCACCGGTTGAGACGGGCAACTGGCATTTGTCATTGAGAAAACAGCTTTTGAAATTTAGCATTTCCACCCATTTCAAAATGACTCACACTCAGGGAGTGCACCTGTCGTGAGGAGCACCGGGTGCTGTGCGGATGGGCTGAGTCGCTCTATCGTACACCTGAAACTCCTCTCACCTGGCGCGTTAACTAACGGGAATTACAATTAAAAATTAAAAAACAAAACAAAACAAAACAAAACAACAACCCAATCAGGTTCCCCAGGAATCTCACCAGTTTTTAGACATTAGAGTGAAATGTACACATTACATCTACATTCACACGCCTACACACCCCTACGTGTGCTCACACATTCGTGCGTGTGCGCGGGTACTGACGCACTATTACACACTACTACAGATACAACGGTAACCCTGATATAAAGAGGTTTTGCCCCACTATCTTTCTCCCTCCCAGAGCAGAAGAAGTCCACCTGGATGGGTCTAACCTCCAGTCCCGGCTTTTAGGGTCTCGGTAGATTTTTATTTTTTATTTTTTAAAAGAATTAAAAAAATTTTTTTTAAGTTTATTTATTTATTTTGAGAGAGAGAGAGAGAGAGAGAGAAAGAGAGAGAGCGCACATACAAGCACAAGCAGGGAGGTCAGAGAGAAGGAGAGACAGAATCCCAAGCAGGCTCTGCACCATCAGCGCAGAGCCCAACGTGGGCCTTGAACTTATGAACTCTGAGATCAGGACCTGAGCTGAGGTCAGGACCGACTACACCACCCAGGTGCCCCTAAAATAATTTTGAATGTTTACTTATTTATTTTGAGAGAGAAAAAGACAGGGAGAGAGAGAGGGAGGGGGAGAGAGAGAGAGAGAGAGAGAGAGAGAGAGAATCCTAAGCAGTCTCCAAGCTTAGCTTGGAGCCTGACGTGGGGCTCCATCTCACAGCTGTGAGATCTCAACTTGGGCAGATATCAAGCGTTGAACACTCAACAGACTGAGCCACCCAGGCGCCTCTCAGCAGATTTTTATTTATTTATTTATTTATTTGTCTGTTTGTTTGTTTTTGAGAGAGAGAGAGAGAGAGAGAGAGAGAGAGAGAGACAGAGTGTGAGCAGGGGTGGAGGAGGGGCAGAGACAGGGAGACACAGAATCCGAAGCAGGCTCCAGACTCTGAGCCGTCAGCACAGAGCCCGACGCGGGGCTCGAACTCACGAACCGCGAGATCATGATCTGGGCTGAAGTTGGACGCTTAACTGACTGAGCCACACAGGCGCCTCTCAGCAGATTTTTAAAAATCCCTCTGCCTGCTCGTTTTCTTTTCCTCATCTGTCCTATGGGAATGGGAATGCCCTCTTGGGTTATTGTGACTGGTTTAATAGATATGAAGCACATAGCATAGTAATAGGCAGTAGTAACTGGAAGTTGTTGTCATTAGAAAAGTTCTAGGGGCGCCTGGGTGGCTCCGTCGGTGGAGCGTCCGACTTCGGCTCAGGTCACGATCTCGCGGTCCGCGGGTTCGAGCCCCGTGTCGGGCTCTGGGCTGACGGCTCAGAGCCTGGAGCCTGCTTCCGATTCTGTGTCTCCCTCTCTCTCTGCCCCTCCCCCGTTCATGCTCTGTCTCTCTCTGTCTCAAAAATAAATAAACGTGAAAAAAAAAATTAAAAAAAAAAAAGAAAAGTTCTAGATTCACTGAGGACAGAGGGCAGGGAGCCTTCATCAGGACACTGGAGGACGTGCCCAGAGCCAGTTCAGGGAGAGACCAGGTGGCCTGATAGGATCTCCTGCCAAGATCAAATCAGACACACATGCCAGTGGCTTCATCTAGTTCATCTAGGGTGAAGAAAGCATTCATATGTATGAGCTGAGAGAGGAGCTCAAAGAAGTGGCGGTGGAACCAGGGCAATACTTGCAGGGAGCCCGAGGGGGGCTCTGAACTCCTCATGGCCCCTATCGGTAGTACCCCTCTCCACTCCCCACATTGGCTTGATTTGGAAACTCAGCTTGTTCTCCATCTTGTACAAAGTGCCCTACAAATTCGAGGCCCAGCCCCTTCCAGGTGGAGCCTGGAAGTCACCCCTTCATCCAAAATCTGGACTGAGTTGGGTTCAATTAGGTTTTTCGTGTGAAAACTCGATTGTGTTTTCCTGCAACCTCAAGGTCTCACACAGAGTTAAATTTTTTTTTAATGTCACAGACTGGAGGAAATTAATAACCACTCTTCATTCCAAACATGTGTGTGTTCAGGTGTGTGGCAATGCGATTCTGAGTCCAGAATGCATCTTGTTTGGATGCGAAAGGGTGAAGGAGCCAAGGAAGGTGGGAGTGTCCTGTGTCTTCCTGAATATCTTGATTAGAATTAAGTGCAGCATTTCTAGAGTCGAACATTCAGGATCCACAGGAACAAGACAAGTTTGACAAGATCATGTCCCCCATGTGTTAGATTCCTTTGAGCTGGATTTCTCAATAGCAGGTTTGCATAACAGCATTTAAAGTGCTTACAAGGCTACCTGTTTTAATGCTGTGTTCCCTGTTTATTCCTCTGATTAAAAGTGGATTTAAATCCTGGAGCTGCATTTGGTTTTCCCAATCTAAACCATTGTTGTCAACACACGAGTTCTAACACCTCTTGGAATTCCGGAGGAAATGAGAAGGTGGTTAGGAATTTACTGACTAGCCTGCCTGAAACATTTCCTCACTCCCTGAAGAGAAAATTGAAAATGGAATCACCACAACAATAATTACAGAACAATGTTGCTCATGTCTTTGTTACTCGTCGTTATGTATGTATAGATTTTTTCATTTTTGAATGTTTATTTATTTTTGAGAGAGAGACAGAGACAGAGCATGAGCAGGGGAGGGGCAGAGAGAGAGGGAGACACAGAATCCGAAGCAGGCTCCAGGCGCCAAGCCGTCAGCACAGAGCCCAATGCGGGGCTCGAACTCATGAGCCGTGAGATCATGACTTGACCTGAAGTCGGATGCTCAACCGACGGAGTCACCCAGGCGCCCCATGTATTTTTTTGAATTAATAAACTCTATTTTTTTGTGTTTTAGGTTCACAGCGAAAATTGGGCAGAATGTACAGATATTCCCCATCTACCCCTGCGTTCCCCAACTTCCCCCACTCTACATCTCTCCCATCACGATGGTACATTCATTACATCTGGTGAATCTACACGGATACATCACAATCACCCAAAGTCCATAGTTTACCTGAAGTGTTATACAACCTATGAATTTGGACGAATGTATGACGACAGGTTTCTGCCCCTGTAGTACTGTGCAGAATAGCTTCACTGCCCTAAAAATTCTCTGTGCTCTGCTCTTCATCCCCCCTCACCAAGACGCCTCCTGACAACCACTATCTTTTCACTGTCTCCCTAGTGTTGCCTTTTCCAGAATGTCATAGGGCTGGAATCATACGGTGTGTAACCTTTCAGACTGGCTTCTCTCACTTAGTGGTAGGCATGTAGGTTTCCTGCATGTCTTTTCATGGCTCAATAGCTCATTTCTCTTTAATGCTGAGTAATATTCCCTTGTTTGGATTCCCTTGCTTATTCATCCATGCACCAACTCGGTTGATTCCAAGTTTTAATAATTATGAATAAAGCTGCTATAAACATCCATATGCAGGTTTCTGTGTGGTCATAAATTTTCAGTTCATTTGAGTGACTATCAAGGAGCAGGATTCTTGGATTGTATGGGAAGAATATCTCGATTATATACCCATACATAAACAACATAATCAAATACATTGTGGCTATTATTATTTTGAACTGTTATCTGTTAGATCAATTAAGGATAAGAAAAATAAAAGTAAAAACAAATTCTTTTAATGTTTATTTATTTTTGAGAGAGAGACAGAGTGCGCAAGCCAGGGAGGGGCAGAGAGAGAGGGAACGGAGAATCCCAAGCGGGCTCTGCGCTGAGAGCAGAGAGCCGGATGTGGGGCTCCCACTCACGAACCTTGAGATCATGACATGGGTTGAAGTCAGGTGCCTAACCGACTGAGCCACCCAGGTGCCCCAGAAAAATAAAGGTTCTTATATTACCTTCACTTATTCCTTCTTTGATGCTCTTCCTTTCTTTATGTGGATCTGAGTTTCTGACCTATTTCATTTTCCTTCTCCCTGAAAAACTTCTTTAACGTTTCTTACAAGGCGGGTCTACTTACAATAAACCCCCTCAATTTTTGTTGAGAAAGTCTCTATTTCTGCCTCATTTTGATATGCCTAAGTGTAGTTTTTTTGGACACTTATCCTCCTGGTGATTTCTGAGCTTCCTGGATCTGTGGTTTGGAGCCTGACATTAACGTGGGGAAATATCCGTCATGATCGCTTCAAATATGGCGCCTGTTCCTTTGTCTCTTTCTTTTCCTCCTGGTGTTCCCATTACACATATGTTACAACTTTGTCCCAGTCCTGGGATATTCTTTTGTATAGCAGCACATGCTACTATTTCCTTGTAATTTTTTTTTAAAGTAGGCTCCATGCCCAACACGGGACTTGAACTCACTACCCCAAGATCAAGAGTTGTAAGTTCTACCTAATGAGCCAGCTAGCCCCCCCTTGATATTCTTTTGTATTTTTTTTCAGCCTTTTTTATCTTTGATTTTCAGTTTTGGAACTTCTATGGTCATGTCCCCAGCTCAGAGATTCTTTCCTCAGCCATGTCCAGTCTCCTGAGCCCATCAAAAGGCATCCTTCATTTTCGTTAAAATGTTTTTGACCTCTGTTTTTGATCTTTTTAACCTTTCTTACAATTTCCATCTCTCCGCTTACAATCCTCATATTGTCTACTTTTTCCATTAAAGTCCTTAGCATATTAATCATGGTTGTTTTAAATTCCCTGGTCTGATAATTCCCAACAGTACCACCATATCTGAGTCTGGTTCTGATGCCTGCTCTGTCCCTTCAGACTGTACGGTTTGCCTTTTGGTATGGCTTGTGATTGTTTTCTAGATAGCCAGGCATGATGCACTGGGATGGAAGAAACTCCTGGAAACAGCTTTTAGGAATGTGGTGGTGAGGTGTGGGGGAGGGGAGGCATTCTCCAGCCCTGTGAGGCTAGGTCCCAATCTTTTGCTGAGCTTATGTCCCTAGATTATGAACTTCACCAGCTTGTAGAATTGTCCATATATTTACCTTTATTGAAATCTTTATTCCTCCATGTGGCTCTGAGTTAGTCTGTGACCTTTCATTGCGCCTTGTGGACTACCTTGACCTTTACTTTTCTGTAGGGCAGGTCTCGTTGTCACAAGCTGCCCCGGCTTTTGTTTCTTTCAGAATATCTTGATTTCTCCCTTACTTACGGAGAACAGTTTAGCCAGATACAGGATTTCTTGGTGGCAGTTTCCTTGTAGCACTTGGGACATGTCAGCCCAATGTCTTCCAAGTTTCCGATGAGAAATCTGCTTACAATCTTACTGGTGAGCCCTTGCCCTGTGTTGATTACTTCCTTCTTGCCGCTGTGAAGATTCACATTTTGTCGCTGGCTCTTGAAAGTTGGAATATAACGTGTCTTGTGCAGGTTTCTTTGCGTTCATCTTACTTGGAGTTCACTGAGCTTCTCTGATGTTTATACTCACGTCTTTCTTCAAATTTTGGAAGTTCTCAGTCCTTATTTCTTCAAGGATTCTCTCTGCCCCTTTCTGTCTCTCTTCTGTTTCTGGGATCCCACGATGTGTGTGTTGGTCCTTCTGAAGGTGCCAAAGTTCTTCTGGGCTCTGCTCGCTTTTCTTCAATCTCTTCTCCTTCTGTTTCTCGGCCTTGATCATGTCCAGTGTTGTCTTCAAGTTCACGGATTCTTTCTTCTGCCTGCCTAGCACTGTCTTTGAATGTTTCTCACACGGTTTCCATTTCAGTTAGTGTACTTTTCAGCTACATAGTTTCTGTGCATGTTTTCTGTCTCTTTATTGGTGTTTCCATTTTGTTTACACAGTTCCCTAGACTTCCTGAATGCCCCTTTTAGTTCTTTGAGCAACATTAAGAGCATTATTTTGAAGTCTTTGTCTATTCTGTTAAGTCTTTTCAGGGACAGATTCTGTTGAATTTCTTTTTTCCCCAAAAAAAGAGGTTAGAGTGGGAGAGAGCCAAAGCATAAGAGACTGTTAAAAACTGAGAACAAACTGAGGGTTGATGGGGGGTGGGAGGGAGGGCAGGGTGGGTGATGGGTATTGAGGAGGGCACCTTTTGGGATGAGCACTGGGTGTTGTATGGAAACCAATTTGACAGTAAATTTCATATATTAAAAAATAAAAAAAAATAAACATTAATATTTTATTAAGGTTACAAAAAAAAAGAATTTCTTTTTTCCCTAGAATGGCCATAATTTCCTGTTTTTTTGTATGCCTGGGATTTTTTTGTTGTTGTTGAACATTGGACATTTGAATTTAATAATGTGGTAACTGTGGAAATTAGAGTCTCCTCTTTCCCTAGGGCTTGCTATTTTTATTTTATTTTTTTTTTTAATTGTAGCCTCTCTGTGCCAAGGATTAGCTTTGCAGGGTAAACATGTCTTCTTATGTGTTTTCTAAGTCTTTCCTCGGGAATGCCCTGTCACTTTCTAGTGTTCCCTGAATATGCTGTTGTTTTTGAATATCCTAGTCTTTAATGTCTGACTCCTGAAGGGGAAAAGCAAAAACACAAAGGGGGATTGAAATGGAACTGGCCCTTGAAATCTCCTGGATGTCCCTTGAGCCAGAGAGGAACGGTTTGCAACACTGGGGCAAGAGCAGTCATAATGGCCACCCACCGCTTTGTCTGTGCCTCTGTGATCAGAAGCAGCAAACACGGATCACAGCACAGAGAGCCAGTATTTGGAGGACAGCGTCCTTCCTGCCTCCTCTACGTCCTGCAAGCCATGTGTGAGCTGCTTCAGAAATACACGCACAGCTGCCTGCCACATGGCTGGGGGAAGGGAGTGGGTAGCTGCTACTGTGCTAAGAGCAGAAATTGCTCGTGATTGAATGCAATTTACCATCCAAGCCTTCTCCTGGAAGTTGCAAGCCTTCAATAGACACCAGATTCCCGTTACATCAGACAGACTCTGCCAGTGCAACCGTCGTCCAGGTGGGGAGACAGACTTCTGGTGCTTCCTGCCCCACGGCCTTCCCAGAGACCTCTCCCGCCAGGCCTTTTTCTACAGCAACTGCAGCCTTGTGCGCTCCCACCGGCAGCACAGGAGTGTCCCAATGTCCCCACATCCTTGTCAACACTTGTTATTATCTCTCTCAATAAATACTCTTCCGTCAGCAAACGGGTGAGTCGGGGGGACCAGGGGAACAGAAAAGAATTGTTGAGAGGGGAAAGGACCATGGAGAACTCGGTGGAAAGGGAGCAGGGGGGATGGGGAGGAGCAGCTGGGACTGGAGGGCCAGGGTAGGGCAAGGCTACAGACACTAGGGCGCGAAAAGGGGCAAATAAAATGGAAGGTGACGGACCCCGGCAAATGGGTGGGCTGGGACAAGGCCACAGGGGGAGGGGAGACTGGACAGGCGTGTGCGTCGGGGGCCTGTGGGATGCTGGGGACCGGAGGCCAGAGGCCAGGGCTATCGTGCATGTGGCCGCAGCCACACTGGCAACGGCTTGGGATTCTGTTAAGGAAACTCAAGCCTGCCTGGGGGGTGGGCAGTGCGCCCTTGGAAAATACCACTTTGCGGGACAAGACTTCTGGCCATTTGTGTTATAACAATCCTTCCTTCATCATGGAAAAGGGAAATCTGATAAGCTGTCACCTGGGGAGACCATGAGGCCGGACTCTTCCCAAAAGGCAACTGATAGGAGTTACAACTCGGACGGAACGCGTGGGAGGCCTGGTGAAGTCCGTGTGTCTGCATTTTGATGCAGGAGCTTTTACACGCTTGCTACTTGGTGGTACGTCCCTTAGAGGTGGCACCCCTCTGTGAGTCCCAAATGAGAAAGAAGGAGTTAGAATCCGATGCCATCACTGTGCGTCATCTCTGACTCTGACGTGAATGAGAGAGGCAGAGGCTCCGCCTCCAGGTCAGGCTTGTGGACACACACCTGCCTCTTTGTCTACTTGTCTCGGGAGGGGTGGGTGGTCGCTCTTTCTGTGAAGCCATTCAAGGAAAGGAATCTCACCAGAGATATATCTGATTATTATTTAACATGAGTGGAAAAATGAAATGAACGTGGCTGGAAAAAAACTTTATTGAAAATGTTTGTTTATTTTTGAGAGAGACAGAGCACAAGCTGGGGACGGGTACAGAGAGGGAGAGACACAGAACCCAAAGCAGGCTCCAGGCTCCGAGCTGTCAGCACAGAATCCAACTCGGGGCTTGAACCCACAAACCACTAGATCATGACGCCCAATGTGGGGCTCGAACTCATGAACCGTGAGATCATGGCCTGAGCCAAAGTTGGACACTTAATTGACTGAGCCACCCAGGGGCCACGTGAAAAATTCTTTTGACAAAAATTCTTTTGATTATATTTCTTATAATCTTTGAGAACAGTCAAAATGGGGGATACTCGCACAAGGCTAAAGGAAACCCCCAAATAAGAATTTTCTAGCTAGCCTCTAGTGGCCAAATATGAGATGACTTCATGAGCCTGAAATGAATGAAATGGAAAATGACTCCAAGCTTACCCACAACTGTAGGGAAAAAAAAGTTTTAAGAATTCAGAGGCACACCAGCACAAAACGCACATCAAATGAACTGCCTTTGAAGAATCCTTGTGTTTCTGGGCTACCACTTAATTTGCAGTGTTTAATTTTATTTAAAAATGTTACAAACAGTAAGTCAATTTTCTCTTGGATATACAGTCGTAGGAGTCTTAACACATGTACAGATTACCCTATAAATGCAATCATACAGCATGTAACATTTTGAGATTGGCTTTTTGCAGTGGGTAATGTGTCAAACTTTATCAAGTTCATGATAAATGATCAGCATGTGATTACAACGATTTATGAAGAGAGCTGCTACAAACATTTGTACAAAGCAGTGAAAGTCGCTGCTTTCACTTACCTAGACTGAATGCATGGAATTGGGATTGATGGGTCCAATGGCGTGTGTGTGTATTTAACTTCTCGAACTTGCCAAGCTATTTTCCAGAGTGGCTGTCTCATTTTCCATTCTTACCAACAATGTGCGAGAGTTCTAGGTACGCTGTACCCTTGCCAGACATGGTGCTGACTTTTTAAAAAAGGTTTAAGCCATTCTGATAGATGCGAAATTATGTCTCCTTGTAATTTAATTTGCATTTCCCAAATATCTCAGAGATTTGTCCGTGCGGTAATATTTTCTTTCTCTTCACTGTGGTTTCTCATTTGAATATATCACACTTATAAAAATGTTTTCTGCTTTTGGTCGATGTCTGGATTGTTTCTAGTTGGGGGCTGTTATGAAAGAATTTGCTATGAACATTTGTGCCCGTGTTTTGTCTCCAGACCCCGATATTTATATAAGAGGAGGCCTTGCTGGATCACAAGCTTTGCGTACGTTCAGCTTCAGAAGACTCTGCTCAAGAGTGTACCAAAGTAGTTTTATCTACACTCTCACTAACAGTGTGTGAAAGCTCCAAGTCTTTCATGTCCTCGCCAACTCTTGGCAGGTCATGTCTTTTTAAATTTAGCCATTTTGGTGATTTTGTAGTGGTTTCGCACCATGGTTCCCATTTGTATTTCTCTGACGCGTATAAAGTCAGTGTTGTGTTGTGTCGTGTCGTCCGCCTTTTTCCGTTGACTCTACACACACACGCGCGTGCACACACAATTTATATTATATATAAAATGCACAGAACTGATATAGGTACATAGAGATCGGAGGTATGTATTAGAGATCGGATAGGAGACCTCGGACAGACACATCGGTTACTAGTATCTTCCCCCATGCTGAGGCTTGCCTCTTGGCTCTCGTCTTGGTGTCCTTGGACAGACAGCAATCCTTAGTTTGAACATGGTCCGACTTAACCATGTTTTTCTTTTTTTTTTTTTTAAATTTTTTTTTTCAACGTTTTTTATTTATTTTTGGGACAGAGAGAGACATAGCATGAACGGGGGAGGGGCAGAGAGAGAGGGAGACACAGAACCGGAAACAGGCTCCAGGCTCCGAGCCATCAGCCCAGAGCCTGACGCGGGGCTCGAACTCACGGACCGCGAGATCGTGACCTGGCTGAAGTCGGACGCTTAACCGACTGCGCCACCCAGGCGCCCCAACCATGTTTTTCTTTACAGTTGCCATTTTCTGTGTCTCATCTGGGGACACTTTGCCTACCGCAAACGAGTCATCATAATTTCGTAATTTTAAGTGTTTCACTGTTTTACATTTCACATTTAGGCTTATAATCTGTACGAGTTTTAGAATTTATTGACAGTGTGAGGACCCTGAAACACCAACTCCATTTAACCCCTTCCTGCCGCTCCCGGCACTGTCATTTATTTTACTTCCCCATGTATTTTAAAGCCCATATGAGTGTTGCTGTTTAAACAGCCAAGGTTTACTTAGATTTACCCACAGGTGATCGATCCTTTCTGCCTCTCTTCTTTCTTTCCTGTGTTAATTACCATATTCCCCTTACGACTCGCAAATTCCCTTTAGCATTTCTCTTATTTTTTTCATTCTTATTTTTTAATTCATTTTAGCTATTTGTCTTTGGGAGAATGCGAGTGGGGCAGGGTACAGAGAGAGAGGGCGAGAGGATCTGAGGTGGGCCCTGCGCTGACAATCTGAGAGCAGCGAGCCCGACGTGGGGCTCGAACTCACAAACCGCGAGATCATCGCCTGAGCCGAAGTCGGATGCTCAACCCACGGATCCACCCAGGTGCCCCTGGCATTTCTTTTAGTGTGGATCCGTGGAAATAAATTCTCCGATTTTTTTGTCTGAGGGAAACATTTCGCCACCGTCAGTTTCCCCCCCCCCCAGTTTTATTTAGAACTGACACGCAGTGCCGTAGGGATCTCAGGGGTGCAGCACGAGGACCTGACTTCCATGTGTTGTGAAGTGATGTCTACAGCACGTTCAGTTAACACATCACCTGTTTCTTCCTTGTCATGAGAACCGTTAGGGTCTGGTCTCCTGACAACTTTCTAATCACCACCCAGCAGTGGCACACGATCATCCGGCCTCACGCCAGTCCCCAGTATGACCACCTTCGTTTCTCAAGTATGTCCTTTACCGGGTGGGTGTGGAATGCTCACCGGGCACTCTGAAGACGTTCCATTATTTTCTCAATTCCGTCACTGTTGGGAAAAATCCTACTGTTACTCCTCTGAAAGCAAAACGTCTCCCCGCCCTCTTTGTCAGGGACTTAGTGAATGGCGTGTCGATGTCGAATTTCCGGGTTATTATCCTTGTACTGTGGTTACACAGGAAGTGTCCTTATTCTTAAATATTTTGTGTCTGCAACTTATTTTCACGTGGTTCAGAAAACACATGTACGTATTATGTGTATGGAGAGAGAGGTAAGGGAAATGGGGCAAAATGTTTAAAATGGTAAATTCGATAAAGAATTTATAGGAGCTCTTTGTCCATTCTTAAACTTTTCTGCAAGTTTGAAATTACGTCAAAATTAAGGGCACCAAAAGAAAATATCTGAATAAAACAAAAAACTTATTAAAAACTTATGATTCCTCTTCTCCTATATACATATATGTGTATATATGTATATATACATATACACATACACACACATATTCATATATATGGACATGTATTGGGATAGACAGATTCATATACATCTGAAGGTTCACAATTCAAAGGCTGTGTTGAACAGTCCAGTATCGCAATGTCATCACCCGAGTGCCCTCCCTGATTTCTCCCACCCCATCACCCAGGGAAGGATGTCCTCCTTCCCCGTGGCCTACACCGTTACACGTGGATGCCCCTCAAGTCCACACAGTGGAGCCTTCATGTGCAACTGCCGTGGGGCAGGAGCCGGCCTTGGGACCCTGGGGCAGGACCCTCCCGGCCCCCGGCAGCAGCAGTTGGCCTGTGGGTAGCGGTTTTTTTGGGCTGTTGGGAGTGCTAGGAGCTAGGCTTCAGGACTCCCTGCTCCAGCGAGATCTCCAGGAGGGGAAGTCCTGGGGGTGCGTGCATCGCTATGAGCGACGAGAGAGCTCCCTCGGTTTAGAGACCCCCGCAGAATGCCTCAGGAAGGTACGTAGTCCTACGACTGCACTTTTTTCCCTGTTAATTCACCGCCAAGAACCCAAGCACCCTTTCTTATGTATCTAATAAATAGTGCCTGCACTCAGCTGAATATCGGGGCTTCTGTCTTCAACTGTATGTTTCTCTTTTTGAGAGAAATTTCGATTTGCTTCTCTTAACAAATTCTAACAGGAAATCGTGCTTGGAAATACAGGTACTCTTATGTTTAAAATACATCATGAAATTAATGAATTTGGAAATCAACCGAATTTATAATTCCTAAACATTCTTCAGTTCGCTTTCCTGATTCATCGAGTCTAAGGTTTTGACTAAGGTTTAAAAGTATTAAGATTTCTGTAAGCTATCTCTTTTTAGGTCTGTATTTAACAATACAGAGTAAAAAGCTGTGTGTCCCAATGTGCAGGCATCAGAAGGCATCTATATCTATTTATATCTATCTATATCTATATCCCGTTGTACACACACACACACTATATATATATATATATATACACACACACACACACACACACACATGTAGGATGTGTATGTATATATATAACACACACACTATATATATGTATATATATATATACACACACACATATATATATATATCCTATATACATATATATATATATATATGTATATAGGATACTTCTAATAATATATATACGTATATATATAGGATACTTCTAATAACAACGCCCATCATATGTGCATTAACACCCCATTTCAGCGTTTAGGTTCTGAGATGTTTTGGACCATGTCTAGGCTCTAACTCCTTGGGGCTCGACCCAGTTGGTGCTCAGATCTACATGACCTAATGCCTGCACTATTTTCGCTATTATGTTTCTTACCTGCACAGACCTTGGTTTGTGTCTGAATTGTCTAACCTCTTATAATTGTGATTTGTTCATGGGCACTTATTTCCTTTTAATTCCCCCAAGAATTTGGTCATGTGTTGTGCCCAGTTTGATTCTCTGATTATTAACGCACAGGAAAGCCTACACCAGGAAGAATTTTCTCTCTTAAGAGCCCTTCATATCATGTATCACATGTAAGTTTATTTGAGATGCAGCCGTATTTCAACAAGTTTCAATTTGATTACACGTTGAGCCCAACAAAGTCTCCGTAGATGAGATGTGAAGAAATGTATTTTCCAAGCACATCAAGTTCCATTACATGAGAAGCTGTGACACTTCCTTTTACGGTGAGGGTACGAGATGCTCGTGTTCTCATCAGTGATAAAAATCTTCAAAATTGGTATCTGGTTTCCATCGGGCACATCTTCTTTAGGAGGCTCGAGAAATGTGCTTATTTCCAGCTGGGTGCTGATTGTGATGTTGAAGCAGCACTGATCTGTGAAAACTGCTACCTTCACAGAAATCACGCGGCCGCCGCAGATGTTGAGAACAGGCTGTATTCGACCTGTGTTTGCTCGAGAACTCTGACAGTTCCACTCCAGCCCTAGTGTTGGGACTTTTTGCGGTGTCAGATCCAGATAATTATTCACTGACAGTATTTTAGACTCGACGTAAGTTACTCGTTAGGCTGCCACCATTCTTGGGTCCTTTGTTTTCTTCTTTCTTTTTTTTTTAATGTTTATTTATTTATTTTGGGAGAGGGTGTGCACACACGCACATGCGTACAAGTGGGGGAGAGGCAGAGGAGAGAGAGAGAGAGAGAGAGAGAGAGAGAGAATCCCAAGCAGGCTCTCCACCGTCAACACAGAGCCCGACGTGGGGCTCGAACCCATCAACCATGAGATCATGACCTGAGCCATGAGACAGACGCTTAACCAACTGAGCCACTCAGGAGCCCCGGTCTCCTGCTTTCTTGAATCTGGTTGTTTTGCACTCAAGAGCCTCCTGGAGGAATTTCGGGAAAGTCTGTGTGTAGTAAACTTTCTGTCTCTTTCCATGTCCAAAGTGTCTTTAGTTTTTTTCACACCCGAATTGTCACATGACAGGCTCAGAACTTGCCATGGAGTGATGGGACCAGCCAGTCACTGGGCCATCATTCTGGGAATGAGAGGCTTAATGCTGTGACCTTACTAAGTTGAGTGAACTGTATATACTGCTTAGAGGTAAACTTTCACAGATGGGCATACTGTAGAATTTCAATGCCTACACTAATAGTTAAGCTGATGTCGAAGAATAAAAAGTTTGGAATACTGACCTTTCTTAATCTGGTCAGTAAAACCGTCTTTGCCTTGAAAGAATGAATGGTTTCTCCAACCACACGAGCTGAGCCCAGGAAGCAGTTTGTTTCTGCCCAGTGTGTCTTAGGTTGACGGGGCCACCTCACCTCCTGAGAGCTCTGTCAAAATCCACGGCTCTACATTTGTATTGGCAGCACCTCTAGGTTTTGCCTCTTTTTCATTGGTAATGAAAAAGCCCTTTCTGACTCCTTCAACAGTCTTATGTTAGAATTTACTGTCGTGTATCTTTTCTCATACACTTATCTATGCTGATTTTCTTTTTCCACGTTAGCATTTCGTATCTTTTATTTTCCACATTCCAGCATCAGAGATGAAAGGGATGCTCAGGGCTTGACCTTGGAAATAACCGAAGAAGTGGAGTCTAAGAAATTCCAAGTCGGTCACAGGAGAGAGGGTGAGTGTTACTCAAGGCCCAGCAAGGCTCCCAGGGTGGAAAAGAGCAAAGCTGGAAACCACGATGTTGAAGTTGCTGAACTACATTGAGATGTGCAGATCTCAACCTACAAAAAGCCTTTTCATATGAAATCTGCCCTGTTCTTTGCTGGGGGGCGGGGGGGGGGGGCGGGGTGGCGCAGGGCGGGGCAGGTACTGTGGTGATAACTATGAAAATGAGACTGTTCATAGAGAGAGAGTGGGCGTGAGTGAGTGGGGGAGGGACAGAGGGAGAGAGAGAGAGAGAGAGAGAGAGAGAATCTCAAGCAGGCTCCGTCCAGAGCTGGGCAGGGGTCTCGAACTCACGAACTTCGAGACTATGATCTGAGCCAAAACCAAGAGCCAGATGCCTAACTGACTGAGCCACCCAGGTGCCCCTATGAATCTTTAATCCCATGCCCAAACTATGCCCCCCAAATAGTATATTTTAATAATCACATTAAATAATGTAATTTATAAAGTTATATGTAATTTAAATGTAAAGTTGTATGTAAAGTTAAATGGAGTTTAATAATAAGCCATTTTCCTGTTTACTATTCAAGGAAAGCAATAGTTCTGAGCGCCTTCTCAATTTACTCTGCAAATAGTAAATTTACTCTAGTAAATAGAGGAGACGGAAATGAAAACCTACTCACCTGACTTTGCAGGAAACGCCAGGGCGATGCAGCGATTCAATGCACCGGATGTGGCGGCCATGCTTACGTCGGAGTCGGCTCCGGAAGGGGAGCGAGCTTCCAACAGGCGCTCCCGGGGGTGGGGGGGGGGGGGGGGGTGCTGGCACCTGAGACTGGGAAGCCTGACTGTGCTGTTCTCAGAACAATGTGTGGTCTGGTTTGCAAAGTCCTTACAGCCAAGTCCCATGTTCAGCCTCTTCCTATGATATAAAGTTCATTAAAAAAAAAAAAAAAAAAAAAAAAAAAAAGCACAGATTTCTTCTACGAAATGAAAAGTTATGAAAACTTTGAAAGCGGTCAGGTACTTTTAACAAACGTGCTCACGACAGGCTTTCATTGATTCCGGCATCACCACAAAATCCTCTCAGCACTGCTGAAGACAGACACATTTGTGAATGAGGTTTCTGTTGGTTTTTCCCCCCTTATTTGGAAGATTTCCTTAATTCACAAGCACCCAAATCCTCTTGCAACAATACCGTGTATATGTAGAAAAATATTTTGTGGTGAAAACGGAACGAGGGCAACTACAGATTGTTGCGTATTTCCCAGAGATCTTTAGCTTGGGAAGGGCCCAGTGATGTTGGTTTCCACATATTTTTAATTGTAGCTTATAATTTACCTTGTGTGTTGTCACCTGTGTGTGTGTTTTTAAAAGATGCCTCTCCCCATCCTGTCTGCTGGTTAGTGGAGAATTTTGTTCCATTCCTCTCACAAAAATAGGGCAAATGCAACTCCAACACGGTGAATGATAACACAATAATCCTACAAATAGACAATAATTGTAGCTAATGATACATCAGCGTAGGTGAGACAGCGTAATAGTGCAGAATAAAGGAAAAAAATTCAAGCCACTGTAAAAATATAAGTATGGCATCTGTTGCCCACATAAACGTGCTCTAAGGGGATCGTGTAGTGGGCTGAGAAGACATCCTGCCTCTGAGGGCCATCTTTTGTGCCTAAAAGCCTTATGCACCTGACTGGAGTCATTAACATTTGGATCAACTTCAATGCAAGAAGTTGAGTTACTGAAAAAAATTAAAAAAATTAAAATATATATATATATATGTATATATACATATATATGTATATATATATATTCATTTATTTGCTCTGTGATCTTGGTTCCCTCTGAAACCCTGACGCGGT
Source organism: Neofelis nebulosa (assembly GCF_028018385.1). Lineage (NCBI taxonomy): Eukaryota > Metazoa > Chordata > Mammalia > Carnivora > Felidae > Neofelis > Neofelis nebulosa. The sequence goes on along the minus strand of NC_080793.1, from coordinate 90,574,327 downwards.
TGTCAAACCTCTTTTATTTGGAATGTTCTAAACCCAAAGTCTGGCTTGCCTCAGGATTCCGAGTGAATCGGCCCCACACTCCGGTCACGTAGGACGCAAACTCAGGTCAGGCTCCAGCACTTAGCACTCATTGCCATCCTCCCTTCTTTCTGCCTCTTTCAGGTAGATGAAAGCCCAAGAGATGAGCCACTCTGACGTGTGGTTAGAAACCGAACCCCTGGATAAGGGCGGGGAGCTCGGATCTGGAAGGGTGTGGGACTAACTGTTGCCTACATCAGGACCTACTGCACTCCCCTCCCACGGGCCCAGGTGGCTACGTGAGAGCCAGCTTAACGCTCAGGCAGGAGAACAGTAGCCTGAAACCCGAGGATAGTGTGTGTGTGTGTGTGTGTGTGTGTGTGTGTGTGTGTGTCTACTCGATAAAATGTTGCAAGAGCTATTTTGTTTGGTCTTATTTTACACATTGTAGAGGTCTTTCTCGCACACTAAAAGCTTGAAGCGGAACTATCTTTTTTCAGTGCCATGAAATGGTTCATAGAAATGCTTTTGTAATCGGTCAAACTTTTTAATTTTGTAAACCCGTCCCTTCCCGGTGTCGGAAGGCTGCTGGGTGCGGCAACACGGGGCAGGGCCGCTCGGGCCATCTGGAAGTTCTAGGGCTCAGGCTGGGTAGGGTTGAGGCAACACGTGTCTGCATGTTCCAAGCCGTGTGAGGTAATGTGGGGCAACCACGTGCAGCTGGGGGGACACCAGGGAGGCCACTCAGACTTGCATCGGGGTGCTAGGCATCGTCCTCCACTTCTGATTCTTGGGGAACCTGCTGTGAGCCATTTTCAACGATTTATTAACCTTTTTTTCCGTTAAGATTTCCTGGACATTTTCCCATGAATCAGGAAGCTAAGAATGTGTCATAGTCTCTAATATATGAGTTCCTTAAATCTTCTTTCACTATGACAGTACTGATGATACGAGAATTTAATAAAAATGAGCAGTGAATGTTACCTTTAATGAAGGGATCTTCTGTGTTCTTAACAGAGGCCATTTCTTACACAAATCACTTAGAGGACCTTGTATGTGTCCGAACTCCCCTTTCTGTTCGTTGCACGGTTCTGTGGCTCATGCTGGACTGCACCAGGATGGGCTCGCACCAGCTGATGGATATTCTGGAAGGCAGGGAGCAGGCTGGTAAGGAACTCGACATAGGCAAACTCTGGAAAGCAGTGGCTGTTCAATAAATATTTGTGGGTTGGCTTTTTTTTTTTACAGAAAGTAGATGAAGCAGTCACAAAGAACGCGAGTGCCCTTGTGAAAATGAGAAACAGGATAAGTTCTAGTTCAAGAGAGGTGTAGGGAGGCACTGAATGTAGGGCAAGAGACGTGGAGCACGCAGGTGGTGGTCGCCCAGGGGCAGATGCTCCAGCAAAGTCAAGGCTGTGGTCTTGCCCACTGCACACCAGCACTAGGTGGGGAGTTTGGGGCGCCAAAGCATTGATTAGTGGGGGTCCTGATGGGCTTGACATTTTTTAGAAGGAATCTAAAAAGGAAAGGCCATTTATTATCATCCTGTTGTATGAAGTTAACATTTTAACTTAGAGTTTTATTTTTACCATTATTTTGTCTCTGAATGCTGCAGAGAAATAAAATCCAGTTCAGTGTTCTGTGACATTTCTGAACTCACCTCCTTGTTTGACTACTAAGCAGTCGTGTCGAGGATTTACAGCTGAAAAGGACACCTCTGGCAATGTCAGTTGCTAAAAGGTATGCTTGGTAGAGGAAGTCTAAATCTGTGCTTTCTCGTCTCTGATGTTTAAATGGAACTATAATCCTACTTCAAGACTTCATTTTGAATACATTATGCTTGAAATTAGTACAATTGGTAGATGGTAAGTATGGAATTTCTTTAAGATTCCTTTGAGGAGGGGCATCTGGCTGGCTCAGTTGGTAGACCGTGTGACTCTTGATCTCAGCGTCATGAGTTCAAACCCCGCTTTGGGTATGCAGTCTGCTTAAAAAAAAAAAAAAATTTCTTTGAGGAAAAAGCCTCGTAGTTGGATACTGTATTCCGTGTAAGTAAATAATACCATGATACGATGATAGAGGTTTTAAGTATAACTAATGTTTGTACTATGCCTGCCCATGTTCTTACCACAGATAACTCAGGTTGAGAACTGCGCACTGGGTTCCGGGAGGAGGTACGGGAGGCTGGTTTCTGGAGAGGGAACGAGCTGGCACAGAAAAGCAGCCACCCTCAGCACGACCGCATTTCTGAAATCCCCCGGGGCCTCCCAAAAATGTGCTAAGTTGTATTTAGATGTAATATTTTTGGGAAAAAGAAAGCGATCGTCTGACACAGGAGATAAATTCGTGAAAACTTACATAATTTATTTCTGGACTTTCATCGGAATTTTACCACGAATTTGCTAAAAAATTATTGTTTCGTTTGAGATGCAGGATTCTTAGATATAGATTACATGTGTTTAATTTCTACGAATCAATATAAACATACTTTGAGATCACCTCTGAAAAAATACAGTCTGAGAATGATTGTAGGTAGATCAAGGCCGAACAAGGCATGAATATTAGTTTTCATTTTCTAGGATAACACACGTTTGCCATGGTCTTCCAGGGGCAGCGCCAGAAGACCCGAGGTCATGCGCCATGGCTCTGGGTGACCCAACCAGCGACGTGGGGGGGGGGGGGGGGGGCTCGGGGCGAGGCAGGTGCTAAGCGCCCGGGCTGTGTTCTGCAGCCTCCGCGGAAGTTCTGATGTTCCCAAGACCGCACTTCCCGCTTGCACTGAAACCGTTTTAACATCCTTTCCGGCGAGAGACACGTGGGAAGGACGCGGGTATGGCGGGAAACAAGGCTGCGAGTCCCTGGAAGGTGTCGGGTCATCCGGGTTAGGCCTGAAATCACCAACCAAATCCTTTCCAGGGGGAACTCTGCCACGTGTAAGGAGAAGGGCACCCAATGCAGACGGAAGCCTGGCTGGGTGGCGAGCCCTCCCTCTCCGCGGGGTACGGGCTCCCTCACCGTCTGTGATGGTTTCACACCCCACACGGACCCGACTGCACAGTGCACGGAAGTGGAACCATGCTGCACGGGACGGTTCGGGCCAGGGTGTTGCGGTTGTGAGTTTTGTGCACACCGAGCATCGCGTGTTCAGTTGTATTTCTGCACAGTGGTCATTCCGTGCACCTACTGGAGTTTACCTACTCACTCTAGCGTTGAGGAAGCGTCGGATATGTGCCTGGGCACCAGTCAGGAAAACAGGAACTGTATCAGTTATTTTTAACAGAGACATTTTATTTTCTTAATTTATTTTTATATTAAAAATTTTTTTTAATCTTTATTTTTGAGAGAGAGAGAGAGAGAGAGAGAGAGTGAGCAGGGGAGGGGGCAGAGAGAGGGAGACACAGGATCTGAAGCTCCAGGCTCCAAGATGTCAGCACAGAGCCCGATGCGGGGCTTGAACCCACAAACTGCGAGATCATGACCTGAGCCGAAGTCGCATGCTTAACCGACAGAGCCACCCAGGTGCCCCTTTATTAATCTATTTTTAAACAGCTTTATTTAGGTACAGTTGGTATACAACTGATATACATATTTAATGTATACAATCTTATGACTTGGGACACAGGTACACCTGTGAAACCCCAATGAAGGGAACTGATATATATCCATTACCTCCAGAAGCTTCCTTGTGCCTCTTTTTTGTTCTTGTGGTAAGAACACTAAATATGAGATAAACCCTTCTAACAATTTTTAGGTGCACGATACGATGCTGTTCACTACAGGCACAATGTTGTACAACAAATCTCTAGAACTTACTCACCTTGCCTAACTGACACTTGATGTCCATTGGCTGACATCTCCCCCTTTCCCCTCCCCTCCCCACCCCTGGCAAGCACATTTCACTCTCTGCTTCTGTCAGTGTGACTGTTTTAGTTATTTATTTTTTTTAAGTTTATTTATTTTGAAAGAAAGAGGGTGCACGAGGAGGGGAGGGAAGGAGGGAGGGAGAGAAAGAGAGACAGAGAGAGAATCCCAAGCAGGCTCTGTGCCCAGTGTGGAGCCCGATGCAGGGCTTGGTCCCACGACCGTGAGATCATGACCTGAGCCACAACCAAGAGTCGGATGCTTAACTGACTGAGTCACCCAGGCGCCCCTCAGCTTGACCATTTTAGATTCCTCGTATGAGTAGAATCATGCAGTATTTGTCCTTCTGTGACTGGTGAATTTTACTTAGCACACTGTCCTCTGGGGTCGTGCATGTGGTAAAGCTATTTTAAAACAGAGAATTGATTACGCAGACATCAGACGACTAAAGGCAAAAGCAGACAGTGAGGTACCCCAGAGGCAGCAACTGCAAGGAGCAGCTACCGCTTGAGACAAATGGGAGGGTTGGGGTTTTGGAACCTGGAAGTCTGGAAGACAGGGCTGGACCACAGAGCGCAGTAGGAAACCACAGCCTGGGCCGATCGCCGCTGGGAGGCAGGGCTGGAAACACCTGAAGTCAGACGTTGTCGCTGCTGATTCTCAGGAGCCACTATGGTCCCCCCACCTCGGCCCCCCAGTCAGCATGGAGCTGTGGCACACTGGGTGGCAAATGACGTGTTGACCTGGGACCGTCTCTGAGTGGACCCAGCGGTCCATGCATCTAAACTGTGGTTAGCTCCGCAGTTAGCACGTATACGATGGGAATAAACATACTCAAAACCTGCGTGGGCACGACCCATGCACGAGCTCCACGGCCTGGGGAGTGAGGGTAGGAAGAGCCAAATGGAAGCTTGAGATGTTCCTTCTAGGACAGTCTTGATGGCAAAATTCTAAGCGATCCTTAAGATCCTTGCCGCCTGGTGTCAACATCCTGTAAAACCCCCTCCCCTGAGAATGGGCAGGACCCGTGAAAGTGAGATAGACTATCACCCCCATGGTTAAGTGACTAATCAGCTGACTGAGTGAACGAAACGAGATTATCCTAGGTGGGCCTGACCTCATCTAGTGAAGTCTTTACAAAAGTTTGTGTCAGCGAGGCATTCTCCCCTTGACCTTGAAGATACAGCCTCCAGGAGTTTTTTTTTTTTTTTTAATTTTTTTAATGTTTATTTCTTTTTGAGAGAGACAGAGACACAGTGGTGGGGGGGGGAGGGGCAGAGAGAGAGGAAGACACAGAATCGGAAGCAGGCTCCAGGCTCCCAGCTGTCAGCACAGACCCCGACGCGGGGCCCAGACCCATGGACCCTGAGATCATGACCCGAGCGGACGTCGGACGCTCAACCGGCTGAGCCGCCCAGGCGCCCCTGCAGGCTCCACGAGTTTTACAGTGGCAAGGATATGAATTCTGCTCACAATCACGAGGGCCACAAAGGGGGTCCCAAGCCTCAGGTGAGACTCCAGCACCTTGATTTCAGCGTCATGAGACCCTCAACACAGAATCTAGCCGTGCCACGCCCAGACTCCTGACACACGGCCCTGTGACAGAACGGATGGGTGTGGTTCCAGGGTGCCGAGTCTGTGTTAATTTGTTAGTCAGCGAGAGGAAACTAAGACCCGTAGGGAAGCCAGAGCAGTGCCGTGTCCTGGGGCAGCTGCGGAGCGTGGTGCGAAGCTGTGAAACGTGCGGGGCCACCTGTGGTCATCAATCCTCCTTCAGTCCCCCACGCGTTCTGTGCGGAAGCACGTTGATCTTGGAGAACGCAGTGGTTTATTGGGACTTAACCAAATGCCGCTTCCAATCGCAACTTCTATTCTGTACCTGGTACCTTTACCGGGGAGAAAAGTCTCCCACGCCTGCTTTATAGCGATCTATCTTACAAATGCTTTTTTCCCTTTTATACCAATTTCTTAGTTCCATTTGGGGCACATATTAATGATCTCTCTGTGGGTGCTTTTTGGCTGATAGTAATTATAAAACAACACTGGTTTTCGCACATACAACTATTTCAAAGACGTAAAACTGTAAAGGAAAGTGCATCTCATAGTTCGTAAACTATGGCCAGTGACAAACCCGAGCATACTGTAGGGAAAAGGCAAGAAAATGTGGCATGCCATATTCAGAAAATAATCAAACAGAACTTCTGGAGATGGAAATCATATGGATATAATTGAACAGGAAAATGAACAGAACAGAAGCGAGAATTCGTGAATTGTAAGACAAGTCAGAACATGATGGAGAGAGAAAATAATAGAAAACGCAGCAGAAAGGATAAACATGGAAGGAGGTGAGAAGTATTTCGTCCAAGTTCTGAGAGCTGAGTGAAGAGAACAGAGCGATAGTTGAAAATATAATAGTGAGACCTTTTTAGACTCAGGAATAGACCCACAGACTCAAGAAGCTTAGCAAATCCCAAGCATGACTGATGAGAATAGATTCACATCTAGATACGTAGTAAAGCTGCAGACTTAACATCTTAAGTCATCCAGGGTGAAAAAAAAAAAAGACAGATTACCTAAACACGATAGCAGATGGAATGATATCTGACTTCTAACAATATCAACAGAAGCCAGAAGAAGAAAGACATATTCACATCCTATAAGAAAATCTCGTCAGCCTAGACATATACGCACAGCAGAAGTATCTTTCAAAAATGAGGGTGAATTTCTTTCACTTACAGGCAAATGAGAACTAAGAGAAGAGAATCTGTCAGCAACACGATCTCAGTAAAGGAAATGCTAAAGAATGTACTTTAGGCAGAGAGAAACTGGTCACGAAGGATAAGTTTAAGAGAAGAATAGAGAACAAAGAAAGTGGTAAACATATAAGCAAACGTAAATTACTATTGACTAAATAAAACGGTGGTAACAATGTCAAGAGGATTAAAAAACAAAACAAGGTGAACTTAAAAACGGAGACAATAACATTTAATTCAGGAGAGAGGTAAGCAAATATAAAATCTTCCAAGATCCAGGAATTGCCCAGGAGGAGAAGAAAGATTTGATCACATTTGGATTTCTGGAGTTGACGATGCATGCTTACATTTCTAGGGCAAGTACAAATAGAATAGAGACAGTATGAAGAAGTTCAAAGTCAAAAACAGCAATCATAAACAGTCTGCTAACGTAACAAGACAAGAGAGGAGAGGCAAAGAAATAGCGAGTAGACGGGACAAATGGCGGGCACAAGCCAAGGTGGCGGAAAGAAGTCTCAGCACCCACCAACCAAACTGATCACAAGGGAAGAAAATACTCCAGTGACAAAATAAACATTGTCAGTCTAGATAAAAATAAAATATAACATATACTTGTTCATGAAGGAAACCTCTAAACTTCAGCCACAGAAAGCATTTTTCATTTTTTAAAATTAAAAAAAAATTTATTTTAGAGAGAGAGAGAAAGAGACAGAGGGAGAGAGAAAGAATCTTAAATAGGCTCCACGCTCAACATGGAGTCCAACAAGGGCCCCATCCCGCGGCCCTGAGATCATGACCAGAGCCAAAATCAAGAGTCAGACGCTCGATCCACTGAGCCATCCAGGTGTCCCAAACTATAGAAGGCTTTAATGTCAGTCACTATGAGGTCACTATGTAAATACCAGATACAACCTAACACACAAAAAAATATTACTGGAGGTAAAGAAGGTCAATTATATAAGGAAAGCCTACTTTTACCTAGACATCATACTAGTTTTAAACACATATAGACCAAAGAGTGCGCCTGAAAAATGTATCATATGGGAATTGACACAAGTACAAGGAGAGAGAGACAAATCCTCAGTGAGAGGGCATTATTCAGTAACTGGTAGGAAATACGTGAATAAAATGATAACAGAATTGACCTAATGGACAAATACAGAACAGGACACATAACAAATGCTGAAAGCACGTCCTTCTTAAAATCACAAAAATATTTTTTAAAAATGAGCAGACAGACCACAAACTAAGTCTCAACAAATGCCAATGGGTTGGACTCATGGAGAGTTAGCTACGTTAGAGCCACGTTCGAAGTAAGTACTTTAAAAACAGATGTTAAATTCTTATATGTAAATTAAGGAATACATCTTTAAGAAAACCGTGAGTCAAAGGAGAAATTCTAATGGAGATTAGAGAATAGTATGGACTGAATAATAACAAAAACATCACACACCAGTATTTGTGGAAGGCAGCCAGAGCAGTATTTAAAAAAATGCATATGGCCTTATGTACATAAAATATAACAGAAGCAAGCCTGAAAATGAGCTAAGCATCCATTTCTAGAAGTTACAGAAAAAGAGCAATTTAAACTTGAAGAAGGTGGAAGGCAAAAAATAATAAATTTAAAAGCAAAAATTCATGATGTAGTAAAAGTAACAAAATCAAAAGGATCAGTAAAGTCAGTAGTTTCAACTTGATAAAACTAATAAAAGTCACAAACGTGTGTGATGGTTCATGAAGAAACAAAAATAGGAAGAAAAGGCATGTAAGCCAATATCAAAGATGATAAAAAGGACAGGACACCCTGAGGCAGGCAATTAAAGATAATATAGTACAGGGGCGCCTGGGTGGCTCAGTCGGTTAAGCGTGCCACTTCGGCTCAGGTCACGGTCTGTGGGTTCGAGCTCTGCATCGGGCTCTGTGCTGGCAGCTCGGAGCCTGGAGCCTGCTTCGGATTCTGTGTCTCCCTCTCTCTCTGTTCCTCCCCAGCTCACACTCTGTCTCTCTCTCAAAAATAAACATTTAAAAAATTTAAAAAAAAATCATTTAGTACAACAGTAACTTTGGACCATTTCAAAACATAAAAAATTTCATATCGATAGATAAAAATTTGGACAATTATTAGAAAATATCACTCATTCAAATCAATTCAAGACAAATATGAAAAACCTGAATATTCCTATAATAATTATTATTTTTAACGTTTATTTATTATTTTGAGAGAGAGAGACAGAGCATGAGTGGGATGAGGGGCAGAGAGGGAGACGGAGACACAGAATCCGAAGCAGGCTCCAGGCTCCGAGCTGTGAGCCCAGAGCCCGATGTGGGGCTGGAACCCACAGAATGTGAGATCATGACCGACTGAGCCACCCAGGCGCCCCCCTATAATTATGAAAGAAATTGAATCTGTAGTTAAATACCTTTCCACAAATAAAACTCCTGGGTGGCTCAGTTGGTTAAGCCTCCGACTCCTGGTTTCAGCTCAGGTCACGATCTCAAGGGTTTGTGAGTTTCAGTTCCTCGTCGGGCTCCGGGCTGACCGTGCAGAGCCTGCTTGGGATTCTCTCTTCCCCTATCCCGCTCACGCTCTCTCTGTCTCTCTCAAAATAAATAAATAAACTTAAAAACAAAAACACCTCTGGGCCCAGACAGTTTCTATCAAACACTCCAGAAGAAATCATTCCAATCTTATTGGAAACCTTCCAGAGAATAGAAAAAGAAGAAACAGTCCGTACGATGGCTAATTTTGTGTGTCGGCTTGAGCGGGCCACGGGGTGCCCAGACATTCAGTGAAAACATGATGTGCGTGAGGGTGTTTTTTGCTGAGAGGAGTACTTGAATGGGCGCAGTGAGGCGCTTGCCCTAGAATTCTAGCATCACCAACAGGTCGCTTCCACTTTCCCTGTTAGGCTTTGCCCCAAGGCTCCGCTACACTTTGCGGACATCGCTGAGTCTTCCAGCAACAGACAGCATCGGGCCTTGCGCAAAGAAAGCCTGTGGCGGCCGAGAGGCCGTGACTCATGAGAGCGGCCTGCTGGCCCCGGAGCCAGGGGAACGAGAATTAATTACGAAGTGAGTGAAATGCTGAAGGAAATCTCATCACGGTGACGTTGAATGGAAAGTATGATGGGGTCGCCGTTGCCTGTTCGCGGTTCTATTCCGATGAGCAGATAAAAAAGCCTTTTCTTCCCGATCCATCTCCAACCCCGTATTTAATAGACTGCTTTTGCAAACTGAGATAAAATGCTTTTTATTTTTTTACCTTGATTAACATTTTTTTTTAACGTTTATTTATTTTTGGAGAAGAGAGACAGAGCATGAGCAGGGAAGGGGCAGAGAGAGAAGGAGACCCAGAATCTGAAGCAGGCTCCAGGCTCTGAGCCTGAGAGCCGAAAGATCCTGACCTGAGCCAAAGTCCAATGTTAACCTAGTGAGCCACCCAGGTGCCCCTAAAATACTTAAAAAAAAAAAAAAAAGGAACCTGAAATTGGAAAGGGAGAAAATGCTATCCACACCGCAAAGGAGAGAACACCAAGGGTGTGCCTGAGCCACCTGCTGATAAGAGATCACGTGACTCAGGACTTGGAGGAGCCCTCTCAGCCCAGGCCAGGAACAGAGACGGCATTAAACCCTCAGAGATGCTGCCACTTGGGAGGGAAGGGGGCAGAGAAAGCCGGCAGAATGAGGGACTGGGTTCTCCGGGGCCGGAGCACGGAGCTACGAGGCTGTGAAGATGCACTGTTTCTCAAGGAAAGGGAAGAAGGACCCCGAAGGCAATTCAGAGACCAGAAGGGGGGCCCTCTCACCAGAGGTCCAGGGGGTGAAACTCTCTCCTCCCTGGTTTCGGAGGGCAGAGTGGCTGCGGAGTAGCGGGTGGGCCGCGGGGTGGTGCCGGCACCTCGCTGGGCCTGGATGGGGGGACATGAAGGCCAACCGGGTTATTCCCCAATCTCAGGATCTACTGGGTCTTGCCTGGGACCTGCCCCTCCTTCCTTCTCCCCTATCTCTCCCTTTTGGCATGGCACCGCCTCCCGCGGGCCTGTCCCACCGGTGTATTTTGGAAGCACGTAACTTGTGCACTTTCACAGATCAGCATCGAAAGGGGGAAGCTGCGCCGAGATGAATCTGTCTCCAGTGCCTCGCAGACCTGGTGATGGTGATCCTGAGACGGGACCCTGGACTTCAGACTTAGAGGTGGTGCTGGAATGAGGGAAGGCTTCTGGGATGTTGGGGGGAAATGAAAATATTCTGTATGTGAGGAGACCATGAATTTGCGGGGGGAGGGGGGGAGGACCAGAGACTGAAACTGAGACATGAATTTTGTCCCTCACGCTCCAAAACTTATGTCGAAACCCTGATCCTCAATGTCACTGTGTTCGGAGACAGGGTTTTTTTATGGTAGGAGACAGGCTTCTCTCCCCCCTTCCCCCCAACCCTCCCGTCAAGTGGGGGTGAAGCGAGAGGCCAGCCATCTGCAAACCAGGAGAGGCTCTCGCCAGAACCCCACCTTGCTGGCACCCTGGTCTGGAGAAATAAACTCCTGCTGGATGAGCCCCCACTCCATGGTGTTTTGTTTTGGCAGTCGCCCCAGTTAACTAAGACGCTCCCCGAATCATTTTAAGGGGCTCCTGTAACTTGAGAAGGACACTGTTAGAAGGATCGATGACAGTCCAATTTTACTATGGACAAAAAGACCTATTATTTTTTCATTAGTATTTTATTGTTTTTACATCTACTGTGAAAAACACAAGTTTTTGTCTTAACTGAGAGCACAGCCTTAAGTTTTAGCCACACATTTAAAAGATGGTTGAGGGCTAGGCGCCTGGGTGGCTCAGTCAGTTGGGTGTCCGACTTCAGCTCAGGTCATGATCTCATGGCTCATGGGTTCGAGCCCCGCGTCGGGGTCTGTGCTGACAGCTCGGAGCCTGGAGCCTGCTTCAGATTCTGTGTCTCCCTCTCTCTCTGCCCCTCCCCGTCTCATGCTCTCTCTCTCTCTCTCTCTCTCTCTCTGTCAAAAATAAACATTAAAAAAAAAAAACCAAACTGTATACAACCCAGAATTTTGGCTGAAAACACAGAAGCATCTTTGAGCTGTAGTTCTGAATTTTAACAAGGACACGTATGGTTTCACGTTGCTGATAGCAATGGTGTTCCTTGGAACACTTCAAAGATTACATACATTGTTTTCAATATATTTCATTGTTAGCGCCCAAAGGTGAAACATCTTTGTGAAACACTGAATCTGACCCTTGGAATCTTAGTTGTACAATGAGAATTCCCATGAAATGCTGAACACGAAGAATTCTATAAAAAAACTGCTGAACTGAATCCTGTTATATACATAAAAAAATAATACAGCGTGACTGATTTGGTATTACCCTAGTAATGCAACGTTTGACACTAAAAAATGAATCAGCATAACATATTAGCAGATTAATAAATAAAATCATCATTTCAATAAAACCATAAAAATATCTGGTAAAATTCAGTATCTTTTTAACATACAAAAAAAGAACGCCTCAACCCAAGCTGGAAGCAGAAAAGAACCATCTAACTCTCATAGAAGGTACCAGCAACAGCCACAGAATTTACAACAAAACACCACTTTTACTGGTGAAATATTGAGACATTTCAATTTTTACACTTAGGAGAAAGATAAAGATGTTTGCTCTACTATTTCTATTCGATATAATATGGAAGGCCTTTTCAACATTAATTAAAATTTCAACTTATTTTAAAAAGCTTAGCAAGATGGCTGACTTGCTAATATATACACAATATAGAGAAATGTTTGTGGAAATCATTATAAAAAATCAATATGTGAAATATATTTTATATACAGAATATACTGAGACTACCATGTCAATACACAGAAATCTAGTGGATTTCTATATACTATTGAGAAATATAATTACCTTTTTTTAAACAGACATCAAGATAGCCTAAGAAATCAAGTATTCAGAAATAAATCTAATAGTAGCTAAAAAACTTATAGGAAGAAATATTATTAAGTTGTAAAGAGGACATTTAAAAAGGCCTAAATTAAATAGGGAGCAACACTATATTCCTAGATGAAATGCCTTGACACTATAAGGATCTCAATTATCCCTTAACTAATTAGATGTCAGTTCAACCAACATTCTGTCAAGACTGAGGATTCAAAGGAATATATCAAGATTCAATATAATCTTGATAAAAATCCCAATTTTATTCCCTCGGAACTTGGAATGTATATGGAAATGCAAAAGGTCAAGAAAGTAAAAATGTTTTTGAAGCGAATTAGCTGAGCTTTCTCTATAAAATGTCACAATAGGGGCACCTGGTTGTCTCAGTCGGTTGAGCATCAGACTCCTGATGTCGACTCAGGTCATGGTCTCATGGTCGTGGGATCAAACCTGGCGTTGGGCTCCACTCCTGCTTGGGATTCTCTCTCTCTCTCTCTCTCTCTCTCTCTCTCTCTCTCTGCCCCTCCCCCACTCATGCTCTCTCATAAAATAAAATAAAATAATAAAATTTCATGACATTAAAAGCTACAGTAATTAAAACGGTATAGTATTGGCAAACGCATAGACATATAGATCTATAGAACAGAACAATATCCAGAAAAAAGAGGTATTTATGGATACTTGACTTCTTATAAAGCTAGCACTGCAGAGCAGTGGGAAAAGACTACTAAAACACAAGTCTCAGAGTGTAGAAAGATACTTGTGACACAAGTATCCAGGCTCATATCCAGAACATACAAAGAACCTTAGGTCTAACGAAGGCTCATATCCAGAATATACAAAGAACCTTAGGTCAATAAGAAAAAGTCAGCTCAGGAGGGACGTGGCAAGAAACTTAACAGGCAATTCATCAAAGAGAGAATCCAAATAGACAACAAGCATATTAAAAGCCTCATGAGATAACACTACACAGTTACTGAAATGCTTGAAATAAAACACCTCAAGGCAAGGACTGGTGAGTTACTGGGGCAATGAGAACTGCATAGATGGTAAGTCCATTCCTAGAAATACCCTCTAGGAATCTTGCACACCCATGCCCAGGAAATACATGTAAGAATGTTTTGTTTTGTGTGTTTGTTTGTTTGTTTGTTTGTTTGTTTTGAAGGACAGAGAGACAGAGAGTGTGAGCAGGGGAGGGGCAGAGAGAGGGAAATCCCAAGCACGTTCCGAGCTGTAGTGCAGAGCCCGATGCAGGGCTGGAAGCCACAAAACGGTGAGATCATGACCTGAGCTGAAATCGACAGTCAGATGCTCAACCGACAGAGCCACCCAGGCGCCCCACATATAAGATTGGTCTAACCGCTCAGACGGGAACAAACCCAAATGTTCATCGACCTGGGAGCGAGTGAGGAAATCCTGGTGTGTTAGCGTAATCAGATACCGCACAGCAGTAAGGTGGAAGAAGCCGCCCCGGAACACAACACCGCGGATGGATCGCAGAAGCACGACGTTGGGCGAGCAAAGCCGGGACGGAGGAGGGCACACGAGGAGCAGATGGAACTCTAGCTGCACCCATGTCACCCTGTCCGCAGGGCTGCTCTTGGCCGGGACCGCCTGGCGGGGAACCCGGCAGCCAGTGCTGCGGTTGGACGGGCCCCTGGGGTTCTTCCTATGCTGACTGCGGGATGCACGCCAGCAACAGCCTGCAGAGAGCTCTAAGGAGGTGTACCACGGGCAGTCCTGGACAAGGCCGGCGTGCCAGCGGCCGCTAAAGCAGAAGCGCGCGAGTCAGGGTGGGGAAGGCAGAAGCAGGGTCCCTCCGGTGGTCCGGTGTCTAGCTCACCCAGGGCTTTCTGAAAGAGAAACCCGGCCCCGACCCCGTGGGGGCCCCCTAATTCCTCCTCTGGCTGTTCTGCCGGCAGCTGGGCCAGGCATCAGGGAAGGGTGCTTATTCAGGGCAGGTGTATTTAGCGATGGATGCCTCGGCAATCAAAAGCTTCATGTCAAGCGTTTAAATTACCATCAGAAGTTTAAGGGCAGGCACTTAAGGCACAGTAGCGTTTACAGCTGCTTACTGGATGTGGTAAACTTCTACACAAACGCCCAGAGGTGATTACTGTATGGAGGACGGTTTCCTTTAGGGAGGAAGGATGCAGGAGGGGCTTCCGGGTGCTCCCACTGTCCCGTTTTTATTAAAAAAATTTTTTTTTTAACATTTATTTATTTTTGACAAACAGGGCATGAGCAGGGGAGGGGCAGAGAGAGGGAGACACAGAATCCCAAGCAGGCTCCAGGCCCTGAGCCATCAGCACAGAGCCTGACGCGGGGCTCGAACTCAACCAACTGTGAGATCATGACCTAAGCCTAAGTCGGAGGCTTAACCGACTGAGCCATCCAGGTGTGCCTCACTGTCCCATTTTTACATTTATTTATTTTTGAGAGACAGAGAGAGACAGAGCACAAGTGGGGGAGTGGCAGAGAGAGAAGGAGACACAGAAATAGAAGCTGGCTCCAGGCTCTGAGCTGTCAGCACAGAGCCCCATGCGGGGCTCGAACTCACAGACTGCGAGATCATGACCTGAGCTGAAGTCAGACACTCAACCAACTGAGCCACCCAGGCGCCCCCCATTTTTAAATGTCAGTGGTACTTTCTTGTGCATTACACGTGCATTACAATCATGAATTAACACAATGTGACTTATGCCTTCTTCCCTGCATTTGCTACATCTCATACTAAAGAGAGAGAGAGAGCGAGAGCCAGAGCGAGAGCGAGAGAGAGAGAGAGAGAGAGAGAGAAAGACAGAACCAGTGTAAATGGAATGGCTGGTGAGGCAGAGGAGTATGAGCAGTGACTACGAGCAGAGGTCGGGAGGGTGGAGCAGAGGGACAGCAGGAGGACGTGAGTTTCAGCTGTGCACTGGGCAAGGTGATGAGGGCGGGGTAAGCCCGATGCACAAGGGCTCCCTCTCCCGGCGGCTCTTGCCCTACCAGGGAATACATGGTTACAGTAGTAAGTGACTGGCAGGCAGTGCTGGGTTTTGAGTTCCAACCTCCAAGCCTAACGCTTTAGGCTTAATGACTGTTGGGAGCCTCGCTGATTTCTTAAATATTAACCACCTAGAAAATGGAATTAAATAATAATAGGAATGAATCCAAAAGCCGACTTTCAAATTCTCCACACCAAAAAAAGGCATCGATCAAATATCACATAAAAAGTGTCTCATTTAGGGGCGCCTGGGTGGCGCAGTCGGTTAAGCATCCGACTTCAGCCAGGTCACGATCTCGCGGTCCATGAGTTCGAGCCCCGCGTCAGGCTCTGGGCTGATGGCTCGGAGCCTGGAGCCTATTTCCGATTCTGTGTCTCCCTCTCTCTCTGCCCCTCCCCCGTTCATGCTCTGTCTCTCTTTGTCCCAAAAATAAATAAAAAACGTTGAAAAAAAAAATTTAAAAAAAGTGTCTCATTTCACCACAGTGGTCACGGGAATTAACAATGGAAGATACTGGCTCCAAGTGGAGGGCAAACACAGGGCATTTGGGGATGTAGGCCACGTAGCTGATGCTGCCTTGAACAGAAAACAAGTTTAGGAAGCAGTTTACTAGGCCAGAGATTTTTGCTTTGCACATCAATGACTTCTGCTCCTTTTTGGCCTGACTCTCTATGAAGAGTTTATTCTGTTGGCCCAAGAACGTGCTCAAAGTCTTAGAATTTTGTTTGTTTGGTTTTGGTTTTGGTTTTGGTTTTTTCTTGTCAGTGAAGGCTCCCAGACCAAGGGCTGCTCGGGGCCGTGGAAGCCTTTCTGTAACGTCTCCCAGCTCCCCCAGGCCCCGAAATCCCCAGGTACGGTTGCCATCCCACCACAACCGCGCCGTCATAATTTCGTGTGTATTGTCAAAGTGCAACTGAATAAATGTAAAGATCTAAGTGGCTCCACTCAACAATGTGTGAAGCAGCTTGCATCCCACCCAACAAACGGAGGGGAGCGCTGAAGGGAAGGCTTTTGTGGGCAGAGCAGGTGGGACAAGGATTTATTAGCAAAAGAAAATAAAGGGTTGTCTCCGCAAGGTGAGGAGGAAGGGGAGGGGGGTCTTATCAGCAGATTACCTCCTAGTGCGGCAAGAAATTCCAGACGGATTGGTTGCCACTCCTGGGAGTGGCTGAAACTGCCACCAGGTGTTAAGTCTTGGTGGGGCTTAACATAAGTGACTCCGTTTTAGATACAATGTCTCTTTTCAACAATGTTAAATATCAAGTGCATGAAAATAGCAGAACACACTCGCTATTTTTATTCCCCAGGACCTTCAACCGACGTGTGCTTGTAACTCCAAGGCTGCTCTACAGGTTTTCCCCTTGTCTCCCAACCCACCCTCTTCTCTACAGAAACCCCGGAGCTGCCTCTGCCTTTCTCTCAAGACATTTTATAACTTTGAGAATCACTAAATTATGTATTTTTTAAGTTTATTTGTTTATTTTGAGAGAGAGAGAGAGAGAGAGAGAGCATAAGCAGGGGAGGAGCGGAGACAGACAGAGGGAGCCTGACACAGGGCGCGAATTCACAAACTATGGGATCATGACCTGAGCGGCAACCAAGATTGGATGCCTAACCGACTGAACCGCCCGGATGCTCCTACACTATGTATTATATAATCTTTTTTTTCCTAATTTTTTAAAATGTTTATTTATTTTTGGGAGCGAGAGAGACAGACAGAGCGTGAGCGGGGGAGGGGCAGAGAGAGAGGGCGACACAGAATCCGAAGCAGGTTCCAGGCTCTGAGCTGTCAGCACAGAGCCTGATGCGGGGCTCGAACTCACGGACCGTGATACCATGACCTGAGCCGAGGTCAGCCGCTTAACCGACGGAGCCACCCAGGCGCCCCTATATGATCTTCTAAAGTCAATTTTAAACATTTCTTAACATAAAAGATGCCTACTCTGAGTGCCAGGGTTTCTGGGCTGCTAAATAAGCAGGAGTTTGGATTTGTACCGTAAGTAATGAGTTTGAATCGCTTCCTTTGCTTTCAAATAATGCCTAATACAGTGCACGGGAGCAACAATTCTCCCCTCCTCCCTCTGGGTCTGGGTCTGGGCAAGAATTAAACTGACATGAGAGATTAACAAGAGAAAAATATACAGATTTTTAACTGAAGTTTGACTTGTACATGGGGAAAAAGTGACCAGAGCAGGAAGCTTTTATACCGTTCAGACAAAGAAACAAATCACATGCGGGGAACGGACGTGATAAAGGGTTTGGGCTGTGGGCACTGAATGCTGAAGAATCTCTAGGAAGATGTGGGCTCGTTAAACAAGGTTTGTTTGTACAGCCTTCCTGGCCCCAAATACCCCACATCTCTGGCGAGAGGAAGGTCTTCCCTCGTCCTGGTACAGGGAGGGCACCCTTCACGGGGGAGATTTATCGCCTGCTTTTAGGAAGACAAAGGAAGGGTCAGCTGACTGCTTCTCAGGTAACTTTAATTCAAAATAATCAATATGCCAAAGTGCCAGAACCTTCGTCAGGTACTCTCAGGGACAGAATTCTTCTCTTGAGTTTCTAGTTCATTTCTCAGTTACCCACTCCGCATGGAATCCTCCTGCTCGTTTTCTTGTGGGTCCTGGCACTTTGCAGTGGAACGGATGAGACGCGTTCAGTGGTGTGGCGGGAGCGGGCTGCTCGGTGCTGCAGCGTTCCGGCACCTGCTCCTCTGCTGGGATACTTCTAACAAAAATGCTACAATCATGGTTTGTTACCGAGAAATACCGTAATGTTGAGGACTTACATAGAACTGTGTGTTCCAGGGGCGCCTGGGTGGCTCAGTCGGTTGAGCATCCGACTTTGGCTCAGGTCATGATCTCACGGTCCGCGAGTTTGAGCCCCACGTCGGGCTCTGTGCTGACAGCTCGGAGCCTGGAGCCTGATCCGGATTCTGCGTCTCCCTCCCTCTCTCTGCCCCTTCCCCACTCGCACTCTGTCTCTCTCTCTCTCTCTCTCTCTCTCTCTCTCTCTCTCTCTCAAAAATAAACATTAAAAAAAAGCGTGTTCTATACTATGATCTCTTGAATTTTTGTTTTCCCTAACTTGTTTTTCTAGACGGATCCAGCTGAGAACATATTTCAGTGGAACCTCAAGATCAAGTTTTACATCAGTCCTGGGTCTGCATCTCCGTCCTCACCCAGCACAGAGGAAGCCAACCCAGTTAAGGTGCCCCCCCCCCCCCCCGGGGCAGCTTTGCTGGCAAACTCTTCATGTGTAACAAAACAGAGGGAGCATGAACCCTATTCAGAAACAGAGGGGGCATTTCTTTTCTAATCAAATACCCTACGTGGCTGGCACAGTCCATCCGAGAGTATCAAATGTCACTGATAACACGGGAAGACTGGAAACTCATCCGAGCACGCCATTCCTCAAAATCAGTACAAATGACAGAGCTTCCACTGGCTGTGGAAAAACAAGCTTTGTGACTGTGTCCACTCTGAAGCTAGGGTTTAACAGAGCAGACGGCACAGTTATGTGAATTGTGAGACGGTTGGTACAGCCGTGGCGCGAACCTCAAGGGGACACGTCCCGCAGCGGCAATGGCCCTGGTTATTTGCACTGCTTTATTAGCGTTAAGGAGTCACCATATAGCAGGAACGTAGCACATCGTAACATCAAGTCTGGTATTATGTATTATTCGTAAGGTATGAAAATATTCTCGTGACGTCACATGTTAAAATTTGAGGTATTTTCTTAACTTCTCTACAACGGTGCGTAAAACACCTCTTCCTTGGTCCTTCCTTCGTGTTAATCAGAGACTGTGTTTCTCTGCAAAAGGAAATCTTTCCTCCAGAGGTCAAAGGGTTTGGTGTCTCTCAGCTCACTCCTCCTCCTGCTCTGCGTCTCCGACACCCTCAGTAACCCCAGTAACCGGGGCAGGGACTCTGCTGCCCCTGTGGAATCCTGGGGGCTGGGCCACCTGCTGTAAGGGGAGGGTGTGGTGTCCTTGGGAAAGTTTCAGTGTGGCTTTTAGCCAGGCCAGACATTATCTGCAAATTCTGCTCAGAGCCTCTGAACTTTTGATAACAATTTAATTTTATCGTACTGTTTTAAACTTTTAGTAACGAAATATTTCCATCGACGAGGAATAACCTATCACAAATCCATACACCCACTACTCACAAATTTAGCAAGACGGTGGCATTTTTCTGTCAGATCAAAGAAATTGAGATGTGGTTGGGAGAGCTGCGCTCATGTGACTGCCTTCTCCCCCTGCCCCTGGGAGGTTACCGGCCATCGGAGGAGGTGTGCCCTCTTCCGGCCACCTTCTTATCCTCTGCGTCACTTGCATGTGTCCTTCAAGGGCGGGGGATCGCTTGGCTTGCTTAAAACACTCCTGCAGATAGTATCCCTATCATTCTACAAGTAGTCATGCTGAGACACTTCATTTGTGTTGAGTGCTGTGTAGTTTTCCAGTGTATCAATGTACTTAGATTTACGGAACAGTGCTCCTTTTGATGGACATTTGGGTTGATGTCATTTTTCACTACTACAATGTCTTTATCATAATGAGCCTGTTGGTACCTGCTACTCCCACGAAAGTACCCTCCCCCCCACCCCCCGCCCGCAATCCATGGTTTTCGTTATCGGCACTCAACCAGAGTCTAGAAGCAGATGCTTCTCCTTCTGACACACGCTCAGAAGGTCAATAGTCCCCTAACACTCTGTCACAGGGCCTACATATTCACCTCGATTCGTCTCATCACACACGCGTTTTATCAGCTCGTAGCATCACAAGGAGAAGGGTGAGTACAGTACGGGAAAATATTTTGGGAGAGAGAGAGAGAGAGAGACCACACTCACATAACTTTTATCGCAATATAGTGTTACAATTGTCCAATTTTGTTATTAGTAATCTCTTACTGCTCCTAATTTATAAAGTAAACTTTTCACAGGTTATATGTGGATTTTCAATGTAAAATTTTGGCAACAGAGTGGTTCCATTTTTTGGGGAAGAGCCACAGATTTTATGGAAACTTTGCAGGTACAGTATGGATTTATTTTTCCTAGACTACCGAAGGCTGCCGCCCGGTTTTCCATCACCTCGAATACTTCAGAATGTATTTCTTACAATGAAGAATATTCTCTTACGTGTGTGTATGTATACACAGCACAGCCATCATCCCTTGCGGTGACGCATTCCTACCACCTGAACCTAAGGCCCCATCCAGGTCTCACCTATTGTCCCCGTGGCGTCCGTCACGGCAAATGGAGCCGGTTCCAAATGCTGCTTTGCCTGGCCTTGTCATGTCTCTTCAGTCTCTTCCCACCTGCCACAGTTCCTTAGCCTTGGTTTGATTTTGTGACCTTGAGACTCTCAAAAGCCACAGGCCAGGGTAGAGTAGAATGCCCCTCATTAAAAAAAAAAAAGTTTCCTCGTGGCTTTATGCAGGTTATGTGTCATGGACGAGAATATCACAGATGCCGTGGGTTTCTCACCGCATCCCATCAGGCGGGCTGTTCGCTTTGACCATTGTACTAAGGTGGGATTTTCCAGGCCTCTCCTTTCCTTCGTTATTGGTAAGTATTTTGTAGAGAGGTACTCCGAAACCGTTTCAGTAGCCTGTTTCTCACCAAACTTTCCATTTATTTATATCTGTATGGACTCGTGATTTCCTCTTTGATTCAGTGGCTTGTAATCCACTAGTGTCATTATTTATTCCGATGGTCAAATGGTCACAGATGTGGTCCGTGTGAGCCCCTTCTTTGGCACCGTGTCCTTCTGATACGTCTTTGTCATGCATGGGACACCTTCTTTCTCTCTGGCAGAACAAGAGGCCCCAGCCCTGCATTCAGCCATTTCTTCAAAGAACACCGATTGCTTTTAGTGGAGAATGGCATTTAGAATGCCATTGTTAGGTACCTAGGCACCTACCTCGGAATGTTTATACATACATGTTTGTGAGATTTATATCTCCAATGATTTGTGAGATTTATATCTAAGTATTTATTTTTTTTTAAAGCAATTGTAGATGGTACTATAATCTAAACTTCAATTTTCATGTATTTGTTGCTAGTATTGTTGAAGTAAAATTGATTTTTGTATGTTGATCTTGCAACTTGAGAACTTGCTAAGCTCACTTATTAATTTCCAGGAAGTTTTTGTTTGTGTAGATTCCTTGGAATTTCATACATAAACAGCCATGTCCTCTGAAAATAGGTATCGTTTTGTTCCTTCTTTCCTAATCTGTGTGATTTTATTTCCTTTTCTTACCTTATTGCCCTGGATAGAACTTCTACTACTATGCGACAAGAATGAACATCTCTTGTACTTACCTTAAGGGAAAATAATTCAATCTTTCACAATTAATTATGATGTTAGCTGTAAGATTTTTGTAGAAGCTTTTCATCAAGTTGAAGAAGTTCATCCCTCTTCCTAGTTTGCTGAGAGTTTTTATCACAAATGGATGTTAAATTTTGGCAAATGCTTTTTCTGCATTAATGTACTATATCATGAATTTTTTGTTCCTTAGCTTGTTAATACGATAGATTACATTGATTGATTTTCAAAATTGAATTACCTTTACTTCCCTGAAATAAACATTTGCTATAACGTTCCAATAAAGGTATTCTGGGTCCTTCTTTTTGGGAGTTTTTAAGTTATAAATTTAATTTCTTTATCAGGCTATTCAAATTACTTATCTCAGATCGGATGAGTTGTGGTAGTGTGTACTTTTGGAGAAATTGGTCCACTTCACCTAAGATATTCTATTATGTATATATATTTCACTACTATGCTGTGTCAACAACCTTTTTCCTGATCAAATGAAGTGTGGAAACCTCACCTCCCTTTTTTTCCTTTCTACTCTTCCCCATTTGTAACGTAACTGTGTTACATATTTCTCTACATACACTGAGGAACATTAGACAGTGTTATAATTTTTGCTCCAACCATCTAATATAATTTCAAAAACTCTATTGTATTTTTCCATATTTTCACTCTTCCCATGTTCCTCCTTCATTTGGATTCCTTCATTTCCTTTCTGTGTAGAGAACTTGTTGTAGCTATCCTGGGTATACTGTAGACAAATTCTCTCAGAGTTTCTGAGACTGTCTTGATTTTCCAATCACTTAAAAATGTAATGGACTTTACTTTGGGATAGTTTTCCATTCACAGAAACGCTTAGTGGCAAGTACAAAGTTCTCGCTTACCTGTCTCACCCTTCCCACCCCCTAGTTTCCTCCATTATTAGCAACTTACATTAGTGTGGTGCATTTGTTACTATTAATGAGCCATGATCATTAACTAAAGTCCATAGTTAAGGTTCCCATTTTAGATTATACATTTTATAGATGTACAACTCAGATAGATAATGGACGATGAGGTGTATCTACAATTACAGTACCATGTCAGTGCAGTTTCACTGTCCTAAAAATTCCTGTCTCCGTCTATTTTTCCTTTTGTCCCTCTCTCTACTTGAAATGCTGGAAACCACTGATCTTTTTACTATCTTCAGACTTTTGCTTTTTCCCCGGTGTCATACAGTTGGAATCACACAGCTTTTTCAGATTGGCTTCATTTAGCAATATACATTTAGGGTTCCACTTTACTTTTTTTTGGGGGGGGGGTGTTCCACTTTAACATTATTTTTTAAAGTAGGCTCCACGCTGGGAGTAGAGCCCAATGCAGGGCTTGAACTCATGACATGGAGATCGAAACCTGAGTTGAGATCAAAAATCAGATGCTTGGGGTGCCTGGGGGGCTCAGTAGGTTAAGCATCTGACTTTGGCTCAGGTCATGATCTCACGGTTCATGAGTTCGAGCCCCGCATCGGGCTCTGTGCTGACAGCTCAGAGCCTGAAGCCTGCTTCTGATTCTGTGTCTCTTCTCTTTCTGCCCCTCCCCTGCTTGTACTCTCTCTCTCTCTCTCTCTCTGTCTCTCAAAAATAAACATTAACTTTTTTTTTTTTTACAAAAAGTCAGATGCTTAACCAACTGAGCCCCCCAGGCACCTCCTGGGAGGTTCCACTTTAATACGTTGTTTGTCTCTGGCTGCTTTCATGATGACGACGATGGTGATGACGGTTTGCCTTTAGTTTTCAGAAGTTTTACTACACTGGGTCTTGGCTTGCATTTCTTTGGGTTTATCTTATTTGGAATTCAATTTAGTTTCTTGAATCTATTGTCTTTTGTCAAGCTTAGGAAATTTCTAGCCATTATTTTTCTGAGTACTTTCTCAGCCTCATTCTCTTTATACTTTCCTTCTGGGACGCTGATGTTAGATCTTTTGAAACAGTCCCATCTTTCCTGTCTGTTTTCTCTCTGATGTTCATATGGGATAATTTATGTTATTCTATCTAGACACAGGCTTTAGTCTTCCAAAAATTAACTCAAAATGGATCACAGATATACATGTAAACTGCAAAACTATAAAATTCATAGAAGATATTCTAGAAGAAAGTCTAGAAATCTAGATGACTGTGAGTTTGGCAATGACTTTTTAGACACGACGAGAAAGGCACAATCCACAAAAGAAATTATTGATAAGCTGGACTCCATTAAAATTAAAAACTTTTCTGTAAAAGACAGCATCAAGAGAATGCAAAGACAATGTACAGACTGGGAGAAAATACTTGCCAGGGACACATTTAAACTGGTATCCAAAATACACGAAGAATCCTTAAGAAATCAACAATGAGAAAACAAACACATAAAAATCGGCCAGAGACCGAAACAGGTACTTCAACGAAGAAGATACACAGGTTGCAAATAAACATATGAAAAGATGTTTCCCAGCATATGTCATCAGAGGAGTGCGAATTAACACGAGACGCCGCCACTCACGTATCCGAATGGCCCCAATCTGGAACACTCTGACGGTACCAAATGCTGGGGAGGACGGTGCAGCAGCCAGAACTCTCGTCCCTGCTGGTGAGAATGCGAAGAGGGTACAGCCACTTTGGAAGACGGCCCGGCAGTTACTCACCACGCTGAGTGTATTCTTACCACGCAAGCTTGCAATTGCACCCCTCGATGTTCACCTAGACAAAATGAAAACTTAGCTCCAAATCCAATTATGTACCTGTATGTTTACAGCAGCTTTATTCATAACTGCCAAGACTCGGAAGCAACCAAGATGTCCTTCCGTAGGTGACGGATAAACTGTGGTGCTTCCAGACAGTGGAACAGTATTTACTACTAACAGGAAATGGGTTACCAAAAGCCATGAAAAGGCATGAAGAGACGTTACATTATTCATAAGACAGTTGATCTGAAAAGGCTACATACTGTAGGATTCCAACCGTACGACATTTGAAAAAGGCAAAACCATGGGTATAGTGGAAAGATCAGTGGTTGCCATGGCTTGGGGGAGAAGGGATGAACAGACGAAGGCTGTGAAAATATTCTATATGATGTCATGATGGTGGATACACACCTACACGTGTGTCCAAACCCACAGAATGTACAAAACCAAGAGTGAACCCTAATGCGAACTATGAGTGATTGTGATGTGTCACTGTTTCATCGATTATAACTCTGATGGGGGATGTTGATAATTGGGGAGGCTTTGCAAATATGGGGACAGGGAATGGATGGAAAATCTCTGTACTTTCCCCTCAGTTTTTCTGTGAACCATAAACTGTTCTGAAAAATTGTCTCAGAAAAAAATCAGCTTCTAATTATTCATTAGTGCTACGTAGAAATGTGATTAATTTTGTGTTGACTTTGTGCCACGTGACATTACCAAACGTAGTAGTTCAAGATTGCTTTCCTTTGATCTTCCTTGGAATTTTCTATGCAGATAATCATGTCACTGGAAAATAGGCCGGTTTGATTTTTTCCGAGTCTGGATACCTATCTTTTCTTCTTCTGCCTGGCACATTGGCTAGGATTTTCAGCTTAATGTTGAATAGAACAGCGGTAGTGGTCATCCTTGCCTTGTTTTTATTCTTAGGTGAAAGCATTTAGTTTTTTATCCTTAGTGGTAATGCTTGCCTTTGTGTTTTTCGTAGATGCCTTTCATCACATTAAGGGAGTCCTTTCTATTTCTAGTCCAATGAGAGTTTTGTTGTGAATGGATGTCGGATGTTGCCAAATGCTTGTGCATCAACTGATACGATGTGGTTTCTCTTCTCTAGACTGAAGACAGTCTCTTCTTAAACAAAAGAAAGCTAAAATAAGGCTAATTCATCGATGCATGTAATCTAAAATTTTTCAGAGGGAATCTTTTATATTCGTTTTTATAAGTTCATATGAGGGGCGCCTGGGTGGCTCAGTCGGTTAAGTGGCCGACTTCGGCTCAGGTCATGATCTCGCGGTCCGTGAGTTCGAGCCCCGCGTCGGGCTCTGTGGTGACCGCTCGGAGCCTGGAGCCTGTTTCGGATTCTGTGTCTCCCTCTCTCTGACCCTCCCCTGTTCATGCTCTGTCTCTCCCTGTCTCAAAAAAAACAAAAAACAAAAAACGTTAAAAAAAAATAAGTTCATATGAAAAGTTTATTTATTTTTAAAATTTTAATGTTTATGTACATTTTAGAGAGAGAGAGAGAGAGAGAGAGACAGAAAGTTTGTATGAGCGGTGGAGTGGCAGAGAGAGAGAGAGAGACACATGTTATGTTTTGCCTTCCCCCACCCCAAATAAAAGTACGTACACAAGGCAATTCTCGCTCCATCCCTTGTTAAGGGATCATTCGAAGAATTTATCAGTCTAGAAAGCACCTTTCCAAGGTTCAGGATATACGGGCACAAATCAAAGACAGGCCTGATCTACTTGGTTGCAAACAGTGTTAATGAACATGTGATCACGGATGAAATAACTCCCTCTCCTCCTTCCCATCTTCCTCTTCTTGGTAATGTTTCCGATCTCCTGCTCAGTATTTCCTAATTCTGAAGTAATTAGGGGGCAAGAATCTTAAATTCTGGTGAGCAGGTGGGGGAGCTGCTTTTCTTTGTACATAAAATGGTATTTTGGGCAAGGAGGGAGGAAGGAGTCACCGGATTCCCCTCTTCGAAGTGATTCAACCTTTAGTGCATGTCTGCTCTCTGTTTTGCAGAGTAAGAGCCACCGGTTTTTCATACGTCCTTCACTGCTCCCACCAAGTGTCACCAGCGCACGTCTCTGATGGAGGGCTTGACAGGACAAGGCTGTGCCTGTGGCGGTAAGCCCCGAGGAAGGGCTATGCGGGGCCAGGGCTGGGATCCTCACGTTTAAGGGTGTTAGTCGCAGCGGCTTCCCCCACACGGCACGCAGACCGGGTGGCTTATAAACACAGATGTATTTCTCCCAGGCTGGCAGTGCGAGATGAGGGCGTCGGCCACGGTCGGGTTCTGGTGAGAGCTCCCTTCAGGGGGGCAGACTGCTGACTTTGGGGTGTGCCCTCACAGGCCCGGGGCCTGTGTTATAAGGGGCCTCTATTATAAGGGCACTAATCCCGCTCCCGAGGGCTCCACCCTCGAGACCTGAGCTGTCCCAAAGGCCCCACCTCCTAACGCCCCCAACACAGGAATTTGGGGCGGGGGGAGGGACACAGACATTCAGTCCATTGCAGTAAGTTATTTGGCAAAAAATGTGTTCTCTTTGCATCGTAGAAGCATGGCAGTAAAGCGATCCCTTCACTCAACAGCTCTGACTCTGTTGCAATTGGAAAGATTGGCCCATGGCTAGCGGGCATGTTTGGGGGGAACGTGGCACCGTGTAACTCCGAAGGACGTCAGCCCCTGACAGCCTGTGTGAATGCTGTCCTTGGGAGTCCTGCTCCCAAGCGTGTTTACTAAGAAGCACTAGGAGAGCAGGAGGACCCAGGTCACTTAGCTTATGCGACCGGAATGGAATGCTGGGGCGCTGGCTGCCTTACTGTACTCATTTCATCCACCGTGTGACTGTTACCGGAGGGGAGCAACGTACTTCTGGAAACATCACCCATGGGTCCCTGCGCCCATCGACCCCTCACTCCTCGCCCTAGAGAGCGGACCCTGTGCTTGCCGGCTTCCTAGCCAGTCCCGTGGAGTGCTCACCCCGGACGCAGCGCTGAGCGGGACAGCTTTCCTGCCCTCAGCGCGGCCACAGTCGGGGCCACCTTAACCATAAACGCAACCCAGTGCATTAAACCAAATGGGGCTAAAAGTGGAGCATTCGGTGCTCAGGGGATCCTTCCGGGGCTGCAGAGGCAGGCTCTGGGCTGAGCGCTCGGGGTGGCTGGGGCTCTGCTGAGCCCGGGTCGGAAAAAGACGACAAATCAGGAAGCGGCCACCGCTGCTGCCGCTCCCAGGACCTGCTCCTTCTGCGGGGGTCAGAAAGCCCCCGCGACTGCAGAGTCTGCAGAATCCGGCCACCACCCACGGGACAAAG
Source organism: Neofelis nebulosa (assembly GCF_028018385.1). Taxonomy (NCBI): domain Eukaryota; kingdom Metazoa; phylum Chordata; class Mammalia; order Carnivora; family Felidae; genus Neofelis; species Neofelis nebulosa. The sequence continues at coordinate 90,546,434 of NC_080793.1, read as the reverse complement.
AAGGCTCCCGCGGGATCCGGGACACCACCCCGGCAGCTGTGACCTCAAGGTCCTGCAGCAAAGCGGGTACTCCGCATCCCGCGCTGCTCAGCTCGGTCTCACAGAAAGCCCTCTGGTTGGTGCGCCTTCCATCACGACCACCACTCGGTTGCAAGGGAGTCTGGGAAATGTAGTTTTTAGCATTGTGACCTCTACAAGACCAGAGAGCACTGCAGCGGAGGGCCAGGGGGTACAACCGTTCTCCCCACCGCTGTCATGTCTCTTGATTCCCTTCCAAAAGCATGCGGGTCTCCCGTCACACAACCTGTGTAGCAAAAGCTCCACAGGCCCGTCCAGTGCCTTCTCAGCAGAAGAAAGGGGCTCTCTGTCTAGACCCACAGGAAGGCATGGCAACAGAAGGCCACGTCTGGGTAGGCGTCAATATTTGGGGTTTAGATGAACTCTTAAAAAAATCATTAATCATCTCGCACTGTGAGCACATTTGTAAGAAATATATATATTATATAATATTTATCGCAGTTATACGATATAAATTATATGCACTTGAACATACTTGTACCATCTTGAGAAGATAGTTTCAGAACAAAATTTAGCTGTCCCCAATAGGATACTTTTGGTATTTTTTTAAACGTTTGTTTATTTTGAGAGAGAAAGAGTGAGAGTGCGCGCACGCACGAGCGAGGGGGGCAGGGGCAGAGAGAGAGGGGGAGAGAGGGAGGGAGAGAGACAGGATCCCAAGCAGGCTTCCCACTGTCAGCACAGAGCCTGACTCAGGGCTCGATCTCACCAACTGTGACATCACGACCTGAGCAGAGATCAAGAGTCAGACGCTTAGCCGACTGAGCCACCCAGGTGTCGCTCCAGTTGGATATTTTTAAATGCACCAAAGTTTACTGTTCAAACCTTACTTTGTGATGAACAAATGTTGAAATCCCTACTAATGAAGTAACTTTGAATTCCAGTCAGCAATAACCAACTATGAGACCAAAAAGGAAATAATCTTTTTGAGAAATATTGAAAATCTGAGTTGAATTTGAGGCACAGAGTTACCGTATTTGAATTTCATGTTACCGGAGAGGAAGAAATCATTTGAATAAATTGCCAGTGTTAGTTGAAATGGTGTCAATCTTATTCTCACAAGAGATTTTGAATCTTCGAAGGAATTGCCTTGTTTTTTAAAATTTCAATTATGTTACACAACTTTGCTCCCCATCTTTAATAGGTGACAGATTTGTAACACAGGTTTATTTTTTAATTTTACGTGTAATAACTGGATAGTATTTGATGTTTCAACTTAGATTGTTTTTACTTGTTTATTTTAAATCAAAACTAAACATCCCAAAGAAAACAGGGGTGAAAGGGGCGCCTGGGTGGCGCAGTCGGTTGAGCGTCCGACTTCAGCCAGGTCACGATCTCGCGGTCCGTGAGTTCGAGCCCCGCGTCGGGCTCTGGGCTGACGGCTCGGAGCCTGGAGCCTGTTTCCGATTCTGTGTCTCCCTCTCTCTCTGCCCCTCCCCCGTTCATGCTCTGTCTCTCTGTGTCTCAAAAAAAAAAAAAAAAAAAAAAACACGTTGGAAAACAGGGGTGAAAAAAGGATGGCAGAGAGCACTGACCATAGTTTGTGACTTCAAACTTCCTGTATAACACGGATGAAGAAAAAGACTCAAAACCCAACGTTGTCGTGAGTCAAGCGACTGACATGAGGTAAGCTTTGAAAGAGAATTCTTTTTTACAAAAAAATGTGAATCAAAGTGAATTCTGATATTTTCTTAAACAGTGTTGTTAGTTACATTGCTTTACATTAAAGCTGCTGATTTTCTCCATTGCCATGTAAACTTCAAAATAGAAGATTTTGCCTGAAGTTTGCATCACCACCTCTAAGGCATGGACTATAATTCAATGCATACTTGTAAGACGTTTGTTTTGTTGTTGTTGTTGTTGTTGTTTTAATGTTTATTTTTGAAGGAGAGACAAACAGAGCATGAGTGGGGTAGGAGCAGAGAGAGAGGGAGACACAGAATCCAAAGCAGGTCCCAGACCCTGAGCTGTCAGCACAGAGCCTGACGTAAGAGGTTTTTTAGTCAAACGTTATTTTCTGTGTGTGTGTGTGTGTGTGTGTGTGTGCGTGCGCGCGCGCGCGCGCGCGCGCCAAGAAAAGAAATAGAATCTCAAAACCAGTCTTTCTAGCGAGATGTAATTCACATGCCATGAATTTCACCATTTTAAAGTGTGCAATTCACTTGTGTATATTCACAAGGTTGTACAACCATCGCCACAATCTAATTTAGAATATTTTCATCATGCCAAAAAGAAACCATACGTGCGTTCGCAGTCATTCCACGTTCTCCCTTGCCCCGAGCCCCTGGCAACCACTAATCTGCGTCTGTCTCTATGGACTTGCTGCTCTGGTTCTTTATATAAGTGGAATCACATGTTTCGTTTTGTCTATTGAGGGGATCACATAGTTTTTTCCCCTTTACTAAATGTATTAAATTGAGTGATCTTTTTATAAAGAACTTACCTGGGACAAATTTTCTATAGAACCTATTCCTGGGATAAATCCCACTTGGTTATGGTGCATAATCCTTTTTACTTTCTGCTGGATTGGATTTGCTAGAATTTATTGAAGAGTTTTGCATCTGTGTTAATACAGAATATTGGTCTGTAGTTTTCTTTTATTGGGATATTTTTGCCTGGTTTTGGTATTAGAGTAATAATGGCCTCCAAATGAGCTGGAAAGTACTCTTTCTTCTTATTTTTTGGGAAGAGTTCATGAAGGATTGGTATTAAATATGTTTGGTAGAATTCACTAATGAAGCCATCTGGTCTTGAGCTTTTATTTATGGGAATTTTTTTTTGGGGGGGGGAGAGCAGTGCAAGTGATCAAGGGGCAGAGAGAGAGAGAAGTGGGGCTCACCCAGGGCTCGTGTTTTACCCAAAGCGGGGCACAAGTTCATCTGAAGCAGGGCTCGAGTTAACCTGATATGGGACTCGAACTCACGAACTGTGAGATCACGACCTGAGCTGAAGTCAGATGTTTAATGACTGAGCCACCCAGGTGCCCGGGAAAGTTATTGGTTACTACCTCCATCTCTACTTGTTATAAATCTATTCAGATTTTCCATATCTTGAGTTACCATTAATACTTTGTGTTTTCTAGGAATTTTTCTATTCTTTTAGATTTTCTTTTCTTTCCTTTTTTTTTTTTTTTTGAAAGTGATTGTTCATAGTATTCCCTTATACTTCTTTTAGTTTCTGAAAGGTCAGTTGGTTATGTTCTCTCTTTAATTTCTGGTTTTAGTAACTTAAATCTTCTCGCATTTTTTTCTTGGTTTAGCTAAAGGTTTGTCAATTTTGTTAATCCTTTAAAGAAACAACTTTTGGTTTTCTTGATTTTCTTCCTTTTCTATTTTATTTTACTGATTTTAGCTCTATTCTTTGTTATTTCCTTCCTTCTGCTTATTCCAGGTTCAATTTTTCTTCTTTTACTAGTTTATTAAGGTGGAGAGTTAGGTTATTGAATTGAGATATACATCCAATTATGCTTCCTGCCCCCTTTTGTTTCTCCTCTTACATTGGGATTCCCATTATGTGTATCTTAGTATTGTATTTGGTGTCCCACAGGCCTCTGAGAACCTGTTCATTTTTCTTCATTCTTTTCTTCTTAGATTGGATGGTATGAATTGGCCTATCTTCAAGTTCAGTGATTTTGTCTTCCACCTACTCAAATCTATTTTTGAGCCCCTCTAGTGAATTTTTCATTGAGTTATTTTATTCTTCAACTTCAGAATTTCTATTTGGTTTTTTTTTTTTGTAATTTTGAATTTCTTATTGATATTTTCTATTTGGTAAGACATCATTCTCATAATTTTCTTTAGTTCTTTAGACATGGTTTCCTTTAGGTCATCAAACACATTTAAAATAGTTGAATTAAATCTCTGTCTGGTAAATTCAACATCTGAATTTCCTGGGGGACGGTTTCCACTGGTTGTGTTTTTCCCTTGTATTGGGTCCCACTTTTGTGTTTCTTTGCATGTCTTGTATTTTTTTTTTCTTAAAAACTGGACATTTCAGATAATTAAACTGGCAACTCTGGTAATCAAATTCCACCTCCTCTCCAGGATTTGCTGTTGTTACTTGTAATTTTTGTTTGTTTCTGTAGTGACTTCTGAACCAATCTGCGCTACTTTGCAGATTGGTTCAGAAAAGTCTATATTCTCTGTTCTATATTCTTTGTCACATGTGGTCACTGAAGTCTATATTCTCTTTGTGGTCACAAAGTCTATATTCTTTGTCACGTGTGGTCACTGAAGTCTCTAGTCTCTAGACTAGCAAAGCTAAGCTTTGTTAGCTTAGTAGTCAGCTAGTGATTGTGCAGAGATTTTTTAATAAACACCTGGATCCCAGACTTTGCTGAAAGATTCTGTGTGCAAACTGGGGCACTCCTTCAATACTCAGCCAGGCAGTTGGCAACACTGTCTTAGCCTTCACTTTTACTTGTGCAAGTGCTCAAGAACCATGGAAGACATAACGGCTGAAAACTTCCCAAATATGATGTACAATTAATCTACATACCAAAGTCAGCCAGCAGTGAGACCTATGGCCTTCTCAGGTCTTTCCTGAGTATATGCACAGCGCTAGGAATGATCACAGCCCTGTACATGTGCATGTACATCTAGATTCCTAGCAGTACGTCAGAACTTTTCAAAGACATTTATGGACATCTCAGTTCTTATTTTTTTGTTCTAGGGTTTTTGGTTAATCTCACCCCCCCCCCCACCCCGCAATTGTTAAACAGTGCCTAGGCAGTTGTGCAGTTAAAACGCTTCCATGCAGTTGTTTTCTGTAGGTGGCCCTTGGCGATAGATTTTTCAAATTTGGAGAGCTCTGAATTAAGTCGAATACACCAGTTTCTTTCTCATTCCTCCTCCTCTTTTCTGCTCCCTCAAGTCCACTGGTTTCTAGGACGCTCCATCAATGCAGAATGCTATCTTTCAAGGCTACTGAGGAGTTGGAATATGGAGCATGGGACTAGGGCAAGTTAAACCACCACAAAATTCATGATTCCTACCAAGATTTAGCTGTATTCCTTGAGGAAAGCCTCTTCAGATTGACACAAATTTTAGTTAATTTACAGTTATGAAAAAGTTGATTTTGATGAATTTTACCAGTTTTACCTCTCTCTCTTTTTTCTTAATGTTTATTTTTGAGAGAGAGAGAGAGAGAAACAGAGAGAGAGAGAGAGAGAGAGAGCAAGCTGGGAGGGGCAGAAAGAGAGGGAGACACAGAATCTGGAGCAGGCTCCAGGCTCTGAACTGTCAGCACAGCACAGACCTGACGCGGGGCTTGAACTCACGAACTGCGAGATCATGACCTGAGCTGAAGCCAGACGCTTAACCGACTGGGCCACCCAGGCTCCCTGTTTTTTCTTTTTTATGAATAAGATAATCTTCAGAGAACCTTTCTCTGCCATTTTTTGCAGATGTCTCTTTAAGTGTTTATTATTAAATAATACTGAATCAGTGAACTTGTCGCAAGTATACCTTGTTGAAAGAAATGCAATAAATTGTTCTCTCCTCCTTCCTTCCTGTTCTGAATCTTTTAAGCCCCTCTACACATTCCTCTTAGTGTACCTGATTATCCGTCCTTGGCCTTTTCTCCTCCCGCTCTGCATACACCCCAGATGATCCCATCACTTCCTGTGGCTCCAGGTGTCACTTGCACCATGATGACAATGCTCAGCCTGAATGCTCTCCTTATCACAGACTGTGCGGGTCTCTATATTCGTCCTGTCTTATTTTGATTCCTTACTCAGAAACTCTGGTCTATATTCTTCACACTAGTTAATGTCACCCTTGTCAGAAATTTGATAGTACCTTGAATAACTGGCGCAGAAAACCAGATAATCTTGAAGGTGACTTTAGAAAGATTAGTCTGGCAGATTTATATATATATATACATATATATATATATATGTATATATATATGTGTGTGTGTGTGTGTGTGTATATATATGTGATTGTGTGTGTGTGTGTGTGTGTGTGTATATATATGATTGTGTGTGTGTGTGTGTGTATATATATATATGATTGTGTGTGTGTGTGTGTGTATATATATGATTGTGTGTGTGTGTGTGTGTGTATATATATATGATTGTGTGTGTGTGTGTGTGTGTATATATATATGATTGTGTGTGTGTGTGTGTATATATATGATTGTGTGTGTGTGTGTGTATATATATATGATTGTGTGTGTGTGTGTGTGTATATATATGATTGTGTGTGTGTGTGTGTGTATATATATGATTGTGTGTGTGTGTGTGTATATATATATGATTGTGTGTGTGTGTGTATATATATATGATTGTGTGTGTGTGTGTGTATATATATGATTGTGTGTGTGTGTGTGTGTGTGTATATATATGATTGTGTGTGTGTGTGTGTGTATATATATATGATTGTGTGTGTGTGTGTGTGTGTATATATATATGATTGTGTGTGTGTGTGTGTATATATATATGATTGTGTGTGTGTGTGTGTATATATATATGATTGTGTGTGTGTGTGTGTGTGTGTGTATATATATGATTGTGTGTGTGTGTGTGTGTGTGTATATATATGATTGTGTGTGTGTGTGTGTGTGTGTGTGTGTATATATATGATTGTGTGTGTGTGTGTGTGTGTGTGTGTGTGTGGTGTTGGGGACGGGAAGTGAAAGCAGTGTTGGAGTTGACAAGTCCACCTGGCAATTGTCCAGTGTTCAGATTGAGTGAGTGTCTGCACGAAGGTGGCGGCTGCAGGAATACAAAAGGAGAGACGGGTACACGAAATACTACGAAGGCGATCTCACAGGACACAGTGAGTGACAGGAAAAGGAAAACGAAGAGACGAGTAACAATGACAGATGGTACTGGGCTTTTAAGTCAACAAGAATAAGAAAGGGCGGCAGCAGTAAGGTTACAATGGAGAATGAGCACGTGGGGGAAGAGACCTAAGTCAGTTGCCCATGTCGAAGAAGTAGAATATCATCAAGTGAGCTGGATCAAACGGACTTCTACTTTCAACCCAAATGTAGTAACAGGGGCTCGGGACGCCTGGCTGGCTCAGTCGGAAGAGCATGTGACTCAGTCTCGGGATGGGGAGTTTGAGCCCATATTGGGTGTAGACATCACTTAAAAAAAAAAAAAAAGAATGAATGGAGTAGCAGGGACCACTTTTAACTTTCGCTCTGAAATAACCAAGAAACTGATTTAAGGTGCTGGACATCAGACAGCAAAAGGCAGCGATCCCTGAAAAAATGGAAACCAACGAAGTAATCTGTATATTTGCCTCAAGTTACTGCCTTGTGAGAGTTTCTAGTACCTAACACAGGAAGTGGAATCCCGGGCAGAGCCAGGTAGACTCCTAGAGTTGACGACATGGAGTTGAAAAAGAGAGAGGCAGAGAGAGAGAAATCTCCAGGGATCTATAGAGGATCTCATTCAAGGAGTCAGCAGATTGCCGATCAGTACATGCTTGTGAGGAAACTATTAGAGGCCAGTGAAAGGACTACCTGAAGAATTCGAGAAAACAGCACCTGTTCCAACCAGCCATACTGGAAGCCTGGTCTGTTAAGTAACTGAATTTTTTTAAAGTATATTTTATTTATTTATTTTTTAATTTAATTTAATTTTAGTTTAATTTTTTTTTTGAGAGAGAGAGAGGGCACACACATGAGCCAGGGAGGGACAGAGAGAGAGAGAGAGGGAGAGAGAGAGAGAATCCCAAGCAAGCTCCATGCTGTCAGCGCAGAGCCCGATGTGGGGCTCAAACCCATGAACTGTGAGATCATGACCTGAGCTGAGATCAAGAGTTGGATGCATAACTGACTGAGCCACCCAGGCACCGCAGTAATTGAGTTTTAATTAAACACTGTCCCACAAAGAAAAAATTCCAACTCTAAACAGTTTTACTGAGGTATTTTATTAAAAAAAATTTTTAATGGGGGCGCCTGGGTGGCGCAGTCGGTTAAGCATCCGACTTCAGCCAGGTCACGATCTCGCGGTCTGTGAGTTCGAGCCCCGCGTCGGGCTCTGGGCTGATGGCTCGGAGCCTGGAGCCTGTTTCCGATTCTGTGTCTCCCTCTCTCTCTGCCCCTCCCCCGTTCATGCTCTGTCTCTCTCTGTCCCAAAAATAAAATAAAAAACGTGGAAAAAAAATTTTTTTTAAAAAAAATTTTTTTTAATGTTACTTTTGAGAGAGAGACGTTGAGCATGAGCAGGGGAAGGGCAGAGAGAGAGGAAGACGCAGAATTCAAAGCAGGCTCCAGGTTCCAAGCTGTCAGGACAGAGCCTGATGCAGGGCTCAAACCCACAAATTGTGAGATCATGACCTGAGCCAAAGTCAGACACTTAACTGACTAAGCCACCCAAGCACACCATGAGGTATTGTCAAAAAATCAAATATACAAGAAACATATAATGCCAATTCTACATGAGATTTTCCAGGAACCTGAAGAGCAGGGACCACGTCCCAGCTCATTCTATGGGTCCTGCATTACCTTGATTTCAAAGCCAGACAAGAAAAGCACAAACCTTTCTTCTCAAACTATTCCAAAAAATACAAGAGGAAGGAAGACTTTCAAATTCATTATGAGGCCAGCATCACCCTGATACCAAAACCAGATAAAGACACCACGAGAAAGAGAATTGCAGGCCAGTATCTCTCATGAATATAGATGCAAAATCCTTCAACAAAATGTTAGCACACCAAATCCAATAATCCATTAAAAAAAAATCACACACCACGATCGAGTAGGATTTATTTCCTGGATGCAAGGGTGGTTCAATATTTGCAAAACAATCAATGTGAATTGTCACATCACTAACAGAAAGAATAAGAACCATATGATCATTTTAATAGATGCAGAGAAAGCATTTGACAAAGTACAATGCCCATTCATGATAAAAACCTCCTGCAAAGTAGATCTAGAGGGAACATATCTCAACAGAATAAAGGCCTTACATGAAAAACCCACAGCCAACACCATACTCAATGGTAAAAACTGAAAGCCTATCCCTGAAGGTCATGAACCAGACAAGGATGTCCACTCTCACCACTTTTATTCCACACATTATTGGAATTTCTAGCCACAGCAATTAGACAGCATAAAGAAATAAAAGGCATCCAAACTGGGAGGGAAGAAGTGAAACTCTCACTATTTGCAGAAGACAAGATACTACATATAGAAAACCCTAAAGACTCCACCAGAAAACTACTAGAACCGATAAATGAATCCAGTAAAGTCAAAGGATACAAAATTAATAAACAGAAATCTGTTGCATTCCTACACACTATTAATGAAACAGTAGAAAGTGAAATTAAGAAAACAATCCCATTTACAATTGCACTAAAACCAATAAAATATCTAGGAATAAAGTTAACCAAAGAGGTAAAATACTTGTACTCTTATAAAACGCTGAGGAAAGAAATTCAAGACAATGCAAAAAAATGGAAAGATAATCGATGCTCTTGGATTGAAGAACAAATATGGTTAATGTCTATACTGCCCAAAGCAACCTACAGATTTAATACAATCCCTATCAAAATACCAACAGCATTTTTCACAGAACTAGAACAAATAATCCTACAATTTGTATGGAACCACAAAAGACCTCAAATAGCCCAAGAAATCTTGAAAAAGAAAAAACTGGGAAGTATCACAATTCCAGATTTCAAGTTATATTACAAAGCAACAGTAATTCAAACAGTATGGTACTAGCATACAAACAGACACATAAGACAATAGAACAGAAAACCCCCAAATAAACCTATAATTATATGGCAAATTAATCTATGACAAAGGAGGAATGAGTATAAAACAGGAAAAAGACTATCTCTTCCACAAATGGTGTTGGGAAAACTGGAGAGCCACATGCTAAAGAATGAAAGCAGATCACTTTCTTTCACCATCTGTAAAAATAAACTCAAAATGAATTAAAGTCCTCAATGTGAGACCTGAAACCATAAAAGTCCTTGAAGAGAGCATAGGCAATAATTTCTCTATCAGCCATAGTTAACTTTTTTCTAGAAATATCTCCTGAGGCAAAGGAAATAAAGGCAAAAATAAACTATTGGGACTACATCAAAATAAAGTTTGAGCATAGCTAAGGAAACAATCAACACAACTAAAAGGCGACTTACTGAATAGAAGATATTTGCGAATGACACATCCAATAAAGGGTTAGTGTCCAAAATATATAATGAGTTGATACAACTCAATACCCCTAAGTCAAATAATCCAATTAAAAATGGGCGGAAGACATGAACAGACATTTCTCCAAAGAAGACATCCAGATGGCCAACAGACACATGAAAAGATGGCTCAACATCACTCATCATCAGGGAAATGCAAATCAAAACTATCTCACACCTGTCAGAATGGCTAAAATAAAAAACACAAGAGACAACAAATATTGGTGAGGAGGTGGGAAAAAGGAACTGTCTTACGCTGTTGATGGGAATGCAAACTAGTGCAGCCACTGTGGAAAACAGTTTGGAGGGTCCTCAAAATTGTAAAATAGAACCACCCTACAATCCAGTAATTTCAGTAGTGGGTATTTACCCAAAAATACTTATTGAAAGGGCTACATGCACCCCTATGTTTATTGCAGCATTATTTACAATTAGCCAAACTATGGAAGCAGTGCAAGTATCCACTGACAGATAAATGGATAAAGAAGATGTGGGGGATATATATATTTATGTACATATACATATATTTATATACATACATTTATATACATGTATTTATATACATATATTTATATACATATATATTTAACAGAATAATATATAATATATTTTAATATAAATATAAATATATATAAAGAATATAAAGAAGATGTGATACATATAAATATATGTAATACATATATATAAATATATATAATACATATATATATAAATATATGTAAGTGGAATATTATTGACCCATAAAAGGAATGGAATCTTGCCATTTGCCACACGGATAGAGCTAGAGAGTATAATGTGAAGCAAAATAAGTTCAGTCCGATAAAGACAAATAGCATATGATCTAACTCATATGTGGAATTTAAGAAACAAAACAATGAGCAAAGGAAAAACAAGAGACAGAGAAACCAAGAAACTGACTCTTAACTATAGAGAACACACTGATGGTAATCAGAGGGGTTGTGGGTGGGGGGAATGGGGAAATAGGTGATGGGGATTAAAGACTACATCATGATGAAATAAAATTTAAAAAATAAGAAAAAAGCACAAACCAATATTCTTTGTGAACTTAGTTGCAAAAAGTCTTTCCAAAATGTTAGTAAATCAAATCCAATGTTATGTAAAAATTACATCTCATCATGAGCAAGTGTGGTATATCTCAGGAAGGCTGGGTTAACATTCCAAAATCAATGTAATTTACTATGTCCACAAATGAAAAAAGGTCACGTCAATAGACACAGTGAACACAACTGACAAAATCACATACTTATTCTTGATGAACTCTTAGAAGGGAGCTTCCTCATCCTGATAAAGGGCATCTATGAAAATCCTACTGTTAACATCATAATTAGTGGCAAAAGACTCAATGCTTTCTCTCTAAGATCAGAAGGAAGACAAGGATGTTTGCTTCCATGACCCTGATTTAACCTTGTGCTGGAAATCCTAGCCAGGGAAGAAAAAGAAATAAAACACATCCGTGTTGGAAAGAAGGATGCAATGTTATTCATAGACAAAATGAACACGTAGGAAGAAAATCCAATGCAATTTACAAAAAAAGCTATTGGAATAAATGAATTTAGCCAGTCTGCAGGATATATGATCAACACATAAAAAGGAATTGTTCTTCTTTATACTAGCAACAAGTAATCAGAAATTGAAATTAAATACGCAATACCATTTGCAAAAGCATCAAAACAGATTAAAAGTTAGGAATCAATGTGACAAAAGATGTGCGAGACTTGTACACTGAAACTATAAAATATTGATTAAAAAACTAACAAAGACCTAAATAAATGGAGAGTCACTGTGTTCGTGCATTGGAAAAGTCAGTATTTTAAAATGGGTGTTTCCGAAACTGATCTACAGTTTCGACACAGTCTTTTATAAAAAATTTTTAATTGAATTTTATTTTTTAACTTAATTTTAATTTTTTGTAATGTCTGTTTGTTTTTGAGAGAGACACAGAGCATGAGCCAGGGAAGGGCACAGAGAGAGGGGGACAAGGAATCCCAGGCTGCCCCAGGCTCTGAGCTGTCAGCCCAGAGCCCCACGTGGGGCTCGAACGCACTAACGGTGAGATCATGACTTGAGCCGAAGTCGGATGCTTAACCGACTGAGCCACCCAGGCGCCCCTAGTTTCAACAGAATCTTAATCAAAATCCCAGCAGGCTTTTTCATTTTTTGTAGAAATTGACAAGTTAATTCTAAAAGTCACAGGGAAATGCAAAAGGGTTAGAAGAGACAAAACAACTTTGACAAAAAGAACAAGTCCAAAAATATATACATATATAAAATATTTATAACATCTATACAAAATATATTTGCAAATACACAAAAAGTATGTACACATATATATGTAATAGATTTGTGTATATATTTCTGGATTTTCTAATCTATTAACAGACAACTGATCTCCTAACAACATGGGTTTGAACTGCACAGGTCTACTCATAGGCAAATTTTTTTTGATGAACACAGTACAGTATACTATAAATGTATCTTCTTTTCCTTATGATTTTCTTAACATTTTCTTTTCTCTGGCTTATTTTACTGTACAAGTATAGTATATAATACATGTAAAATACAAAATATGTATTAATCTACTGTTTAAGTTATCAGTTAAGGCTTCCAATCAACAGCAGGTGACTCATAATTGAGTTTTGAGGAAGTTAAAAGTTACACATGGATTTCTTTTTTTTTTTTTTAACGTTTATTTATTTTTGAGACAGAGAGAGATAGAGCATGAACGGGGGAGGAGCAGAGAGAGAGGGAGACACAGAATCTGAAACAGGCTCCAGGCTCTGAGCCATCAGCCCAGAGCCCGACGCGGGGCTCGAACTCACGGACTGTGAGATCGTGACCTGAGCTGAAGTCGGACACTTAACCGACTGAGCCACCCAGGCACCCCAAAAGTTACACATGGACCTCTGACTGCAGAGGGATGGTCAGTGCCCCAACCCCCACATTGTTCAAGGGTCAACTATATACAACATTTTGTACAAGTTGTAATTGTCCACTTTAAATATGTACAGTTTAGGGGTACTTTGGGTGGCTCAGTTGGTTGAGTGTCCGACTTGAGCTCAGGTCATGATCTTGTGGTTTGTGGGTTTGAGCCCCGCATCAGGCTCTGTTCTGATGGCTCAGAGTCTGGAGCCTGCTTCAGATTCTGTGTCTCCCTCTCTCTCTGCCCCTCCTCTGCTCACACTCTCTCTCTCTCTCTCTCTCTCTCAAAAATAAAAACATTAAAAAATTAAATACGTGCAGCTTATTATACGTCAAGTATACCTTAGTAACATTTTAAAAAATCCATCAAATGAGCTGCTTTGAGGGCACCTGGCCTTTATTCTAGCAGTGGCTTTGGAGTCAGTCAGGTGGTCCTAGTCCAGTCCATGGTACTGGAATTTTAGATATTTGTATGCAAAAAAATCAACCTCAGTCCGTATGTTTTACCATATACAAAAGTTAACTCAAAATAGATCATAGAGCCAAGTGTAACACCTAAAACTATCAAGTACCAGAAGCCAACATAGGAGAAAACCCTTCTGATCTTGGATAAGACAAAGAATTCTCGGATATGACACCAAAGCACAACACAGAAAACAATTGATAAACTGGACTTTATCAAAATTCAAAGCTGTAGCTCCCTGAAATACACTGTTAGGAGCGTCACAGAAGCTGCCGAGTGGGGGCAAATCAAATACCAGACCGGGACTTAATGCAAAATGCAGAAAGAATTCTTAAAACCCAATAAGAAGAGAACAAATAGCTCCAGTTTCAGAAGGTGGGCAAAAGATCTGAGAAGGTCCTTAATCAAGGAAGGTACACGTATGGCAAGTAAGCACGCGAACAGATGCTCAACACCATTAATAGATAGGGAAATCCAAATGAAACAACCATGAGATATCACTACACAGCCACAAGAAAGGCTAAAATTCCCATTTCCAGTGTTGGGAGGATGTGAGGACGTAGAACGTTCATACGCTGCTTTGTAAACCGAGTAACCACTTTGGAAAAGAGTTTGGCAGTTCCTTGGAAATTAAATGCACACTTACTGTATCTTCCAGTTTCTTTGTTGCCAGGCGTTTCCCCAACGGAAATCATACATCCATGAAAGATATACGTACACATGCATAGCAGCTTTAGGTAAAATAGCCCCAACTTGAAACAACCCAAATTCATCCATTACTGGGTGAATGGATACGCTGTGGCATATCCACACAATGGAATATTATTCACCAATGAAAAGAAATGTATTTATCTATGCAACAACACGAATGAATCTCAAGATAATGATGCTGAGAAAAAGCAACCAGACAGAAAAAAATACATATCGTATGTTTCCATTTATACAAAATGCTAGGAAATTCGAACTCATCTAATGTGGTTACTTGGGGAAGGGGAGGGATTGATTACAAAGCAGTCCCAGGAAACATTTTTGGGTGATGGACACGTTCATTATGTCCATTGTGATGGTTTCGCGGGTGTATACGTAGATCAAAACTTTTCTAATACGTCCGTTTTAAATATGTGCCGTTTATTCTATATCCAGTGTACCTTAGTAACATTTAAAAGATCTATCATATGATAGATGATAGCTGATCCGAGGACACGTGGCCCTTATTCTAGGCTGTGGCTTTGGAATCAGTCAGGCACTCCCATTCTAGTCCATGAGGACTGCCTGAACTGGGGTCAGCCTGCAGTTTACTTGCATTTTTTAATAATATGCTGCTGGCCAAGCCCTGCTGATACAATATTCTGATTACTCTGTTACTACAGAAAAGAATATAGAGAATCGATGAAATTACAATTGATGATTATGTTTATATATTGTCTTACTCACTTTCAGGAGATTCTATTCACTTTCAGCGTCCTGCTTTTCTTTCAGGGATGGAGTGTTTTCTGTCAGTTCTGTCTGGCCTTCCGATTTTATTCCTGTAAGGAGAAAGGAAATGCCCCGCATCGTTAAAGTAAACACGCATGCTGGCATCGGATCTCTTGACTGTGCATTTGGTTTCACTCCCTTCTTGCCTGCTGTCTATAGGGGGCAAACCTCCTTGTGCTGCTCAAGGTCACTGGAGGCTGGGATTTCAGAAGTGCTGGGGAACCACGGCCCCTTTCCTACCTTCCACCTGCCACAATAAACCTATCCCCCTATTTCTATCTGGGGTTAATGTAAAGAGCTTTTTACATAAGCCACAGTCTTTTCACCCTACAGTTAAATCTGTGCCTTAAAACGCAAATGTTCCCGAGGGGCCCATTCATTCTATTGGAAGGTAACAGGACAGATGTCAGGTTTATAGCTGAAAACAGGAGAAGCTTACAAAGCAGGGTGGTATTGAGAGTGTGAGCGAAGAGGGAAAGAATAGTGACAGAGAGAGAAGGATGACCTTGACCTTCAAGGTCATCGTGACCAACAACAGTTCATCGTGCAGTAGCATGAATGCATGGCTTCTGAAACCAGAGGCACTTTGTAAGATAGTTTCCTCTGAGGCAACCTTTTGAAGTCAATTCAAATTCAAACCAAGAGTACAAAATTAAAAAAATCAAGGAGGAATGCGTTTTTGCAATCTCTTAAAGAATAAACACCCCGCTGCTTAAAATTCACATAAAAAAATTCAAGTGATTCTGGA
This sequence comes from Neofelis nebulosa, assembly GCF_028018385.1. Classification (NCBI taxonomy): domain Eukaryota; kingdom Metazoa; phylum Chordata; class Mammalia; order Carnivora; family Felidae; genus Neofelis; species Neofelis nebulosa. The sequence continues at coordinate 90,530,575 of NC_080793.1, read as the reverse complement.
AGTGATTCTTTACCTATAAAGTGACAGCGGAAGCAAAGGCCTGCTGTCCCCTTGTGACCCCAGTGGTTACAGTCAGCCCGTGACTCTTGTAGTTAACAAAGGCTGCACAAAGATGTTCCTAGTTCCTTCGTCGGGGGGTAGAAATCTATCCAGACTCTACCCAGCCACCCGGAAACCCTACAAACACCTGATAGTTGGGCACTGACCTATGACGTGGGAATGATGCCACTGCTGCTTAATTAATGCTTACAAAAGAAATTCTACCTATAAGTTTTGAGTTCTGCTAGGCTAAGTATACATTTTTAAATTCAAATTTTCCTTGCCATTTGCTAATAATGATGTAAGTCATGGGCACATAGCAGCCAGGAAAGCAAAGTACTTCTGAGTATTTGTGACTTAACAACAAAGGATCCCTGAATGCTGCATAATGTCAACATTGATTATGATGACTGCAATTAAGACCCATTGCCTGATTGCAATTAAGACACTTATCAAAAGGTGCAAAGCTGTGTCTAGAATTGAAGCAGCAGAGAGGCTCAGAGCCGGGGTTCTGGCAGCAGACTGCCAGCAATTTCCCCTGCTGGGCCCGTCTTCTCACCTGTGAAATGGACAGAAGGGTGGTGTCTACCTGCTGAGTTTCCCGTGGGGATTAAATCAATTAACATATGTCCATTTCCTCGAGCAGTTCCTGGTACAGAATCAACACTCCGTAAACGGTAACTATTTTCACTGCTGAAGCCCCGTATTATTCAGACGGATTCCTGAGTATTTCTAGGAGGATCACAATAGCAGTGATTCTGACATTTCGCTGTCGGCCTGGGTTCTGATGCTCACATCATTTATTCCACTAACCAGTAAGAGGGTAACGGTAGTGGAAGTGTCATCACCAGTGGTGAGTTTGATGAAACATGCTCAACAGCTGGCATCCGGAGTTCTGCTTCCTCATAACTGAGACATCCCTCGAATCATTGCGGGTCACAGCTTCTCAGCTGTCGGCGCCCAGCAGTAGGTACTCCGTGCCAACCCCAGCGGGCAGCGGGCGTGACAAGTGTGAGTGGGCGGGGGTGTTGGGTGACTTGCACGGGACGCTCAGAAGAAGTCACTCAGTCTACGTTCCGAAGGAGGCTTAGGACAGCGGGCTGCCCCCGACCCAATCCGCCCAGACAGCTGCGCTCATAGGTATGGGTTTACGGCGTTCTTGCCGAGCGTCCGCACGCCTCACCGCCATCGCCAGATGGAGACCCGAAACCACAACTTTATTCCCGGCCCACTGGTCGGCAAAACCTGGCTGACCGAGGCTGCTGGAGGCCTTTCCCCCAACCCACCTGCCCATTACGACTCTGCAAGTACATTAGTACGCTTGGTTGTATGATGGTTCCCCAGGTCCTGTGTAAAATGATGTTTCTGTAATATACAGGGACACCTCTCTCGAGTCTGATCGGTTCTGAGTTCCCAAACCCATCTGGCTCCAAGGGTATCATACCAGCAGCGTGGCCCTGGGTAGCAGCCGCGAACCGCCTCCCTCGAGGGCGGAGACCGTCTTTCATATCTGTATTCCCAGTACTCAATAAATAAATGAAAAAATAAGTGAATCAATGAATGAACTGCCAAGATCAATACTCAACAAACAAGAATACTTTCGTTTCCCAAACATCATTTCTTGTGAACTAGAGCCACTTGGCTATTTAGTGCTGCGTAACGTGGAACCCGTTACTACCGTACTCGCGTTAAATGCAGATAATGCCTGCTTTTCAGTTCCGAAGAGTATCAGGTGAGCCGATATATGCCAAGTTCTGTGCTTTGTATTCAAGGCATTCGCTCCCAGTGCTATCTTTGCACTAGGGGTCTGAGTGCTCTCTGTGTTCTTACATACGCCCGGTTCCGGCCAAGAGCACCAACAAATTCAATTACAAAATTTTTCCATGCGTGAGACAATTACTTGTAGCGAGTTATAAAATGTATCAGTACTTAAATATTACCCTTTATTCAAGTATTCATAAACATTATAGTGATCTTTCTACTGAGAAAAAAGTCATTTTATTTTTACTTCTATAATCTGAAAGGAAAATAATGCAAATTAATTATTCTTATCATGTTTCTTTTCATTTTTATATATGCTGAATATGAATCTAATTTGACTTTTAAACTTTTCAATATTGATAAATTTGTCCAGTTTATTTTAATAGCTTTACTTAATGTTCACCCCTCAAAATCCTTGATGTTTATATTTGTGCCTCAAATATAGATCACAAAAGAATTGCCCTGGGAAATGAAGAAGGTTTATTTGTTGTGCGCGTTACTATAGATGGTAAGGAGAACTTTTGCTGTTCTGCTATAATTCTAATAATAATAACAATATCAGATTTATTCCCTTTTTTCTGTAAAATAAATGTTCCAGATCTGGTTTGATGCGTTTTCAAAGGATTTTTTTTTTATGTTTATTTATTTTTGAGAGAGAGACAGAACACAAGCAGGGGAGGGGCAGAGAGAGAGGGAGACACAGAATCCAAATCAGGATCCAGGCTCTGAGCTGTCAGCACAGAGACTGACGTGGGGCTCGAACTCACAAGCCGTGATATCATGACCTGAGCCAAAGTCAGACACTTAACCGACTGAGCCACCCGGGCGCCCCTGGTTCGATGTGATTTTAAGTCAAACGACGACTCTTCTAATATCCAGAGATCCATAATCCCCCAGAGTCTAAATATCATCACGGGTGATTTTATATAATAAGTCCACCGTAAGAACTCAGTTTACTGTCTTCAGATTGGAACACGAAAGAAAACAGTATATTCTGCTTGGTTCCCCTTCCCCCCCACTATTACTCGTCTCTGTGTGTGGCACCACGCTCCATGCACTTAAACAGTGCCTGGCACATAGTAGCCACTCAACACGGATTTGTGTAATGAAGGATCAACTGAATGCCGGGAAAAAGGATCTTTTTTCCCCTGAGAAAGTAGCATGTTTCCATTTGTTGGAGAGTGAGTGGTATTTGCCCTGATGCCTAGAATCTTGGGTTTGTTATGTTAACTTATTTAATAAAATAAGTAAATAAATAACAATTTAACTTATTTACATTTATTATGCTTAATACGTTAATTTTATTATTCAGGTAATTATATTGTTTTTGGAATAACTACTTTCTTTTTTACCTAAATGATTTTTGATCTCTTATCCTTTCCCTCCTCTCCTCCCTCACAAACCTACCCACCCTGAGATTATGACTGTGATTTTACCAGAACTGGACTTAGATCCATTGGAGTAATAATTGGGAAAGAGTTTGAAAATAAGAAAACATTCTTGGGGCACCTGAGTGGCTCAGTGGGTTAAGCATCCGACTTCAGTACAGGTCATGATCTCACGGTTCGTGGGTTCAAGGCCCGCATCGGGCTCTGTGCTGACGGCTCCGAGCCTGGAGCCTGCTTCAGATTCTATGTCTCCCTCTCTGCCTCTCCCCTGCTTGTGTTCTCTCTCTCTCTCAAAAAGAAATAAAAACATTAAAAAATAAAAAAAAATAAATTCTTCTCATAGTGAAGGAAACCATTTTTCAAATGGCTTCATTTTCAAGAAAATTAAAAGGCAACTTAGCGCATAAGAAAAAATATTTGCAAAGTCATATCTGGTTAGGGGTTAATATTTAAAATATGTAAAAAATCATTCATCTCAATAGCACAAAGACCTCCAATCTGATTCAAAAATGGTCAGAGAATTTGAATAGACATTTTTTCCCCAGAAAAGACATAGAGATGGCCAACAGGAACATGAAATGGTGCTTAGCATCCCTGATCATCAGGGAAATGCAAATAAAAACTACAATGAGGGGGCGCCTGGGGGGCTCAGTCGGTTGGGCGGCCGACTTCGGCTCAGGTCATGATCTCGCCGTCCGTGGGTTTGAGCCCCGCGTCGGGCTCTGTGCTGACAGCTCAGAGCCTGGAGCCTGTTTCAGATTCTGTGTCTCCCTCTCTCTGACCCTCCCCTGTTCATACTCTGTCTCTTGCTGTCTCAAAAATAAATAAAACGTTAAAAAAAATTAAAACAAAAAAACCCCCAAAAAACTACAATGAGTTATCACTTCCTAAATATTAGGAGGCCTGTCATCAGAAAGACAAGGAGTAACAGGCGATGGCAAGATGTGGAGAAGAGAGAACTCTTGTGCACTGTTGCCTGGAATGTTATTTGGTTCAGCCACTATGGAGAACAGAATGGAAGTTCCTCAAAAAAATTAAAAATAGAACTATCATATGACCTAGCAATTCCAGTTCCAGCCATTTATCCAAAGAAAACAAAAACACTAATTAGAAAAGATATGTGCACCCCTGTGTTCACTGCAGAATTATTTAGAATAACCAAGATATGCAACCATTTGTGAACATGGATGGACCTTGAGGGTTCTATGCTAAGTGAAATAAATCAGACAGAGACAAATACTGTATGATGGCACTTACATGTGGAATCTAAACAAACAAAAAAACAAGCAAAAACCACCCAGGAAACCACCACACACACACACACACACACACACACACACACACACAGGCTCCTAGAAAACAGAACAGAAAGGTGTTAGCCAGAGGTGGGGGAGGGAGGGTGCAAAATGGATGAATGAGGTCAAAAGGCACAAACTTCCAGTTAAAGTAAGAAAAATGAGTCTTGGGGGTATAATGTACAGCACGGTAACTATAGTTAATAATACCGTATTGCAAATTTGGAAGATGCCAAGAAGGTAGGAGAGTAGGTCTTAAAAATTCTCATCATTAGAACAAAAATTTTGTTAACTATATAGGGTGCTGGATGCTAAGTAGGCTTATTGTGGTGATCCTTTTGCAGTATATATGCATATTGAATCCTGTTGTGCACCTGAAATTAAGATAATGGCATACCTCAATGATACCTCATTTACAAAAATCTTTAAATAAGAAGGCATTGCTAATTTGAAGGTGACTGGCCATTTTATTTGTAAAGAATTTATTCAAGCTAATGACATTGAGATTTCTGAGATCGCTTTTATTGGCTCTTTTTCAACTGCTTTTGGGGAAAATTGAGAGAACATTCAAAACAGAGAGAGATTATTTTGAATTTAAAAATGACTTCTATTTATTTGTGTAGAAATTATTCGTGTTGGTGACGTGAAGAAGATTCATCAGCTTGAACTCATCCCCCAAGGCCAGATGGTTGCAGTGATCCCTGGGAGAAGTCACCGTGCGCAACTGTTCCCCATGTCAGCTTTGGGTGGACGGAAGACTGACATTCACAAGCTGGCAGAAACCAAAGGGTGCCAAACAATGACTTCTGGAACAGTGTGCCAAGGGGCCCATACATGCCTCTCTGTAGCAAGGAAAAGCCAAGTCTTTTGTTACGAGCTGTTCCAGAGCTAGAAACTATCTCACAGAAAATTTAAAGAGCTCCAAATCCCAACCAAGGTCCAGTGGATGGCCATCTTCAGTGAGCAGCTTTGCGTGGGATTCCAGGCAGGATGCCTGAGACACCCCTTGAGGAGAGAAGGAATTCCATACACGATGCTTCATTCACATGACCCTACACTGTCATTTATTGAACACCAACCAGAGGATGCTCTCTGCGCAACTGAGATCTCCAGTATTGAATGTCTGCTGTGTTTTAAGAGCATTAGAATTTACACTGACAGCAGGGGCCTCCGATCCAGGCCAGTTGAGCTGACGTGGCTGGCAATGCCAACCTATTGCCGTAAGGCGACCTTACGATTTGTTCCCTTCTCTTTCTGTATCTTTCCCGCCTTTTACAATTACATTTCTATATCCTCTACTGTTACAGACAGGCTTTGTTTTTGGAAACAGCATCACTGACGATTTTCCCTGATTTTTCTTTTAAGTAGAATAGCTGTAATGGAGTTATACCTAAGTCATACATGTGATAACTTAGCCTTCAACTTTTACTATATTCATAAGAGAAATTTACCTTGAATATATCCTCAATCCAAATTGTTGCTTTTTGTAGGCTCCTAAATAGGTTTTCTTCATGGTCACTGAAAATCATATACACATTAATTAACTATAAGAAATAGTTACTATATATATAGGGAAGGTCAGCTAAAGAATGAGAAGCGTTTTTGTCTTTGAACCCATATTTAAAAACGTCATTCTATTGCTTTCTGACTTCCATTGTTTCTGATGAGAAATCTCATGAGAAATCTGTGTCTTTTCTATTTAGCCTCTTTTAAGATCTTCTCATTATTTTTGGTTTTCAGCAATTTGACTATGACGGGCTTACAGGTAGTTTCCTTTGTATGTATTCTGCTTGGGGTTTTCAAAATTTTTTGGATCTGAAGATTGATAATCTAATTTTGGAAAAATTTTGGGATATTTTCACAAGTTTTTCCAACCCTATTTTCTCTTTTCTGGGGATCAAACTACATGTTTATTGGACCTCTTGATTCTGTTCCACAGGTCATTGAGGGTTGTTTTTTAAATTTTTTTAAATCCTCCCCCCCCCCCCTTCAGTTTGGATAATTTCTATGGACCCCATCTTCAATTTCTCTGATGTTTTTTTCCCTGGTTTATCCAGGAATTAAGTATTTCAGATACTGTATTCTTCCATTTATAATTTCATTTTTTGAAATTTCCAGTTATTTAGTGAAATGTCCTCCCAATATGTTTATATTTTTCACAAAGTCCTGAACTATTTATAATAATTATTTATAATTATTCCAATATATGGCTCATCCGTAGGTCTACTTCTATTGATTTTTTTCTGGATTAAGGATGATATTTTCCTGCTTTTTTACATCTTATTATTTTGTCATCTTCTGTTGGACATTATGAATGCTATGACATAGGGACTCTGGACTATATTATGTATTTCTCTAGAGAGTGTGGTATGTTTTGTTCTGACAAGCAGTCAATCTACTGATGGACCGTCTTGGTTTTGCGGAGGCATGGCTTTAGACTTTGCTAGGGTGGGCCTATTTTAGCTTTTCTTTTAGTCCTTGTTCCTCAAGAATGGCCTTTCTGGGGTCTCAGCTCAATGCTCAGGGTTTTCACCAACGTCTGTCTGGGTCAGAAATCTAGTATCTTTCCAGCACTGTAATACCCATGAAATTGTGTTCACCACTCAGTGCTCTGAGCAAGTCTCATGGAGTTTTGCTCTGTCCATGAGCAGCTTTGGTCAGGGACTTTGAGGGAACTGGTGTGCAGATGTCTGGGACATGTTTTTTGGGGCTCTTCCCTCTGTGTACTCTGCCTTGCAAATTCCAGACACATTAGCATGTTTCCTGTACCCAGAAAAACTTTCACTCTCTGCTGGGGCTCTGCGTGGGGTCTACCTCACATCTTTCTCCTTTTTTAGGGATGACAGTCCTGCACTGTATACTAATACCTAAAAATAGTTACGTCATACATTTTTTTCCAGTTTTATACTTATTGATGGTGGCAGGGCATGTCCAGTATCAGCTGCTCTGTCCTAACTGGAACAGGCCATCCATACTGCCCTCTGTGAGGAACTATAATAAGGTTCAGTGTTTCAGGCGTGGACTTCAAGATGACAGGTCAAGAGATGGGGCTGGAGGGTGCCCATGAGCCAGACTACAGAAGGTGTCTTGTAGGCACTGACATGGTTAGATTTGCATTTCAGAAACATCCCTAGGTTCCAATGGTTAGGTTAAAGACTAGGCAAGGTGAGACTGGAGGCCAAGATACCTACTTGGAAGTCACTGTAGAAACTGTGGATTAAAACTGTGTAAGGTAGAAGGAGTTTGGGTGGAGAGGAAAGAATCTGAGGAATATTGAAGAGATATAACTGACAAAACTTTACATTTGATTGCAAGTGGAAGCTGAGATACAGAGAATCCGTAATGATTCTTGGATGTCCAACTTGAGCACATGCGTGGATGCCACTGATATTTACTGATAAAACACAAGGTAGGGTGGGCTTGCCCAAGGGATGAAGGATGTCATCATTTAACTTCTTACTTTTGTGTTGTGTTGTTGAAATATTTTAAATCAAATCCTAGAAGTCATTGTTGTTCCACCTGAATACATGTTACACTGTATCTAAAAATACGGACATTTTCTCATAAAACCACATTGCCATTTATCACCCCTGGAGAAGTTACCAATGATTTTTACCATCCAGTACACAGTCCATATTTAAATATTCCTGATTATCACAAAGATGCCTCTTTTGACAATGTATTTCTTGGAATCAAGACGTGAAGAAGGTCCACATGTTGCATATCATTTTTAGATCATAAATATCATCTAATCTTGAATGGTCTTCCATGCCGCTGATTTGTTGTCCTACAGGATGTTCCACAAGCTGGATGTTTCCTCCTGGTGCTTTTTGGCTTCTTCCTTTATATCCTAAATTTTCTGTAACTGAGAATGGCTCTAAAGACTTTTACCAAAGAATACATCATGAATAATGCTGTGTACGTCATACTGGAGCCCACTGGGGCACATGATGTCTAGTCACCTGCTTGTGGCAACGCTAAAATGGATTACAAGTTTCTGATGTTGTCAGCCTGATTCCTTGGACTTGCTGGGTTTGTACTGCCAGCGGGAGAGTAAATAGAAAAGAGGACACAGGTCAGAGAGTCAAGAAACACCAATAGTAGAGGGATGGTCAAGGGGCGAGAAGCCCACAAAGGAGAATTCTGGGAGTCGAGTGTCACGGAGCAAATAAGACAGGCTGAAATGTGCCTGTTGGTTTCAGCAACAATTGGTGGTTGAAGACTTGTAGCGAGAGCAGTTTTAATGAAGGACTTGAGGCACAAGGTGTGCCTGGACTGAGATGTGAGTAGGCTGAGAAGCGGGGGGCAATCAAGGTGGATGACACTCTTAAGGGCTTGGCTGTAAGGAAAGGGAGGATGGCAAAACAGTAGCATAGGAAGGGTTCTTGGTTATACTGCTGTTGTTTTAATGGGGAGACATTCATGTTGAGAGGTGAGAGCTCTGAACTGTTATTAATGAAGTGGAGAGTTCCAGAAATGTGACTGGCTGCAAGTTTTCACTGCTTTGTTAGTTTCACTCTCCACATATACTTTTCTGATCTTCTGCTCTACTCTGCTGTGAACTGAATTAGTTTAGGAGCCAGATTTTGAAATGTTGTGCAATTATTTAAAGCTGCTATTAGATGAAAACGTTAGAAAGCTTTTTGTTAGACTTTTACTGTTTGTGTTGTACTCTGAAATGTGACCGATGTACATCATTTATTTATTTTTTAACCATGGTAAAAAAATATTCGAGGCAGCAACTATATAATCACAATACTGTAACTGGATTCTCTTGGGTTTCCAATCTGAAGTTTTTTTGTTTTTGTTTTTTTAATGGATCAGGGCTTAGCGACTACAATTTCTCATGAATTCTGTATGATTCCATTTACACACATTTTTGAAATGACACAATTTTAGAAATGGAGGACATATTATTGATTCCCAGGAGTTAGGGAAGGGGGAGGAAGTGGGTGGGATTGTAAAAGGGACCCCTGAGGGATCCTTGTGGTGGCATAAATATTCTGTATTTTGACTGTGGTGGTGGATACATGAGCCTATACAGGCGATAACACTGTACAGACCAACACACACACACACACACACACACACACACACACACACTAGTAAACGGGGGAAATCTGCCTAAGATGGGTGGGTTGAGTTGATCTATGTCAGTGTCCTAAAAATTCCAGTTAAAAAAGGAATCCTAAAGCCCAACTTGCTGTCACCTCCTCCCCACCTCCCAGGTTACAATGCCCCGTAGCTCTCCTTGTACAGTGAAAATGCAGTGGATGTCTTTGATGGGAACTCCAGGGAATGGATCCCCCTCCAGAAGGTGATCTGACATTGAGATCACGTGACTAAGGAATTACGGACAGAAAGCGGAAACAGGAATATTCACTTATGCATTTACTGTACTTGCCAATGTGCATGTACTAATTTGGGGCCTAAACTAGAGCAAAAAAATCCACACCAAACCCAAATTGGTTCATTTTATTAGTAGTACAAAAGCTATTTTGTGATACATTTTTGCATTATATAAAGTCGGGCTGTCACGACATGAATAAATAGGGCACTTATATGTATTTATAAACGTAATATAAATATCATGTCCCACTTTCAAGTTACTTTTGTTTGTTACTAATTTTCACTTAGTATTACTGCGTCCCATGAAAAATTTTACAGGCTTAAAAAAAAAAGTAAATAACCAAAGCCGTGTTTAAGATTCTCAGTTAGGGGTCTACAGAATCACAATAAAACAAAAATTTTGTATCTCTACTACAAATAATTTTAAACATAGATAAAAATTTGGAAGTGAAAAACTGCCATTTTGTAAGAAAAGGTCTTTTTCAAAAAGATTCAACAATGATTAAATTTGGGGATGTTTATATATAGTAGGAACTGTATATCAAAAAAAGTTTATACAGGAATAGGATGAAGAAAGTAGTCACCATTATGTGACATTTTGCCCAACTTTAAACAATATCAGCAGCTGGAAAAGCTTTTGCAAGGGCTGCCCGACTACATAAAACATGAAAATCTTCCAGCATTCTAAATGTGAATCAGTAACATTAACTGATAAAACGGATTTATGAGGCAGATGAATCTTCTGAAATTAACCTTTTCTTTCTAGCAACTTTTTAAAAGGTTAATTTAAAAATTGAATGTATGTCTATTTGTTAGCAATTCTCTGGTTTCTTTAACCTATGATATTCATGTTTCTGAAATTTTATTCACGTGACTTTGTAACACCAGCCATTCCCTTTGGTATCTTTCTGTTGTGTGCTGTTTTTGTTTTTGTTTTGTTTTGTTTTGTTGTTTTTTGAGACTCTAGTATTTTGAGGGAGGAGCTTAGATGGAAGATTTTAATAATTAATACTTTGTATATAAGCAAATAGGCTTATAACTTAATTTTTAAAAGTATTCGTTGAAATGGTAATCTTACTTTTTATTATTTTAAGTTTGACCCTTGGACAGTGAAGGGTCCCTAAATATTTTACTTGCGGAGACAGTTCAGATTAATACATTTCAAAAATAAAATGGCAAGTAAGAAACAACTCCTTAGAACTACTTCTAAGAGACCATGTCTCTAGCTGACTGCCCGACGTCACAGAGTGAGCGAGTGGAGGATGTGACGTTGATTCAACACGCTGGTGGCCAAGAGTGGCTCTCCTTCACCCTTGCCTATCTGTATAGGTAAAACCCTGTTTCTGGCACTCTCCAGTTATTTTTCAGCAGCACTGATCCAGGCATGGTTGGACATGAGCACCTGTAGACACAAATCAACACGTACAAGGTTCACTGTGAAGACGCATTCCATTGCCAGCACGCGGAGGGTCTAGAAGGTGCTGACAGCAGATGCAGCCCCCCCCCCCCAGCCCTAATTCAACTTCCCCCACCTCTATTTTTAGACTCTAGCAGATTTGGGGTATGAAAAAGCCACATGGATTCATTTCTCTTTTTTTCTTATTTTATTTGATAGGACGGAATGCATAGTGTAGCTAAGTATTGATCCGCGAGAGCCGCCATGACAAAGTACCACAGACTAGGGGGTTTACACCCCAGAAACCTACTGCCCCGAAGTCTTGGAGGCTACAAGTCTGAGATCAGGGTCTCAGTTTGCTCCCTTTGAAGGCTGTGAGAGACAAGCCCCAATGACTTCATCTTAACTTGATCATCTATAAAAACCCTACTTCCAAATAAGGTCACATTCACAGGTACTGGAGGTTAGGACGTCGGTATCTTTCCGGAGGAGACACAATTCAACCTGTAACAAGCTGTCTTATTTCCTTTTTAAAGTGGAAGACAGTTTTGAGGGTTTCTGGGTGACAGTTTAAAATAGAGTGGGCGTTGGGACTCCTAGGGGTCTAAAGAAGAGTTGCATCCTCCTCTAACATCAGAAGCAGCAGAGAGTAGAGGCTGATTCTTTCCTCCAAAAGAGGGGAGTTGGGGAGGGGTCACTCTACCCCACCTCTGCACCTCTTTCTCCTATAGTGGGCCTCAGAAATGCTGTGCTTTGTTACAATAATTGTAATTGTTTTATTTATAGAAAGACTCACCCTTTACATTTTTCTCTGCCGCATCAACAAAATATTCTAATGCCCTTATGCCACAAAAATCTGGTAGGAGGAAAACAGTATAGACATATGAGGGCCAAACAAAGGGGAAAGACACCAATGCAATTGCTCTCTCCTTCTCAAGAAAGGATGTTGTTTTATAGCTCTAAGTCAGCACAGATTTATTTTTCAAGTACTGCTTAAATTGAACATTAAATTCTGTTCATGAATGCTCCATTCCTATTCTTGACAATGGATAATGGATGCCATAAGCATAGAGTTTTAACTTTTAAAAACTGGAGCAGTATGGTATTTGTGCAGTTCCTTTATTGTGAGATTAATGTGAAATTAATGGATGAGGGGGCATTTTAACAGTTTAAAGGATGCTATTGTTTTATTTGTTTAAAAACACGTATAGATGGAGATGAGCTGGTATTTCCTGAGACATCAGATAATCATCAGAAGCAAATGGTCCGACACCGCCACAGCAAGTGTCGCTGTTCCTTCAGAGTTCCCAAATGGAAGGGGAAGCCGCCCACAGGGCTGTGATCACCGACCCTCACGTGTGGGCCAGAAGGACCACTCCAGAAGCATGTGTTATTTGATGTAATTTGGAAGAAAAAGAAATAAATCTCTGAAACTCGGGCAGAAACCTCTGTTCACATCAATGATATGTTTATTTCTCTGTGCAACTTCAAAGAAAACCTTTCTGTGGTAAGTACAAATGGAAGTGTAAAGTCAACTCATATCTCTGTGAATGTGGAATTGAAATTCAGTATGTAAGTCTCCATGTCACAAATACAGAACAGACGTGTATACATATCATAATGTATGTCCCATAACCATTTTGTGAACAAATAAATTATACTGTGTGTGCATGTGGATTGATTACTCTCTGACTCTGGACGTGTTTTGCTTTGTCTTTAGGATAACCTTCAGTAATGAGCCATTACTTGGTAATAATGTCTATAACTGAATAGGCAGAGAAAAATAGGCTGATCTCCTTTGGATAACAAATAACAACATTGCTGAAGTGGTGCAAATTCTTTGAAAAGAGGCATAATCATATGAAACATATCTAATGGCAGTGCTTCTCTGATGTCTGTGGCTGTTAAGGTAATGATTTCTACCAAAACTTTGAAGTTTTTCAAGTTTCAAATTTTCAAGTCTTTTTGAAAGAAGAGAACTGTTAAAATCTTCCATTAGAATTGTGTATTTCTCTATTTTTTCCTTTCACATCCAACAATTTTGGCCTCGTATATTTTTGAAGCTTTCTTATTGGATTCACATGCATTTAGGATAGTTATGTTAGAGAATTGATCTTATCATTATGAAAATTTCATCTTTCTCATTAGTAGTGTTCCTTATCCAGGAATCTCCTTGGTCCAATATTCGTAGAGCCACTCTAGCAGATCTTACTTTAGAATTTGCAGAGTTTACCTTTTTTCCCCATCCTTCACTCTTAACCTACGTGTGTCTTTGGATTTAAAAAGCATTTCTTATATATAGCATATGATTAAGTCTTGGTTTTCATTAAGTTTCATAATGTCCATGTTTTAATTGGGAGTATTTAGAACATTTACAAGCAATATAAATATAGTGGCATGTTTGGCTTTAAATATATCATCTTTCTTATTTGTCGTACCTCTTCTTTTTCTTTCTTCTTTGTTCCTGTACTCTTTTGGATTAATTCTCTATTTTACGATCCCATTTTTCTCTGATGTAGTTTTTATTTGTACCACTTTCATTTTCAGTGGTTGCTCTCCAATTTATATTATTACAATTCTAATTCCAATTAAGATGTGTGAGTTTTCCAACACCACCAAGCAATCCTCTGACACCAGGGCGGTGTCCTACAACGCAAGTCAATTATGACACAATCTACCTGGAGACACTGCCAGATCACACAGTCACTCAGCTCCACAAGACTGCCCACTCCCCTCCACTTCAGACGTAAGTTGCAATGCAAGCCCAGGCTGTCACCTGTGCTTCTGACCTATAGGGTGTAGATCAGAGGCTCCAACAACTCTCTCCTTGGGTTCAATTAACTTGCTAAAGTTGCTCACAGAGCTCAGAGAGACATTTTACTTATTACTGGTTTATTCTAAAAGGAACTCGGAAACAGCTAGATGGGAAAAATGCACTGGACAAGTTCTAGGGAAAGGACATAGGTTTCCATGCCCTCTTCTAGCCCACCATCTCCTTGAACCTGTATTCACCAAGCTGGAACCTCTCTGAACCTTGTCCTTTTAGGTGTTTATGGAGGTGTTCATGACATAGGCATGACTGATTACATCAAGTGGCCATTAGTAATGGATTCAACCTCCAGCCCCTTTCCCCTCTCCAGAGGTTGAAGAGAGTGGGACTGAAAGTTCCAACTTTCCAATCACATTTTAATCACGTGGTTGGGTTCCCTGGAGACCAGGCCCCATTCTTGGTGCTTTCCAAAGTCACCTGATTTAACATAACAAAAGACATCTTTATTACTCTCATCCCTTAGGAAATTCCAAGGGTTTTAGAAGGTCTGTGTCAGAAATGTAATGAAGACCAAATACGTATTTATTATAAATTACAGTATCACAATTATGCATCTTTAACTTATTGCTATTTATCCTCAAATAATGGTACCAATTCACCTATATCATAAAATCCTCATAATATATTTCCATTTAATGCTCCAATCTTTTGTGCTATTATCATACATTTTGTTTCTGTTATATTTTTTATTATACTGTTGTACTTGGGTATTATTTTTTCTTAAACAGTAAATTATCAAGAATTTATTTACTTATTTTTTGTTTCTTTTTGAGAGCAAGAGAGACAGAGCATGTGCAGGGGAGGGGCAGAGAGAGAGGGAGACACAGAATCCGAACCAGGCTCCAGGCTCGGAGCTGTCAGCACAGAGCCTAACATGGGGCTTGAAATCATGAACTGCGAGATCATGACCTGAGCTGAAATCAGACGCCCAACTGACTGAGCCACCCAGGCGCCCCAAGAATTTATTCTAAAAAGGTAAAAAAATGTATACTTATCCACATATCTACCACTTTCGGCACTCTTCATTTTTAATGATTTGTTCTATGTGGTAACTGACATTGATTTTTTAATTTTTTTTTTTAACATTTATTTATTTTTGAGACAGAGAGAGACACAGCATGAACAGGGGAGGGGCAGAGAGAGAGGGAGACACAGAATCGGAAGCAGGCTCCAGGCTCTGAGCCATCAGCCCAGAGCCCGACGTGGGGCTCGAACTCACGGACCGCGAGATCGTGACCTGAGCTGAAGTCTGACGCCCAACTGACTGAGCCACCCAGGCGCCCTGACATTGATTTTTTGAAGAGATAAGATCAGTTGTCTTGCAACCTGCCCCACTCTCTGGGTTTGTTTTATTTTTATTGTCATTCCTTCAACTAAATATTTTCAAATTGGGATGATCTATCAGACGTCTACTGTACATAGGCGAAACGAACAGCATCTGTAAATGCAAATACCAGTTGTTCTCAACTGGGGGCTATTTTTCAGGGGACTTTTGATAAAATCTAGGTAGGGTGGGTGTGCTGCTGGCATCTAATGGGTAGAGGCCAAGTGCGGGGCGAAAGAGTGGCCACCGCACGGGTCAGTCCCCTACAACAAAGAACTATCTGGTCCAAGACGTAAATAGCGTGGAGGTTGAGAAACACTGATGGTGACGCCCGGAGCCCTGTGGCTAGTTCAGAAGACTCTGTTTTTGTGTGGTTAGAATGAAGCGTGCGATATTGGTGAGAGTCCAATCGAAGGAGAAATGGAGGGCAAGGGGTCAAACAGACCAGGGTCCTAAGGACAACACAACAAGGTTTGGATTTCATCCTGCAGGACAGAAAACTGGATTATTAACTGAGGAATTAACATCAATAACACTCACGGTTTGAAAAGATGGCCCCGGTGGTAATACAGATGGATTGCAGTGTAATGGGGCAGCCGCGGTAATTTAGGGATGCGATACGGAGAAGATAAATGACTTAATAACCTCTTAGGAACGCGAAGAGGACGAACTGAAGCAGGACCCCTAGGTTTGGAGCCTGACAGCTGGGTGAACGTTATCCTTCGGTGAGGTCAGGAGCACAGGAGGAAGGTGCAACCTTGTGGTGGAAGGTGTGGAGTCTGAGATCACTGCAGGGATTGCAAAGGGCCGTGTCCGCGAAGCAGGTGCCCTGGTGCTCGGGAGGGAGCTGTGTCCTCAAGGAATTGAAGCATTCAGGCGATGGCTGAAGTTACCAGTTGAAGGAACGCAGAGGACAAGAACACCGGGGAAGGGTCTGATCCGAGAAGGAAACCCACGCACGGGAAAGGAAGCACGACTACCATCACGGAAACGAATACCAGGCGGAAATCTCAACAGACGTTCCAATGCTGCCGCAGACGGCCCGTACCTTAAGTGAAGGCCCGAAACATGTCCCCTAAGAAGCTCAGAAATCTCCGAAGCGCCGGCGGGGCAGAAGCCGGAGGGTTACGGGCGGAGGAGCGAGCGCCGGGGGAGAAGGCCGGGGCAAAACCATATCGCACTCTTGGGAGGGGTTGGTGGAGACGGCTCTCACGTTGACTAGGTCAGTGTTAGTTATTCTCTATCAGACAACTCGTGCCCCCTCCCACGGGGCAGCGGTGCCCTAGGAAGGCCCCCTGCACTGTTTTCTCACTCCCCATCACCCTGCCAAGCAATCGGGACCCTACCTGCTCATCAGGAGTTCGGGAGGATCCCGGCAGGCGGCGCCTGGCGGGCCGGAGGGTCTCCCGGAGCGAGCGCGGCCTGGCCCGGAGCGGGGCCGCACGCTGCGAGAAGCTGACCCATCGCCCCACAACCCTGCGGGGACCTCCCGCGACAGACACCGTCACTCCCACGCGTCCCCTCCGCGGCGTCGACTACGGCCGCGTGGAGCCTCGCGGGAGCTCACTGCACAGCATCTTGGGAATGAACCCCCCCGCCCCATGTCCCCCGCCGGTGCCTTGTGTGCATGCGCAGCCCCGCCTCCGGCCGCGAGGAGCCGCCCCCGGAAGTCGACTCGGCTGTGGAGGGGGCTGGTAGGTGCTTGCGCGTCTCTGCGGAGTCAGGTGGGCGCGGGGACAGGAAAACTCGGGCCGTGGGTGTGCAGGGGAGGCTGGCAGCCGGAGGGCCCAGGGCAGATTCTAGCTGCCGCTGAGTCACCAGGGGCGGGGTGAGAGGCTACGGAGACTCAGTGTCCCCCTCTGCCCGTGGGCAGGGCCAGCGACGGCTGCTTGTTCCGACCATCAAATAAGATGCCACCTGTGAAGAATGAGCCACATGCCAAGCGATAAGCACTGGTTAAGTGTACCCTTCTGGATTCAGAAGACCATTCACTCCCCTTTGTATTCGATTCTACCTTAAAACACACACACACACACACACACACACACACACACACACACACACCCCAGCAGCAACAGCAGCAACCATTGAGATGGTTGATATACCATCTCAGAGAGGTGATGATGGGATATACTCGGTGTCACAAGCTTTTTGGTGAGGGAGTTCAAGTTCAGAGGCAGATTTGGTTTCCTCCCAGTCTTCTGCGCCTTCTGAAATCCTTTCTACCGCTCAGCATTGCAGTGTTTACAGCTCTAGGTGCGTACTTGGGGATGTGATGATGAAGGCAGCATGGAGTGGATCCCACCCTGTGGTAAATCTATTTCTCGCGTTCTGGAATCTCTAATCTCTTAACACGGAGACTCCTGGTTCCTTGTGTGGTTTCCAGACTTTCCACAGATGGCACAGCCTACTACCCTAGGAAATTGCAGGGAAGTCAGGTGTGGGGCATGGATGAAGGTTCCAGCTGAGATGAATTTGTTTTGCAGGACCTGGTCCCAACATTCCTGGGACAAAGCAATTCTTGGGAGCTAGGTAGGGGCCCCTGGCATAGAAATCCTACCTGCAGGGAGCAAACACTCCTCTGCTTCTCATCAGAGCTGCAGAGCAGAGAGAGAAGAACAGGGAGAGAAGGGTCTAGATTTGAATGGTCATGAGCAATTCTTGATCTTCCTGACCAGAGTGGACCAGACGATGATGGTGTTTGCCACATCAAGAAGCCATCTCAGCCTGTGACAAGGAACTCCCACGACTCTGCTATTAACCAATGGGCAGAAGATCCGACTAGACATTTTTCCGAAGAAGACATCCAGATGGCCACCAGGTCCATGAGAAAATGCTCAACATCACTCATCATCAGGGAAATGCAATGAAATGTCACTGCACACCTGTCAGACTGGCTATTATCAAAAAGACAAGAGGGGCACCTGGGTGGCTCAGTTGGTTAAGCGTCCGGCTTCGGCTCAGGTCATGATCTCACGGTCCGTGAGTTTGAGCCCCGCGTCGGGCTCTGTGCTGACAGCTCAGAGCCTGGAGCCTGTTTTGGATTCTGTGTCTCCCTCTCTCTCTGCCCCTCCCCTGTTCATGCTCTGTCTCTCTCTGTCTCAAAAATAAATAAACGTTAAAAAAAAAATTCAAAAAGACAAGAAATAACAAGTGTTGGCAAGGATGTGGAGAAAAGGGAAACGTCATATGCTGTTGGTGAGAATGTAACCTGGTGCAGCCCATGTGTGCAGAACATACGGAAAAGCCACCGTGGAGGTTCCTCAAAATATAAAAAAATAGATCTACTGTATGACCCAGCAATTTCACTGCTGTACATTTATGAGAAGAAGACAAGAGCACTAACTTGAAAAGATACCTGCACTCTGCAACGATTGGTTGCACTCACATTGGTTGCATCGTTATTTATAATCTCCAAGATGTGGAAACAGCCTAAGTATCCATCAACACATGAATGAAAAAAGAAATGTCTCACACACACACACTGAAAAATTAAAATATTATTCAGCCATAAACAAATTCAGCCACAAACTCTTGCCATGTGTGACAACAGAGATGCACCTAGAGAGTATTATGCTAAATGCAATAAGTCAGATGGGGAAAGACAAATACCATATGATTTCACTTACATGTGGGATCTAACCCCTCCCTGAATGCCCCCCAAACCACCACCATAACAGAGACGGGCTCTTTTTTAGTGGAGAGCAGATTGGGTGGGTGGGTGTCAGAGGCCAGGGAAATGGGTGAACTGCCTTTTTTTTTTTTTTAAGTTAAATTAGGGGAGAAAAGCCAACTTCCTCGCTCGGTTCTACGAGGTTGCACATGGCCTGCTCGCCACCCCCCCCTCTCCCCGCCAATTCAATGCCCTTCCTCCTACTCCCACTCAGCCCTCAGCCTCCAGGCCAACTTCCATTCCTGAGAACCCTGCTGTGAGGCTTTATTCCAGTCCCGACCTCTGCCTGGCACATCCTTTCCCTGGACTTCACTCTTTTTCCTTACTCGCCTAGGACTTTTGCCCAGATGTCAGTTTTTCAGCAACCTTTCCTGACCTATCTTGACTCCCGGTGCTCTCGCCATCTCCACTGCACTGCCCCTCCCTGGCTTTTATCCTCCATAGAACTTACCACCAACGTGCTATGTGCTTTACTTACTCGTTTGCTTTTCTGTGTCCATGCTGGCAAGAATTTTGTGCTCAGCAAAGGTCTGTGTGGTCACGTGCTAACCATCTTCTGCTGTCTGGGTGGGACGTCTCCCTTTGCTGTCTTTCCAGCTCAGTCGTGTTTTCAAAAGATTGCTATTCATGCGCTGTTCAGCGAGACAGTGTGTTTGTTTAGTTGGCCCTGCAGCCGGACCCAGAGATTCCCAAACCCGAGATCGTGTCTGCTACCAGTGTGGACTTGCTGGGACCTCATGCATGACCTCAGAGTGTCGGTCTCAAGTGGACCAGATAATAATTGTAAACACAGCTTTTTGAAACGCTAATGCATATGAAGAGTGTCAGCCAAGGCATATGAGGCAGTGACCATTTTTGGTCTAATAACACCATCTTGGACATAATATTTTAGCTTTTAAGATCTACTCTTAGATATTATTTTCTTGAGTGTTACTCAAATGTGTTTTTATTTCCTGCACTTGAAGGAAGAGCAGGGGTGGCCGCTCTGGCTATCTTTAAATTTGCGGGAGACCATCCCCTCACGTGGATATGAAACAGTAAAGCCTGCATTCACTGCGTTTTCAGCAACGTTAAATTTGGAATGGAAAAATGTGTGCAGAATACCTGCTATGTTTCATGGCAGTTTAGGCACACACAGTAAGAAGGTCATAAATCACTGAGTAATATTACTTTGCACAAGTAAACGGGGAGCTTACATTTCTTTTGTTACATGTGGGTGCTCCTTTTATCTCTGATGGCTTGGGGTTAATTATCATAGAGTCACTTTAGAGAAGACAACCATTGACCCCAAGCTGCTTAAGGGCAGGGATCGTCTCATTCACGTGTATCAACCACACAGTGCCTGGCATTTGGCTGGAACTCGGCACGAATTTGTTGAATGAATGAATCTCATTTTGGCTTTTTGCCAGCCCTGGTCTGGGTGGTTAACAGATAGTTCATACTTTCCTGTGTAACTTAATTAACGTTCTTTAAAATATCTTCGGGAATTTAACCCCAGGAAATGGAACATTTTAGGTTGTTCAGAAAGGTAATGATTCTCAGCTTACAAAATGTTAAGATGTATTTGATGTGTGCTGCGTGTTAAATATCCTGGTCTGGTGTCTTTGCTTATGGGTTGTATAAATGTATACATTTAATTGTTTTAACGGTTGTTACTATTTGAAAAAAGACTTTCTCTAAATAAATACGTAAATAAATACGAGTCTCGAAATAAATAAAATTAAAAAAAGATTTCTCTTGAATGCGGTGAATTTTTTTTGGCTGCTGTGTAATGAAGCCGTAAGGTCACTAGGTGGAGGTGTTGCCCAGTGTAGAGCAGACCCAGGTTCTGATGAGACTTCGTTTTTTAAAATTTATTTAAATCCAAGTTAGTTAACGTACAGTGAGATAATGGTTTCAGGGGTAGAATTTAGTGATTCATCACTTACATATAACACCCAGTGCTCATCCCAACAAGTGCCCTCCTTAATGCCCACCCCCCACTCAACACCCTGCCAGCACCCTCCGTTGGTACTTAACCGTGTCTTATGGTTTGCCTCCCTATCTGTTTTTAGAGACTGGTACTTTTTAAACGGAAAATCAAATGGGAATTCTGTAGAAGTGGGCACTTTTGAGTATGTCCACGTTAAAGTTTCAAAGCAGTAAATATGACCCAAACAGTCAAGACAAAAATTACAAACATAAATTATCCCGGTAGTGTTATTATTCATTTTTTTCTTTTTTAAGGGTTTATTGTTCCTTTTATATATCAGTGCTTAATATTTTTAGTTTCAAATTCACATGTAGCATATTAACAGGAGAATGAAGCGCTATCTAAAATCAAAGAGCACACACACATATATGCATAGACACGTACATACATGACTTTACTGTATTATTTATAGGCGAAAGCATTTTGCTGTGAAAGAACGTTTGATTTTTCTCTCTTTTTCCCAGCTGCTGAAATAGTAGCAATAAAGTTTAATTTTTTTTTATGTCTAGACAATTGCTGATGACAAAATTGATAACTTTTGTCAGGAAAGATAAAATTACATGTCAAAATGGCTTTTGAGGGTTCTGACATGTTTGTTATTCCGCCATGAGACAAAACTCAAAAGGCCTTTGCTTTTAATGGATTTTGTCACCATGTACTCGTGCTTTTATTTTTAAACACCCCCAAAAATCAAACACATTTTTGTAGTGTTTGTTTTTATTTTTTAATTTTTATTTGTTTAAAATATTTGTTTTGGGGAGCGTGCAAGTGGGGGAGGGGCAAAGTGAGGGGGACAGAGGATCTGAAGAGGGCTCTGGGCTGACAGGCGGACAGCAGCAAGCCCGATGGGGGGGGGGGGGGGGCTTGAACTCATGAACCTCATGAGATCATGACCTGAGCTGAATCAAGAGTTGGATTCTTTGACTGAGCCACTCAGGTGCCCCTGTGGTGTTTATTTATTTATTTTTTTAAACGTTTATTTATTTTTGAGACAGAGAGAGACAGAGCATGAATGGGGGAGGGTCAGAGAGAGGGAGACACAGAATCGGAAACAGGCTCCGGGCTCTGAGCTGTCAGCATAGGGGCCCGATGCGGGGCTCGAACTCACGGACCGCGAGATCGTGACCTGAGCCGAAGTCGGCGCTCAACCGACTGAGCCACCCAGGTGCCCCTCTGTGGTGTTGATTTTTAAAGAAAGCATTGTTGTTTGTGATTTGTCCGTGGAAATTCAATGTACTTATTTCACTCATAGCATATTAAAGTAGTCGACCCAAATCAGGTTCTCAGGTGCTGTTTCTCGGAATAGGGAATAAGCTTTGGGTGCCTGGCTTCCCCAGCTGTGGGGACCACTGGCGTCATTGCTATGACGCCTGTCTGGGGCCAGCTCACAAAGCTGTGATAATTACATGGGAAAGGATCGTTTTCCAAACCAGGACATTTGCACCATCAGTGGGCGGATAAAGGAACATGGCAGGGAGAACGGTTCTCTGCAAGTACCCAGGAAACACAGAATTCCGGGGGACGAGCCTGCCTTCACCATCCCACCTCTGCAACGATGTACAGGTTCAGAAAGGATTGGGAGGCGGTCCTGGCCAGCTGCGGCAGAGCCATGCCCTGGGGAGCTCCCTGGTGGGGGTGTCCTGAGTGGTCCTGCAGAGGTCAATGCCAGCCAGGCTTGGAAGGAGTTACTTAAGAGTGCTGGCGTGCTCACTCCACCCTGGCAGCTCATTCATTCATTCATTCATTCATCAGCACACGTACTGAGTGACCGTGTGTATCGTGTCTTCTTACATAGATGAGGGAAGCAGGCAAAGGTGTGGATGGAGAGTAGGAGAGGGGAACGCCCAGGACTCGCATGCTCAGTAGTCAGAGGGAGTTGGGACCTTCTGGGAGGCAAGAAGGAAAGCGGGAAGATACGGTGGCACTGAGCTGGCGATAAGGAGGTGTGAGCTGTCACAATTGTCCCCTGCTGCTGAGAGGTCAGGTACAGCAGTGCCTGGGATCTACTAGGACTGGCAACAACAAGGCTGGGGGAACATGAGGGGGGCTGTTTGGTGGGGTGAGGGGCCCAGAAGTCCAACAGGGTGAGGGGGAGATGGGGAATTGAAGAATCCTTCATGCCGCTTTGCCTTTGAGGAGTGGGAGCGAGATGGGCACTGCACAGGAAGGTAATGCAGGTTAGAGCAGGACAGTACCTGAGTCAGGGACTCCCCCACCCTGGAGGAGAGCCCCTCAGCCTGCGCTCTCCACATATCACCCATGCCAGGGTCCTGCTATCCAAACCACACTCGCTTCCAGGGAAGAGGGTTTTCACCTGGGTTCAGGAGGTACACACCAGCTCCTGGTCATGGCAGCTCCCGAACATGAGCAGGTAAATAAGAGATACCAACACATGCAGAAAACAAGGGAAGAGTTACTGCAGAAAACAGAAGAAAAATGCCGCTAATCCAAGGAAGGCAGGAATGGAGAGGGTAAGACCTGATCCAAGATATCGTTGGTACCTTGGATACAGCTGGACCTGAAGCCTGCTCTTGAGCATCTTGATTACATAAAGCCAGGATGCCTCTCCTGCTACAGCAGGTTTGAATTGCCTCTGTCATCCACACCCAGGATAGCCCTGGCTGTGTTCGTTGATGTATCCCGTCTTGGGAAATTCAGGAACGTTTTTATGGTGACCTGACACTTGTTATCAATTTCAGGAAAAAGAAACATTGATTCCAAATGGCATGATTTCTCTTGAAAGTTATTTCCAACACAAAGAAATGAAAGAACCAAACAGGAGAGTAAATTAAGCTTAGGGCGATATCAAACAGAGTCTTCAGAATGGAAAAACGTAATTGCTTTATAACCTGTTTAATAAGTTCTTATCATCAACGATGACCTATAGGTTTTCATGATTTTCTCCAGATAAATCGGTCCACTGTCAATCTGCTACCAAGTTTTGCCATGTGTATGTATTTCATTATCCCCTATTTTGCTTTTCCTTAAAACTTCACCTGTTATTATTAACTGTTAGCCTTTAGTTTCAGCCTAAACTAAACTTGGAGCATTTTATCTATACAGCTACTAACGCCTTGCATACCAAAGCTGGCTTTCTCCCATTCCATTTTTTGTGCCTCAGAGACTGTTGTGGTCACATGGTCTCAATGATGAAAGTGATCTGAGAAGGACTGTTTCTTTACTTGTCTCCGTGGACACAAAACACCAGATCTTCAAAGCAATTTGTCTCTGTCTTCAGCCCTGTGTTTATTATTACTTCCATTGTTAGCTCTGGGATTCCAGACCCCACAAGGTCCGGGATAAGAGCAGAAATCCCCGTGGAGAGCTCCCATGGCCACCGGGCTCCCTGCAATCGGGTGCCTTCGCTTTCTCTTCCGCAGCAGCACACGTTTATTTATTTTATTTCCTTTGAAACGATACCACTTTTCCCTTCCAGGGAAATAACGATCTTGCGGCTGACTGTCCACATGTAAATCATCTGATGGGTACGGGTTGTGAATCTAGTGCTGAATTTCAAAAGATGAAGTTTCTACCTAGGCTTTAGATTTTATTCTGTTTTTTTCCCATTAATTTTTGGAAGGCTGCGTTGACAAAACCTTCGCCGAATTACGTCAAAGAGAAGACCGAGGGTGGAAAAGGGAACCTTGAAGGTTTGCCTTCAAAAAGCCAGTGTGTTGGATTTGTTTACCACATGGTGGAAGGAGAGGGGTTATAGTGACCCTGCCATGGCCTCCCTCACTTGACTGGGCCAATGGATCACCTGCTATTTGTACACTAACCCCAGACACATTTGTTTATTTATTTAAATTCTAAAGTCCGTGAACAGGGTGAGCTTTCTAATTAGCCATCTGTGAGGACCATAGATGTGAAATGATGGTTAATTTTCGTTCTGTCTGAGAGATAAGGACTGTTAATATTTTTCAGTTGATATTGCTACCAATTCCCCCCCCCCAAAAAAAATAAAGTAGGAGACAGAGTGGAATTAGATAATTGTAGTAAATACTTTTAGTATGTTGGCTCTGTTTTCTCTCTATTTTTAATCTCTTGGTATGTATTCTTACACCCATAGGGTGGCTGTGTGTCTGTTACTTAATCCTGTGTCAGCCTGTGGGGGTGTGTGTGTGGGGGGGCGAGAGGAGACCTGGTCCCAAACGGGGCCAACCACATCCTATCTCCAACACCTGGGAGCTGGAAGTGAGGGATGCCACTCTGTACACGCGGATCATTTTAATTGAGGATATTTAAGTTTGGGACGTCTGGTGCGGCCATATTTACCAGGGGCTCAGCAAATGCAGACAGATCAGTCTGGAACAGGAGAAAAAGTAAAGCAAGGTGGAGTGAGAAGCTGGGGGTGGCGAGGGGAGAGGCGGGAGAGCCTGAGGGGAGGTTTACCCAGAGTGGGTGGCTCTGATCTGGAGCCCTTCTGGGAGCTTCCGTGCCATTAGCACGATCCCTCCGGGTTTGGAGTAAATGACTCTGAGCAGACGCGTCTTACTGGAAAACAAAATAGCCCTGAGTAGACCAGCAGTATGGTTAGAACATTCCACAAAACGGAAAAAGAATTGAGAGACACCCGTGTGCGGACGTGGTTTTTACCCCACTTTCCGCTGCTCCTGTCTACGAGGACAGCTTCAGGAGCCGCACTAGAACGTCCACCCTCACGATGAAAGTCAACCAGCCATTTCAAAGGAAAGCATGGGCTATTCACTGCTGATTAAAATGTGTTTAAAAGGACCAGCAGTTAGGTCTCGAGAGACATCAGGAAAAGATTAGGAGAGCATAGAATCTTGGCGTCATCGGGGGCGCCTGGGTGGCTCAGCTCAGTCAGTTAGGCGTCGGACTTCGGCTCAGGTCACGATCTCACGGTTGGTGGGTTCAAGGCCTGGGTCAGGCTCTGTGCTGCCAGCTTGGAGCCTGGAGCCTGCTTTGCATTCTGTGTCTCCCTCTCTCTCTGCCCCTGCCCAGCTCACACACTGCCTCTCTCTCTCTCTCTCTCTCAAAAATAAATAAAACATTTAAAAAAATTTTTAAAAAGGAATCTTAGCACTGAACGTTCCATGTTGTCGCCTGTGCACAAATCCCTCTGCAGTGCCCCCCCCCCCCACCGTGCTCCTTCACCTCCATGGGGTGAGCCCCATGCAACATCCCCTCCGTCCCAGTGCCCTGGCATCCATGTGGGAGAGCCCCCACAATGTCCCCAGGAATGCTCTAGCGATGGGAGGGGACAAGTGATGCCCTTGCCCGTTAGGAACAGAGGAAACCCATGTATCTGCCCCCCCGCAAGGGGCGAGCCTGCCGCTTGCCCAGGACGGGTTTCCATCTGTGACTCTCTACAGAGCAACTCGCATAGGGGACCCAAGCCACTGCTACTCTGGGCTTGGAACAGCAGCGAGCGCAGAGGCAGCCCGGCCCCGACCCAAGGCCTCCGGTGTGATGGCAGCACTAAGTTAATAAAGATGAGCACAGAAACCTGCTGCCTGCACCCTGAAATCCGGGAATCCAGGTTCCAGCCTTCCCTGCGGCCTTGGGAGTGTGAAGCTGGGGCTGCTCAGACTCTGGGGAGGGGTGATATCACCCCGCTCCTCTCGGGGGGTTCCTTATTCCACTAACACCGAAGGGATGTACATGGCAGGTGTCGAACAAAAGTTCCACGCAGTGAAACCTCTGAAGAACTGCCCCAGAGGCTCAGATTCAAGGACAGCTTTCACCTAAGGCACTTGCAGGTTGGAAGGCAGTGGGAGGAGAGCAATGCTTTGTGTGGCTGAACCCACGGCCCCGCTGGCCATTCACGTCTACTTAAAAAAATAAAAATAAAAAGTGAGGGCCATAAATCCAGGCGGTGGAAGTAGATGCCTCACACGATGTCCCCGGGATTTTTATTTCATTTGCTCTTTCTCAGACGAGGAACAGTCAATCAGCTGCGAGCCACTGTGTAGAGCTGCCTGCCCTCACCCTTGGACGGGTCACCCGTGAGCTCACATGCAGCGTCCCGAAGGCTGGGACCTCCCCAACGTGATGCAGGAGGCAAAGGGGAGGCTCGGGGTGCACAGCAGACGTCCACCCCTTCCATCCAGCTCTGTCCTCTTGAGGGGCTCCTGTCCCTGAGGAATTCCTGATATCCAAACTCCCACTGGCCACCCACACCCAGGTGTAAGACACGTGGTCAGCTCTAAAATCCGGCTTGGGTCAGACGCGACTTCAAGTCAAGCCAGAAGGCAAAAGGCTCGTAATTATTTGCAAAAATGTCTCTAGTTTCTGCAGATTCCTTCAACCCTGCCCCCACAGCAAACCATCCTGGACCCAGGATTTGCTAAAGTGGGTTTTACAGCCTTGTTGTTCTTTATCTAAGCTCCTCTGCCCTTCTGCGATGCACATATGGACGATAGAAAAAATTCTAAACTGGCCCGCTTTGCACATGTATAATGGTGACAAGCTTTTCAAGCCAACAAACTTGGAGATTTTTAAATCGAGTGTTTCAAAATTCGGAAACGTTTAGGGGCGCCTGGGTGGCTCAGGAAGTTGAGTGTCCGACTCCGGCTCGGGTCTTGATCTCGCGATTCGTGAGTTCAAGCCCCGTGTTGGGCTCTGTGCTGACAGCTCAGAGCCTGGAGCCTGCTTCAGATTGTGTCTCCCTCTCTCTCTGCCCCTCCCTAGCGTGCACTCTGTCTCTCTCTGAAAAATAAATAAACATTTAAAAAAATTAAAAAACATAAAACTCAGAAACATTTAAAAATTTTTTGAAGTTTATTTATTTTGGGGGGGGAGGGGCAGAGAGAGAAGGAGAGAGAGAATCCCAAGCAGGCTCCACACCTGATGCAGGGCTCGATCCGTGAACCGCGAGATCATGACCTGAACCGAAATCAAGAGTCACACCCCTCCCCGCCATCCGGGCACCCCCATTTTTAATTTTTAATGGAGACAGGAATGAAAACAAATTGTACTAGGTGTAATAAAAGCATTTTGCAATCTAGCATCATATTAAGCTTGAATCCTTCAATAGCGACACTAATAATGAATGATGCATTGATGTAGCTGGTTCTTTTATCAGAAAAATCTAAAGATTCCTCAGAAAAAAGATAAGTTTGAGTCTTTGGAGCGGGGGGAATCTGAAACAAATTGGACCTCTGAGTGACATCGGAGTAAATTACCTGTCACGGCTCCTGGAAGACTGTATAAACCACGCGGATCTATGCATGTGTGGAGATTTAGCACACAGAGGAGGCTATCATATAAGGAGTGTAATAAAATACCGCTATTCCTTTGATTTGACAAATGCCACGATTTGGCCACAGGAGATTTCTCCGGATTCACGCCCTGTTATGGGCTGGGTTGCGTGTCCCCCTCCGAATTCACACGTTGGCGTGCTAACCTCCAGGAACTCAGAATGTGACCTTATTTAGAGAGGGCTTTGACACAGGTAGCCAGGTTCAAATGAGGTCTTTAGGCTTTTACGTAGACAGCAGAGTCCTCAGAAAAGGGAGGACTTCGGACGGAGACGCACATCGAGGGAACACCAGGTAAACATACAGAGAAAGAGGGATGTCTACAAGCCAGAGACTGAAGCCCGGAGCAGATCCTTCCCCCGTGGCCCCAAGAAGGAATCAGTTCTGTCTCACCTTGACTTTGCACTTCTGGCCTCCGGAACCGGGAGACGGCAAAGTTTGCTATTTAAGCCCTGCAGTCTGTGCTGCTCTGTTACGGCAGCCGGAGCAGATTGAGACATGTCCTGGTGCAATAGGGCAGTGGAACCAGGGGCCGCCAGGGCTTTGAGGGTCCTGGGGCTCCGCTGAGACCACGACTGTGCAGGAAGGACACAACGCCAGCCTTGACTGTGAGCACGAATGTCATTTTAAATGTCCTAGTAGCCATATAAAAAAAAAAAAACCAGGCGAAATTAATTTTAATAATATATTTTATTTGATCCAGTATATCCAAATATCACTTCAGTGACATATTTGAATGTAAACAAGGCATTTTATCTTCTCTTTGTTGTCCTCATCTTTCAAACCCGATGTGTGTATTTTACAGAGCATCTAAATGGTCAACAGGGACATTTTGACCAATGAAAAATTCTTTCTTTAAATAAAAACCCCTTTCTTTAATGTTTGTTTATTTTTGAAGGAGAGAGAGACAGAGTGTGAGCAGGGGAGGGGCAGAAGAGGGGGAGACACAGCATCTGAAGCAGCCTCCAGGTTGTGAGCTGTCAGCACAGACCCTGATGTGGGGCTCGAACCCATAAGCTGTGAGATCATGACCTGAGCTGAAGTCAGGTGCCTAACTGACTGAGCCACCCAGGAGCCCCCAGTGAAAATCATTTCTGAAGGGCGGTTGAGGACGACATACTTTCTCATCCTTCCATTCTGTGTTTTCAACATTTGCTGTGGAATCATCTAGACGGTCCTTTGTGCTCTGATTCCTCACCTTGGTGAATATAATCCTTCGAGACAGGGATGTGATGTTGGGGGGGAGGGGTCTCACTAGACATTCAGAAGCACACGGCCGGCTACGGTCTTTTAATTTTCTGCGTGTGGTAAAGCCAGGAAGCTGATCAGACCTCAGCATCGGTCACAGTGAGGACCCCAGTCCTTTTACACCCCCCCCCCCACTCCCCTGCCCTTTTCTTTCTTGTTCAGGTGGATTCCTGGCATGCTGGCCCTGGGAGGCACAGTGGGGTCGTAGGGTAAACAGCAGAGGGAACCAGGGGCTGAGAAGGCTTTACTTTCTGCCATGTGCCTTTGAGCCTTAAGAAAAGGGGTGAAAGAAACAGCACCCTTGCTGTTCTGATACTTTGCTCCCCCCCCCCAGCCCCGCCCCCCAGTCTGATCATCTGACTTTGTTTCCTAAATATCACAGCAGTGGTTGGAAACTGCCCTGTAGTTCAAGGGCTCTTCCACAGTGAGAAAACATTCCTTTTTCTTCATTGCCATATTCAAATGAAGGCATAGATGTGTTGATAGATAGTTCTGCCATGAGTTTGCTCATTGTTGAGCCAAACTTAAGTCAGTGTTTGCTAAAGGCCATATTAGGGAATTGTAATCTATTTCTTTCCTTTGGGAATCTTTACCTATGGTTTTATTCCTTTTAAATTTCTGTGTTTTTAAGAGAAGTATGTTCTGGCAAAGTGAGGTTTGGTAGTAAGTGAGTGGCTTGGAAAACACTTATTTTCTGGGGTGCCTGGGTGGCTCAGTCCGTTGAGCGGCTGACTCTTGATATCAGCTCAGGTCATGATCTCACGGTGTAGGAGTTCAAGCCCCGAGTGGGGCTGTGTGAAACCTGCTTGGGATTCTCTCTCCCCTTCTCTCACTGCCTCTCCCCAGTTGTGCTCTCTGTCTCTCTCTCAAAATAAAACCTTAAAAAATTTTTTTTAACACATTCATTTTTGAGAGACAGAGAGAGACACACAGAAAGAGCATGAGTGGGGGAGGGGCGAAGAAAGAAGGAGACACAGAATCGGAAGCAGGCTCCAGGCTCTGATCTGTCATCACAGAGCCCGAGGTGGGGCTCAAACTCATGAACTGCGAGATCATCCACGAGCCGGAGTCAGATGCTTAACCGAGTGAGCCACCCAGGCGCCCCTAGAGTAATATTTATATTCAATCAATGAGATGGGCAGGATGAGACAATAGTAAGCATGTGATGTTGTATTTTATTGTCATTATTATACGGCTTTCCTCCTGCTTTCTATGCTGTGAGAATGGCCCCTGAGAATCCTACATTGTGAAGAGTGTTTTAGAAAAGACTCGAGTTCACGTTCAGGGATGAGTGGGTTGAAAGGGCTCAATGGAGAGATAAATAAATATACTCAGGCTGAGAAGAGTTTCCACGTCTGCTTCTGTTCCCTCCCTTAAGTTGAAGGAGGTGAATACAGAACATCTCAGCCCTGAGGTGTTTAAGTAGCCCCTGGGCTGTTAGAAAAATGAGCAACCAGCAGGAAGCTGCCTAGCCTGTTACCTCAAACAGGCAACAGGAACTCTCTGTCTCTCCTCTTAGCAAGCGAAGCTTCCATCATTTTACCGTCACATGCCTGTATTAGTGCCTGATGGCTGCTGTAACAAGTTACCACCAACTCGGTGACTTGAAACAGTGCCAGTTTCCTCTCTTACGGTCTGGAAGTCAGACTTTCTGGGATGGGTTGGTAGGGCTGCGGGATAACCTGTTCCCTTGCCTCTTGCAGCTTCCGGAACCCACCCGTATCCTTTGCCCGTGGTCTCCTTCGTCCGTCTTCAAAGCCAGCAGGGCAGCGTCTCCAAACCGCTCCCTCCGTCCTTCTGTCCCTTGGTCACATGGCTGCCTCTGTCCGGAGTCACATCCCCTGTGCCTCCCCCTTATGAAAACCCTAATGATTATACCAAGCCCACCCAGCTACTACAGGGTAATCTCCCCACAGGGTCCTCTACTTACATCAGCGAAGTCTTTTTGGCCACCTAAAGTAACATATCCCCAGGCTTCAGGGATGAGGACATCTTTGGGATCACTATCAGGCCTTACAAAATCCCAGGGCCTATGTGCTCCGACGGACTTGGATTTCACCGTGGCCTGATATGGGCATCACCCCCACCTCGCCGCTCCAAGCAGACCCAGCAGTTTGGGCCGGGTGAGCAGGTGTGAGGACAGGCCCTTTGCTGAGGTCTGTTTCGTTGGCTTCTATACAGACAAAGAAAAAATGTGGGTCCCGGGCTTCAAGTTTTGAGCTGAAGCTTCATAGTATGATTGCAATTAGGAACATAAGTTGAAATATGTTTTTTGCTCTCTTTTCGGGACAGTGCGGACAACTCTCTGAACTTCCGTGGAGAGAAGGATACGGGTGAAGGAACCAGTCTGCCCTCCCCACACTCAGGCTGCTGATTGACGGAGCTTGTCCCTTTGAGGGGTCACTCCCAAGGGTGTCAGAGCCAGGATTACGGCAGACTGCTACCGGTAATAAGCGTTCAGTTTCGGTCTCCGTGTAACAGACTCGTCCGTGTATTCAGGAAATGGCAGCCGGGAGGGTAGATCGTCCAGAAGAGGGGGCCAAAGTCTTGCAAAAATGCCAGGAGCTCTGTCGTGAATCAAGGCCACGAAAGGCAGAGGCTTGCTCCGGGGACTCGAGCGAGCTGGCCTCTCTCGTGCTCGTGGGTCCCTGCTGGTCTGATGCCCGACGCTCAGCCGGAGCCCAGTGCCTCCCTGTGAAGCAATCACTCAGGACCCAGGGACCCTGGGACCCTACACCTCATCATTTAAGGACTCTTGGGCCCACCAGGATAGCATTAATTATGAATACCTGCTTTGTTTGTTTTTCTGTGTTTGGTTTTTGGTTACCCGTAAAAGGAATGCTTGACACTTTGAAAATTCCAAACAGAAATTCGTAGTGTCGAAAGCTCAAAATCTCCTTCTCTCTCCATAGACATGAATACTAGCACCAGTCGGCCCAATAGATTTTTAAACATGACATATTTATAGTCTTTGTTTGAATGGCTCCCATTCTCCATTGGTTGGGGACTTGTGTGTTGACACGCTCAGAGACGTCTCCGTGTACCGCCCCGCCCATGCATCCTGTTTCCACATGGGATCGTTTGATTACAGGATTCTGGCCATGGGATGTGGAAAATTGGGAAGGAGAAATGGACCCAAAGGCTGATGGGAAAAAGAACCAAAACGAATCCCGGTTCTCGGGACAATAAAATGCGACAATAAAAACAGCCCCTTTTGAAGAACTCTTGTGACCACAACACCAGCCAGGTTGCGGGCAGAGGGTTGGCAAAGCCCTCTCTCCTTCTCCAAGGGCACACTTGACCTCATGTTGACTTTCTAGCTCTGAAGGGGGCTGTCAGCCGTGCCGCTGGGCAAATGTGATTGTGGTAAAAATAACCCGATGGGCAAGTTGCACCTGAGGACACCTCCATGGGAGCTGAGTTGGAATAACTAAAGCACTGCCCCACCTGATGCAATTGTTAGGGGCCGAGTTGTGTCCCCCTGCCCCCCAAATTCATATGTTAAAGTCCAACCCCACTACCTCAGGACGTTACTGTATTTGGAGATAAGGTCATTACAGAGGTGACTAAATTAAAATGAGGTCATGAGGGTGGCCCCACTCCAATCTGACTGGTGCCCATATAAGAAGAAGAGATCAGGGGGCACCTGGGTGGCTCAGCTGGTTAAGCAGCCAACTTCAGCTCAGGTCACGATCGCGAGGTTCATGGGTTTGAGCCCCACGTTGGTCTCTGGGCTGACAGCTCAGAGCCTGGAGCCTGCTTCGGATTCTGTGTCTCCCTCTCTCTCCACCCCTCCCCCACTCGCGCTCTGTCCCTCTCTGTCTCTCAAAAATAAATACAAATTAAAAAAAGAAAAAAAGGAAGAAGAGATCAGGACACAGGCACGCACAGGAACAGGACAATACGTGAGGTGGGGGACGGCCATCTACACACGAAGGAAAGAGGCCCCCCGGGAACCAGCCGTGCCCACACCTCGATCGCGGCCTTCCAGCCTCCAGAACTGCGACAAAACAAAGGTATGTCGTTGAAACTGCCCAGTGCCTGGTGTTTCGTGATGGCGGCCCCAGTGGATTAAGGCAGCACCCGTCTCCAGGAGCCCAGTCCCCGTTCTAAAAAGCGTTGTCCGTGAGTTATTTTGTGCAGACCCTGACAAGCCCAACAGAGAATGCCAGCAGCTTCCGGCGAAAGGTGAGCCTGTGCAGCCCCCCTGATCTCACCTTTCGCCAGGTGACAGATCTCACCTGTCACCTGCGTGACAGGTCTTGGTCTAGCATCTCTGAGTCCAGCTCCCCTGGCTGAGCCGATGCCTGCAGAGAGGTCGACCCTAACGGCTCATCTGCTGACTTTGCCTGCAAGCGGGTTGGAGTGCGGTTCTGAGTTTCAGGCTGTGATCTGAGCTCTGTCTGTATTCGGCACGGCGACTCTAACCACTAAGCGTGTAGCTGAGACGCTGGGCAGGCAGGGTTTGTGATGTTGCATCAGTGCTGAGAGGAGAGGGACCCTCTGAGTGCACCTGCCACCGTCCCTTCTCTTCTGCCTCTGTGGGAGCCAGTTTCCGAGTAAACAAGGGTCTGCGGTCAATTGCTGGGCTTCTCGCTGGATCTCACATTGCTTCGCTGGTGCCATCTTTGCGTTTAGGTTAATACAAACTAACATGTTTTGGATCATTTTAATTTATACATGAGTACCGGCTCAGTGTCTGTCACAGAACCACAGTGAGAGTCTTCCGTTCTGGAAATTGCTTATAGCAACTCAGGCCAGGCTCGAATGCTGTGCTTTGCGCATTGTAGCATCGCCTTTTCAGCAACCCCCTCCCTCAGGCGAACTCCCGCTCCTGCTATGTGTCTCATCACAGAATCCACCTCCCCTGGGAAGCCCTCCGTGCCTCCACCCGGGCTCGATTTGATGGCAAATCATTGACATCATTTTTGTAACATCTCTCTTCTTATCTCTGCAGGATTTTCTTCGGGACCTTCATGAACTTCATGAAAACGGTTTGGTAATTTCATTAAAAGGGAAACACTCTACGATCATATGCTTTGACATTCGCTCTTACGTGCATCCAGGCAAAGGGTTGCGTGTGGTGTTCTTAGGAGCTTTAATTGTCCTAGTCAAAAACAAGAGGCAATGCAGATTTCCATCAACAGGTGAGTGGGGACAAAGTGTGGCCTGTCCGCACAGTGAAAGGCTACTAACCAACCAAAGGGACGATCTGATGTGTGCAGAAGCATGGAGACTTCTTGGGCACCTTTGGATGAGCAAAAGAAGCCGGACACAGAAGAATTGATGGCACGTGATTCCATTTATATGCAATTCTAGAAGAGGCGACTCTAACTTGTAGCACAGAAAAAGCAAAGGTCACTTAGGGCTGGGGGACAGGCAAGGGTGGCTGCTGGGATGGGGGTGGGGGGTCACTAGTGGAATATCCTGGCCTCAGAGGTGGCTCCAAAGAGGTTAGCCTAGTGTCCAAATCAATGTCCATGGGGGTAGGCAGGTCAAGATTGGATCTGGATTGGTTTTGCAACCCAGGGTGGCTGCATTATAGGGGATGGGACCTCTGGGCGGTGCAAAGACTGCTAGAAAATGTGGTGGGGGACAGCGTCCCCTGAGACGGTGGCTGGTGTTAAAGGCACTGGGGAGGAAGCTGGTTAGTCAATTACGGGGACATGAGCCGAGTGAATCCGGGAGGGTGAAGGACCTCGATTCCCCAAACGGAAGACGTAGAAAGACCAGGGATCCAAAACATGAAATCTCTCCTACAGATGAAATCAGCATGGCAGCCATGGGAGGCAGGCTCTGAAGTGTAGGGCACAGAAAGGCTGTCCCAGATGGGGGCTCGCAGGCAGGGGGCTAGTGGGGCACACGGATACATCCGAGCTCAGTTAGATCTGGCTCAGGGAATGGGTGAGGTAGGCTGCCCTGGCCTCCAGGACTCACTCGGGAGGTTGGCGGGCAGGATGGACCCGACACGTTAGTGGCCCCGCCCATTTCAGTGTCTCCCTGCAGATTTCCATATCCTCTGGCAATACCAGGATGCAGGAAGATGGGCTTATGTCCCCCAACTCTTTTCCCTTGTCACTAGGGAGGTAGCGACGTTAATTAGCTGAGAAATGACTCAGAGGCAGAGAAGGAAGATCAAAGTCAAAAGAGAAGCAGGGGTGTGAGGGACCCCAGTGTGAGGGAGCCCTTAAGCTAGCACATACACGGAAAGCGTGAAAAGCCACACCAGTGTGGGAGCAGGTCATGTCACCATCACGTCACCGTGAAGCTGTGGGTCTTCAGGAGTCGTTTGCACACATCTGACGGGGTCAGCTTGATTTGAAACACTGCGCGCACCAAGACCGGCTGCAGTGATTGGAGTGGAAAATCATCACCGAGCAGAGGACAAGCCGCTGGCACCCGAGGAAAGTCAGCATGACACCATTTCAGGGACTGCAGCTGGCCGCCACAGAGGACTCGCTCCTTCCCGTGTACAGCTGGTGATGTGGGCTCAGACACGTTAGAAAGGCTTAAGCTAAACCAGCCCTGATTTATTTTTCACATTCACCGTGTTACTTACAACTGACTGTATTTTAAAAGCAAAGCAAATCAGAGCACAACGCTAACAGAACCATTTATTATGAACGGCTACTTACTGGATCAAATTAAAGCATTTGGTTTGTTTTGCCCAAAACACTGCTGTTCAAATTTGTTGAACGATCAACCCCTATCTCCTATTTCTTCTAGCCTGTTCCCT
The DNA here is from genome assembly GCF_028018385.1 of Neofelis nebulosa. Taxonomy (NCBI): domain Eukaryota; kingdom Metazoa; phylum Chordata; class Mammalia; order Carnivora; family Felidae; genus Neofelis; species Neofelis nebulosa. The sequence goes on along the minus strand of NC_080793.1, from coordinate 90,494,341 downwards.
GGTGGACCTTCCCCCTCTTTGATATGGAAGAAGTCCTGCCACAATTTGTTTATGAGACAGGCTTTACCTGCACAGGATCAGATGGAGGTCAGCCAGCAGGGATGTGCTTGGAGACGGGGAAACTTTCCCAGGTGGAGACAGGTTGGCCTGGAGAGCCAGTTCATAATTTGAATAGACGCTCTGTTTCTCTTTTCTTTTTCTTTTTTTAAAGTTTATTTATTTGTTTTGAGAAAGAGAGAGTGAGCACAAGCAGGGGAGGGAGTTGAGAGAGAGAGAGAGGGAGAGAGAGAGAGAATCCCAATCAGGCTCCGCACTGTCCACATAGAGTCTGATGCGGGACTCGAACCCACAAACCATGAGATCATGACCTGAGCTGAAATGAAGAGTCGGATGCTTAACCAGCTAAGCCACCCAGGTGCCCCGTAGACGCTCTGTTTCTAACCCACATTTCCTTTTCCCTCCAAGGTCACGTTGCTGTGAGACCTGACCGCGAAGCTCACTATTATGTGCGGCCTTGACCTTGGGTTAAAGCCAGAGGGCCCCAGATGTCCTCAACACATGCTCCCCCCAACTCTGCCCCCACAGGTAGGGTCCCCCAGCCCAGCAGCCCTGCCGATCCCCGGGGCCAGGTGCCCCCCCCCCCCCCCCCCCCCCCCGCCGGGCTGTGAGTACACGCGACTAGTAAATTACCGTAATCTCATCTGTCCTGTGTCGGGGGCTTTGTGTTCAGCCCTCCCGGGAAAGCGAGGCGGGATGAATGGGGGCAGTTGAAGAGTCACGCTCACAGCGCACGTCTCAGTGACTTCTTGTTCCTTCGCGCACGGTGAGCGTCAGCAGGGAGACACCAGCTCGGGGCAGTGACCGTGCAGCTGTCACTGGGCACCGGTCCCCCCCGCCTCTTGCTCCTGTCTCACGAACTCACCTCCTCTCAGGGCTGGCGGCTGCCTCTCCACCCTCACTCTGGGCTTACGAACACCTCTCCGCTTCCCTTCGGCCATGTGCCCTCTTCCCAGAGCGCCCCCATTCTCACAAGCTGGCTGGCATTCTGCCGCTTCTGGGTTTATCAGTCTATACCTTCAGCGAAGCTCCCGTTTCGGGTCCCCAGCTGACTACGGGATGCGTCTGTGTTCACCACCAGGCATCTCTTCAAACTAAACAAGCCTGGACCCCAGTCAGCACCGTTGTCCTCGCTGATGCCCTGGCCCACCCCCCGGCAGAGGGACGACTCCCCCTGCTTCCCTTTTCCGGCCCTTCCACACCCTCCGCTCCTGTTGGGGTTTCCGCCCCGGGAAAGGTGGTTCATCGAGCAAACTGGAGACGCAGCATTTATCTGACTCCCAGCGGGCGTCATCCTCCATCCACCTGGGGGGTGAATGAGGTCCCTGTCCTCAGCGCGAGGCTTCGGAGTAACCAGGGAGGCAGAAGGGAGGCAGCATCCAAGCAGCGCTGTCTGCGTTGCTCGGACGGGGCAGGTGTAGGTGCAGGAAGGTGGTCGGCTCGGCGAAGGCCAAACCGTGAGATGGTTTGGCTTGTTTTCAAGCTCTCAGCTGTCGCCATGTTAGGACCCCTGAGGTCAGAGCTCGGCTTTCGTTTAGGCGAGCCTTTCGGACTCCCGCAGTTGTGTGTTGCCGAAGCGTAGACGGGAGGCGCACACGGTGGCAGCTGGAGCATGCCGGACCTGATGGCCGCCAGGCGGCTTGTTGAGGGGCTTCAGACTCAGATGTGGACGCTAATTCCGATGTGTGGTTTCCGGCCCCCTTCCGCCACCCCCCCCCCCCCCAGCCCTGCCCTGACACCAAGCAAATGAACTGAATTCTGACAGCATCGACCTGGAGACAACAGCAGATCCTGCAGGGGAAGGACTCAATCCTGCAGAACTGGCCCTTGCCCCACATCAGATGTCAGTCCTGAGTCCAGGTTTTCACCTGTGCCTCCGATTGCTTCTGGCTGCAGGTTGGTTCCCTTGATCCTGTCCCCCACCCCAACCCTGGGCTTGATGAATTTGCCAGAGAGTCTCACAGAACTCGGAGGAACATTTTACTTACTGGAGTACAGGTTTATTGTAAAAGGATATAACTCAGGAACAGACAGAGGAAAGAGATGGCCAGGGCCTGCTTCCATACACCTCCAGAGTCCAGCTTTCCAAACCTCTTACTCCCAACCCCCTTCCTTTGGGGTTTTATTTATATATTTATTTATTTACTTATTTATTTTTGCCATCACCATTTCCTGAAATAACACTCTTCTCAAAGTTACTTGGAGAAAACGCTCCTAGCCATCCTAGATAGAGGTTTTTAACGCTTACCTTCGTGCATTACAGAATGTCAAACACGTCTCTTCACGTAAAAAAAAAAAATACTGCTTACTTTGTACTATGTGGCGAGCGCTTTTAAAATATTGTGATTCCAAGTGTTTATAAACACTTCTCCAAATGCATTACAGATGATCTATCACTTCCGCTCCCTGTGAAAACAACACTTCTGGGTTTTTATGGAGGCTTCATTACACAGGCACGATTGGCCACATCATTGGCCACGGGTGATGGACTCGACTTCCAGCCCCTCTTCCCCGCTCCGGGTTCAGGGGCTGGGGCTCAGAGTTCCGATCTTCTAGCCACGGAGCGGTTTTCCCTGGCAACCGGCGCTCACCCTTCCGTGCTTTCTAAAAGTCGTCGCGTTAACGTAAACTCAGGGGTGGTCGAAAGGGGTTTGTTATCAATATCAAGACACCTTTACTGCTCTCATCACTTAGGAAATTTCTAGGGTCTTACGAGCTTTGTGCCAGAAATGGGGACAAAGACCCAATAGATATAATATATAATATACAACATAATATTCATACAAATATACAATACATTAATATAATAAAATATTGTAATGATATATAAAAGGCTTTCTGCACACTTCAAGCATGCAGCAAACAGCTCACTGACCTTGTTAAGCTACTGGAGCCTTTGGTTTGTGCTTTTGTTTTGCCGTCTGGTATTAACCATCCCGCCCTGGTGTCATCTTAACTATGACTCCCGCGGCCGGCGTCCCGACTTCCCTATCTCACGCTGCGTTTGCGTTTTGTGTTCGTGAACACTGTTCCTCTGACGCAGGTTCCTTTCGGAAGTGCTACCTACATTCTGGTACAAAGGAATTCTGCGTCAGCTGAACAGGCCCTGACTTGTTCCTTTTCTAAAACTCACTCTTGTGCCAAGGCCCCATTGATCATCGCAAAAGTAGAACGCAAGGTCCCGGTTGAACACCTGTCACTTAATCTCTTTCAAAACCCAATGAGGAGAAACCAAACCATGTGGTAAGATGAGCCAGGCTTGGCTCTGAGCAAATTGGCAGTCGCTTAAAAAATGATTTGGGCTTGAACTGGGGGCATGAGGGAAACACACTGGGAGGCTCATTTTTCCTGCCTCAGCCTTGGTTTCCGAGGTGATGTTGCCTCTTTTGGCTAAAACCAAATAATTCGTGGTAACTTATGCTATTTTCAAAGAAAAAAAAACACAACTGCAAGATACCTTCTTCTCGAAGTGGTTTTTGAAACAGGAGCCTGCGTTCCTATGATCTGTACCTAAAGACAGAGAACCTGGAGGGCTGAGGGTAGAGTTTGCAACCCTGGGAAGTCCATTCGAACACAGTTGTCTGCCTCCTATCAGACCTGGTTAGCCCAAGGCATTCCTGTGCCTTTCCATCTATTACTGGCCCAGGAAAACAGACATTTTTATTTATTTATTTGGAGGATGTGGGAGGGAGTAGGGAGACAGGGAGAGAGAGAATCCCAAGCACACTCCACAGTGTCAGCGCAGAGCCCGATGTGTGGCTCGAGCTCCCGTACCATGAGATCGTGACCCGAGCTGAAGTCGCATGCTTAACCGACTGAGCCACCCAGGCGCCCCAAGGCTCAGCGATTTGTAAACACAGTTCAAGTCTGTGAAGGAGGTAAACTCAAAACTAGGGGAAAACCACTGTGTGCTTCCTCGTGGATTCCTGGATTGCATGGTTGACTCAGTTCGACGCATCCACAAATTATTCACGTTTTTGGATAGTATTATGACCTCATTTCAGTTCAGTGCAACACTCGTGTCTTGAGTTGGTGAACGTAGGGGAAGGTGAAGAGGGCTGAACGGAGTCAGGCTTCAGAGCCCAGCTGCGGGGCCCAGTGTGGAATCTTGGCCTCACACTTCGCCTCTTGAATTACCAGTGCTGCATTTCTTCATGCGTAAAGTGGGGTAACAATACTTCCTGCTTCATAGGTTTACAAAGAAGATTAGAAGGTGTCTGTAAAGCGCTTGGGACTTGCCTGTGTGTCTGGAAACCCTTTGTAAAGGTTAGTCAACAAGATGAACATGATCCCCCCGGCCAACTGTCCAAGCTTTTCCGGACGACTCCATGTTGGAAAGTTAGGAGTTCCTCCGCAAAGTAAAGCACTTCAGTTATTGACAAACGCACAGACCCAGGAAAGGGATAAGACAGAGCCTTGCTGACAGAGCTCCCGCGTGCTCCTTGCACCATGATGCTGGAAGATCTGCGTATTTTCTGTGGACAAGCTGGAAAGAAAAGAAACTGGGGCTGGGAGGACATGAGGAGGTGCCAGACCGTTGGCTGCAAGCCTGCAAAGGGCAGCAAGGTGGGAGGGGTGGTGCTGCTGAACAGGAAGGTCCCCCGGGGGCTGAGGAAGCACAGCAAGGAAACGTGGTGCGTCCTCAAGCCCTGAGCTCCTGTCTCAGGTCTCCGGTCACACTTGTCAGCCCCCTTCAGAGAGGGGACTCCCACTCTGGGTGGATGACGATGTCTCCACTTCTTTCCAGTTCTGAGGCTGTAACTCCAAGCGATCCAGTCTTGTCATAACACACCTTGTTTTCCTCTTTCCCCGGAGTGTTGGAGGTCCTGCTTAATGAGGGCCCAACTAGGAGACAGAAACCAGCTCAAATTTATTTTTTATTTATTTATTTATTTATTTATTTATTTATTTATTTATTTATTTTGTTATTTATCTTGAGAGGCAGAGAGAGAGGGAGAGAGAGAGAAAATCCCAAGCAGTTTCGCACTGTCAGCACAGAGCCTGACTCTGGGCTTCATGAAATGAATCATGAGATCACGACCTGAGCTGAAACCAAGGGTCAGATGCCTAACCGACTGACTCACCCAGGTGCCCCTCAACTTTAAAGCAGAAGGACTTTGGGGCATCTGGCTGGCTCAGTCAGTAGAGCGTGCGACTCTTGATCTCCGGGTTGTGGGTTTGAGCCCCACGTTGGGGGTAGAGTTTCCTAAGCAAAAAAGAAGTAAAACAGAGGGACTTTAAGTTATTGGGTAAGATGACAGTATTGTGTGTGATTCCCCAAACAAAACAAAAGCCAACATACGGCATGAGGTCCAGAAGACAAATTTTGTCAACGTGCCAAGGGATAGGGTACATGTGAATAAGAGAGGAGCTGATGGGCCAGATGGAAAACTAAGGCCATCTACAGATGGGTACCTGGGGATTGCCATACCCACATCATAGGGCCCCGGCAGGAGGGAGTGTTCCCTGGCTTCCAGGAAGCAGGGGCCGTGGCCAGGAGCTGGTGCCACGAATGGACCTATTTCCCCAGGACCCAGAGCAGCACGATAGTCAAGAGCAGAGGACCAGGCTTCTCCTTTCCTTCTGCTTCCCAATTTCCCACCAATGCGTCCCCTGGTAGAACCATCCAGAAACCAACCCTGGGTGCTGGGAAATGCAGCCTGCAGGAGCCAGTCCCCTGCCATACAGAGGAAGAGCAGAGAAAGTTGCGGAATGACCGGAGGGCAGTCTGGCCGAGGACTGGCACAGTCTACCTACGTCAGCTTGTGGCCGCCAAAAATACGCCAGGATCAGTCAACCACCAGCTCTCAGGGAAGACAAGAAGTACTCTGTACTCACGGATTGGCCAGAGACCTGCGTGGGTAGGCTGGGCTCGGCTGGGTAGTTCAAGCTCTGATGGACCACTCGTGTGCCTTGATGTCTCCTCCAAGAATCTAGTACCTTCTTTTGACGAGCGGGCAGCTCTGGGTGTGTTCTTTGCCTGGCAATCGCAGAGACACGAGAGGGCAAGCTAAAATGGGGGACCCCGTGAGTCCATACTGAGAAGAGACATACTCACTCTTCTCCCAAAACAAGTCACCTGGCTGAGCCCACTGTCAGAGGACGGGAAGTACATGCCACCTTTCGTGGGTGGAAAAGGACAAAGGGCATGGACACAAAGAGGGTTGAAGAATTGGGGCCAACAATTCCATCCAGAAGACTTCTTTCGTAGTGCAAGATTACAACACGCTTAGGTCAAATCACCAATGCGTGGTCACTACTGCGAAGCATGAACGTAACTGCCAACATCAGCCATCGGTCAAGGGATAACCTTTACCACAACCTTTCAACACCAAACCTGGTGTTGCTTTCGACCTCACTCTTTTGGGGCTAGGTATGAGCTTTGCAATTTCCCCCGCACTCTGCACCAACCCATCACCGAAAACCAGGACTTTTTGCATCCCGGGGAGGGATGCAGGGCTCTCCGTGCTAAGACGAGGACAGTCTCAGGCACCCGGACCAATGGCGCCTGATCCGCTTGCCAAAATAAATAAATAAATAAATAAATAAATAAATAAATAAAGGACAGACCCTTTTGCCTCAAAATGACCACCACGACTTTTGCTCATCAAGTGGGCAACTCTTATACCTTGGAAATAAAAATTAGGAATTAAGTCAGGATGGCAGATGAGCCCTATCCACAGGCACCGCCTAGAGACGCAAAAATGTGCTCGCAAAACTAGGGGTGCAAAAGGACATCGTCCAGCTGACCTTCTCGGAAGATCTCCAACGCTCCCCGCACGTGAAGTTGGAGCACCCTGGGCTCGCATCACAATTCATTAGTTCTGATCTTCGATATTTGGAAGCTGTGATCATTTGCACCAGGTTAAGGAAATTAACCTTGTGATCAATACTGCAATGGGAATAGTTTACCTAACCAGAATCCAAATATTTTAGCCCTGTAGAAGCATTCAGCGCACGTCGATGCGTATTAATTATGGACCATTTACTATTATTCTTTAAAGAGTGGCCTTTGTGGAGAAGTGCAATTGCTTAGTCGAAGTTAATGTGGGTGTCTGAAATAAACCGTTTATTTGGAGACATCCATTCACATCAGGCTTTCCCACGCCAGGCTGGTAGGAACTCTCTCCCCAGTGAGCCCCAGCACTAAGGGGCTGGGGCTCACCTAAACCACGGGTTTGGAGATCCGCTCTGCCCCATGAGAGAAAATGCCACGAGTAAGTCACTGCCGTGTTCCCGCGGAGTCTCACGGAAAGGAGGCCCTCACGTGTCCCTCCTCATGGATTCCAAGTTTCTTCCTTGTCACCCTGGTTTTACTTTTGGGGGGCATATGAGTAAGTTACTACACTTTCCCGTCTCCCGACCACCGATGAATGACGTGCTGGGGATGTCAGATCTGAGCCTTTAAAAAAGTGGCTCATTTATTTTTTTTTTTTTATTATCAATACAGGCTCCTGCTTTAAATTTTTGAAAGGATGGGAGCGTGAAATAAAGAAAACGGTTCGTTGCAATCATCCTTTTCCCAAGCACCATCCACACACGATAACATTAAAAAAATATATTTATTGATTTTGGAGAGAGCTCAATCAGGGGAGGGGCAGAGGGAGGGGACAAAAGAATCCAAATCGGGCTCTGCGCTGACAGGCTGTCCGCACAGGGCCCAACGCGGGGCTCAAACCCACGAACTGTGAAATCACGACCTGAGCCGAAGTCGGACGCTCAACTGACTGAGCCACCCAGGCGCCATGTCACAATAGCATTTTTTTTTTAAATAAACGTTTGTTTTGGAATAATTTCCATTTATCAGAAAGTGGCAAAGATGGTGCCCAGTTTCCCCTGCCGTTGACAGCTTCCCACAGACCAAACAATTGACATCGGTCGGTGATCACGCTTAAAGACATGAAGCTCAAGCTTAATTTTCTTATGTGTTCGTTTGTCTTGCGTCTGAGCGCAGCTGATCACAGCGTTACCTTAGTTTCAGCTGTGACATAACACACTGACCCTGCACCTGTATGTCGGGACTCTTTATTAAAAATTTTTTTTATTTTTGAGAGAGAGAGACAGAGACAGAGTGTGAGGCGGGGAGGGACAGGGATTGATGGAGACACGGAATCCGAAGCAGGGTCCCAGCAGCACAGAGCCCGATGCAGGGCTCGAACCCATGAACCGTGAGATCATGACCGGAGCCAGAGTCAGATGCTTAACTGAGTGAACCACCCAGGCGCCCCTACCCTCCCAGGACTCTTGACGACTACAGGCAAATTCCCTTCCGGTAGAGTTCTCTTTTTCAGTTTATTCCTTTTTACTTCCATAGTCACCAGTGCTTGTGAGCAGCCTGGAGTCCTGTGGGTGTTCTGTGTCTTTTCACTGTTACTGATCAAAGAAAAAATACTCTCCATAGTTGTAATTATTTTACCTTTTTGAAACTTGATACGTTTTTTTAAAAGTTTATTTATTTTTGAGAGAGAGAGAGAGAGAGAGAGAGAATCCCAAGAAGGCTCCACACTGTCAGCACGGAGCCCAGTGTGGGGCTCCAATTCGCAAATTGTGAGATCATGACCTGAGCCGAAACCAGAAGTCGGATGCTTAACCAACTCCACCCCCCAGGCGCTCCTGAAACGTAATATTTTTAAATATACATTGTCATCTTTATTGCAGATTTTGGGGGGTGTCTTTTTCTGACCATTTATGTATTGGCATTATTATACTTGTTAATTGATTGGAATGGACTTTTGACGTGTACTGACTTTCATTCCTTGCTTTCCGCTACTTTTGGGAAAATCCTGGGTGTGTCTTGAGTTTTGCTCCTTTCTGAGCGGCTGACGCCGTTCCCCACTGGGGGGGAGTCGGGGATGGTGCCTGCAAGTTTGTGCTCCAACAGCTGACTGACACATTTGTCCTTGGGCAGCCCCTGTCCCTTTTCCTGGGGGGACCGTGGATCTCCACGCTCAGAGGGCAGGGCCATCCTGCGAGCCACCGGATCTCCTCCCCTTCGGAGGGAGAGCCCACTGCTCGGCACAGCTCAGCCCAGGCTGGGCCCCCACGCGACATCTACTGGGGCCGGTCTTTCCTCAATGCTACCCGCGTGCCGCCCCGGGCTCCGTGTCACTGCCCGGCACGCATCGGTACAGCCTACGAGGAGGGGACACTCATGCCAGTTATCCAGTGAGTGACTGTGAGAGTGTTCTTAAAGCCACACCCGCCCTCCTTCCCCTCCCGGCTCCTGCACCCCCGAAACGGACCACAGTGATAGCTGGTCACATCACTGGCTTGGCCGCTGGAACTCAAATTGCTCGTCAACGTTCACGCGTGATTTTGACAAGATCGGAAACAGCTTGTGCCTCGATGCATAGCTCGTGTTGTAGTGCCCCGGTGTGCCAGTAACACTCAAATGGACACGGGTACCAGGAAGTTTTCTTTCTTTGTCTCTGACTTTGTCCTACTTAAAATGAAGCCTTCCCTCCACCCCCCAAAAATGTTACGTTGCATTTCCTCTGTTTCTTCGCCTTTTCTCATCGTGATATTTTCTTTTTATTAAAAATTTTTTTAATATTATTTATTTATTTATGTTTTTGAGACAGAGAGAGAGAGAGTGGGAAAGGGTCAGAGGATCTGAGGCAGCCTCTGCCATGCCCGACGCAGGGCTCGAACTCACGAACCATGAGATCATGACCTGAGCTGAAGCCGGACGCTCAACCAACTGAGCCACCCAGGCGCCCCCCATCGTGGTAGTTTCTACCTGGTACCAGTCTCACTGTCCTGGAGCTTAGAAGCGACCAACTGACAAGAAGGGGCCATGGGCCAAGGGACAAGTAAGCTATGTTTTTAGTTGGCAAACGTGTTGACTTTGATGCAATTTGCAGAATCTGGGGCTTGAAGCTGTGATTTTGGTGTGTGTGTAAATGCTGGCTTCCTGCGCACATCTTGACGGCAGTAATGACCCTGGCTGTCTGGGAGGGAGGGCTCTAGCTAATGGGCAGGTGCCCCTCGAATGGCATTCTCTCCTGGTAAACGCACCGAATAAAGTGTGTCTGCAATTCACCACCACTCTCCCTGCGTCTCAAATGGACCAATGAATACATTTGTGTCTTTCCTGCGTTAGTCTGATTTACCTCCTAAGAGATTGTAAAAAGTAATTTTCGTGTAGATTTATTTTCTTCTCACCCTTAAGTAATGAAGACTGATTTTCCTCTCCCCGCCCCCCCCCCACCCCACCCCCAACTCCAGTGAGGATATGCATTGCCCGGAGTTGAGCAAGCCGATCCCACAGGCCTGGGGGGGAAGCGCATTATTAAAATAACAACATGTGGTACACACAAGAGTGAGGACGTATATTCTTGTTAAACCTCCGTGCTCCAGAGGAAGAGTCAGCGTGGAAAGTCAGCTTGCCAGGGGAATATCTACCCGGCCCAGCGTGGCCGTAGGTGCGGAATTACGAGAGAAAATTTCTTTCTTGGCCGGTGGTCCAGGCTGGCTTCGAGGAAGGGCAGAACATGGAATGAGCTAGGATCACCTGGCCATCCCAGACGAAAAGATTCACGGGCTCAGATCTCCCCAAAGACACTCTCCTGCCGAAACCCTTCCGGGCTGTGACGCTCATCTGTCTACAGGTTTAGATGGGCAGGGGCTATGGACTGAATGTTTTGCCCCTCCCCCACCCCAGTTCATATGTGGAAGCCTTAATGCCCAGGGCAGTGATATTCTTTGGGAGGTTTTTAGGGTTAGATCAGGTCCTAGGGGTGGACCCCTCATGACAGGATCAATGGCCTTACAAAGGCGAAAGAGACAAGAGTGTCTATTCCCCATGTAAGGATACAGCGAGGAGACAGCAGTCCCTGAACCGGGCAGTGGGCTCTCACCAGACACCAGACCCGTTAACACCTTGATCTCGGGACTCCCAACTTCCAGAACTGTGATAGTTAAGAGTTTGCCGTATAAGCCACCAGTTTATGGTACTTTGTTACAGCCTGAACTAAGACAGCCGGGATTTTCGTGTCCACTTAGATGTTTTGCCCCCCGATTGCATACATTGACTCCTGGCGAATGACGGTCACTTATTAAGTCCTCGCAGGGCTGACAGCCAGCCTCCTGGGGCTTGTAGAGATTACCCCTGCTCCAATTCAACGCCCCTCTTCAAAAGTAAGTGAATAAGGCCTCTCCACTAAAATATAGAGTGTAATACTTTGTGGTCTTGTTACCACTGAGTTTTCTGTCTCTGCCCAGTGTCCACACGGTCGTGTTGGCAGAGGACAGAGGCCAGCGCTCAATGCGCAGGGAACCCGTCCCAAAGCTGCAGTCTGTCCCTCCTCCCTGCACATTAGGTTCCTGCTTAAATAACTCTCCAGCTCCACAAATCCAGTAGTGAAGGAAATGCATTTGACTGGAAATGCATTTCATGAAAAGCAAGAGGGGCTGGGGGAGGGGCGCCTGGGTGCTCCAGTGGGTCGAGGGTCCAGCTCTTGATTTTGGCTCAGGTCAAGATCTCATGGCTCATGGGATCAAGCCCCCTGTCTGGCTTTGTGCTGACAGTGAGGAGCCTGCTTGGGATTCTCTCTCTCTCTCTCTCTCTCTCTCTCTCTCTCTCTCTCTCTCCTCTCTTTCTCTCTCTGCCCCTCCCCTCCTCAAAATTAATAAACCTTGAAAAAAAGATGGGAGGGCTGGGGGTTATTTTTTAATTAGTTAAGCTGCCTGTGGATAAATACCACTTACGGCATTTCGGCCCAGGTTCCGTTCGTGGTTTCCGATCCAGTACCTTTAAGGACAGCAGACTCGGAGTCACTTAAAACAGCCTGAAGGAGACAGAGGACTTCTGTTATGACAACAGCCCTTCACTGTTTTAACTCCTTCCAAATTCCGTGCTGAAAATCACGGCGTGATCTGAAACAGACATGTTTTTAACGATCTATCAACCAACATTTGGTGAACATAAAAGAATTGTGGGAGGTGTGATGCCCAGTCCTTAGAGTCGTAAACTTTTATGATTTCTGGGAAGTTCACCAAGTGACAATAAATCATACCTTTTTCTCTCTCACATCCGTTTCTTAGTAACCCAATAAACTCAGAATTAGGCATGTTATGGGTTACAATACCTCGTGCGTATTCACAGAATATAACATGGATAGTACATCCTTGGGGGAAGCAGGGACTTCTGCCCCCTTACATCACAAAAAGTCCCATTTAGATGGAGCCATCAAGAGACATAAAGGGAAAAAAAATCTACCCATTTCAGAAACGCGTTCGGGCATTTCTGGTGAAAATCATTTAAGTGCTATGTGGATTTTGCCAAAAGAAAATGGGCTGTGCCTTTTTTCCTAATATTCTCTTTTTTTTAAGTTTATTTATTTATTTTGAGAGAGACAGAGACAGCACAAGAGGGGAAAGAGCAAAGAGAGAGGGAGAGCGAGAACCCCAAGCAGGCTCTGTCCTCAGTGCAGAGCCTGATGAGGGGCTGGAACCCACAAACCATGAGATCACGACCTGAGTCGAAACCAAGAGTTGACGCTTAACCCACTGGGCCACCCAGGTGCCTCCCCCCACCCCTTTTTTGAATGTTCATTTATTTTTGAGAGAGAGAGGGAGACAGAGGATCCAACATGGGCTCTGAACTGACCGCAGAGAGCCCAATGTGGGGCTTGAACTCATGAACCATGGGAGCAAAGCCACCTGAGTCAAAGTCAGATATTTAACTGACTCAGCCACCCAGGCAAAACCGGGCTGTGCTTTCCAAGTTCAGAGAGCACTGACATTAATGAGTTGTCATCATATCCAGCATGGCAATGATAGGTCGTTGCTATTCTCCGAAGAGTAAATGTGTCCGGAAGGGGAGATAACCCAGTGTTTGACCGAATAACCAAAATGAAAAGAAAACAACCAGACCAGCAAGCTGCCAGGCTGGAGATCACGCCTTCGCCACCAGAGAGCTGTCTTCACCCTGGGGTATTGCAACTCGTAATTTAACGGACACAAATATTTCTGATGCACTTTAAGATTGCTCGTGACCAAAGTGAACAAAGAGACAAAAATCATAAAACGTGCCGAAAGCTTTTAAACAGCCTGAATTATTAAATCTTCAGCAGTAGTCAGACCTTTTCTTTTTGTTGTTTTTTTCTTGCTTTGAGAAATCCCCAAGCCCGCAGGAACCCACTCCACCCAGCACAGCACTGCCTGCTCAGCGGCAGGGCGTCGGGCCATGAAATCTCACTCCGGGACTCCCGGATGGCTGGATATTCAGATGTTTACCCACTGGTGCACCTGTGCTCGCAGAATTCTCCATGCAACATTTCACTTTTCACTTGTTTACTTGTATGTGTTTGCTTTTAAGGGTCTCAAAGGAGCCCAAAGTTTTGGGAGCTCTTGCGGTATTTTAAATGCGTTCTAGAGTATTTAATGATCCTTCACGTAGTGGCAATCATGGGGTAATGAGCACAGGAAGCCATTTGCAAAAATTATACTTTTTCTGCTTTAGGTTTTTAGTGGACTTTCCAAACGTCTAGAAGCCTATTCACAAAACTAGTTTCTCATGAGAATGCATGAGTCTGAAATGGGAGTAAGAACGATTTCCAAAGGAAAGACATCTTTGGAGCAGGATAAAAACACTTGGATACACGTCTATAAACTCGATAGAATGAGGCCACCGTTAAAGGACTGGATTCCTTATCAGCTGTATTTTACAAGAGGTGTTGAGTGTGGGGCGCCTGGGTGGCTCAGTCGGTTGAGCATCTGACTTTGGCTCAGGTCATGATCTCACGGTTCGTGGGTTCCATCCCCACGTCGGGCTCTGTGCTGACAGCTCAGAGCCTGCAGCCTGCTTCGGATTCTGTGTCTCCCTCTTGTTCTGTCCCTGCCCCACTCATGCTCTGTCGTGCTCTCTCTCAAGAATAAATAAACATTTTTTAAAAACACAAGAGACGTTGGGTGTTTCTACGATGAAATGACACAGTGAATGGTCTAGGAACAAAGAAACGGGATCGTGAAAACATAGAAAAAAGTGTAACACTACTATGTGTCAGAAAAGAAAATTAGATTCCTTCGATGTGGAAAATGAAAAATTATTGGGAGCAAATGTCATCATAGTGTCTCTTGCTTTTTCATCATCGGATCAGTCAAAAAGTGAGATAATGTATTTTCTTTTTTTTTTTTTTTTTTTGATTTATTTATTTATTTATTTATTTATTTTTTAATATATGAAATTTACTGTCAAATTGGTTTCCATACAACACCCAGTGCTCATCCCAAAAGGTGCCCTCCTCAATACCCATCACCCACCCTGCCCTCCCTCCCACCCCCCATCAACCCTCAGTTTGTTCTCAGTTTTTAAGAGTCTCTTATGCTTTGGCTCTCTCCCACTCTAACCTCTTTTTTTTTTTTTTCCCTTCCCCTCCCCCATGGGTTTCTGTTACGTTTCTCAGGATCCACATAAGAGTGAAACCATATGGTATCTGTCTTTCTCTGTATGGCTTATTTCACTTAGCATCACACTCTCCAGTTCCATCCACGTTGCTACAAAAGGCCATATTTCATTTTTTCTCATTGCCACGTAGTATTTTCTATCACCAGATGTATTTAGACGAAAGATCTCTCCACGTGCAGGATTTATGCTTTAGTTGAAAAGCTAAACCTGTATTTTCCAAGTTCCCTTTCAGTGCTGGTATTCTGTGATTCTGATGTGGGTCTGGGAAGGGCTCCTAGGTTCCACACTAAGACCCAGAATCCTGAGCACGGTGACATAACCCTGTGTGATCATGCTGTAAGGCACACTTGACCTGAAGACACGGAAATTATCTGGGTTGGTCTCATGCAATCACACGAGCCCTCGAAGGCAGAGACCTTTCTCTGCAGAAGAGAAAGGCAAAAAAAAAAAAAAAAAAAAAAAAAAAAGTCGGAGATTCTAAGCAACGGAAGGATTCGACTCACCATTGCTGGCCTTGTACGTGGAGGATGCCGGGCGAGAAGGAATATGGGTGACCTCCAGACGGCAGCCAGCGAGGTATCGGCGACCTCAGGCCTGCAACCACAAGGAAGCAGATTCTGCCAAGGATCTGAATAAGCCTGGAGGCCGTTTCTTACACTTCGGGGTAAGCACTTTTCCACCAATACCTTGATTTCAGCCCATGAGACCCAGCGCAGAGTCCGGTCAAGCCCTCCTGAGCACCTGACCTACAAAACTAAGGTAACCAATGAATGCTATGTTAGCCACTCAGTGTGTATGCGGTGTTTGTCAATAGAAAACGAATGCAGTTGGCCGTGACGTTTATCAAACTCCTAATTAGTGCCCTTTGAGTGACTTAGCTCTGAAACAGGGGCTATTTATCCATTGTGGGTAATGTCTCATCTATCACGTAGGCGGTCTGGATTTTTGCCTTTGTTTTATCTGCCGCAAGCAAACTCATAGATAACGTATTTTTAAAGAGGGAGAATAAGGCGATCGTGTCGACTGGATTTTTTCTCTAACTCGTTGTGAATTCGGGGTATATTATTTCCATCACAGTCAACACAAGAACAGAAACATGCTAATGCATAATCCTCCGAGATTTAGTTCTGTCTGAAATGACAAAGGACCGTTATTTCTTTGCATAGAGTCGGAGCGTATTCAAACATGCTGAGGTCGTGTGTCACATCGCGGTATCATTCATTTTGGACGTTTGGGGTTGGGATGGCTTATCCAGTTTTTCCTGCCTTCAGTTCACCGACTCTTGATGTGTTGTTCATGCCAGTTGTGAATTGACTCTGCTGTGCGTACCACGATCTTCTAAAAAAAAAAAAAATCAAACCTATTTTAAGGTGTATTCCACCCCCCCCACCCCCCGCCCCCCAGCCCCATTAAGTTTTTACAATGTTCTTGCAAAGTTCCAGCTCGGGTTGTGACTCAGGCCAACTCAGAACCATCAGAGAGTTACTAGCGAGTGACAGGCACAGTGATGCTATTCTGAGTTGGGGACCAACAGCACCATTCAGGGTCTTTGATGCCAATTAAGAGCGAGGCCAAAGATGAGCTGAGCAGGGAGTCTACGTCCTTTCACGGGGTGAGAAGAGGCAGGAAAGAGCTATTTTGATTGAGCGCGAAATATACGATCGTAGGAGGGATCCGTGACCGCATTCGTGTCCCTTCCTTCTCTTATTGCTGCATTTAGTGCAAATTTAACGAGTGTCTGCCCCTTGCCCGACCCGTGTCAGGTGCTGAGATGATGAAAAGTGGTAACAAAGGGAAACCGGGGCTTCAGGAACAGACAAAGTGCCAAGGAAGGTCGCAGAGCGGCCGGAGATGTTCTGAGGGCCCCTGAAGGGGTGGCCACTCGTTCTGACCAGGAGTTGGGGAAGGCATCTGGGATGGCACATTTGAACGTGGTCGTGAAGGATGCAGTGGGAGGGCCCGGGTGGAAGAGGCATTTCAGGAAAGAGGACACAAAGACAGGGGAGTGGTGAGAGAGCAAAACAGGACACCAGGCAGCTAGTGTGCCCAGAGGTGCTTCCAGGGGCTGAGCATAGGATTTCTGGGAAGGACGGTGGACAGAGGGACCAGAGAGACAGGTGGGCCTGGTTCTGTGAGAGTTCGATGGCATTGTAAGAAGACAAGGAGTCCCTGAAAGGTCTGAAACGGGTAATAAAATCCAAATATATTAGCACAGTGCTCACTTCGGCAACATATATCTTCGACACAGAGAAGATTAGCGTGGTCCCTGCCCGAGGACGACACACACATTCATGAAAGGCTCCATATTTTTTCTAAACAAACAAGAAGGAAAACAAAACCAAATGGTAGCACAGCTATAGTCTAAGACGTTTTGGAAGCCATGTTGCTTCCTGCTCCAAACTTCATAAAGAAAATATCAGCCATAGTAAGAGTAAGACGTGGGACAGCATACCTGTGTCTCTTGGATAAATACCTAGTAGTCAACTGCTGGGTGTTAAGGCAGTTATATTTTTAAATTAAAAATAAATAAATTAAATTAAAATAAAAAATAAAATGAAATGTAAAAAAAAGAAGAGTAAAACGTGGGGTGCCTGGGGGGCTCAGTCGGTTAAGCGTCTGACTTCGGCTCAGGTCATGATCTTACGGTTTGTGAGTTTGAGCCCCGCATTGGGCTCTGTGCTGACAGCTCAGAGCCCGGAGCCTGCTTCCCATTCTGTGTCCCCCTCTCTCTCTCTGCTCCTCCACCACTCATGCTCTCTCTCTCTCTCTGTCTGTGTGTGTCTCTCTCTGTCAAAAATAACTAAACATTAAAAAAAAAAAAAGAGTAAAACTTAATGTTCAGAGTCAACAGAGAGTCTCTGGACAGAAGGAGAAGTGCAGGGTCCCTCTGTCCAGGGACATTCCGCCTCTATTTTCTTTTCCTTTCCTCCTTTCCCTCCCATTGGATGATCAATATCCTTATTTTCCCGTTGATTTGGCTCTTTTGGAAATACCCAGCAAAGCTAATTCAAGCTAGGGCTTAGAAGCCCACGAGAGGCCAATGCCAAGAACAGAGACATGACATAAAGTTATAAAAATGTGAGTATTAGGGAACTAGGCAAAGAAGAGAAATAACTCCCACCTGCACAGACCGTCTTTGTGGTCACAACGCTCTCGTGGATGGCCTAGAGACAGCTCCCAGGGCAAGCTGGAGAGACACAGACATGTGAGCCATGGCTTTCTCCTCCAGGGACCGCCTGTAGCCACCTGTCTTCACAACAAAAGTGATGCCAGGCCACCGAGCTCATGTTCTGTCTCCTGTGAACACTCTCTTATCTCTCCAGGGGCGTCTGTTGCCGCTTTAAACTTCTGGAGTACTTTCTGGCTATTCTGCTTTTCCGTAAACAACATTATTTTGTGTTTACGGCACAAATAATTCCTTAGCTTGGGAGCGATAATAACTATATCTTGCACTCTGTGCTTCTCCTGTTTCTATTACTGCTGAGGGGCAAGCGTAAGAAGAGCATGTGTTTGGGCAAAAGTCGAAGAACGTATCAGGGTGGGTTTGCAGCAGCAGAAAATATAACTTAATGATTCAAGGACACACGCAGGTTAGGCGTATAGGTCCTAAGCGGATGGCAGGAAGTCAGCCGCTGCCGAGATCTATCCAGGCTGTTGCGTTACGTTCCTGATTGGCCACAAAAACAAAAGAGTCCGGCCCTTCGGTAGCACCCTCTTCCTTGTAGTTCTGATTTTCTAGAACATTCTCCCGACCTGCACGTCGTCCCCGGTTGTACCGATTTATCGTGATCTATCATTACCAACTGACCTGGATAATTGTTCCTTCTCACCAACGCTTCCCACTCAACAATTATTTGGGAGACAATGGAGCCAATTACTTCACTTCGAACACATTTAAGACAATCAGTAATTTTAGACAGCAAATTAGACAGCGTTTTCTCGCAGTAAGAGTTTGTGATTGAACTACGACTTTTCATTTCATTGGCAAATTCTACGATCCCAGTTCCTGTTCTTTTTAAAGTAAACCGCCAAGGAAACTTTCTGAAAACTAGAGACTCTGGAAAAGAAGCCATTTGCTTCCTTCATGTAGTCTGTCCTCGGTAATGTCTCTTGGGCAGGGATGGAAAATTGCTTTTATTCTTTTTTTTTTTTAATGTTTATTTATTTTTGAGACAGAGAGAGACAGAGCATGAACAGAGGAGGGGCAGAGAGAGAGGGAGACACAGAATCTGAAACAGGCTCCAGGCTCTGAGCTGTCAGCACAGAGCCCGACGTGGGGCTCGAACTCACGGACCGTGAGATCATGACCTGAGCCGAAGTCGGACGCCTAACCGACTGAGCCACCCAGGCGCCCCAACTTTTATTCTTTTTATAACATCTGATTGATTGGTTGTGGCTGCCTGGAGCCTCCTCTCCGCTCTGGGGAGGAGAAGGCAGTGGTTGATTAATCAGGTCTGCCAGGAATGGAAGAGGGGCAACTATGTAAGAACTTTGGATAGTGGGGTCTTTACCATCAGTGCCTGAAAATGTGGCTGCAATCTATTTCTTCTTCTTCTTCTTCTTCTTCTTCTTCTTCTTCTTCTTCTTCTTCGGTTTATTTATTTCTTTTGAGACAGAGAAAGCATGAGTGGGAGGGGGCAGAGAGAGGGAGAGGGAGAATCCCAAGCTGACAGCACAGAGCCCGATGCCGGGATCGATCTCACGAATTGTGAGATCGTGACCTGAGCCCATCAAGAGTCAGACGCTTAACCGACTGAGCCACCCAACTGCCCCCTCAATCTATTTATTCTGTGACCATCCCTGCTTAGAGATTTAGGAGACTATCCTAATATCTAGTGGGAAAAAAAAGGAAAGAAGTGGCATGAACTCAAATCTTAATTTTTTAATAGAAATGTCTTGTATAATAACATTTGGCTAAGTGTAAGACAGCAGTAACCCCTACCATACATGGAGAGAGCACTACATGCCAGAAATTGTTCTAGATGTTTCCCTGTGTCTAGCCATGTGATACATATACTCAGAGATACTGTCTTAAATATTTTCTAAAACACGAGAGACAGAAAAGGTTCAAGGGAGGTTCTTGCAAAATAAACATAGAGAAGCCCTTTTATATCATTATATGATGTGCAGTTTTTATAATCAAAGCAACTCACTGAGAACTTTTCAGGACGGTGATAACTGTAATCATTGTTTTTTTTTTTTTAAGAAAATTTAAGGGGAATTCCAATAAAAATGAATCAGTAGATTCACACATGGAGGACCCCCCTCTGCTCCAAATATACAACTCTGAGGGATAAAATGATAAGAGTATAGCCAAGATAAGTAGGCATGCTCTTCAGCCAAATCCTCAAGGCCGTGGACAGGAAGGGGGGTGGGGAGAGCAGTGAACGAGACCGAAGTCATAGAGTTAATGCTGTCAGGTTGTGGTCATCAGGTTACTGCATGCAGGGAACAGATTCCAAGTGTTTTACGAGACAACGGTAAGCATGTGAAGCCAGGGCTAAAGGGGAGACTTTCCACCCCTGAAACGAGACAGAGGGGCCAGCTGCAATGACAGCTGAACCCATGACTTGTACGGAACAACAGACATGAGCAGCAGGGATTCAGAGACCCCCAAGTTAAACTTACTAAACTCATAAAAAAATCTCATGCTAGAAATAACAGCAAAATTAATACCAGAGGATTCGCTGAAGGCATAGGATTTAAATTTATAGAACAGTTTGACAAACATTTTAACATTAGGAGGCATAAGAGCCTCCAGAAGATAAATAACACAGTAATATCCATTAAAATAAAAAAAAAATGTGAAACATAAACAGGCAGATGTGATATAAGAACAGGCTGCCATAGAAAGTACTGGTTAGGGAGTTGGCCACCCTGCCAGACGGACGCACTGGGAGAAGGCGACCCTTTTACAAAGGGATTTTTTTTTTTTAATTTTTTTTATTTAAAAAAAAAACTTTTTTTTTAACGTTTTATTTACTTTTGAGACACAGAGAGACACAGCATGAACGGGGGAGGGGCAGAGAGAGAGGGAGACACAGAATCGGAAGCAGGCTCCAGGCTCTGAGCCATCAGCCCAGGGCCGGACGCGGGGCTCGAACTCACGGACCGCGAGATCGTGACCTGAGCCGAAGTCGGACGCCCAACCGACTGAGCCACCCAGGCGCCCCCTTTTTTTTTTTTTTTTTAAATAAAAAGCCATGTATTTAACATCATTCCCTTAATCAATTGAGTAGGAACCCTCTGGGTGCCCCGTATGGAATGCTGTGGAAGATGAATCTTTCCAGGCCTCTGTATGAGTTTGAATGTTTTCAGCTGTAAGAAAGAGAAAGTCCGGTTGCAAAGGCCTTTAAACAATAAGCAAGCTCAGCTTACATAACAAGAAGTCTGGGGCAGGGCAGCTCCAGAAGCGGTTCATCCAGAAACTCAGCAATGTCATCAAGGATCCAGCTTGCGGGGAGCCTGAGCTGGCTCGGTAGGTGAGGCGCCAGGCTCTTGGTTTCGCCTCACGTCATGATCTCATGGCTCGTGAGACCGGGTCCTGCGTTGGGCTCTATACTGACAGTGCAGAGCCTGCTTGGGATTCTCTCCCTCCCTGTCTCTCAGCCCCTCTCCTGCTCACTCACGCACATGTGCACGCGTGCGCCCACTCTCTTTCTCTCAAGATAAATAAATAGAGAAACCTTTAAAAAATGCTTAAAAAAAAAAAAAAAAAGGATTCAGGTTGCTTCCACCTTTCTTAGCATATCCTGCCCAGACTAACTCCCCTCGTGGTCCCAACATGGCTGCTACGGTTCCAGGCATTCACACATAGGCACCAACAAGCATATAGGACACCAGAAGGAGGAAAGGGACCATTTCTTTCAGATCTACGTCTTGCGTTAGACAATTCACGGTTTACCTGGTGGGGCTGGACATGGGGCCCAGCCGACTCTAAAGACAAGGAAGGTGGGCATCAGGAAGTAAGACATAGACAGCAAACATTAGCACCAGGATGCCTGTTAGTGATTCCTGGGTCATCTTAGATGTCACAGGTCCTCATGGCAAGACCCCGGAAACCAGGGCATCGTAGACTGATTTCTCCTCACACCCTCACCACAGCAGCCAGAAAATATCGGGCATCTGGAATATTCTGGCAAGAGTCTTGGGTATGAGATTTCTACAGATGTCCCGTAAAGGAACAAAGGGGGGCACTCCACATCCACCTATCTGCCAGCCCATCTTCTGGGTGATGGTTTCCTTGATGAAATGCTCCTCTCTGTCTTGTGACCGGTTTTGATCCTAAATATGAACTTACCTCGTTTTATTTTTGTTACTGTTTTAATTTTGTTCTCTTTGGGGTTTCCATTTGTCCCTACTTCTCCCCATTTGTCACACTAGTTCGAATCCTTTTATCTTTGACCTCCTCCAACTCACACCGTTTTTAGAGTTTTCTTCAGGCGTAGTTGGGTTTTGCTCTGTGATCTCTTGTGAGGAACTTTTTTCTTAAGAGGCGAATTTATCCTGTTTTCATCTAGTAATGTGACAGATGTGTTTGTTCGTATCCCTGTGATCTGTTTATTTCTGTTTAAAGTCTTCCTTTGTTTCCTACATGTTTCCATAGTGTTTTCCCTTCTTTGTTTTCATAATTTATTCCAGTAATTGTAAGATTTAGTAAACATATCTTTGGCTACTCTGGAGGTTAACTTTTATAATGGTAAAATATGTACATTTTAAGTATATATAGTAGAATATGGACACGAAACTCTATTTCCTGATTTTTTTTTTACCTCTTCCTTCCTTTAGGTTCAGAAAAAATTATGACATTAATGACATGGTATTTGACCAAGGACTATGGAAACTAACAGATTGTGAAAAGAAAATTGTCTTTGAGGTAGACAGACCTCTCCATCAGGGCTGATGGCAGACGGCCATCTTTCTGTGGGTATATTCTATACCAGTGAAGTTCATCTTATTGGTTATATTTTGGAGCATGCATCATTTGACTCTCCTGATAATTTTGATTTCTATAGAATACGGTTGAAATTAGACGAATTAACTTTTTTTTTCTTTAAATTAAAGGACACCTAGGTGGCTCAGTCGGTTAAGCATCCGACTCTTGATTTCAGCTCAGATCATGATCTCACGGTTCCTGAGACTGAACCCACGTCGGGCTCCTCGCTGACAGCATGAAGCCTGGTTGGGATTCTCTCTCTCCCTTGCTTTCTGCCCCTCTCCCACTCATCCTTTCTCTCTCTCTCTCTGTCAAAACAAATTAAAAAAAATTAATAGAGGCTTTAAAAAAGCTCAGTAAAGGCGAGGACCTGCTAAAGGAAAGCCTAAAGGAAAACAACTCAGATATATATATATATATATATATATATATATATATATATATATATAAAGAATCTTTTCTATTCCTCTAGTGAAAAACTACTCTCCGGTTCTAAGTCAGAAAATTGAAAAGACCTGTTTGGGTTTAGAAGCCGCTGGGGTGCCATTTAATGCAACAGCAATTGTGCATGAAATACTGTAAACATGAATGTATCAGAGAACACAACGACTATAAAACAGTATAACAAGCAGTTTTGGAGGTGACGTAGGGAGGGTATTAAAATGATAACTTATCAAAGGTGCTTAGCTGCTGGCCACAAGAAACAGAAAACAGTTAAAAATTCACAGGCAACCATGTAACTGAGTGTAAGTTTTAATAGATGACGCTTGATAATAATTTAGATCGAGCCAAATACACACTTTCAGAGGAAGATCTTTATTATGGGCGAAGCACGGTGATCAAAAAGGAACAAAATATTTAGATGCTGAAGGGCCGTTTCGTGGACTCAAGAAATTGGGTCCAAATCGCATGCAGAGACGGGGACTTCTTGAATTTTGAAAGGGTATTACTTCCAAATTTTGTGAGGAAGCACTTCTTTTTCTTATTCTCAACTATGTGAATCCCATTCCACAGGGTGCAGAATAGCGGGTGCGTGTGCTTTCGTGTTCCCAACCCCTCAAAGATGTTCACATGCTGATCCTTAGAACCTGTGAATACGTACCTTGCGTGACAATGGGATTGCGGCTTTGAGTAAGTTACAAATTTTTAGATGAGGTGATTGTCCTGGATTGTTTGGGTGGGCCCAGCGTAATCACAAGGGTCATCGTAAGTGAAAAGGAGAAGAGGGATGGTCAGGTATCAGAGTCAGAGAGATACTGTGCTGCGTCTTTGGAGGTGGATGAGGGGCCACAAACCAAGAAATACAAACACCTCTGTGGCTTGTAAAAGGCGAGGAAACAAGTTTCCCTTTAGAGCCTCTAAAAGGAACACGGCCCTGCCAACATCTTGATTTCAGTCTAGAAAGATCTGTTTTGGACTTCTGACCCAAGGGGATCCTTTTGTGCTGTTTTTTACAGAGTGTTCGTGACATTTTGTTACAGCAGCAAATAAGAAACACATACACCAAGAAAGTGTAAACAAGCAATCGCATTTTCAGCTAGAACAATAGAGATAGAAGGAAGGAGCGTTTTTTGACCTTGGATAGGATCATAACATCCAAGGGAGAGCGTGCCATGAACCCGGGGGCAGAGCAGCCGCCATGAGGCATGCGTGGCGGTTCTTGTGAATGGTCCAGTTGGCCGTCCTGGGGATGTGGGGAGAAGAGCTCGAAGGGACAGCAGGACCCGGACGCTGGAGCCTGGGTTCAAGGTGGAGTGACCCTGGAAGATTCCGAGCACAATGGTGACCTAGTGTGTTCTAGGAAACTCATCTGCCATAATGTGTAGGGGGAGAGGGTAAGAGGGAGAGCAGTTAAGAGGAGGAGGAGAATGAGGTGGCCATGGGAATCGAAAAGTGGGGGGCATGCCCAAGCAGGAGGCCTGACGTGTGATGGTTCATTTATTCATTACAGAAAAGTCTTTATGAAGTCCTTTCTGATGCCTGGTGCCTAGCAGAAGCCGATACATTAGAACATGGTGGGGAGACAGAAACTAGCAAAATATCCCCACGCATCCAGGCAAAAGCACAACAGTGGGAGAGGCCAGACAGGGGGATCTCATGCTGCGCATAATAATGGTGATAAGGTGAGCTAACCTCAGCTGAGAGCTTACATTATTGGAGAATGATTGAAACCAACTATAGATCAAGGCCCAGATGATGCCACATTGAGAATTTGGATTTATCCTTATTCAAATGTCTTTGGACAGCTTCCAAATGCTCCCATCCTTTCTTTCTAGGGACCAGGAGCCACATTACAGAGCTGCGATGCTCTCCTTAGTGACCCACTCTGAGAACCAGAGTGACGCTGATGGCCTTCCTGCCTCAGGACCCAGGAGGGGCGCGTGAAGCCCTGCTTTCTTCATCCGAGCCTTCCTTAATGGAGCATCTATGGATTGCTTCTTCCAGAAAGGCTTAGAAGCAACTAAAAAGTAATCCGGATGGATCCCGGTTCCTGCCTCTCCTACCTTAAAGTATTTGCCTTACTTGAGCTCCCTTCTCCTAGGGTGACATTGAGTCCAATTGACTGATCGCCCTCAGGTAAAGAAAAATAAGTAAATGTCAAGGAGACATTGAGAAACGTATCCTCGGAAAATGTCTTCATGACGTTTAGGAAGCTGCATTCAAGTTGTTGTCCATTATGCTATGCATTTTCTACCGTTAGGTTCTACGTAAATCCTTCCCTTAAAATTTAACCCAAAGAAAACTCTTCTCTCAATTAATGTATTTTTTGTGTTTTCATTTCTAAAATAATAGCTTCTAATTTTTTTCTGTGTATGTTAAAATTTTAAAGACGATAAAAAATGGAGGGTTTTATGATAAAGTATAGTTGCTCTTCTGGGCACATTTTCTTCCTTATGTTAGAAGAAGATCCGAGTTTCTGCTTTGTTAAACTTGAGGTGTGTATGTCCTGTTTTGGATGTTAACAGGGCATTTTCTTTTTTTTTTTTTTTTTTTTTTTTTATTTATTTTTGGGACAGAGAGAGACAGAGCATGAACGGGGGAGGGGCAGAGAGAGAGGGAGACACAGAATCGGAAACAGGCTCCAGGCTCCGAGCCGTCAGCCCAGAGCCCGACGCGGGGCTCGAACTCACAGACCGCGAGATCGTGACCTGGCTGAAGTCGGACGCTTAACCGACTGCGCCACCCAGGCGCCCCTTAACAGGGCATTTTCATCGACCGAAACTCAGCACTTTAGCTTTCTGGTCAGTTGGCGTTTACATCATACTCTCAGTCTATGGCTCAATTGTCCACACTCTTCTGTACTGACCGTGCTGGCTGTAAAATAGGTTAGGGGTACGACATCATTTATGAGATAGGACCTTCGCTCTGTTCTGACTGCTCACATCTATTGTTAAAGAAATGAATGTCTTCTGGAAGCAATCAGCTTCGAAAAAGAGTTCTTTTGGAGATTACCTCCGCGGTTGAAAACGGGTAGGTAAATCTACTTTTCAGTGTGAACGATGAGAAGCTCAGAATGGAAATGAGTGCCTTTGACTTTTTGAATTAAGCGCTCCAAGGAACAGAATATTTTGTGGGAAATCTCCGAGAAGGTGATAAAAATTTCTAGAGGAATTTTTGTCAATGTGAATGAAGATTTCTGTGGATCACAGGACATGCTGGAGCTTGCAGACGTAAAAGCACTGTGCAGGCACAGGGAGCCAGGAATGACACCGAGCACTTTGTAAAAACCCTTGAGAACACTAGCTCGCACAGACGCAGGGGTCCTGTCGTGGGTGTTGGGGGGCATCAGCGGAGCCCAGGCACCTATCGAGTGTGCTGTGCGTGTGCGGGGAATCTATTCCTTGGGCTCCAGGCACCTCATCTATAAAATTTGGTTGTCAGATGAGCTTTCTCTAAAGTCCCTCCCAGCCCTGCTTCCTCGCTCCTCCTGCATCATCTTCTATCTCTGCCTGTATTAGAAGATCCTGCGAATAGTGTCCCCGCCCAGCTGCCACCCTGACCTGCAGAAAGGGACTCATGGGAGCCCGTATGCATACAGGAGTCAAAGCCCGCTCTTGTAAGCTCCAGCCTTTTGTACTGGACCAGTGTCTCTGAGTAATGTTGGTTTCTCTCCCATATGACACCCAGGTCTCATAGTTCCACCCGCTCAGACGAATTGCCTTCACTACTTCTGAGGACATAGATTTCACACTGTCTCTTCTGTTTCCTTTCCTCTGGAGCTACCCATGGTCGTCAACGTCCTACTAGAAATATGGAGCCCACTCTGCTTTGGGGCTACTATGATAGTCCAAGTCTTGTTTGGTTGGTTGGGCCCATTCCCATATTCCCTCCGTGGCCAGGCATGTGTTTTACACTATTTTCTATAGCCCTTAAGAGCCTTGAGACTGAAGGGTACACTTAGCCTAATGCTTCTTTCTTCTCCTTTAACCTTGTTATGAAATTGATTGCCGTAAAATTGACAGGTTCTTAGAATCGAAGACACAGAGTGCATTCCTCTGGTATTTTCTCCATATTTTCATGGGGTGCAGGAAACATTTCACACGTGCCACTCTTGCCACAGTTAGTTCTGACAAATTGGAATCTGTTCTGTGACGAGTTAGGGGAGATGATTCATTTTCAGAAACACCAAATAAAAGCTGTGCTGTCTAGTTAACGGTAGGTTTACAACCAACTGGAAATAGGTATGAACCAACCCCACCCCCCTCCGCCCCAGACCCTTAGACACTTCACTTCCTGGTTCTTCTTCCCTTCTCTGTTTTGAGGGCTTATTTCCCTGGGCTTTGCAATGAACACACACCAAAGAACAGAGAGAGGAGGGACTGAAAGTCTCACGGAACGTACGTTTGTTCCGATCAGACTACTTTTCACCCTCCATGGGCATAGGCGCCATCCGGGTAAGGCTGCAACGTCTGTGTTACTCAGCTAATGAGGAACCAGGGGAGGGTCGTGCATGCTGGGAGACAAATTGTGCACCGTAACTGCCCTGAGTGTTCCTGTCCATCAAGTACCCGCTCTTGCAAGAACGTTGATTGAAGCCTCGCTTGACTGGGCTCTGAGTCTCTGTGTCCCTCCTTTGACTGTGTCGGCGGACTTATTCCTCACACGTTCTGCAGAGTCTTCCAACAAGGAAGAAAAGGAGAACAGTGATGATCGCCCAGCCTCTAGACCAGAACAGCATCCCACTGGTAAGGGATAACCGGCATATTTGAGGACCACCAGCGCTGGAAGAATGGATGGGTGCAGGAGTGATGACTCCCCCCAGCCCAGCCAAGCTCTGCGGGGTAATGCCTGTGTGGTGACGTAAGTCCCCTGCTCCCTGGGAACTCCTGCCTCCTCTGCAAGGCCCGCTCATCCACAAGCACAGGGCTGCAGCTGCTGGGATCCGAGAATAGGAGCCCATTCGGCTGGAAGCCCACGGTGAGAACTCGAATGTGATCTTGAGTGCGACAGTTACCTTTATGTGTCAACTTGAAGGGTGTTTTGGATGAGACAGACATTTAAATCAGTGAAATTTGGGTAAAGCAGATTGCTCTCTATGGTGTTGGGCCTCATTCAGTCAGTCGAAGGTCTCGGTAGAGCAAAAACACTGGCTTCCCCAAGCAAGAGGGAACACTCCAGCAGACCGCCTTCAGATTCACCTGCACCCCTGGCTCTCTTGAGTTTCCAGCAGATGACCTTGGGACTGGAGCTGAAACACCGACTTTCTTGGATCCCAAGCTTACCGGCCAACACAGCAGATTTTGGACTCATTCACATCCATGATTACATGAGCCAATTCCTTATAATAAATCTCTCTGTAGATGCCCATGCTATTGGTTCTGCTTCTCTGGAGCACTCTAGCACACTGGGTCACGCAAGGTGGTTTCTGCCTGGAGCTGTGGATATCAGAGACACAGGGGAGGTACAACCTGGCCAAGACATTGGCAGTGCTGTCCCCCCCTCCCCCCAGACACGACCACAGGAGACCACCACTGCCAGCATCGACAAGGCAGAGATATCAGTGGAAGAGCTACTGGACGGAGCATGGGTCCAGGCTGTCTGGGAGCTGGAAGAAGGGCAAACACCAGGAGGGGACAGGCAGCTCCAGGAACCATGTGCCGTGGGACTCTGGACCTCGTACTTTCCCTGTTCGTATAGCATGGAGCTCTTTGCGGACTGCTGCTGAGTTAGGTGAGCCAGGCTGCCATCTTGCCAGCTGCCAGAGCTTGGCGATGCCGATGCTGCCCGGTGAGGGCCGCACATCCATCCTTTTCCATCTGCTGTTCCGTATCTCTGTCACCTGCCCCAACTTCAGGGGATTTCCTGACACCCTTCCCCCCAAATCCTCTAGATCAGGTCACTCCTGCTGTGAGTTCTTACCGTACCTGGTGCTTCTCCTCTATCACGATGAGCCCCATTTGCTGCTGTGTCCTCGAACGGCCGTCTAATTACCCTCTGCCTCCCTCGATAGACTAAGCCCTTTGGAGGGGAGAAGGGAAGTGAATCTGTTTTGCTAACCCTTGTGTTCCCGGCATTTAACACACCGTCTCGCGCAAAGTAACCATTCAATACACATTGGACGGGTTAAAGAATGAATGAGTGACAGGTAGATTGTGACGTCATTGAGAGGGTCTACCGGAGGGAAAGTATCAATGGGATAATAAGATGTAAGAGTATAGGGGATTAGAGGAGGTTTCTCACCATCGCATCCACAGTGAGCCGAGCCGGGGCCGCGATGGCACCCACACAGAAGACCGGCCACCCCACAGACCCAGCAAAGACCACATCTCCCCAGACTCCCCCGGTCCTCACTTGACTTCAAAGAGCACTGAACACAGAAGCATCTTCTGGTTGTAGAATTTTGTGACTCGAAGCTCACAAACTAATGTTGGAAGGCTCAATGCGTGGCAGCTGTCATTTTGTTTGACGTGAAGATTTCTTTTCACCACGAAGGTACCAAGTACAAAACTCCGGTTACAGCCAGAATTGCCACGTGAACTGTTTTTTCCCTCGTAAATTGATAAACGAGGACACAAGAAAGGTAGCCAGAGCAGGGAAAGAAGGGAAAAGGGGGGCAATTTGAAATTTAATAAGACACAGAACACAAATTCTAATATTTGTAAGCTCCCCCAGGGAGCGAGTGAATTGGGGTGATGGTATCATCACCATCCCAAAGCTCGAAAAAGAGGTTTCTGTGCAGACCAGCACCATGGAATCTGTACAAGTTAGGACTCGTCGGCATTTTAATTATTCAATCACGATGATCTCTTGGACCTAGAATGCACCTCTGCATAAGTGTGAAAGCAACATTTTGAAGACTTAAAAAAAAAATTCGGCTTAGATATTGCACAGTGTCTCAAGAAAAGAAGCGGGGCTTTCTTTCTCTTAGTGGCCGGCTCTCATGGCTATGCAGATGAGTAGTTTGGTGACACAAGGCTACTGAATTATTTCTGGGTGACCTCGTGATCAGTCACGGTGCCCTGTGGCTGATGGCTCTTAGGATCTGCCATGATATCCCTCTCCATACCCCCTCATCACACAGACACACACAGACACACACAGACACACACACACACAGACACACACACACACACACACACTCACACTGGAAAGCTATCAAAGGGAATTAAATAAAAAGTTCCAACTCAGAACCTTTATATTATGGAATAATAATAATAATACTAATATAGGTATTTGGGGATCCTCCTTATCCTCTTTGAAATAAGGCCCAATGCAGTGTTGAACAACATAGCACCAAATTCCTTTGTTGGTGATTTCGTGGGTTAAGTTTCCCCACGGACCTAATTAGTCGAAGGGGGTCAGGAGTCACTCTTGTGTCCCTGAGGCATCCCCTGGTAATGCGCACACATACACAGGCACCGTAATGAGGACCCGTGTATGACCTCCCATCGACACTGCATTGAAACATACCGTCTACCCAAGTGCATTTGCGAAGATAACCGCAGGAGAACTGAGATCCTTTTGCCCACATAACTAACTTTACGTTTGCTCAGGGAAATCCTTGCCCAGGCGTGTAAGACTCTAAACCCGTTTCCCGTTTCCTTCAGGAAAATGTTGCAAAGCGACTTACCCGGACAAATAAATCTTGCGTTTGGACAACAGCTTGCTCCTTTCACAAACTGCTTGCTCATTAGCAAAGGGTTTCTCTAGGAAGACGCCCATCAAAATCCTCCCCTCGTTACAGCCACCAGTCCCACATTGCAGCGTGCCCTGTCTTGACAAAGCTCCTGTGAGCTACTCAGCTCCAGACACGAAGAAGTCCTTCTGCGGCACTGTTTAGGCCGTCAGGGCAGTGAGCTTCCTCACTGATGTTGGGTCTCTTGACGCTCAGGGAATTTCAGCGTCAGGTTGAGGGCAATATTGAGCAAATCATGTAGGGGCATAAAACGTTTCAGTGAAGCTTTTGTTGTAGAACTGGTTCTCAGAAAGATCTTTTCTTTTCTTCTTTTCTTTTCACGCTTCTTTTTTTTTTAAATGTTTATTTATTTTGAGAGAGAGAGAGAGAGCATGAGCAGAGGACGGATAGAGAGAGAGAGAGAGAGAGAGAATCCCAAGCAGGCTCCCCTCCAACAGCTCAGAGCCCAGTGTGGGACTTGAACTCACGAGCTGTGAGATCATGACCTGAGCCGAAATCAAGAGCCAGAGGCTCAACCGACTGAGCCACCCAGGCGCCCCACAAAAGGATGCTTTCTGTAAACTCCGCAAATAGCAAACCTACGTTCAACATGTCAATAACGTCCCCAACAAGCTCTCTGTGGCAATAATTAGAGAGCTCTTTGTTTAGGCGGCGACCAGATCAAAGTCACAAAATGAAGCCGTGGCATCTAAAAATAAAAGAAAAGGGAGAGGGAAGTGACCGATGAGCAAACACAAGAAAGGGAACTGTGAGATCAGGTCGGGCCCACTTCCCCCAATGCAAAGGCTGCAGAAGCGAATTCTCTCTTCCTCCTTCTCCCTTCCCGTCCTTCCTCTTCCCTCCAAGTCCCAGCACCAACAGCAGGGGCAGGGGCTGAGAAGAGGACGGCGGGCACTGAACAGACTGAGGACACAGGAATGGGAATGTTTGAACGGGGACGCTGGATGGAGCTGGAATGACAGTAGTTCGCAAGGCGGTTAGGATGTATAAGAGCCAACCGCGCGCCACAGACATAAATGAAGCAGTTTTGGGGGGGCGGGGCATCTTGCTGGATCTCACCCTAAATCCACCTGCCTTCCTCCTCCGTTTCTCCTCTCCTACCGAAAACTTCACATTTCCGTAATGCCACCGGAGCCGCTTTCAAAGGTGAAACCTTCCTTGATACTTACAATAGTCACGTTAAAGTACAGCTAATTAATACACGGGGAAAAGTTATTTTTCTCCACCTGATAATTAAAAATGAGAGTCTATTAACACCGATTATTCCCATAACTCCAACTTACTACTTTTCTCGTGAAAAATCAAATAAAAATTCATCCGGTGAAGTTAACTATTCCTTTTCTTGTAACAGAGATCCATTTTTCTTACTAATTAGTGTCTTAATGCTCTCGAGGCTGTAATGAACATATTTCAGTATCTTTTTTAAAAATCTTGCCAGGGCAAATTTTACCAGAGAAAGTGTGTGCGAAAGTAAGAAGTAGGTAAACAAAACTCATTTT
Source organism: Neofelis nebulosa (assembly GCF_028018385.1). Lineage (NCBI taxonomy): Eukaryota > Metazoa > Chordata > Mammalia > Carnivora > Felidae > Neofelis > Neofelis nebulosa. Next base: position 90,462,302 of record NC_080793.1, on the reverse strand, counting down.
AGAGTCAAAGTCGGCCGTAGCAGGAAGGTATGTGTGAGGGCTAGTTTCTTCTTTGTACTCCGCCTTGCTTTTATTTCTTTTGTTTTTTAAAGTTTATTTATTTATTTATTTTGAGAGAGAGAGAGAAAAAGAGAGAGAGAGAGAGAGACTTCAGTGAGGAGCCTGATGTAGGGGTTGAACTCCTGAACCGTGAGATCATGACTCGGGCCAAAACCAAGAATTGGATGCCTAACCGACTGAGCCCCCCACGTACCTCTGTATTCTAGAACTTTTAATTTCTCAGTCTCTTTTTTCCCCACAATCTCTTTAAACGCTGCATGTCCCTAACCGCGCAAACCAGCTTCAAACACTTAGGTTTAGCTAAAGTCTGCCACAAAATATTGAATGCTATACCAAAATGTGTTTGGATAGATTCCTGTCATTTTGAACATACACGTTCCTAACAACTTTCCTCACAATTGTGAAAAGTTGGAAAACACCCAAATGTCTTTCGAGGGGTGAATAGACAAACAGTATACATCCATACAGTGGAATACCACACAGCCATGAAAAGGAACAGATGGGATTGACACAAGCACCATGGTTGAATCTTGAAAGCATCGGCTAAGCGGAAGAAGCCAAACCCAAAAGAGGACGTATTAGAGAGTTCCATTTATAGACATGCTGGAAAACTACACTGTTGAGAACTTAGCGGTTGTTGGGGGTTGGGAGTGGGAAGAGGAGACAAACAAATCTGATATCACCCGACTTTAAAACTCACGCTCGCCGTCCGACTTCAGCCAGGTCACGATCTCGCGGTCCGTGAGTTCGAGCCCCGCGTCGGGCTCTGGGCTGATGGCTCGGAGCCTGGAGCCTGTTTCCGATTCTGTGTCTCCCTCTCTCTCTGCCCCTCCCCCGTTCATGCTCTGTCTCTCTCTGTCCCAAAAATAAATAAAAAAAATAATAAATAAAAAAAAAATAAAACTCACGCTCGCTTCCTGAGTAAAAACCGATAGCACTGGGTTTCAGTTTGAACTTTCCTGATTGCTACTAAGATAGAACAGATTTGTCAGGTATGAATTGACATCATTTCCTATTTTACCTATCGCTGTTTCTTTTTCTCCCCCTCGTGACAACTTGTGGTTTCACATATATTCTGGATATCGCCCGCAGTTTAGCAGATGAACAAAATTAAAACGACGTGTGGTTTCAATTATCGTGCCCGGAGTTACATGACAATGATTTCCAGGGCCCTGTTTACAGCCAATGTTTTTCTGCACGTAAGGGTTTCCTATAACAGAGCTCGTCTCCTTGAATAGCTCTTTTAAAATCTTTTAAAAACTTTATTCATTTTACACGCTATCAATATGATCACATTATGGGATGATGATCCTACTTTTTCAAGCTTTTTCATGGCAATCGTGCATTTTTATGTCATCCTAATGTCAATAAACCCTGTGTTATCTGATTGAGCACACACGGTGAAAACACCTTAAAGTCTGCCCCGAATTTGAATACAAAGTTTTAACCAGCAAGTATTTTACCAGCGCGAAACTATACAGACGCTCGTGAAGGAAAAAGGAAGCATTACTCTCACAAAAGGAATACCAATCTGGTAATTCCCACGACCAACGGCAGGCTCTTGCAAACGGAATCTTCTTTCCGAACTATCCGATGACACTTTATTCAAGTTCCTGGTCGTCGTTTCCGTCTTGACACGTGGCCCACAGGCCGCCTTGCGTTTTAGCACGTGCTGCGGACCCGAGACGCTGCTTTCTCCCAACAGCTTGACGACGGACTGAACACCTTGCAAGTGGATGACTTCTAGCATTAGCCCCAGCGTAGTAGCCTAATGGCAGGAAAGGGATCTCCGGTGTCCCAGTGCTTCAGTAGCTGACCAGGACAATTGGCCTGCTGGCTCTATTTGTCGGGAAAGGCGGCGAATCTGTTTGCGGAGGCTGCCATAGGCAGGTACCACAGAAGTTCATTGTCTCCCAGTGCCCGAGCCTGCATGCCTGAGGTCAGGGTGTCTGTGTGCAGGGGTGCTTCCTCCCGGGGCTGGGAGGGAGAACGTGCCGGGGGGGGGGGGGTCCTGCTGACCATCCTCGGCGTCCTTGGCTTGAAGATACTTTGCTCCGATCTCCGCCTTCAACTTCACGCTGTGTTTCCCCCCCGGCCGCGTGTCTGTCTGTGTCCAAACCTCCTCTTTCTACCAGGACGGTCATACAGCATCAGGGCTCACCTTAACGACCTCGCTTAACTTGACCGTCCGCAAAGACCCCATTTCCGAGTGAGGTCACGTTTGTGGGCACTAAATCCGGGTGTCAGCATCTTTGGGGGGAGATCCCAGTTCAGGCTACGATAAGCGGTTTAGTGATCTAACGTTTAATTTTGCCCAATGTTAGAAAGCCCTGCCTGGCTGAGTTGTTCCAGTTACTATATCCATCGCCTTTGTGGACAAGAATCTGTTTTCTGTTGTCTTCTTCCCTCTTGGTTTTGGTCTTTGTTAATTCTCATTAATGACGTCGCTAAAAAGCAATTCTCCATCTCCGTCTTCTTAATCTGCCAGACAAGCTGCTCCTTTTGGTGCATAATTTTCCTGCTTCTTTTTAGGACATTTCATTTTCGTAAACTTTGGATGTCTTCACCTCAGGAGCCGCCTCACGTCCATGGTGTTTTGTTCTGTTTTGCTTACTGACTAGCAACCAACATCTGAGCCCGGTCATGTTCCAGACACAGAAATGCGCTAGGCACGCAGGGTAATTGCAAGGCTGCCGGAGGGTCCCCGGCAGAGCCGGTGGGTGCCTTCCCTCCTGGCAAATACAGGGCAGGTTTGTTGGCGAAACGGGAGCCATCTTAAAGTCACCAGAAGTTTAGTACACGAACACGTGTGGCATCCCAAAGTCTGTGGTGTCTCTCCAGGAAAGGTTTGACCTATGATTCTCTGCGCTGCGTTCCTCCGGCACCCCGTTTCCATTCCTCGTCCATTCCCGCTCTTGGGGGCTGGCTTCCACGGAGCCTCATCCGGGACCCTGTGACCTCTGGTCAACGTGCAGTGTCAGCCAATGAGAGGTGCTTGGGAGGGCAGGAGCAGAGAACGAGGGCACTCACTCCCCGCCCTCCGGTGCCTTGATTGTACCCGGCCCTGGCCGTGGCCGATTCCATGGGCAGGGACTCTTCCAACGATGGGCTCTGGTCGACCTCCAGAAACACACCTGCTCTCCAACCCCTTCAGAGCTGGAGGTGAGCTGTCATCTTGCTGTTGCGGGTCCCCGGCCCTCAGTCCCTAGGTGTCCACATCCCTAGGGTCCCCTGCAACGTGTCCACCCCTGCGAGCCATCCCTTTGTTAAAGGCTCTTTAGCTAGCACTCTGTGCATGCCTTCTGTTAAAATTTGAATATAGTCCTCTTTCTTCTACGAACCTTGGAAAGGCAACAGGGCACAGTGTCTAGAACACGTTGGTCTTTCTTTCAGACATAGGCTGTTGTACACTTTTCTAGAGCTTTGAAGCTTAACCGTGAACTCTTATCAATACAAGTGAAGTGAGCGAGGCTGGGGATAAGCATTTTTATTATATTCCCCAATTCAGTTACATTCAGGATAATATTTCCATTTCAGGACAATGTTATCTTTATCAATTATAAAAATGCCTCTAGGAGTCACTTACCTGATGTATTGATGCAATTTCCCCTGACTTTGTAAGAAAATGAAATCGCTGTTCTTTGAAGCACTATCGAACACCAGCATTAATTACGTCCCGGGGAGGGGGGTGTCTTTCAACAAAGACGTCCATTTTGCAGAATTGTACATTATGTGCAAAGATCTAAAGTAAGACTGTTGAACATGTCATTAGTCTGTTGTCATTTATTACTGATGCATTTGGATGATTCTGGACAATTCAGCTCTCTATCTGGGGCAACCCCAAAGAAATCTTGAAAAAAGCCAATCTTACGCTAATTGTTTAAGGGAGTTTCCAAACAGTGAATGCAAGATTGGTCGCTTTGATGACTCTGATACGTTACTGTGGACCTCACGGTCTGTTTTGGATCTGGTTCTCTTCAAGAAAACGAAAGGAGGTTATGTTTGGATGATCGGAGGGAAACGCTGGAGTACGAAATAAAGCGGGCAGTGTGGGTGCACAGTGGTGCTCAATCAGTGGTAACTGCTCCCAGTGCTGGGACTATTGCCCCACACGCTGCTGGCCCCACTAGCCCAATGCACCACCTGCAACCTTCCAGGCCATTCGTGTCCATGCTTTCCGAGTGAAGGTTTAATCCCTCTGGGGGTCAGGGCGCCTGGGTGGCTTGGTCGGTTAAGCGTCCGACTTCGGCTCAGGTCATGATCTCACAGTGTGTGAGTTCGAGCCCCGCGTCGGGCTCTGGGCTGATGGCTCAGAGCCTGGAGCCTGCTTTGGATTCTGTGTCTCCCTCTCTCTCTGCTCCTCCCCCGTTCATGCTCTGTCTCTCTCTGTCTCAAAAATAAATAAACGTTAAAAAAAATTTTTTTTAAAAATTCATTTAATCCCTCTGGGGGTCGTGCACCCCTCGGTCAGCTGTCAGATGCCTTCTGAAGACCCAAAAAAGGCACCGGGCAGAAGAGGAGGAGGAACGTGACTTAGGATGCACCGCAGCCGGTTCCTGGCCCCCCTGACCGTGCTGTTTACCCAGGGGCTCCCGGATCCCTGTCCCAGGACAGTCCAGGGCCAGCTCCCCAGGGAGATAAGAACAGAAAGGGTGATGTGGTAGGTTTCTCACAAAACCAAATTTGTTCAATTAAAAACTCCTGTCCTTAATTCTGAGATTATGTCTTCTTAAACTTTGCATCAAAATTTGCCTTCTTTTGGGGTGCCTGGGCGGCTTAGTCGGTTCAGCGGCCCACTTGGGCTCAGGTCACGATTTCATGGTTCACGAGTTCAAGCCACACATGGGGCTCTCTGCTCTCAGTGCAGAGCCCGCTTCAGATTCTCTGTCTCCCCCTCGCTCTGCCCCTCCCCTGCTCGCATTTGCTCTCTCTCAAAAATAAACAACATTAAAATTTTTGTAATTCATCTCCTTTTAAGATATCCATCATAAAGATAGCTTAATATCTTATATTGTGCTTTTGTTTTAAGTATTTTTATGTTCTTATTTTGCCAAAACCAAAAAATAATAATAAAATAAAATAAAATAAAATAAAAGGGGAGAGAGAGAGGAAAAAAAAGAAAAAGGAAAAAGCATCATAACTTAATTTTGGAGCCCTTCGCGGACTAGCTAAACCAGCTCCTTGTGGTTCCCAGGGACAGAGGGACGGACAGTGGGGTCTCCTCTGACCGACCTCTCAGGGTGCGGTGACTGGGCACCGGCGACCTCTCGTGGAATCACACTGACATCGTCTGGTTATAACCGAGGGGCTGGCACGGAATGGACAAGGGTCCTGTGGTTCCTGCCAAGGATCAGCTGGCCGAAGAGATCTTGAATGCAAGCAGGGGGAGTTGGCCAGGCCACGACCGCTCCCACGGGAGCGCTTCCTCTGTCAAGATACTGGTAAGATCAGTGACCAGTGAAGACTGGCAAACTCTGACATTCTGGGAAGAATTCTGCAACGCGCCTTGACCAACATCCCGGCTGCAGGGTGCTGAGGTCCCAGGGCCTGTGCTACACGGACAGGTGAGGCCAGAGCGCTGAACAGCTGATCACTATCGGTGTCTAATACTTAGCGTCTCTGTTTGTATATTGGACCGTGCTTTATGCAGGTAGGCATAAATACACATAGATAAATACACATCTGTGGGGCACCTGGGTGGCTCAGTCGTTTAAGCATCCGACTTCTGTCCGGGTCATGATCTCATGATTTGTGGGTTTGAGCCCCACATCGGGCTCTGTGCTGTTGGCACGGAGCCTGCTTCAGATCCTCTCTCTCCCTCTTTCTCTCTGCCCCCCCCCCCGTTTATGTCCCCCCCTCTCAAAAATAAATAAACATTAAAAAATACAAAATATAAAAATGTAATAAAACGGTGTCTGGTTTCTGATAAGGGGGCAATCACCCACAGTTTTGGAGCTCTGTTCTGGAGAGCGAGGCCCGTGGATCTACTGAGGGCTCTGGTGCTGGGGCCCCCTCCCTGCCTAAACCCAGCTCCACCCCAGTCCCTCCCTCTCCCTGCAGGTGGGGGGAGGGGACATTACAGTGCAGGGTCCCCACCGACGTTCAGAAGTGCCACCGGGAACCCTTCCTTTTCCACACGCCTTTACCATGGGCGGAAAGACTTCTCTGCCCTCCGGGGCCGGGGTCCCTCCTGAGTCCCGCACAGATGGGACTACATCGGGGACTACATCCTGAAGTCCACAGGTGGCCATCGCAGGCATTGGCGCTCAATGCTTTTTCGCTGTCGCCACTGGTGACAGTAATTCACGGAGGGTGAGCCCTGGGCTGGGGCAATGATAAGGGAACACATTTGCTAACGGGCCAGATGCCGGCCTGAGCCTTGTACGCGAGTCACGTGACTTACCGTGTCCGCAGGGCACGGGTGTGGAAGCCGAGAAGTTGCGTGGGTGACTTTCCCTGAGTCACCCAGCTGCAGCGCCACAGAATTCAAACCCGTATGGCCCTCCAACTCCAGACCCTCTCTTAATTCGCAGACACCTGCCACCTCGGACCCAGCTGCCCTCCGGGCACGGGAGCGGCGCCCCTGCAGATGCTTCCAAGGCCCAACGCAGTTCAGTCTGCTTCGTCCTCCACGGGAGAGCCCTTGTGTCCTCGGGGCCCCCTGGAGCTGCCGCTGTCACCCACTGACAGGTGGCATCGGGGCCTGCCTGCAGGAGCTGCCCAGGTGCTGGCTCCGTCGTGGGGGGGGAGGGGAGGGCACATTCGCCTGCGGTCCCGAGTGCCCTGTGGCGTCCCCAGGCCCCGTTTTTCGCCGGGAGCCCTCCGTCTCCAAAGCTGCAAGAGGCGCGGGTTCCCTTCCGCAAAGCAAGCGATCGCCACTGTGGTTGTTCGAGGTCCGGCTGAGCGAGAACTAGGATAGAGCATTTCAAGAGCCGGGATACCAAAGAGCGCTCCTTGACCGCCTTGGTGGGTGTTGACGTCAGTGAGAACCTGCAGGGCGCAGTTAGAAGTGGGGGTGACGCCCAGGCGTCCCCGGGAGAGCCACGGGCGCAGCATCCACGGGGCGCCAACTCCAGGCAGGTGCGCAGGGCTTTCAGGGACGGGAAGGTTGCCTGGAGGGACTGCTGCGTCACCGGGGACAAGTCTGGAGGGTCCCTTCTTGGAAAGGAAGGAGACCATGTCTCAGTAAATCTCAAGTCAGTGGCTCCCCTGAGAAAGAGGGGGAAGGGTGCAGAGCAGACAGTTCTCAAGTGGGGTTTCTGAAAACCGCAGGTCAAAACCCATTTCTGTGGGGCGTTCCGGTGGTGATGGGCTGGTCAATTTGGGGGACATCTTCCCCTCTGTTGGTTTGCTTTCAGGGTCTTTTCAACTATTTGAAGCAAGCTGATCTAGACTTTAGGTCTTTCTTCCGCTCTCTCTCTCTCCCGTCTCGTTAGACCCCTACCTCTCTCGGATCAAAGTTGGAATGGTTTTCTGATTAGCTGACAACAGCATTTTGTGCCCTACCTCTATTGTTCAAAACAATACCTCCTCATTACCTCCTTTGAACAAGCCTGAGAGGCAGACAGGTCTAGGAGCTCTTTGGGATTTTTATTCTCAAAATGAAGAATCAAGGAAAAATTTATCATGTGCTCATAGATCCCATATTTGTGTATATCCTGGAGAAAAGAGTTGGAACATCGCACATTTTTGTCTACATTGTTTATTTCAGTTTTTGGTTATCGTTTTGGCTAACAGCCAATTTTTGCCAATAAAGAAAAACTACACGAGTTAACCAGATTTTTAAAAAAGCAAGTCCTATGTTATTGTCATTTAGGATGATAAGCATATAACCGGGAATTAGAAGATGATTGGGATGTTCAAAAAGTTAGATTCCACACAGTGATTATGGACCATGAGGTCCACAGCCAACCGTTCAAGGGTAGCATGTTTTCACATTTAATGACAATTGAGTTATTTTGAACTTTGATAGTCAACTTTAATTATTCAACTGATCTTTATAATTAGAAAATATGTGTTGGGAAATCAGTATTCAAGTTATGACAGAGAATTTGATCATCTGATGGGTGGTTTGGAGAAAATACTGAGGACGTCTTCTCTGTTACATATATAAAGGTAGTAAGGAATTATTTGTGTTAAAAATAAAATAAAAAAGGGGCTCCTGGGTGTCTCAGTCGGTTAAGCGCCTGACTTGGGCTCAGGTCATGACCCCACAGTGAGTTCCAGCCTTGCATCGGGTTCTTTGCTGACAGCTCAGAGCCTGGAGCCTGCTTCGGATTCTGTGTCTCCCTCTCTCTCTGTCCCTCCCCTGCTCATGCTCTCTCTTTCTCTCTCAAAAATAAACATTAAAGAATTTAAAATAAAATAAAATAGAGACCAACTCGAGGGGCCTCTAGGGGATACAACCATTTAAGCCATTAAATCTAGCTTATTTCGAGAACACAAGCAAATCTTAACTTAGGTTACTTGTGTGTGTCTGTATATATATATATATATATATATATATATATATATACCATTCCCATGCAAACTGGGAGTTTTCAAATTCAGAACTCCCAGTTTGCATGTGAAGGGGTTCTTATATGTACAACAAACACTTACCAAATACTAATTTACTGATCTGGTTTTAATTTTTACCGTTTCAGGATTTTTGACATCAGTAATTTTGTAGAGAGTATTTTGCAAATATGTAGTATGTGGCAGCCGAGGGCTGAATTCCACTGACATTTACAGGGAAATTACAAAAAGGGACCAAAATATTTGCATTTTTCATTTTCATTTTGCTCATGAATTTTTTTATAACATTGACAAGAGAAAGATATCAGGAATTCATGCTTTGTTCATACACATGGTTATTGGCATGGCTCAGTAATTTAATAAATGGTATTTATTTAATTCTATTAAATACATAGAAGTTTAATAAATATAATTTTGATTAATAATGATGTACTCTAGAAAATGTTTTCAAAAGCTGTTAAAGATGTTTTCAATTAGTTGAGTTTTCTTTTTTTTTCATTCAAGTCAGTTCCTGATTGATTGCCTGAAGTCTTAGTTTTGAGAGAGAGAGAGAGAGAGAGAGAGTGAGACAGAGTGCGAGATGGGGAGTGACAGAGAGAGAGGGAGACACAGAATCCGAAGCAGGCTCCAGGCTCCGAGCTGTCAGCACAGAGCCCAACGCGGGGCTGGAACCCACAAACTGTGAGATCATGACCTGAGCCAAAGTCGGATGCTTCACTGACTGAGCCACCCAGCCACCCCCTAAACATCTTTATAATTGTCAGTAATTCCATGAAAACGGTCTGTACTTCCCTTCATAGGAGAAACGACAGTGAGGAGGAAATAACAGTTACAATATTTATTTTGGACGTTAAATATAAAGGTATTATACATGTCTTTAGATTGTTAAAAAAACAACAAGGCCCCAAAATGGTGTCTCTTAGACCATCTTTGTAAATAGGTGCTTAATACATAATTTGGTTTCAATTTCAATCTTCCCTGGAAATGTTGTCTTAACCGGCCATTCACGAACCTTCCAGTGAGCCGGCCACATGGGTGCTCTCCATGCTCCAAAGAAAGATGAGGTCACCTCAGGATAAGATCCCTTGCTTTTCACCCTAGAAAGTAGCTCGCCCGGAACAATTTTTTTCTTTTGCTAGTAACTGTCTTGGCCCTATCTTACGTCTATAAAAACCTTTCATTTTCTATAACTCCTTATAGTGCCTTTCAACTTGCTAGACGGGGTGCTGCTGATTCATTTAATAAAGCCAATTAAATCTTCAAATGTGTTTGGTTGAATTTTGTTATTTAACTGGATGTGTATAATTATTGGTGATAGACGTTAATCCGTGCATACAGCTTGGTTGCTAAAAAAAACCCCAGAGAATAACCTGCCGAGTAGAATACCAATCACACGGGATGTGTACTCAACACCGGTGAAGAGTTGGCCTGAATTTTTAATTTTTTTTAACGTTTATTTATTTTTGAGAGACAGGGCACGAGCAAGGGAGGGGTGGAGAGAGAGAGGGAGACACAGAATGTGAAGCAGGCTCCGGGCTCCGAGCTATCAGCACAGAGCCCGATGCGGGGCTCGAACTCACCGACTGTGAGATCATGACCTGAGCCGAAGTCGGACGCTTAACCGACCGAGCCGCCCAGGCGCCCGGTCTGCTTTTTAAAGTATCTGATCTAGTTCTCTATCCCACAACTAACCTCAACTGCCCACTGCCTTCCTTGTCTATGATTCCTTTGCTTTGAAGGTCAACATATGTTGTGCTAGGAGTTTGAAATTCTTTCTTCAGAGAATGCTTCTTTTAATGGGGAAGGAAATAGCACACACACATTTCACGGAGCACAGATTGCGGATTTAATTTTAGCGTCTTGTGCTGATCTATTTGAGGCCTCTGGTATACCATCCGGGCAAAATCCTTTGAACACGGGCCTCTGCTCCTGGGGCCTGAGGTGCGCCTTCCTCGGATGCCCTGCTCAGCTGGGCAGTGAGGCTGGCCCAGCAGGACTGTCGGGCCAATGGCCGTACACCCAGGATGCACAGGCACAGACGTCACAGGCTGTGTGTGACTCAGGAGCCAAGGACAGAGTCTGAGAGGACACTGAGGACATGATGGCTTGAACGATGGTTGGAACAGACCAGCATTTCTCTGGAGAAATGTTAACAAGAGTCCTTGAGGGTGAATCTTCGAAGTCATTGGGTTTCTATAAAAAGGAATTGGGAATGGAAGTGCAGTTAAAATGGTAACAATGACTAGGGTAGAGAAAGACTCTATTGACTGGCATACGTTGCAGGAGTGTATCAAAACCCCTTAAGAAACCAGAAACTCCGTGGGGAGAAGGAGGGAAAAACCCAACACACCAAAGCCTCCCCCCACCAAAGGTGTCATGGAGCTGGGGAGAAACGATGCCCCCAGAGCACATCCTCTGCTGGGGCCGGCCTGCGCCCACCCTCCCCGTGCGGCCAACTCCCCAGCTCCGTAGAAGCCGTGGAAAAGCACGCGGGGCCTGAAACAGCCGCACGCGCACGGACTCGTCCTTCAGACTGAGCTGCCTCGCGGACACGGACAGAAAGTCAGTGCTTTCTGTCAAGAAAACAATTATTCATGACATTGGTCGGGCTGACTGCATGCAGTAGGGAAGGCAGGCGGATGGGGCTCAACCCCAAACCCAGCAAGGAAAGGCGGCATTTAGAGTCAAAGGTGGAGGGTGAGGGCGGGTAGAATGGAAAATTGCTAAGCGGAAAGGTCACGGGTAAGGAAGGTTCTGGGGAAGCCGTCCTACTAGGATTGGCGCTGAGGGCAGGTGATCCCCCCGGGATGATGGAAGATTCAGAACCTAACCAGATACCAAGGACCAAGGGCGATCTGGCCAAACCGACAGCAGGATTCCTGCCAGAATGGGACCCTACAAGGGAGGACACGGGAGGCCAAGGTTGGGCCTAGTGAAAGAGATTGCTTAGGAATGCCTGGCCAACATTTGGTCAAAGAGAGAATCTTTGCAGTGGGTCTGTTGTCCCCTTCACGACCCTGGAGGGACCAGGTCCTGGGACACGCAGGGATGACACAGGGTTGGGCTGGGTCGCAGAGCATGGCCCTGCCTGGACGTTTGGGACCCCCAGCCCAAAGGCAAACAAGACCGCAAGCTACAGAGAATGTGAATAAGGCCTCTGGGGTGACCTGGGCTCTGGCAGACCCCGGTCTTCCCCAAGGCTCCCTGCCTCCCAGCCCTGTCCCACCCTGTCACCCAGGCCTCAGGTGTTTGGCTCACCAGCCACGGCGATCGATTAGTGATTGATTATCGCAGCAGCTGAGAGACAGAGACTGCGGGTGGAGGGTCTGGGTGGGCTCTCTCCCTCTCGTTTCTTCCAAAGGCACACCTTCGGATGTGGGACACTGAACGATCTCTTCCCACAGATTACAGCTTGCTCCGGGACTCCACCGGTCGCCCTTCTGGGGGTGGAGAGGCACAGAGTGACGTCTCGGTGCGGGAGCTCTGACAGCGGTTTTGCTTAACCCAGTGGGCATGGTCCGTGGTTATCGTTGCTGCTTTATGGCTGTGGGTTCTATTTGTTCAGCGTCTGCTTTTTACCCCAGACTATATGTTTCATGGAAGTAGAAAATGGGGTTTTAAATCAGGACCGTATCCCCAGTTTTAACATGGTGCCTGATACATAGCTGTTCCTCAAGTCGCAGTGTGCTCCTGTTTAGGTGCTACTGAGGGAGAATGAGAACCCTACAGAGAGAAAGAGATTGGACATGTATTTCGTCAGTGGGAACGTTTTACTGGGTTCTTTCCTACTGTAGACTTTTAGTTCCCTAATTTCTCCTTTCAGTTGTTTAAAAATTGCTACCTTTATTGATTTGTTTTGAGAGAGACAGAGTGTGAGTGGGGGAGGAACAGAGAAAGAGGGAGAATCTCAAGCAGGCTGGAGCGCAGCGCCCATGCGGGGCTGGAACTCACAAAACTCAGGATCATGGCCTGAGCCGACACCAAGAGTCAGACGCTTAACCGACTGAGCCGCCCAGGTGCCCCTAGTTTCTTGTGTTTATCTTCTCTGCAATGATCTATTCCTTCGGATCATGAAGAAGGAGAAGACTTTTCTGGGAAGAATGTGAATGTCTCATCATCTATTCTAATTGATGAGTGTGATACTGAATTCGTAATTCAGTATTACAGTTGGTATATGTTCTTTCCCCTACACTTTCTATGTTTTGAAGATGTATCAGCATTTTTACTTATGAAAAGTAGGCACTAAATAAGATTCATTTTTTGAAGACTCAGGACTATAAATTGTAAGGGCCAGAAGCCATATTTTAATGGTTCTATTTCTCAAGCATCCACAACGATGGTGTGCTGATGGGATAATAGTGACCACGGGGACAGGTGCTGCTGTCCCCACTGCTGACACAGGGACTCAGCTTCTCATCAACCTGTTGACTTATTCCATAAAACCTGAGGATTTTTCTGAAAACATGTCAGTACTTTTTAAATCATCATTTATTAGAAAAGTCAATTGCTTTCCTATATACCAGCAACGAACAAGTGGAAAGTGAAATTAAAAACTCAGGGCTATTTATATTAGCATCCAAACAAATAAAATACATGCGTATAAATCTAACAACATGTAGAAGGTAATAATGTAGAACGATAATAATACCTAACAATATGTAGAAGATCTACGTGAGGAAAACTACCAAACTCTGATGAATGAAATCAAAGAAAAATTAAATAAATGGTGAGACATTCCATGTTCATGGATAAGAAGACTCAATATTGTCAAGATGTCAGTTCTTCCCAACTTGATCTATAGACTCAATCCTAATAAAAACCCCCAATTATTTTATGGATATTGACAAACTGGTTCTACAGTTTGTATGGGAAGGCGAAGGACCCAGCATAGTCAACACAGTATTGAAGGAGAAGAACAAAGTTGAGGACTGATGCTCTCTTACTTCGATATTTACTACAAAGCTACAGTAACCAAGGCAGTGTGGTATAGGCAGAAGAGCACACAAACAGATGAATGGGACAGAATAGAGAGTCCAGAAATAGATACACATAGAGTTGACCGATCTTTGGCAAAGGAGAAAAGGCAACACAATGGAACAAAGACTTTTCAACAAATGGTGTTGGGACAACTGGACGTCCACATGCCAGACCAAACCAAAACAAAACAAAAAACACCTCCAAATGGATTCCAGACCCAAATGTAAAACTTAAGATAACAGAGGAAAAAACCCTAATGACCTTGGTATGGTGATGACTTTTAGATACAACACCAGAGGCACAGTCCACAAAGGAAACAATTGGTAAGTTGGAAGTCACTAAAATGAAAAATTTTTGCTCTGCAACAGAAAATGTCAAGAGAATAAGAAGCCAAGCCACAGAACACTCGTAAATATGTGCAAAAGACTCATCTAATCAAGGACTGTGATCCAGAAGGCACAGGGAACCCCTAAAGCCCGACAATGAGAAAACAAACGACAAGATTAAAAGATGGGCAGAAGATCTGAACGGGCTCCGTACAAAAGAAGCTATCTGCGTGGCCAATAAGCATACAAAAAGATCCGCACAATTATGTCATTAGGGAATTGCAAATTAAGACAAAAATGGGACACTATTACACACTTGTGAGAGTGGCCAAAATCCAGAACCCCAGCGACACCAAATACTGATGAGGATGTAGAGAGTAACAGGAGTTTTCACTCGTGGCTGGCAGGAATGCAAAATGGCACAGCCCCTTTGGAAGACAGTTTGGCGGTTTCTCGCACAACCAGACAAACTCCCACCACCCAGTCCGGCAGTCTCCCTTCTGGGTATTTACCCAAAGGACTTGCAAAGTTGTATCTACACAGAAACCTGAACAGAAGTGTCTGTAGCTGGTTTTTTTTAATAACAGCCAGAACTTGGAAGCAACTGAGACGTCCTTCAGCAAATGAACATCCAGACAATGGAATATTATTCAGTCCTAAAAAGAGACGAGCTACCGAGACGTGGAAAGGCATGGAGGAAGCTTAAGTGCGTAAAATTAAGCGAAAGAAGCCAACGTGAAAAGGCTGACCGACTCAGCTGGCTGTGGAACGGAGACCACTATCACGAGGAAATTTTTCATGTGCCTTGTCATTGAACGGGAATGAGTTTAAAGTCGGTTATCCATTTTTATCCTCAGGTTGTAAAAGAAGCGGTGATAAACAGGACTACAGAGTATATGGACTGTGCCCGAGGAAACAGAGCTATTTGCTAAACAACGCTCAGCCGTGGATGACGTTGTGTGTCCATCTGGCCAGCAAGGGACAGGAGTGGACAAGAGTGTCTGCCTTTGGACAAGCAGCCTCAGGGTTGCCCCGAGCCTGACAAAGAGGCCAGAGCCTTCAGGATGGAACGGCAGCAGCCGCACAAGGTCTGGGAGCCCTGCCAAAGTCACCAAGGAGGAATGTTCCAGTCAGACGTCCACATCCACCATTTCCTCCACCCACCGCTCTTTCGTGAAAAATTCTTCCAAACAAACACATACTTTTGTCCCTAAATAACAACAGTACTAGATGCTTTCCCTACTAGAAAGTTAGAAAACTTGTTTTCTGGGGCGCCTGGGTGGCTCAGTTGGTTAAACATCTGACTCTTGATCTCCACTCAGATCAAGATCTCATGACCTCACAGTTCATGGGATCGAGCCCCATGCTGGGCTCTGCACTGACAGCATGAAGCCTGCTTGGAATTCTCTCTCTCTTCCTCTCTTTCTGCCACCCCTCTCCCATGCATGTGAGCACATGTGCTTTCTCTCTCCCTCTCTCAAAATAAATAAAAAAGGGGCGCCTGGATGGCTGAGTCGGTTGAGCGTCCGACTTCGGCTCAGGTCATGATCTCACAGTTCGTGAGTTCGAGCCCCACATTGAGCTCTGTGCTGACAGCTCAGAGCCTGGAGCCTGCTTCGGATTCTGCGTCTCCCTCTCTCTCTGCCCCTCCCCTGCTCATTCTCTTTCTCTCTGTCTCTCTCAAAAAGAAATAAACTTTAAAAATATGTAATAAATAAATAAAGAACTTGTTTTCCTAGTATCTCTGCTGGATGAGCTTTCATTGTCATAAATTCACTCAGTAAAAAGTTCATCCTGCCAACACAGTCCCCAGACCAGTGTCCCCAAACATGTCATCTGGCCCATAGTATCGAGGAACTCACCAGCAGGCAAAGAGGTGTTTGAATATGATTTTAGTCATATTTATTACCCACAGGAAAACACAGCAAAGCCCAGCACCGATAACAGGGCCTAGGAGAGCTCTCACTGCTTCTCCTCTGTGGTCTCCCCTGGAAATCCAGTCACCCCTCAGCAGTAAAGCATCCCGGGAGAAGCCCATCCAGAAGACTTAACCTCCATTCTGGGGACACCCCACCTGCCTGCTGGTCTCTCTGAAGGGTCCAGAAGGCATGCTCTCTCTCCACACAGGCTCTGGTCCCAGTTACCAGAGGTGGGGGAGGGCGTCACAAACTGGTCAGATGGCTCTTCATTTTGAGGACTTGGCATCTAATTCTCAATTGGTTTCTGTTCCTAAGCTTTTAGAGATTTCGCCAACCTATGGGCAACATCCCGAAAAGGTCAGGTGACCCTCAAATCGAAATACCTTCCACCTAGCATGTTCTTAAGGCTGATTCTCCCCCCACCCCCAGGCTTAATATCTTTTACAGAATAGAGATTTTAACATAGAAATAAATACACAAGGGAAAAGCCTCCCAAATATGGGCATTTTCACAGCTAATTCTTAACGTATTTTCTGACTTTTGTAAAGAAGGAGGAAAGACTGACAAGTGTTTTTATAGGTGAGTGCCAGTATTACGTAAATAAAATATTACATAATATTACAGAATAAAATATTATGTATTTCAATATTATATAAAGAGGTAAAAATAAAGGTATTTCCAAATTATATACAATTTTATAAGCTTATATTGTAATTCTTTTTATTGAGAATAAGAGATGTTCTTTCCAATGCACTGGTAAAGGGGGTAATGAGGTGAATTCAAAGTGACAAACAAGCTTATACATTCAGATTTGATCCCGAGGAGAGGAGGGCTCCTGGACCAGAAAGCGGGGCCCTAGCCCAGCCCAGCAGTGCCTGGGAAGGATCAATGGGTAAAATGCGCAACTCTATTCTCTGGAGAGAGCTTCCGGGATCGAGAGTGCACCCTCAGTCCCGTCCCAAGAGGGGGTGTCCAGGAACCAACTTTGGGAAGCTGTTCGGGTCCCCCTGACATTTGGGGACCTCGGCCCGACTGTCTGACCATCCTGGAGACATCTGGGGACAGGGGGGTGCTCTGGGGAGGTAGTGCTCTCCCAGGGTCAGGGTGGAGGGGCGCTGCAGAGACACCACCGCGGCCCCGCCTGACAGCCGTGTGCCCTGAACCGCTGCCCTGTGATGGGGGGACCGAGGGGGACCGGGCGGCCGAGGCGCTCGCCCTCGCTTCCAAGGAGGTGTGAGGCGCCCGGGAACGAATCGCCCAGGAAAGGAAGTCCGCCCTGACTCCCTGCCAAGCCCCCGGGGCACACCCGCGGGCGCGCAGCAGGGTGGTGCAGACCGCATACGAGCCCTCTTGCTCGTTCACCCCCGCTGCACCTGCTGGGCCATGAGCGGTCAAACTCCAGGGCAGTAAGGCGGGTGACCGGGCGAGGGTGGTGGGCGCCCTTGGGAAGAGGAAGCAGCGCCAAGTGCAAAAGGGGAAGGTCACGTGCCCCTGGGGCCCCCGCACCCCCGTCCCACTGAAGGCAGGCCCAGGCCGCTCTCCCTCCTGGGGGGCAGAAGCTTCGTGTTGACATGCAGCTTGGTGTTTTGACTTCTACGTGGGACTGCACGATTTGATTACTGAAACCAGCTCTCCTGATGTTCCTGGAGATAACCAGGGGACCCCCCCATTTCACCCTGGGGGCTGGGGAGCACCAAGGAGCAGGTGTGAACAGGCAGGTGGAAAGGACAGAGTTGGTTTGGAAGTAACACACGAGTTCCGCTTGTCCAATTAAAAAAAATATATATTTTTACTGTTTATTTACCTTTTGAGAGAGAGAGAGAGTGAGTGAGCGGGGGAGGAACAGAGAGAGAGGGAGACACAGAATGTGAAGCAGGCTCCACACAGAGCCTGACTCGGGGCTCAAACTCATGAATCGTGAGGTGAGATCGTGACCTGAGCCGAAGTCGGACGCTCAACCGACTGAGCCACCCAGGCGCCCCGCTGGCTTGTTCAATTTGAAGGAAGTAACAGCTTTGGGATTGCGGGGTCCCTTACAGTCAGGGTAGATTAGGAAAGACCCATAAATATGTCCCCCAAAATGATTTGAAGATGACTTGAAAGAATATTGTTTATTGTCTCAGAGAGGGTTTTTGATTTTTAATATATCTATAAGGCACCAGGTTTTGTGTTAGAAAATTTAATTCTGTACGAAATAATGAATCGGGCGTACTTTATTTAGCCAGGAAAAACTGACCTGGTAATAATAGTATGAAAAAATCACAGCGACAACAGCAAAATCATCCAATACTTGCCAAGCACAGGGTTTTACTACTTGAACTCCCTTCCCCTTCACTGCAACGCTATTAACTTTGATCCCCGTTTTCCAGGCCAAGGAAATGAGATTTGGGGACACTGGGCTCTATCTGGTCACCAACGCATAGGACGCCAGCCAGGCCCCGGCCCAGGGAAGGCTCCCCAGCAAACCTGAGTAACGGAGCCATGCCTCTGTTTGGGACGAACAGCAACCCACATGGCCAGGGGCACGATTCTCAAGACCGATCTGTAGCTGGGTGTTTTGGGGAACGCTTCCAGAAGTTTCTTCCTGTGGGAGATGCTTATAAAGCACACGTGTATGATGCTGAAAATAATGTTGTAACCTATCAAGGGAACCGCTCTTAAGGGTGAACTACCGTCTACTTTATTTTGCCCATTGGGAAAAGATCTTTGCCCCTCGGAGTATTAAAAACTGAACACAAAATTGCCATCCTCCATAGTTTGTTCTCACGTCCCTGATTTATTGAAACCAGTGTGAGGCCTGTTTTAAATATAGTTTTCAAAACCAAGCTTGTGATATATCCCGAATATCGTGTGGACAGCCTGCTAGATTAAAAATCACTCCGTTTTCAGCAAAATGGAGATCCGTGTTTGTTATTTCCTCCGTTCTGTTTAGTCTTTGATTTCCATTTCTGCTTTGTATACATAAATGGTGAAATGTTCGTAAGATTTACAGGAGGCGAAACTTATTAAAAATAAAATACAGGTAGCCATAAAGTCTGGAAACATTGCTAGTATTTTTCTAAAAAAAAAAAAGTTTTGTTTTTAACGTTTATTTATTTTAGAGACAGAGAGAGACAGAGCATGAGCAGGGGAGGGGCAGAGAGAGAGGGAGACACAGAATCGGAAACAGGCTCCAGGCTCTGAGCTGTCAGCACAGAGCCCAACATGGGGCTCAAACTCATGAACGGTGAGATCATGACCTGAGCCAAAGTCTGACGCCCAACCAACTGAGCCACCCAGGTGCCCTGCCAGTATTTTTCTAATAAATTGAAGCCCCTTGATGGTTTCTTCTAGGGTGAAGGTACAAGTTTGCCTGGTAGGAGTTGTACGCACACATCATTGGAGGCTACATATGACAGATGTGTGTGCTGTGACTCACGGGAACACTGCTTTAATGTACATTTGTTCGCTGAAATTTTACACAGCTTATGGAACTATGAATTGCTAGTGAGGGACCATTATATTCACGTGTCATAGCGATCAACTATTATGGACTATGTCTATGTTTGCAGACTTTATGCCCACCCTATATGACTTTAATTCAAAAGACTGAATAATAATCATTCGTTAAATCTGATTAAAAGAGTCAACTTGATGGGGCGCCTGGGTGGCTCAGTCGGTTAAGCGTCCGACTTCAGCTCAGGTCACGATCTCGCGGTCCGTGAGTTCGAGCCCCGCGTCGGGCTCTGGGCTGATGGCTCGGAGCCTGGAGCCTGTTTCCGATTCTGTGTCTCCCTCTCTCTCTGCCCCTCCCCCGTTCATGCTCTGTCTCTCTCTGTCTGAAAAATAAATAAAAACATTAAAAAAATAAAAATAAAAAAAATAAAAGAGTCAACTTGAAAAGGATACACTGCTTTTTGTAAAGTTATTTCCTGTATGAAAATTTTCCTAATTGGCCCCATTTTGTTCTGATCAGTAAACTTACCTGCATTAGTTGCAATTAAAAAACAAAAAACAAAAAACAATCCTATAGAATACTGTAAGACATCCACGACCGGGTTCCATCATTTGGTGACTCAAGGACATCGTAAGGGAGTGACGTAGAAAAGTAGTTATAAATTTGTGGATTATGGAGAATAGAGAGGTATTTCTTATTGAAATAAAAAGACCAAAGAGCCTTCATGTTAGCTCTGCTTCTCATGATAAAGGTGGACGCTCATCCTGATGGATAATCTGAGAGTGACATGACATATGTTTGGCAGCTGTCGTTGAAATAGATTTTAGCAAGGCAAGAAAAACAAGTTGCTTATGAGCAACAAGAAATATGTATACACTCATCAAAATACACCTTTGGAAAGCGCTAGATATATGTGGGAATTTTCATGCTTAGTGGACACTTTTTTGTCTACATTAATGTCACCTTTGGTTATTTACCTGTACACTTTGATTATTAATGCACACTTTCTTCAATTTAGATATTAAGATGTCCATTTTTTGGTAATGTTTATTTATTTTTGAGAGAGGGAGAGAGAGACAGAGAGACAGAGACAGAGCGTGAGCTGGGGAGGGGCAGAGAGAGAGGGAGACACAGAATCCGAAGCAGGCTCCAGGCTCCGAGCTGTCCGCACAGAGCCCGATGCGGGCTTGAACTCGGGAACAGTATCATGACCTGAGCCGAAGTCAGCTGCTTAACGGACTGAGCCACTCAGGTGCCCCAAGATGTCCTTTCTAGTAATTCGATTAGGCCATGTCTGTATCTCACGGATTAAATGAGATATTCTGTAAAATTTCTAACTATTTAAAACAATGTGTCCTTTTTTTAGCCCTATAATGAATATAAAATGGAGCCTGACTGCCTGAGTCTTGGAAAATGTGCATTTTGAAAGAATCACTTAAGAAAGGAATCCTCCCCAATAGTACATCAGTTTAAGGTACGTGAGCTGCACATCGGGACTTTGTCACTTCCGGAAATATGTATAATGCCTTTTGAGGGCCTTACCACATTTGAAGGGAAAAAATATTAAAAAATATAATTTTTACAAGAGAATAAAACAGAAATGTTTCTACATAGCTGACTCATTTGCAAACATTTCACACAACTGTTAGTCTGTTTCACTTAAAACTAAGACAAAAGCTCCAAACCTGACACAGCTATTTGGGGAAAAGAATATGCCAGTGCACCGCCCCCTGGGAGGGGGAGTCCCGATGCCTTTTTGCTGGTTTGTTTTATTTCCGTCAGCTCGTTTTCTGCACGTCTTGACCATGTTTCCAAAGTGAGGAAGGGTCAGCTCCCTTGAATTCAGATCTTGTCGCCAAAGAAGTAAAAAAAACGGGACACAGACAGCGTTTGCCCTGACTTGAGTAAAACCGGACAGAGAAGAGATCTCACTGGAGGTTGGCAGCATTTTGCTTGTGCTTAAATGTGCTTCCTCTAAACTGCGGTCAGAGCTCAAGCTAAGCAACCCCTGTGGAGGGGAGGGATTTGGGGGTCTACAGGTGGAATCGGTCACCCTTTAGTTCGGAGGCAATGATGTAAGGAAAAGACGAAACTTCCCGAGCGTTTCCCCAGGTGGAGACCCCCACGTGGGGAAATGATGACGAAGTCCAAGCGTCTCGGGGTTCCCAGGCGGGCCCAGCCGCCGACACTCCACCTGCGCTGTCAGCTTGCCGAGTGGATTCAGATCCACCGCGAAGCACTTGTCAGCAGGTGACTGCTCGGGCCCCTAAAGAACGCCCGTGGGGTCTCTGGGCAAGCCCTGTGTGGGACCACTCAGTGACCATCTCCGTGGGACGTGCACTACGTGAGGTCTCTCTGAGTGGGTCTGCGTGACAGGTCTTTCTGCGGGTGTCTGGGTGTGGGTCTCTATCAGAGGTCTCTCTGTGGGGTCTCTCGTCAGAGATCTCTGTGGGGGTCTCACAGTGCGGGGCGTCCCTTTCCTGCCTAACTGCACCACCTGCAGGAGGAGGGCACAGGGGACTTGCTCCTTCCTGTCTCCTGCGCTCCCTCGGCATCCTGCCTGTGGCCCTTCCCTGGAGGGGCCTGTGGGGTCCGAGTCCAACTCTCGGTGCCGCGGAGAGGACCCGGGAGAAGCCAGACTCAGGGACCCTGCTCCAGGTCACCCTGTCCTGAACTCCAGAGGACCCGGGTGCTCTCTGTCCTGGTCTCCTCTCCCCCCGACCCCCCAGGTCCTGGCCGCACTGTCACTGCTGGGTCCACTCCCCCCAGGTCCTGGCCGCACTGCCACTGCTGGGTCCCCTCCCCCCAGGTCCTGGCCACACTGTCACTGCTGGGTCCCCTCCCCCCAGGTCCTGGCCACACTGTCACTGCCGGGTCCCCTCCCCCCAGGTCCTGGCCGCACTGCCACTGCCGGGTCCCCTCCCCCCAGGTCCTGGCCGCACTGTCACTCCTGGGTCCACTCCCCCCAGGTCCTGGCTGCACTGTCACTGCTGGGTCCCCTCCCCCCAGGTCCTGGCCGCACTGTCACTGCTGGCCCCCCACTGGTTCCCCGGAGAGAAGCTGTGCCCGAGCAGGCCTGTGCCTGCTGCCCCTGCACCGGGTTCCAGGCCCACCTGCGGGGTCCTGACCCGCGTGGGGGCAGGGCCACACTGCTGCAGTCTTCAGGGTCCCTCCTGGGGTGGGACTCCGCACCACGCCAGTGAGTACCCCCACCCTGACCCCCACCCGCCTCGGGGCCCGTCCTTGGGCCATTCGTTAAGTCCCAGTCCGCCCCGGGGCCCCCAGACTGCGCAGAAGGGCACCTGCCCGGCCGGGCCTCCTGTGCCAGCCTGGCAGTCTGCGGAGGGGCCCCGGCGGCCTCCCCGGGCTCCGCGGCCACAGGGGGGGCGGGGGGGGACTTTGGGGGTGAACCGCAGGAAAGGCTCCTCTCCTCGGGGCCTGCAGGTGGCAGTGGGCACCGCGGGCTCCTGGGTCACCGCACCCTGGGGCAGGGCGCGCCGGTCCCTCGCGGCCTCTGCGCCCCCCACCCGCTCGCTCCCCAGGCCGGGAGCACGTCCTCGTCCCGCGCTGGTCCAGAGTGTGAGAAAGCAGGGGGGTGACGCTGAGCCAAGGGCGGCTCCCGGCCGATCTGCACCCCAGCCCCATCCGGGGTCCCGGGGCAGGCGACGGGTCGGGGGCGGGGGGCAAGATTCCTCCCACCGCTGCCGTCAGGGCCAACCTGGCCTCCAAACTCGGCCCCCGGCTCTGACGCCTGACGCTGTCTTCCAGGCGCCCCGGAGCCGAGGGGTTTCTGCCCCTGCAGACCCTCCCCTACAGCCGCCCAAGGTCAAGGTAGAGAGAGAGCAGGACGGGATGGGCGGAGCCAGATCCGGGGTGGGGTCTTCTGGATTGTGTTCCTCTTTCCTTTGTTATGGAAACCGAAGGTGTGTGAGGAAGGGGGTCTGGAGTATACCACGTGGCCACCCTCCTCCCAGGGCTCCATTCCTTCTGGGAGCCAAAGCAGGCACTGGGGGAGAGCATGCCCGGATCCTCCCCTTCCTCCCCCCCCCCCCCCCCCCCCCGCCCCGCAGGGCACAGACAGAGGCCAGCTCCTCTCCTGAGATAAACAAACATATATTTTGGAAAACAATAAAAACTGTGGCGGGAAGAAGCCATTAGCCCATAGAGGATGTGCTAACCTGAGAAAAAGACATTTTTCTCTGTACTGTATGCATCCTTTCTGGGAGAAAAGGTGTCCTCCCAAGAAAGGCATGAGAAGCGCACACGGAATGACCGGAGGAGACGTAGTTTTGAAGGAGGCAGCGCCTGGGGCAGTGGGGGCGGTGAGGGCGGCCCGAGGCTCCGGCCAGCATCCGCCCGTGGTGGCAGGGTCCGTCTGGGGACCCCAGCCTCCTGGGTACGAAGGCCCACCTGCCTTCTCTGCCTCTACACCACCGGTTCTCGTTAGGACAGCCGGGGCCGTCGGGGGTGGCCTGCAGGTGGCAGGCGGTCTCTGTCATCACTCTCCTCTGCTCTTGGTAGGAGAGGACCCTGTGGTAGCAGACACGGGTGCCTGCCAGCGCCTGGGGTTCCCTTTGGCGCCAGTTGACCTCCGAGGCTCTAAGTCCTTGGCGAGGCACCAGGCTCTCCTCTAGGATGCGACCCACGGCCGTCACGAGCACCTGAGCCCCGGCACACTTGCTGTCCTCAACCGATGTGCCCGAGACGGGGCCCTGCCTCTGGGCGGTGGCTGCTGCAGGCTGGCCCCTGTGCCCGGGATCTTCCGGTCCTTTGCCTTTACTGGGAAAAATCCACTGCAGGAGGTGCCTCACGCTTTTTCTCAAGCGGCCTTCTGGAGCAGCGTCCTCCTTCTTGGGCAGGAGCTGAGCGAACCTGCTTCTTGGGGTCTCTGCCGAGTCCTCGTCCTGGGCAGGGTGGCTCATCACACTGGCCTGGAAGGACTTCAGCCCCGCCAGCCATTTCTCACGCCCTCCTGGGCTGAGCCTCCTGTAGGCCTCTGTCCCGTCAGCGTGGGCGGACGCCTTGCTCCGGGGGCTACGGAGGCCCCACCGGCTCAGTGGGTGTGGCTGCCCCCGGCTGTTCTGTGCATGCAAGACGAAGTGAGAGGACGTCCAGGAAGTTGACGTGTCTGTACTGGACTCACTCTGGCAGCCGGACGGAGATCTGTGAGAGGCCAAGACGTCCGCCACAAGGAACACATCAGAGTGACAGTCTTGAAGAAGGTCGTCGGTGGCACAGTCTTGCAGGAGCACACCGCGGCCAGGGCCCTGAGGCTCCTCCGGCTCCACCGACCCCTGGAGCTCGAACCCTTCGAGCTGTGCCTCAACCTCTTCCTGGGTTCGAGCCACCGACCCTGGAGGTGTGGAGGGGCCTTGAGTGCTCCCGGATGACCCTGATCTTCTCACGTCTGGTTTGACGCTTTGATTGTTGGCCAGCACACCGGGTTCCAAGGTGTCTCCCCAGGCAGGGGCCTCCTCGCCCTCCCCCAGCTCCTTGGCCCGTTGGGCGCTCGAGGACCGGGATTCGAAGCTGAGCTCAAGTACCGACACGCGGCCGCAGGGGTCCCGCGAGGTCCGACCCCCGCTCCCTCTCCTTGGCTCATCTGTGGCCCTTGCTGGACTTGCCTCCAGGCTGCTGTTCTGAGGATCCCCCGCGCCAGTCTTGCTGTGCCAGATTCTGCCCACGAAGCTGTATGCGGGCGTCTGAGGACGTAGCCCGGCCTCCCGTCCAGCCACAGGGGCCCCCGAGGGCCGAGGGCCGTCACCGGGTGGAGACTCACCCAGGGCCCGCTGGATTTCCTCACGTGCAGGTTGGGGGTCAAGGAGGGGACTCCCCAAAGTGAGAACGGGCTCTTCTGTTATGACCTTCTCCCCTTGATGGGGCTCAGGAGGTTTTTCCAAGAACTTGGCTTCCGCCCCGGCCTTCGGTAGACAGGTGGCCGAGCAGGGAGTGGACGGTGGTGGAAGGATTGAGCTCTTTTGCAGCTTAAAGAAATTTAGAGGCTTGAGGACCTTGAGGGGCAGGCCCCATCTGTGCCTCACCCGAAACCTTATGATATGTGCTTCCAGCATCTGCTGAGTGTATGGACTGAGGATGGAGAAATTGTGGGGGGTGTTCACGCAGGGCTCCGGGTGCTTGGAAAATGCGGGATTTCCAGTTTCCCTGCGAGCGCTTGGCTTTCCAGGAGGGTCCGGGACATGGCTGGCAGCAAGCCTGGAATCATGAACACTCACAGGGATCTGGCCCTCTGTGATCTGCCCCAGTTTCCTGCCCAAATGGGCTCTCAGGAGCTGTTCTGGATGATTCTGGCCTGGGCCGCCCGTCTTCATCAAGTCTGTGTGTGATCCCTCAGAGTTTACTGCTGAAACCTTCGATGAAGAGCTGATCGAGCTCCCGTGTAGATCTCTCTGGCCCCTCCCCACACTAGGCCCTGCATCCTTGCCCAGGTTTTCTCCTGGCGTGGTCCACGCTGGGCCCCTCGACCTGGTCTCCTGGGCAGCCTGGAGGCTTCCGCTCTGTGCCTGTGGCACCTTCGGGGGCTCGCCCTGAGGCTGGGCCAGCTCCACGGATGGTTGGATCTTGTGGGGTCCGCCACCTTGCTGCTTCGTGGACCTCTTTCCAAGATGTGGTTCCAGAAGGTTCTGGAGCTCGGGGCTGGTCAAGTCCCCGGAGGGGAAGGGGAGGACGGAGACTGGCCCGTGGGCCTGGGAGGCCGGGCTGTCCTGGGGGAAGTCGGGAAGGACCTGGCTGAAGACTTCCTGAGATCGTTTTACCACAGAGGGTAGAGTCCTGTTCCTTTCTAGTTGCTTCTTCAAAAAGTGACACTCCAGGTTTTGAATTGCATTTGGGATGAATGATGGCATGTTATTCTGGACGGGAGGGTCCGATGCCTCACCGGCCATGTGAGGTGGGAGAGAAGGTGGCCCCACTGGGACAGAGGGTGCAAGGTGGGCCTGGGCCTCGACCTGAGCCGGAGGCGGGGGCTGGGACTGGGACAAACTTGGGGTCAAGGCTTGGGGCTCAGCCACAGGGTGAGAGAAGGGCTGCTCCAGTGACAGACGAGAAGCTACGCCAGCCTGAATTTGGGATGGTAAGGCATGAGAGAGTTCATTGAAAACGACAGAGGGTGACTCCAGTGGGGGACCAGTCACGTTGACAGTGGCCACCAGGGACTCACTGTGCAGAATGGGGAGACCCCAGAAGAGCTGGCTGCATTTCAGTCGTAAGTTGTCCCCCGAAATCTTGGGATATGGAAGCTGCTCAGGGCCGAGCAGCTGTTGTGGCTCGCCTTTCATGCTCCGGAAGGATCGGTAACCCACGGCGTCCCGCCCGCTCCGCGGTGACGTGAACGTGCTCCCCAGAGAGCTCACGCGGTAGTCTGACTCTTCCTTCTTTTCCTTCTCCTTCCAAAACCTCAGCTCTGTTCTCTTGGTGATGAGAATCTCCAGCAGCTTCTGGACATCAGGACCGATGAAAGAGAGGACACCGGCCTCCGCCTCTCTGTTCCCGGGGCCTCCCCAGAACGAGGCCTCCGGGTGCTGGTGGGAATGAGGCTCTTGCCAGGATTCCAAGCGTGTTGAGGTGGAGGGGCGCCAGGCTTTGGCGGCTGCCTGCCACCAGGACAGGGCCGAAATGGGACAGCTTGAGAGGCCCAGGCCCGAGATAGCTGGGATGGCAGAGGCAACCCAGGGCGTGTGTGGAGACGGGCTCCGTGGGACGGCGTCCAGCGGGAGTGCCATGGAATTGCACTGAGGGAGAGCTAAAGCAGAGTCTGGCCGAGGTGGAGGGCTGGCCTCCGGAGAAGGGAGATGGGGCGGGGAAGGGGAAAGAGCAAGGGGCTGGGGTGAAAAGCCACCCAGGGGAAGGCGAGACTCTGGTGGCCAAGGAGCACTCAGGGAGGAGTTCGAACGAACAGACACCGAGGAGGTCGTTGGGGTTGGTGACAGCGTGGAGGCCAGAGGAGCGGGGGACACCGTCGGGGCCCCGGTGGGGGCGGCATCTCTCACGGGCTCCCCGCGGGGCTGATAGGCTCCGACAGGTGCTGCTTTGCCCGCGGCCCCAGGGGCTTCTTGCCCCCAGAGCTGATGAAGGCCTCCCTGGTCAGAGAGCCGCCCCAAGTGGCTGCGGGAGACACGAGGCACGCGCTGCAGCCCGGAGCAGACAGGGCCGGGCGTGACCATCCCCGCCCTCCGGGCCCCCGCACCCGCTTCCCAGCGCTCCCGCCGTCCCTCCCCCCGGGGCCCTATCCGATCTCCGTCCCCAGGGCTCCCCCCGCCCCCTGCAGCCCTGGGGTCCCACCAGAGGCTCTGAGAGGCCCACCCGGGAGAGAAGGGGCAAGATTCTTTACCTCTGCAGAAGGGAAACCAGGTCCCGAACCCCTTCCAGCTCCTGCAGGCAGTTTCTGTAAGCTGGAGACGGGAGACCCGGTCACAGAGCCGAAGGCGGGGTCCCGGGGGTCTTACGGGAGGCGGGCGCGATGTCCCTTTAGGGGACACCTTTGGGGGGTTAGACTCGGGAGCCCCGAACATCGGTGTCCGAGGCCACGTGGTCTCACGGTGACAACAAGACCCACGGTGGGGGTCGCTGTGTCCTTTACGGAGAGCTTCCCCACTCGTGACCTTGTGGGGGGAGAAAGGGCCGGGCCGCCTCCCCGAGGAACCTGAGCAAAGTTCCACAACTTGGCCACAGCTGGAGCTGGAGGTCCCAGGCCCCTGCCCCTCGGGCTGGTTCTGGCCCAGAATCTGGGAGGCCTCGGGGTTCCGCCCTCCGTCCCGGGAGCCTCCCGGGGCTCTGTTTCCTGAGGGACGGACGCGGGTGTCCCGGAGACGGCGGGGCTGGGCGCTCGGAGCAGGAGGGACACTCGCCAGGGGCGCAGGGCTCAGCGGCGGCCCCTTACCTTTCAGGAGCTCGCTTTTCTTGCCTCTGGTGCTCCTTCGCCGTGGCGCCACCTGCTGCAGAGACGAGAGAACACGGGGTTGGGGGGACGGGACCCCCAGTCTGTCTCGCCTCTCTGGCTGCAGGTGCTCTGTGTTCGTGAACAGCGCGACTTCCTACATTCAACTCATGGGGCGGGGGTGTGGCTTTCTTTCCTGTTCCTCATTTGCAAAGTGGACAAAACTGCTCTCCGTTTTTCTACTTTGAAGAATGGACGCGCGGATTTTCGATGCGAGAAATCTCTCCGTCCCTGTTCCTCTGCTCGAGAAACGTTCCCAGACCTGCGGGTGCGTCTCAGCGCCTTGAGGAAGCACCTCGCTTCCCGAGCCCCGAGCCCCGCTGCCGCCCCTGCTCGGGGCCTCCCGGGCTCGGCGCCGCCCTCGATCGACCCCAACCGAGGCCAGCTCTCCTGAGACACCTGCCCCGGGAAGGTGGCTGCCGGCCCGGTGCCCAGCAGCCTGTCCTCCCCCGGGGGTGGAGCTCTGGGCCTCCAGTCCTCCGGTCACTGTGTTGGGGCCGCGGCCCAGGAGCCCTCTGCCACACCCGGCCTCCTGGCCCGAGACCTCCCGGGAGAAGCCCTCCTGCCCCTCTAACCCCTGCCTGGCCTGGCCTGGCCTGGCCTGGCCTGGGACGATGGTGCTCTCTTCTTCCCCGAGAACACCCGTTCTGCTCTTTCCCAGCTCGGGAGTCTCCCCAGTGACTCGGAAAAGTGGAAACGATAATAGAAAAGAAGACGGAATCCTCCTCTCTGCTGGGTCCGGGCCAAGGTTCCTTGCCTTTCTGCTGCTTCTGCGTTTCCTTCGTGGTGCTGAGGATGTTGGATCAGTCTGGAAGCCGAAGATGAACAGGAGGAAGAACGACAGTCCACACAGGAAGCAGAAGATGGTCTGGGTTGTCCAGGAGGGGAGGCTGGAGCTCAGCCAACCAGCGCTAATGCTTCTCAGAGCGAAGAGAATATTCTCCATCTCCTTACTCGAAGCGTTAGTTCCTGATCCCACTACTGTCCTCGCGCACGCGCAACTGAGCGCTGAGCTTGTACTTGGGGACAAGAGCCCCAGGCTCACATCACATCACACCACATCACAGAGCTGTGGCCTGGTCACAAAGGGCCCCGGAGGGCAGGGAGGGGACAGAAGTAGCTGGACCACGGCCCCTCCCCATCATCCAGCCTGCAGCTCCCTCCCCCAACCCTCTGGCACCTCCAGGACCACCCTCCTCCCCGGCTGGAGATCGACCTTTGTTCCCCAGGAACTCTGATAATACCTGCTTCCTTTGAGATCTCTACTTGCGCTCCCTCAGTTTCATAGCTTTTAAAAATCTGGCGTCGTCCCTGGAATTTTTGGTTAATTCCCAGGGAGTTTTATTCTTGGGCTTCCCTCTGTCTGCGACTCCCAATTTCCCCACATAGCGTGGTTTTGTCTTGCATCACCCCAGACACGGAACTCAAATTTCGGTTGTACTTCCTCAGCCGTGTGCATTTTGAAAACATTTTAAAATGCTTTATGTCAATGAATAAATAATCTTCAGCTAGAGGGACTCAGAAAATTAAATTAATAATTATTCAAAACCAGGGTGCTTGGGCGGCTCCCTGTGCTGAGGATCTAACTCTTGATTTCTGCCCAGGTCACCATCTCCCTGTCGGTGGGTTCGAGTCCTGCATGGGACTCTGTGCTGACAGTGTGGAACCTGCTTGGGCTTCTCCCTCTCCCTCTCTCTCTGCCCCTCCCCCACTCATGTGCTCACACATGGTCTCTCTCAAAATAAACTTAAAAAATGACTATTCAAAATTTATAAAGCTAAATAGAAAACAAATTAAAACAGCGAAATCTTCAAAGTTGTTTTTCATACATTTCTAGCATTTTTGCTTCTGAAACCAGTAGAGATTAAAGTGCAGAAACACTTTTAGAACATTCTGTATGAAAACACACATAGGCACACTCACCTACATTCTTTAAGAAATCTATCATTTTCAAATCTAAGAAGCTGGGTTTTTTTTTCTAGTTTAAAAGGTTTCCTTCAATAATTCTTGTAAGTTTGCATATCTGGAAAAATCTTTTGGTCTACATTTTGAAAGGACAGATTTGCTAGATATAGAATTCTGGGTTGACAGATTTTTTTTTCCTTTCAGCTTTTTGACTGTTGTCATCTCAAAACCTTTCCTCCACTGGTTCTTAGTAAAAGTCAGTGGTTAATCTAAGTGTGGTCCTCTGGGTACAAACAGAAGTTTTTGTCTTGCAATTTCAAAATTTTCTCTTTGTTTTCCCATGACTTGACCGTGACGTATCTAATCTGCTTGCTTTTATTTTACTACAGGTAAACGTCAAATCTATAGATTCAGATTTTCCATCAGATTTGGTAAGGTTTCAGCCATGATTTTATTTCATATTGTATTTCTACAAGTATTTTCTCTTCTTCCCCTTTTCTCCTTTGTTTCTGAAAACACTCCCTTAAGTAGATTAGATAAGGACTTCAGATGATTCCACATTTCTCCAAGGCCTGCAGCAAAATGCTACCCATGAACCTGAATTTCTTAATATTCAGGTTAGTATCTAGAAAGTTGTTTAGGTTCTGAGAATTCCTTTGATATGGAGTGTTTCTCTGGCATCACCGAAAGCTTCCTGTGTGTGATGTGGCCGTGCACATGTGTTGACTGAGGTGGGGGTGTGAATTAGGGCCATTCCGAACAGTAAGTTCGGAAAACGCTTTATCATGACCTGGCACGGGCTGAAGACAGCGGGCCCTTTGACAGAGCGATTTCACTGCTGGGACTAGAGAAACTCCCCCATTTTGTAATAGCAAAAAATGGGGAACAACCCAGTCCAATCATGTGGAAAATAAGTACTCTGTGGTATGCCAAGTATCATGCTAAAGTGAACTTAAACAAAATGCAGCTTAACATCAGAAGAGTAAATTATGTAGTAAATTATGTAGGAAGAGAAAATGTTGAAATTGCAAGAAAAAAACTTCTCTTTCTGATGAGTAAGTAGTAAAATAAAATAGGGGTGCCTGGGTGGCTCAGTCTGCTGAGCATCTGACTCTCGGTTTCGGCTCAGGTGATGATCTCACGGTTCATGAGTTTGAGCCCCAAGTTGGGCTCTGCACTGACAGCTCACAGCCTGCTTGGGATTCTCTCTCCCCCTCTGTCTCTGCCCCTCCCCAGCTCATGCTCTCTCTCTCTCTCTCTCTCTCTGTCTCTCAAAATAAATAAATAAACATTAGAAAATAAAATTAAATAAAATAAAAAAGGCTATTTGCAGAAAAATTGTGCAGGATGATTCCATTTGTCCCAATTTCAAAGCTATACAAAATAAAACAATATGTTATTTAGCAACACATTTATTTTGGTAAAAATATAAAGAACACACTGAAAGTAATGAATGGGGTTGATGACCGGGGGGAGGGATGTACAGATGTCCCTGGAGATGTGGATGATGCTGCATTTTTCAGGCAGGTTGGGATGTTTATGGGTTCCTTTTTATTACTCCTTACATCTTCTATATAATTTATACAAGGTAACTTGTAACTTTTAAAAGCTAAGACACAACAGTAATGTAAACAACCCTACTGGAAATAAAATTGAACATAGCAAGAAAAAAAAAAAAAGGCCAACAGCCTCCTAATGAGAGGAGGAGGAAAACAAATTATGAGGACTCTTTGTGCTCTAGAACAGTCTTTGTTCTCAACACCTTAAAGATCCCAACGTGACTCTCAGCTTTCAACGGGCATTTCCTGCTGACTCCCCACTGCCCCATGTATACAACACGCTGTATTCAAGTAAGTTCGCTTCTGACAGTTTCCAAAGCAGACCTCACACTTGTGGGCGAGCCTTTATTAAAGCACGGGAGAGGAAGTGCAAACGTATTTGAATTCAGGCCAGCGACTTTTAGGCTAACCAGCCCTGAGCTGGCCATGTGACAGATAGAGAGGTGATTTTCCGAATAAACTACGGGAAAATGTAAAAATTTGAAATAGCTGCCTTTGGAGAAATTTAGATGGGACTTGCATTTTGCTTGTTTAGTTATCAACACGGACCCAAATGTTTATGTGTAACGTGTATCTTTTTATAAGAAAAGCACAACACTTCTGTGTATTTACACGGGACAGACATTCGCACTGTGCTGTTTTGGAGCGGGAGTGACATCCTGATTGTCACATGCTTCCTAACGACACGGATGCTCCTGGAGATGGGTTCCATCCCTGTTTGCCTCCTCCTGGTGCTTCCCCTGATACGTGATAAGATCTGTGCCGACAGGACACAGGCTGGGCCGTCTTATGCCTTCCGTGATGCATGCCAAGCTTTGACAGATGCTTCCCTTGGGAGTGCTCGCTCACCAGCCCAGGCCGTAACGTGGAGTCTTTAGTGCCTCTGTGCCATCTACCCAAATTCAGGGAGGTAAATTGAGGACCTGCTCCAAACTCCGGGCCACAGAGACGTACACACCCCTGAAATAGACAAGAACTTCCAAAGGATTCCACGTTTCTCCCAGGCGTGCAGGGAAATGCTGCCCGAAAAGCTCGATTTCCTCATATTCGTGTTAGTCCCTAGAAAGTCGCTTAGGTTCCAGTATAAATATGTTTGTAAATAAAGCCAGTTTGGTGAGATCTGAAGAGTAACAATTTCACTGTCCTTCTTGCCACACAGAGGATGCTTTTGCTGCATATAATCTATATCCTTTTAGCTTGCTATGATTAATTAAGTTGCATCCAATTTGCCCCATTACCCGGGACTTTGCACTGACAGCACAAGCTGCACACATTGGATGATGTGGTAATGTGTTTTCAATCATCAGATTGGCTAAACTAAAAAACGAGGCTGGAGGAGGCGTATATTAGATGCTCTAATATACGCTGGTGAGGTGCAAAAGGTTGTCATCTCCTCCGGAATATTCCAGGAGGAGCTTTTGAATCTTAAAAATAGGCTTGTGTACGTGTTTTCAGAGCAGTGAAAACGTGTGGAGCCCAGAAAAGGAAGCCATCAGCGAGATGAAAAGACAACCGACCACATGGGTCCCCAGCAGGACCATAAAATGACTCTCAGGATCGAAATACGCTATGGGACGAAAGGTTCAAAGGTGTGGCTTATTTTGGTCTTTAAGCGACAAGGGAGGGACCGTCCCTCACTATACATGATACCGGGAGACTTTTATGAAAATGGTGCTAATTTACTTCCTGCATCCGCAGAAGACCTCATGAACCGTGAGATCGTGACCTGGGCTGAAGTCAGATGCTTAACTGACTGAGCCACCCAGGCACCCCTGTTCATCTTCTTTTAAATTACGAATGTTAAGGAGTTTCTGTAGTAGGGTTCTAGGGTGTGTGTGTGTGTGTGTTTATTGAGAGAGAAAGAGACAGACACAGAAAGAGAGATTTTAAAGAATTAGCTTGTGTAATTGTGAAAGCTGGCAAGTTTGAATGCTGCAGGCTGAAAGCAGGCAGACAATGCAGGGCAGACCTGATGTGGCAGCCGGAGTCTGAACCCTCTCTGGAGGCAGAATTCCTTCCTACTTGGGGGACCTCAGTCTTTTCTCTTAAGGTCTTCAACTGATTAGATGAGGCCCACCCACATTACAGAGAGTAATCTGCTTTTCTCAAAGTTTACTAATTTAAGTGAAAAGCACATTAAAAAAAAAAAACCTTCCCAGCAACATCCAGACAGGTATTTGATCAGCTATCTGGGCACCCTGGCCTAGGCAAGTTGTCACATATAATTAACCATCACAATTAACCCTTGTCAGTTTAGCACCCATATGTGTCTCCTCAAGCCATGCTTCATCTCCAAATAGAATAACAAGGTCGTACTTCTGTCTAACATGATACAATTACCCTCCACACAACTGCAAATGTACTAGTACATTCCCTAGGGGACGATACAAAGTCCTTGGAGATGTTCACTCTTCTCCTGGATAACCTGTAACTTAAATACCTATGCTATAAACTCCATACATCTTATGTTCTGCGATACGGGACGAAGAGAAGGAAGAAAGCGAAGATACACACAGAGACCCACAAAAATATAACGAAATTGGGAAGAAACACTCCTAAGGATTAGAGTCCTTGTTTCTGCAGCCGGTCACGCGGTCGCAGCTGGTATTTACGACGACTTCTATTATTCATGTTAGACACTTGCTGTCAGCCAGCCCCTTGGCCAGTCATGGTTCTTTATCTGGTTGGGGTGACCAGAAACTTGCATTCCTGAATTGTCCGGACAACCAGTAGTCCTTCCTGGATTGGGTCGTTGTAGGTCCTCCATGATACTAACCACGGGGCACGATGGTACTGAGAGACGTCTACGAGCGTCCTGTATTGCGGACATAGCCTTCCTTTCTTCCACTGTGGAGAAGCGGCCTCCCTTTTCTCTGTGTAGTCAGGATCAGTAAACACGATCTCTCATCTTTCCGCGTGAGGAGCCCAGGGTGGCCCGGTAGCAGTCTTAACTTTGAGTTCAAAGGAATCCCTGGCATATGTCTCCTGCTCGCAGGATTCTTCCCTTTGAACTATGACCTCTAGATCTGCAGAGCATGAGGCCATAGGAACAGGGACCAAAAATTTCCCAGTGAGGTCACTAGGGTAACGCAGGTGACATTCTCATTTCTACCCCTGGGTTCCTTGACCCATGAATCCGGGCTGAAGGAGAAACGGCATCATGTATCGATGTATTGAGTCAGAGCCCACACAGCGCCCTGGAGAACCTCGTCCCAGGACAAGCTTTCCCCGTAAGTTATTGCCGTCAGCTCGCACTGGACTGAGACTTCAAAAGGCCGGCTCACAGATCTGTCAAGTCGGTTGCTTCAGGATGGT
Organism: Neofelis nebulosa; assembly: GCF_028018385.1. Taxonomy (NCBI): domain Eukaryota; kingdom Metazoa; phylum Chordata; class Mammalia; order Carnivora; family Felidae; genus Neofelis; species Neofelis nebulosa. Next base: position 90,427,335 of record NC_080793.1, on the reverse strand, counting down.
GGGAAGCGTGGTAAGACCACGAATTCCAGCATCACGGGCCCGTTGCGTCACTTTCTCTGCTATGAAATACACTCCTTGATTGGGGGCAGTGCTGTGTGCAATACTGTGCCAGTGGATAAGGCCGAGGACAGTAGACTTAGTAGAACCCCTGTTTGTGGGGAAGGCAAACACATATCTAGGGTGAGTGTTTATTACAGTAAGAAGAAACAAACACTTCCTCTTCCAGGAGGAAAGTGGTCCAATGCAATCAGCCTGCCACCAGGTAGCTGGCTGATCGCCCTGGGGAATGGTGCCATATTAGACTCGGCTGCTGGCAGATTGGAGGCTCAGCAGTGGTTCATAGCCTGGTTGGACTAAGTGGAAGCAAGTGTCGCTAAGCCCAAATATAATGCCCGCCGCTCTGGCCACTTTGTCCACGAGCCCGTTGAGCAATGCCAGGGGTGGCTGGGGAAAGAGGAAATGGTGTCCACGGAACAAGCCATCCTGCGTACTCGATTATTAAAATGCTCCCGTGCTGCAGTGACCCTTCAGTGAGCGTTCCCACGGGATATACATATCTTTACACTTCCCAGCCCTTCAGAGAGGTCCGTCCATAAATCTTCTCCCCAACTTTCCTTGTCACCAGTTTTCCAATCGTGCTCAAGTCCTTGACCTTCCAGCCCAATCATTGGCTGCCGCTCCTGAGTTGGTATAAAATTGCATTTCCTGCCACTGCTCTCAAGTAAAACGAATAACTAAGTGCACGGCTCAAAGTTCTGCCCACCGGGGGTGTTTCCTTTCCTGGATGTCCCTGGGCGGGGTTGTATTGATGCAGCTGTCCGTGTTCAGGGGGAGTACCTGTATACAGGCCAGGATCATCTATGATCCAGGTATGACTTTTCTCTTCTTCCCTCAACTGATTATACGTAGTCTTCACGAGGAGGCCATGGATGCAGAAGGGGAGAAAAGGCAGCACATCCGGAGTGGGGACTGTGCACACTCGAACCACTTCTTCCTGTAACTTATGTGTGCTATCCAGGACTTCCTGGGCCCAATCAGGTGGCTATCAGTTCCCCTGGATGATGGAATGCTGCTTTAAATGTTCTACTTTGTGGCAAGGTGGGTCAGGTGGCGCCCCGTTCATGATGGGCAGTTCCGGTCACACGGTAAGCTCAGTGGCCCAAGGTGAAGCATCTCTACCAAGGCCCTCTAACAGGTTACGAGCTGTCTCTTTTCAAGAGGAGAGTAATTATCCAAAGAGGATGGCAAGGCTTGGTCCCCAGATCCTAGGGTCCCGCCTCCGCGATTCACATATTAAAAACCTGCCGATGCTCCAAATAGCAACCCTCTCTGCCACTGACGCCTCGGGCACCATCGGAACTACTGGGTCACATGGCCCGAGTGACGGAGCAGCTGGTGTGGCAGCTCGGACCTGTTGCAGAGCCTTCTGTTGTCCTGGGCCTTGGTCAAAACTAGCAGCTTTTCGGGTCACTCGGTAAATGGACCGGAGTAACACAAGCAAACGGGGACTATTTGTCTCCAAAAGTCAAAGAGGGCCACTAGGGCATCATGCCTCTTTCACGGGCGCAGGAGGGGTCTGGTTGGCAAGTTATCCAAGTTAGGAGGGATCACCCATCACGCCTCACACCCCCGGATCCCTAGAAACTTCCCTAAGGTAAAAGGCCTCTGAATTTTGCCTGATCTATTTCCCACCCTCTGACACACTGATGTCCTGCCCGTAATTCTAGGGTAATTGCTACTCCTTGCTCACTCTGTCCAACCAGCATAATATCATCAATGTAATGGGCCAGCGTGGTATCTCACGGAAGGGAAAGTTGATCAGGATCCCCATGAGCTACACCGTAACATAGGGCTGGAGAGCTGATACGCCCCTGGGACAGGACAGGGGAAGGCGTATTGTTGGCCTGGCCAGCAGAAAGGAAACTGCTTCTGGTGGGTTTTACTAAAGGTTGGAGGAGAAACCGTTTTTTGGGTCAACGGCTGTCTACTAGATAGCAGGGGAGGCATTGATTCGTACAAGCAATGAAACTACATCTGATACAGGACCATAGAGTCACCGTCTGGTTAAACTTAGGAGACTCCATAGTCCTTATTGAGGAGCCATCTGTTTTCTGCAAAGAGTGAATGGGCGAGTCAAAGTGGAGAGGTCCTGGCCTGGCCATCACCATCCAGGCGCCCTTTGAGTCGTTGATGGCAGTCAATCAAGACCTTGATTGTTCATCCCTGCAATCCCTCCGGGAGTGTGCCATTCCTTATGGCTTCCTGCTTCCCAGTTCTAGAGGCTTCCACCTGGCCCTCTCACCATAATAGAACTCACTCAATAGACCCAGGAATCAATACAGAGATTCTGCCGGGTGCCGAGGATGTCTTTCCAGTTACGCATGCCAGACCTGGGAAAATAACCACAAGATAAATTCGGGGATCCACTGAACCTACTCTGAGATCAACCTGAGATAAATTCCATTGACCATCTGCTTTCCATAAGCCTCAACTCTGACTGGTGGACGACAGCGACATTTTGGCTCTCCTGAAATGAGTGTCATTTCACAGCCAGTGTCCATGGTCTCTGGAAAATCTGATTACTTTCTTTTCTGCGATGCACAGTCATCTTGTAGAAGGCGCGATGTTCCCGCGGGGAAGTTTGGGTGAAAGATTAGCAGCAAAATTTTGGGCAATGTGCTAGCATCACTCCTCCTGGCCTTCCATCCCTTCAAGGGTCTAAAAACTGGCTCAGGTCTGGGAACTGACTGAGAAGCCATGACTCTGCTTTTACGACTCAGGTGAAGGTTTATTCGCTTGGCCTTGTATTCTTCCGCTCCAAAAGATCGAGCATTGGGCTTCCCATTTCTTTCATTTCTAGGAACACAGCGACCAAGTGGCCAATGCCATGGGTCTCTGTGAGTCTCTACTCTGATGGCTGCTTTGACTCTGCTGTCCAGTACGGTCTCCACTATGGCCACCACGTCCACGTTGCTTTTGGTGCGGGGTCTTGCCACTTGGCCCTTGCCACCCCAGATCCAATTAATTCTATCGCGTTTAGCTTTCCCAATTATAACCACGTTCCCACTGTAAGATCTGACCTACAGCGAAGAGCCATCACAGGACACTTCGAAGACTTGGGGCTCCCTTCGCTAGTTTATTTCCTCACAGTCCTGGTGAAAAGTGTGTCTTCTGGTCCCTCCCAGAACAGGCTAGAATGCCTCGAATGACAGCTACACTCTGTCTCATCCCTCGGCAACGGACTGAATGTTTATGTCTCCTAAAATCCATATGCTAAAATTCTTTTTTTTATTAAAAAAAATTTTTTTTAACATTTATTTATTTTTGAGACAGAGAGAGACAGAGCATGAACGGGGAAGGGTCAGAGAGAGAGGGAGACCACAGAATCCGAAACAGGCTCCAGGCTCTGAGCTGTCAGCACAGAGCCCGACGCGGGGCTCGAACTCACGGACCGCGAGATCATGACCTGAGCCGAAGTCAGCCGCTTAACCGACTGAGCCACCCAGGCGCCCCCATATGCTGAAATTCTAATCCCGAGTGCGGTTGTCTTGGGAAGAGGTCCCTGGGGAAATGATCCAGTCAGGAGGGTGTGCTACTCAGGATTGGTATGAGAGCCCTCGTGAAAGAAACCCCAGAGATGTCCCTTCCTCCTGCTGCCATATGAGGTCGCAGAGAGAAGTTGGTAGTTTGCAACCCGGAAGCGGGCCCTCACCAGAATCCAACCACGCCGGCCTCCTGATCTCAGATTTCCAGCCTCCAGGACTATAAGAAAGAAGTATCTGTTGTGACTACACCGCTCAGTCCATGGTGCTTTGTCCTAGCACCCCAAACTGGCTGAGAAACTCCCTAAGTTTTGAATATTTGCCTTGGTAGGACACCAAAGCTGGTCTGGTACTTTACCGTTATTTAGCGTAAGCCGCCTTTTGGGTTATGTTTCAGCCAACCGGCCCATCAAACCGTTAGAACCCGTTCCAACCCAAAGCTGCCATGTTAAGTCCAGCCTCTCTGCTTAGTGGGCCCATAGCCACAAATCCGTCCGGAACCACGTCCTGTTCCTTCCATCCTCATCCCACACGCTTTACATCCGTTTCCGCACAAATTCCTTTTCTTACACCGGAAAAGTCACATGGTCCTTTCGGAGCTCAGTGCACATCCCCAGAGGTCACCTTCTGGAGTCTGCCGGGATTTGAGTCTAGTTACGGGTCAGGAAGCAAAGGTCAGCAAGTAAAAGAGGGCTGGTGGGGTTGGGTCCGAGGAGAATCGGGGTTGGGTCTCTCAAGGCGACTCCCTCAGGGAGGCCATTGTAGCTGGTTTTTAAGCAAAGCAGGATAAATCTCCCCAGTGGGTATGTAGCAGCTCTTTTATTTTTAAATTTATCTTAATTTATTTTCAGAGAGAGAGAGAGAGAGAGAGAGCAGGGGAGGGGCAGAGAGAGGAGAGAGAGAGAGAAACCCAAGCAGGCTCTGCAAGCACAGAGCCCAACGCAGGGCTCGAACTCACGAACTGTGAGATCATGACCCAAGCGGAAATCAGGAGTCGGACGCTTAACCGACGGAGCTCCCCAGGCACCCCGTGGAGCCCCTCTTTCTACTGGCAAAGCAGACTCATCAGAATTTAGGCTTTCCATTCCCAGTTTCACGAACACCTTCCCAACCGTCCCCACGGCAAATTTCAGGATTCCTTTCCTTCCACAGCAGATACCGTGCGAGGCTTCCAATTCAGTTTACGTCGTGATTCGGCCCATCTCAGGACAACATTCTGGGTTTTGATAAGTAAGGTAATGCTGTGCAGTAGAGGTCGTGAGGCCCACACGACACAGGAAAATACGGCCTTTGTCTTCTGAGCTGTCAGGATGAAATCTTGAGCACAGGGATCAAGCATATTGAGGAACGAATGTGTGTCAAGGCTGAGCTGTTGGTGACTGTGACAAGCCGTCCCTTAGACATCTCCCCAGAATGGCTGCCGGTCTCCTCCTGGGCTCTGTCTCTCAGACAGCCTTTCTTCTGAACCGCGCCTGGAGACGTTAGCCTTGGTTTTTTCCTGCTGTGACTTTGCTATAGACAGTCTTTAAAACCTTTTGTTTGGGGGCGCCTGGGTGGCTCAGTCGGTTGGGCGACCGACTTTGGCTCAGGTCATGATTTCACTATTTGTGAGTTCAAGCCCCACGTCGGGCTCTGTGCGGACAGCTCAGAGCCTGGAACCTGCTTCGGATTCTGTGTCTCCCTCTCTCTCTGCCCCTGCCCTGCTCACACCCTGTCTCTCTCAAATAAACATTAAAAAATTATAAAAGAATAAAATACCTTTGTACCTGCCCCTCTTTGAGAATGTGGCAACTTTCCGGGGCACCTGGGTGGCTCAGTCAGTTAATCATCGGCTCTTGGTTTCGGCTCAGGTCACGATCTCACGGTTTGTGAGATCAAGCCTCGCATTGGACTCCCTGCTGACAGGGTGCGGAGCCTGCTCGGGATTCTCTCTCTCTCCCTCTCTCTCTGCCCCCTGCCCCTGCCCCCCCCCCCCACCCCCGGCTCAGGCTCTCTCTCTCTCTCTCTCTCTCAAAATTAATAAAACTAAAAAAATTAAATTAAAAAAAAGAATGTGACAACTTTCATACCAGCTTGGTATACAGTGTCAGTGGCTGTGAAGTTTTAAAACTCCTGATTCCCAGTGAAGAGCCAACCCCATTGGTCTGGGGTGAGCTGGGCATCAGGACTTTTCAAAGCTCCCCTAGTAACTCATCTAGTGATTCACGCTAAAGAACGGAGACGAAGCAAGGCACCGGTCACCCACAGGATGGTAATGACGTCATCGTCTCCACTCAGGGCTAATACATCAGTCCGATTTGGGTTCAGCGTATCACACCCTGGCCGTCCTGGCCGGGCTCAGACGTGACCCCCGGGCCACGTCTGCCGTCCGTGTTCCTGCACCTGTAGCTTCTCAGCTTGAGGTCCTTTACTCTCCACCCGGATGGAGTCCTCAGCCCGGATCACAGGTCCTGACGCAGAGAAGCGAGTTTCAGACTCGGAGAACCAAGCAGAGTCATGAAAGGCCTGAGAACCTGCAGACACAGCACATCAGCCGACACTCCTGTGAGTCCTCAGCCTTCAGACGGTCCCCACGGGGTGTCTTCAGCTTGAACGTGCCGAGACTCGGAGACCAGGGTGCCCTCTTGCCCACAGATTCAGTCTCCGGTGCCTCGTGCTCACGCCGTGAAAATCCGCTCCCTCTTCCCCTGAAAACTTGTAAAGGAAAGGAACGCCTCGCCATGTAGCCAGATGATAGACTATCCCAAACTAATCTCAGATGGGAATACATCTCATCTGGGCTGCACCTGCTTCTCAAGCCTGTTGTCATTATTAAGTTGGAACACCACTCTCTTCTTCGTCCCCAGGACCTTTTGCCTTCCCTCTGCCCTAGCTTTCCACGGTCTGACTTGTTTTCTGGTTACTGGTCTGCCGGAACCAAATCGTGCGTGTTCCGAGAGCCGACGTGTTTGTCTGACTCAACCTGGTCCCTCGCCTCCTCTTTTTCCTTTTATCTTCCCTCCGTGGGTCCCGTTCTCGCGGCTGGTCGACAGATGATTGCTGAGCCGAGCTGCAGTGACTTGAAGTAGCGACAGAGCGAGGCCGACGGAAGAGAGGGACCGCGCCACGGCTCGTGCCCACGGACACTTACATGCTGAAGCCAGGTTTGGGGGCTCCCAGAACCACCCACATTTGATGATTTACGAAGAGGGCTCGCAGGACTCACAGCCATGATCTATTCCCTGCAGAGCACACAAGGTTAAACCAGCAAAGGGAAAAGGAACATGGGACAAAGTCTGGGGGAAACCAGGCACAGGCTTCCAAGAGTCCTCTCCTGCCGGAGCCACACCGCACGTGCTCGATTCTGCCAGCCGTGGGTTATGACAAGGCGTGGCATGAACTGTTACCAGACACGGACGCTCGCTTGAACCTGGGGGTCCAAGAGTGTCGCGTGGGCACCTTCTAGCGGGCCCGTGCAGAAATCCCAGACTCCCGGAAGGAAACAGATGTTCGGCAAACACCCGCCATCGCACCGCGGTGGCAGGTGTGAGCCACTATCCTCGGCATCACAGGGGGAGCGCCCCCTGCCCCAATGCGAGACCCGGACTGCGGACGAGGAGCAACCTTGTGAGCGGGCGCTTCTAAGGGTAGCAGAGAGGCTTGCTGTGTCTGCTCTCCTCCGCTCATTTGCCATTTTGCACTTACGGATCTAGCACATGTGTTCGTGGTTCAGCCTGTTTTCAAGCCATCTCCTCCACCGCGTTGTGTGCGGGGGGACAGAAATGTGATCAGATGAGCAAGGTCTTTCTTCTCAAGGAGCCCGCCGTCCATTGCGGGGGAGGCCGACAAAGAAAGGAATAAACATAATACCGTGCGGCCAGGGTCAACATTATCGATACATCCGACAATGCCTCACTGGGTGTAGGTTTGGAGTAGGAACTTCATTACCGATGTTCATCAGATGTACAAGGATGAAGTATACACATGACATCTGAAAGTTTGGTAAATTTCCATGCGAGTAGTTTACACGTTTATGTATATATATTTTATTTTTATTTTTTATTTTTTTGATACGTGTAGAGGAAGAAGCAGCACATTGTCTGAAAACCCACAAGTCCTAAGGAGATAGAAAGCAAAGGACTGTGGGATTTCCTCCGACGGGGCATAACTGTTGGAATCAAAGTTGGCCTGTTGCAGTGTTGCTTTTTAATGGCGCTTAAACCAGGAAGTTACGTCCAGATTCAGCCTGGTTCAGAGAAGCCTAGGCTGTCTGCTAGGGAGATCGGTGCCTGTTTTGCCTCACCAGTTAGAACACGCCAAAAGGCTGGAATAGGTTGGGTGATGTTCACGTACGACTTTGAGTCCGGGCTAAATGTGAGTATTTAGCCCCCTTTAATTCAAATGTTGGCGTAACACTTTAAGTTCACCTAAATCGTTCCTCCCCGAAATCGTGCGCCAGAGACGGACGCTGGTTCCACCTTCAAATCCAAGAAACCGTCTCCTCTGTGGCTCTGGCTTCAGTTGACACGCGTGAGCAGAGCAGGGGTTATAGACGCAGCCTCCTCTTGGAAGTACTGACTCCTTTTCAGCCATGTTAGGAATCATCAAACACGCCTCAAACCCACCAGGTCTTCAACGGGACCGTGGCAGCATTGCCTGATCCGTTAGCCCGGGCAGAATCTCCACGGTCACCTCTGCTGCCTTTGTCTCTCAAGTCCCAGTCACGGTGGCCTTCTCCCAAGGGTAACTCCAATTCAGCCACGTATGTCTTTCTCCCCTGACCTCAGCCAGATCTAAGTCACCTGTTGTCCTTGAATCCTTCGGGAGCCTCCGCGTGACAGACCTGCACCCACATTGGACCCTTCCCGTCTGTTTTCTTCCACCTGCAGCCAGAACGGTCTTTTCAGAATGTTTGCCAAATGTCTCAGTCCTCGCCTTAATACGTTTGAATGGCTACCCAATGTATATCTATGTAATTATATGTTATACTTAATGCATAATGTATATAATTATATACACAATGTAAAATTATACATAATTATATGTGCAACGTATAATTATATAAATACACATTACATATAACTATAATTTATGCTTATATAATGTAGACATATATTTAATATATTATGCATAGTAACCACCTATATCTATCCCACAAAGAAGTACTAAATGTTATTAATTATTTAAAAAGAATTTTTTAATGTTTATTTATTTTTTGAGAGACAGAGCATGAGTGGGGGAGGGGCCGAGAGAGAGGGAGACACAGGATCCGAAGCAGGCTCCAGGCTCTGACCTGTCAGCACAGAGCCTGACGCGGGGCTCGAACTCACCAACAATGAGATCGTGACCTGAGCCAAAGTCGGACGCGTAACTGACCGAGCCACCCAGGTGCCCCTAAATGTTATTAATTATTAACATAACACTGCATAGTCTGAAGCATTATTAAAATCCATTATATGCTTCCTGGTCAAAGTATGGGTTACGAAAACTCGAGATATATTTGGTCCTTCTGCTGTAAATGATCACTCTGAGAGATGTGCTTTCCGTAGTTTGTAGGACCGAGACGAATTGTTTAGTAAATTTGGAGGTATGCTAGGGCTGTGTCCCTTCAGAGACGAGTCATCTGCTCTTTTCCCCGATACTGACAATTACATTTTTACTGAAGTAAAGTTCAGATAACATACAATTTACGATCTTGAAGTCTACAACTTACTGGAGTTTAGTTCATTCACAATTTTGTGTAACCGTAACGTTTCTCTAGATGCAAACATTTTTATTGCCCCAAAAGGAGGTGCCACACCGTTCCCCTCTCCCAGTTCCCCTCACCCCCCACCGGCAACCATGAATCTGTTTTCTGTCTCTATGGTTCACCTATTTTAAATATTTCATATAAATGGAACTGCATCATATGTCTTCTTGTGCTGACTGTGATGTTTGAAGTTCATCCACGTTGTAGCAAGTATCGGTACTTTATTACTTTCTTTTTTTAAGTTTATTTATTTATTTTGAGAGAGAGAGAGAGAATAGGGGAGGGGCAGAGAGAGAAGGGAGAGAGAACCCCAAGCAGGATCCGCACTGTCAGCGCAGAGCCCAAAGTGGGGCTCGAACTCACAAACTGTGAGATCATGACCTGAGCCGAAATCAAAAGTCAGACACTTGACCGATGGAGCCCCCCAGATGCCCCAGTACTTTATTACTTTTTACGGCTGAATAATAGTCTGTGGTGTGAATAGACCACATATTGTTTATCCATATCCTGAACATACTGTCTGTGGGATTCTCTGTTTTCACCTCGTTCCCCTTTGGTAACAGTCTCTTCTGTGCCCCAGGGCATTTGCACATTACTGTTTCCTAATTTAAAGTAAGTTAGTTGCCTTCGTCTGTTCAGAGATTAATATAACCAGTGGTCCCCTAACACCTTTCTCTCCCTACAGTATTTTCCCCTCTCATCCGCCCCCTGTGATATTTTTCTCTGCAAATATGTGGAGAGACTTAATATGCTTGGTGTGTCCCTAAAGATGCCTGCAGCCTGGTCAAATACGTGAATGCTTTGAGCACGTGCTTTTACTCTATGTGAAATAGTTGTGTGCCAGAAATCTCGTTCGGCACCTCCCCTTTTCCCCTGTGCTCTCTGGATCCACACACGTTGCTGCATGTCCCTCCTTCTGTTTCGGGGTGTTCCAGGGTGTTCCACAGCGTGCACCAGCTCTGTCCTCATCTGTTCCACTAAGAATATGAAGCAGGTTGTTTCCAATTCCCTGTTGCAACAGACCCAGCCCTTTTCTGTGTCTCCTCACGGACAAATTGAAGAGTATCTCTCAGATATACGCCTGGAAACGAGAGAGCGGGTCACAGGACGCACTCTTACTTTATTTCATTGAATGCCCCTCAGATTCCTTTCCAGAATGCTCTGTGATTTACACTCACACAGAAGGGCTTGAAAGATAGTTTCCTCACATCTTGGCCAACACAGATGATTGTCACCTGCCTTACCGGTCACCTTGATGCATGTGAAGTGTATCTCATTATTTCAACTCAGGTTTCTTGGCTAACCAGTAAGTGAGCATCTCTTCACCAAACAGATTGTTAGTGTCCTTTTCTGGAAATTGCCCGTTCTCATCTTCTGTTGATTTTTAAAAACAGGAGCCTCTTAGCTCTGTTGCTGTTGTCCTCTTTGCAGTTCATGTGTAAGAACTTTTGTATATGCTAGACTTTGATCTATTGTCTTTTATTTTTCTTAAGTTTATTTAGCCATGTTGAGAGAGAGTTTTATTTTTCTTAAGTTTGTTTATCCATTTTGAGAGAGAGAGAGAGAGAGAGAGAGAGAGCAAGTGGGGAAGGGGCAGAGACAGGGCGAGACAGAATGCCAAGCCCGACCCCCAAACCGTGACCTGAGATCACGTGAGATCGTGACCTGAGCTGAGATCAAGAGTCGGATGCTTAACCAACTGAGCCACCCACGTGTCCCTCTCTAGTGTCTTTTAGATCGGCTTAAAAAACATACAGTGTGCTTTATACACGTTGTACCCTATATGTCAATGTTTCTTCTGACACTCTGTGGGTGTCTAATGTTGATTAGAAATGCTTTATTGCTTTTAATGTTTTTGCTGTGTTTATAATGTTTTCCCCATCCCTAGGTTGGCTTTATATTCTCATCTTTCTTCCCTTGATCTTTAATCTATTTGGAGTCCGACTCTGGATCCAACAGCCGAATAAATAAATAAACACGGGAAAAGGAGCAAACCATCCTTACAGAAAAATTCCAATTAATGAATGCATACGGAGTGAGGGAAATAGGAAATCACCATTAGAAGATCACGGTGGTATTGCAGCAGGCAATATTCATGGATGAATGCCAAATATTTATTAATGACTATGATGGTTTTAACATATGTCCACAAATTATTTGATATTCCTCTTTCTGGGAGGTGAAGCTTAATTTCCCTTCTGTTGAGCGTGGGCTGGAATTAATGACCCATTTCTGAGAAATAGTGAATAGAAAGGGGAAACTAGTAACTCTACAGTAGAGAAACCAGGCAGGCACCAATGCCATGAAGGTTAAGGTCACCAGTAACAAGTCATGTTACTTGTTACGTGATAACAACTTGATACAATGATACTCATTGTATCATTACACGTGATATAGCGTAGTGAGACAGGCGCATCGCCTCTGTGGTTACCCTCCCCCAAATCCACTCCTCCTCAAATCTTCCCAGAAACCCCATCTTATCATGGGAAAACATCAGACGAACCCAAACCAAAGGACATTTTATAAAATACCTGACCAGGGCTGTTCAAAAGCATCGGGACCAACAAAGACAGATGGATAACCTCTCGCATTGGAAAAAAACAAACACAAAAAACTTAGGAATCATGATCACTAAATGCAGTGTGGGATCCTGGGACATCAGTGGAAACAATAGTTACATGTCAATCAAGTCTGCAGTTTGGTTGATATTAATGTATCGATGTTAATTTCTTTTAAGTTTTTTTTTTTTTAATTTTTTTTTTAACGTTTTTTTTTTATTTTATTTTTGGGACAGAGAGAGACAGAGCATGAACGGGGGAGGGGCAGAGAGAGAGGGAGACACAGAATCAGAAACAGGCTCCAGGCTCCGAGCCATCAGCCCAGAGCCCGACGCGGGGCTCGAACTCACGGACCGTGAGATCGTGACCTGGCTGAAGTCGGACGCTTAACCGACTGCGCCACCCAGGCACCCCATCTTTTAAGTTTTTTTAATTTTTTTTTTTTATTTTTGAGAGACAGAGAGAAAGTGTGAGCGGGGGAGGGGCATAGAGAGGGAGACACAGAATCTGAAGGGGCTCCAGGCTCTGAGCTGTCAGCACAGAGCCCGACGCGGGGCTCCAACTCACAAGCCGTGAGATCACGACCTGAGCGGAAGTCGGACGTTTAACTGACTGAGCCACCCAGGCGCCCCTGGTGTTAATTTCTTAGTATTGGTAAATGCGCAGTGATTATGTTAGATAACATTAGGGGAAACTGAGTCAAGCCTATTTGGGAACTCTGTGCCCTTTGCAACTTTTCTGTAAAACTAAAAATTAAAATTCATTTCAAAATAGAAAGTAAAAACAAAACAAAACAAAACAAAAACAAACAAACAAACAAAAAAACCACCAAAAGCAACTTAACATTTTACAAATAGTATAAAAAAAACCAGAGAGAATTTTTCCTAGCAATGTGGTACGGGACGTATTTTTATGACTGACGAATTTGACCACATAGTAGTCTCTCAATAAAGCAGCAGAGCAAATAACATACTCTATTTAAAACTAATAAAGACCAAACTAGGGGGCCTACGATGTCACACATAGAAAGGGATCCCGGATACTCAGCATCCTGGACCCTGCACACCCATGGGTGGAGAGGTGCTTTCAGAGACGGTGAAGCAATTTTCATTGTATTTTTTAAACATTTATTTATTTTTAGAGAGAAAGCGAGGCAGAGGGGCAGAGGGAGAGAGAATCTTGAGGAGGCTCTGTGCTCAGCACAGAGCCCGATGCAAGGCTCAGTCCCATGACCCTGGGATCATGACCGGAGCTGAGATTGAGAGCTGGACGCTCAAACTACTGAGCCACCCAAGCGCCTCAATCTTGAAACAATTTTCCTTCAAAGTCCACTGTTAGTGTATCTCTGCTTTATGCTGCCCCTGGGTGCTGGTGAGTAGGATGCTGGGTGGGGTGCCCTTGGGTGCTGGGTGGGTGGGTGTTGGATGGGGTGCCCCTGGGTGCTGGGCGGGTGGGGTGTGGGGTGAGGGGTCCCTGGGTGCTGGACAGGTGGGGTGCTGGGTGAGGGGTCCCTAGCAGCCGGCCGCTCAGAGGAAAGCGACTCGACCGCTTAAGGACAAAGGGCCGGAGGACCGTCTCTCTGAGCCCCACCTGCTTCTGAAGACCTGGCCGTTTTCTGAGAGGGATGGGGGTCCCGGCTCGGTGCTGCTCTGACGGACCCAGGGTGCAGGGGTGCGATGTGCTCGCCAGCACCGTGTCCGGGCCTTACCAGCCCCTCCTCCGGTAGCCGAGGTCCTGTGACCGGCCAGGGGCGCCTCAGTCCTCAGCAAAACAGAAGGAAAACCCAACTAGGGTCCCCACCACACCACGTCTGCCCTTTCTCCGTCTCTAAAATGTAAGGACGCTCTTCAGGTGACTTCCAGTCACGGCATCCCTTGACTCCTTCCCCGTCAATCCATTCCTTACCGATCCACATAAAATCCACTTCTGGGCTCCAAGGTCTCTGCCCACATTTCTCGTTGCAAAGCCTCTGTCGTAAGGTTACTCACTATTTTTAGCTGCTTCGGTCCATCCTAAGCTTTGTTAACCAGACAAACAAATGACTTTTTGCCCTAAAATACAGCTTGATCAGCTTATCATTATTTTTTAGGTTTACTTATTTATTTTGAGAGAGAGACAGAGACACCAAGAGGGGGAGAGGAAGAGAGAGGGGAGAGAGAATCTGTGCATTGTTAGCACGGAGCCCGACGCGGGGCTTGAACTCACGAACCGTGACGTCATGACCTGAGTCGAAGCTGAGAGTCAGATGCTTAACGGACTGAGCCACCCAGGCGCCCCTTGACCAGCCTGTTTCCCTGGTCCAAGCTCTGCAACGTTCCCTGCTGTGGACGAGGTGCTCGGGGTCCCGCCCGCTCTGCATCGTCTCTGCTGCTCACCCCAACTTCTTGTCCGCCGTCTTCCAGACTGGTTGGCAACTTTCCTATTTTGTTTTTTTTTTTAATTTCCGAAGAAAGTTTCAAAAGGCTTTTCTGAGGGGACCAGGTCCAAAGGAATTTAAGACTCACCTGGCTGAGTCTGTCTATTACTCCCATTAAAACTTGTCTGTTAAGTGTTATTTCAAACGATTAAAAGTGTAGGTGCCTGAGGGAGATCAAGGGCACCAGCAGAGGTCAGAGTGCTACCGCGTGAATGTGCTTGGAGTTGGGGGGGGGGGGGCGGTATGTGAAACTCTACGCAGACCGGAGTGCATCTTGGGAATAGGGTGTCGGCAGGTGGATGAAGTCAGAGCAGTCGGCAAAGAACTAGAACGTGGAAGTCCTTTTATACAACACCCAGTAGTGTAGACCTTCCCTGTGGGCTGGGCGTGGTAAGCAGGGGGAGTCCCCAGAACAGGGTCAGGACAAAAAGTACAGTGAAATTCAGGGAATCCATGAAGAGAGGATTCTTCTCATCACCGAGGTGACGGAGCGAAGGCTTGAGCACAGCTCCAGAATTTCACCAGCCTCTCATATTGAGCTTTGCTAAGAGCTGCACACTGTAAACATAGACTCAGGACGGCCCCCTCTCTGTTCTCCCATTACCCACATGAGTGGTGACCCCCGAGGGTCAAAAATACCCATCCCGCTGATTTTCGGATTCTTCTCTGCAAATGATCTCATTTAGGGACGAGACAAAGTTGTAAACCCGGAAGCAACAGGTGAATTGAATGACGCTTAGGGTCCTTCCCAACTTTGTGAGTCTGCAACTCAGTGGTGGCTTCAGGCTCGGTTGCTTTTCTTCCTGCCCAGAAGTGGGTTGTTTTTTGTTTTTTGTTTTTGTTTTTGTTTTTGTTTTTGTTTTTCAAGTCAGCCTCACATCCAGTGCAGGGCTTGAACTCATGACCCTGAGATCAAGATCTTAGCTGAGGTCAAGAGTCGGATGCTTAACGGAGTGAGACACTCAGACGCCCCTGCCAAAAGTGAGTTCTTGATCCCCAGGAATGGGATTCTCCAGGTTGGAAGTGAATGATCTCGTTCTTCAAAGGAGCCGGTGTGATTATGCTTGTCATTTGTAACAGAGTCCGTTTCCTTTGTTAAACTTCATGGTCCTTTTTGGTTACTCCCGCATCCTGGTTGATTTTCCCAGGTAACATGTATCAGTTAAGAGTTTACATTAATTAACTGTATACCTTAGGGTGCACAGCTCTATGTTATTTTGACCAAGATGTATAGAGACGCATCCCCCAGCAAAGACACGTCACTCGATGATTCCTTTGTTACAAAACGTCCATCGTGCTTTGCTTCTGTCTTCGAACCCTCCCTGCACCCGCGTCCCTTGACGGTAACTGATCTGTTCTCCATCCCTAGAGTTTTTCCCTTTACGGAATGTATACGGATGGGATCATCGAATAGAGAGCATTTTGGGTTTTGGCTTTTTCACGTCATGAAATGCGTTTACTATTCATCCACATTGTTGGGTGAATCAGTAGTTCCTTTTGTTAATGAGCCATGTCCCACTGTATGAACATTCGGGAAAGAGCAAATGATCCTGGAAAGCCAGAGAGAGAGAGAGAGAGAGAGAGAGAGAGAGAGAGAGAGAGAAGGAGGGGATAGTAAAACCACTCCTTGCTCCTGCAGGGAAAGCCACAGCAAAATGTGAAGGTTGAATTCTCCTTCCTGAAGGGAAGACAAGGGCTCAGAGCATAGGCGCACAGGAAATTCAGACTTAGAGGTGATTGAATGAGATCGACTTGGTCGTGTTTCTTTCTTTGGGAACACCTACCGTAAAAAATGGTTCCTCAGATTGTCACAGGCTGTCTCAGAAGGTAGTTCTGGTTAGATTTTTCTTGAGTCGGGTGCAGATACAGGGTAATGAGAAATAAAATGTTAAAGACATAACGTAGGTTAAAAAAAGCAATAATGTAAGACAACAGAGGATAATTGCATACAGGACCTTGAACTGGGAAAGTCATCTAAGTTCTTAACTCATTTCTTTCTGGCGTAATTTAATAAAGGACCAAGAACTCTTCAGAAAGCTAGAGCGAACTGAGACACTGCAGATTAAATATACATTGGAAACGTTAGCACATTTATCCAATACACAGGATATTCTGCGTCAGGTGAGTAAATCCCAAGAGTGGATGTTCGGTTTTGAAAATTCAAGAGGCTCTGCCCTACCTAACGTGGACACTTGGTCTTTAGAAACATAGGACTGTTCCGCGTCCCGAGTGTGGCGTCCCCTCGCTGCGATCCGCGTGACCCAAACTACCTTTTTCCAGATCCGCTGCTCCTCTGCCCTGGCTGAGGCTTGCCAGTTCACCCTCCCAGCTCCCTGGATGTCACCCCCGGTGCCACCTTTGCCCTCTCTCCTCTCTGGCCCTGCCTCGTGTCTCTGACCTCTGCCCACTGCACGTGGCGGGCAGGTGTGGGAGCCATGGTTCTGGCATGTTTCCATTTAGTGGGCGTTTTCCACACCGACGACCGAGTCTCTGGTGCCCCGACCCCTGGGCGCCGAATAGTCGGGACCGACTCTGACGCCACCTAACCCAGAGTTAGGGCAGACCCCGCGGATCCGTAAGACCGTCCCCCACTTTGGAAACCAGCCGTGAGTCCCGGGCCACTCATGCTTCTGTGGGACCCGGTAGAGACGGGAGATTCTACAGCCTGCTCCTCAGGGCTGAAAATTTGCTGGGACGAATCACAGCACTGAGGGAAGTGCTTTTCTTACCACGGTCGATTTATTGATGCAATAAATTGGTTGCGATGCAGGGGGCGGGCCGCGTGGGGAGGGACAAGGAGCTTCCACGCGCTATCCGGGTGCGTCGCCTCCCAGCACCGCCACCTGGTCACCGACCTGGACTCTCTCTGTGCCTCTTCAATGAGGGTTTTTTTTTTTTTTTTTAATGTTTATTTACTTTTGAGACAGAGAGAGACAGAGCATGAGCAGGGAAGGGCGGTGAGAGAGGGAGACACAGAACTTGAAGGGCAGAGGAGGAGGGAGGGGGGCAGTGGGGCTGCCTGGGCACAGCCCGCCCGGGACTGGCTCCCCAAGTTGTCCGGCCTCCAGAGGTGCCCCCAGTTGTGCGAGTTGTCCGGCCTCCAGAGGTGAGGGTGGCCCTGAGAGTGGAACTCCTGACTCCCTGACTCCCGATGCGGCTTTGAAAGGCTCTCCCGAGTCCGTGTTCGTATCCTGACCAACACGCGTTTCATTTACCGGCGGGAATAGACCCAACACGAGTGCAGGTGGTGGGGCTTTCCCGTCGCCCACCACACGCGGGCACTTGCGACCACAGGCGTTTCTGGGCCAGGAGCAGGTGACAGTCAGGTGGGCCGGTGTTATACGAAGACTGTGAAGGTGGAAGGGAATTACTCCGCATTGATGGCCCTGCGGGGACACACAGCCCCCCTCGCAGTTTGAAATCTGCTTCACGTTTGCTGCGGCTGAAACACGACTCCTTCATTAGCGCCCTGCCGCTGCCTCGATTTCTTCCGACCGGGGGAACGTTCGAGCACCTCACCCACAGGGCTCCCACCTGCTGCAGTGTTAATGCACACCCGTATGCTTTTGTCTTCCCATTGGCTATTTTATGGTCTTTCTGACAGTAAATACGAGGACTCCTATTTTTTTTAGACTTCGTCGCATAAGAATGTGTCATTATGGGGTAGACGGCAAAATATTGGTGTTATTGATCCCAATTTCTGTTATTTATGATATTTGCTTTTTGCCCAAGCAGCGGCTTACTGATCAATGTCTGTGATACACAGAGCACATAAACTATTTTTGGCCCGGATCGTTTTTGCTGGCGCTTGAATAGGGGGAGAGGCAGCACTCGAATGTGGACGTCTCATACTTTGCTGTTAACATCCTACTTTCTCCCCCTTAGATAATCTGATTTCTAATTGTCCGGCACTTTCGAGAAGGCCTGCCATCTTCCTGATCCCTCTACAAGAGGCCACTAATCACTGTCTCCGTCAACTAGCGTTCTGAACAGCCACTGGCCAATGATCGTCAAAGCGCTTGATCAAGGCCTGATCAATATTCATTGTATCGATGAGCAAACCAATAAATAAACAACCTCAAAAGGGTACCGTTTCACTCTGAAGTCGCTTCCAGCTTATCAAAGACGCGCTAAGTTATTGTCTTTATGTTGCCGTGTGGGTAGGACCTGCGATCGACTCTTTGTTTGATCTCTGTGATTATGACTCGTTAACCAAACATCAGATTTTCCGAGCCATTCTATGCCACGCACTGAACTGGCACTCTCCGTAAAGTTAAGAACACGAACGCGGCAAGCCAGAGAAATTAAGGAGTTAGTATTCACATAAAACCGCTCCTCTCTTGTGCTACGCAAACGAAAGCAATCCTGGTGCCTTCACACCTCAGCGGAACATATTAATGACCTCTTTTTGACAGCAGGTAACATCTCAGACGGAAAAGCTGAGAGGAAGCCGATGCGGATGGACTGTGGGGACGATGTCTCAGTGCCAAAGAGGGAGGTGCTGAAATGCAAGAAAAATAGGACAGGTCAAGATGGTCACACAGAAGAGGAAGGCACAGGGACGCTTGGAAAAAGAAAAGATGTTTGTGGAAACTGTGCTTTTTGAAGAGTTGGTGGCTGGGCGCTTGGGTGGCACAGTCGATTAAGCATCAGACTCTCATCTCGGGTCATGGTTTCACCGTTCCTGGGTTCGAGTCCCGCATCAGGCTCTGAGCTCTTTCTCTCTGCCCCTTCCCTGCCTGTGGTCTTTCTTTATCTCTCTCTCTATCTCTTTCAAAATAAATCAATAAACTTAAAAGAAATAAATAAATTAAAGAATCGGTGGCTACAAGCTATGGAGCAATGTGGATTGTTTGTTTGTTTATTTAAATAAGAAAACAGACTCAGGGCTTGGTCCCAGAAGCGAAGCCTTAGTGATCCGGGGGGACATTTCTGCCTCCAGTACATGCCCGTATGCCCAGCATGGGCCCCACGCACAACATAGGCTTACACTGCAGAGACTGTATTGGGAATGGCATCCGAGGGCTGTGGGAGCCATGAGGACCAGGTGGGGTGCAATTCTAAAGAGGGGGTGGCCATTCGGGCACGTCCAGAGTCCTCTGTCTTCCTCCCCCACCCCCGCAGGGCCGTCTGCCAGCTCTGGGCACTGGCTGAGGACTGGGGGCTGACCAAGGCCAACGAGCACCTCTGGGGAAAAGAGAAACTGGCAAATTCCCCCAGTCGCACAGAGTTGGACCGCGGGAGTCCTCCGGGGCATGAAGTACAGGCTGGTTTTCCCTGAAGACGTTTGCCGGAGTTTGCATGGAAGGTGAAAGCGTGATGGCAAAGCGTCTGAAAGGCAGAGTAAGATCTCCTGTGGCATCAGGGCCTGCGGGACACAAAGACCTGGGCCACTAGGTGCCTGAGGCGGGGCCTCTGGAGGGAGACATGAGTTGACCCTGAGGGTCCACCCTTGCTTCTGGCCTGGAGGTCTCTACTGCATTTGGAGGAAGACCTCTGCAGGGGACATTTGCATGAGACTACAGTGACTTGGGGGAGGGCGGGGTGCTGAAACACACAGCGGGCTCTTCACTCAAGACAGTCATGAGATTCTGAAGCTGTGGTCGGGTTGGCTCAAGAGGAAGGCCAAAAACTGTAAGCGGATCCTCTACAACCCACTGGATCTGCCATAGATTCTCAACTGAAAGGAAGGGAGGTGAACTGGAGGGAGACGGAATCTCACTGAAACCTACCCAAACTGCCACCCAGTTCTGACGGGGAATAACTCTGATTGGAGTTTAGTGTAAGGCTAAATACCAATCTGGGGGAAGAAAGGAAATTGAAAATTTTCCCTGGTGCATAAGGGAAGGAAACTGTCCTACTCCCTCCTCTTTATTATTTTCTTTCAGAATTTTGAAGTTGGAGGTGCTCTCGCTGCCTCTGTGAGATGTACATAAATCTGTTTAAAAGCTAGGGGCACCTGGGTGGCTCAGTCTGTTAAGCGTTTGACTCTGGATTTTGGCTCAGGTCATGATCTCACAGTTCATGGGTTCAAGCCCCGCTTCGGGCTCTGTGTGGACAGTGAGGATCCTGCCCGGGATGCTCTTTCTCCCTCTTTCTCTGCCCATCCCTTGCTCTCTCTTTCTCTCTCACTCTCAAAAAATAAATTAACTAATAAAAAACTGTTAAAGCTAACTCAGACTCTTTGCGTCCTGGGAATATCTTTCTTGGAGATCTTGGAGAGATCTCTTTGAAATGCAGACAGCAAGGAGCATGACACCATGTCTTTCTGTCTCTGGGGGTTTACGTTTAGACCCTTAGCTCCGAGAGGTAACTTCTTGCTTATTAAAAAGACACCAGAAGTTCTCATTTTCTTTCTGGTAAAGGCAGTTTCCAAGAACGCAATGGGATGCGTATGTTTGGCTGTAAGAAAGAGTGGGATTCCATTCTGTCTTTGCCACCTCTTGAGTGGATTGCCGTCGAATTTAATGCTTATTTGCTATGAACACGGTTTTCTCGCTCTTTTTCACATTTGTGGAAATGTCTTCTGGGTTGGCAGCAGGCTTTATTTTTAAGTGTTTTCCCGGCAGTAGATGTGGGGAATCAGTCCCCACAAATTGTCTAACAGAGGAAAACCCCCCTCCACAGTGGAAGACATTGTCAGGTCCTCTAAGGACGTGCCTGCCACATTCTCAGAATGCAGTCAAGCAAAGAGGCAAGGTGATATAACCAGTAACCAAGAGAGGCAAACGATAATAGGAACAGAATCACAGGTGTCCCGGCTAGGGAGGGCGGTAGACTGATGGATGAGTTCAAGATATAGACGGAGAAGACCAAAAGTGGAGGGTTTTCATCAGGGAACTGGAATGTATAAAAAGCAAACGAGCATTCTAGAACTGAAAAGAATACAGTGTCTTCAATTATGACAACAGTGGATGAGTATGAGGAGACTGGACAGGGTTGTTGAACCAGAAGGCAAATCAGTAGAAAACAGCCAAAATGAATGGGAGAGACAATAAGGGTAGACGGAAAACAGAATCATAAGAAACTTGCAGAACACGCTCAAAATTTCTAAAGGATGCGTAATTTTGGTCTCAATAAGAGAGAAGAAAGAGAATCAAAGAGAAGCAAAATTCAGAGCATTTAAAGAAATACTGGCCAACAGTTTTCCAGAATTGATGTAAAATATTAACCCCGAGGTTTTTGGTGAGCCCAAACAAAACTAAAAGCCAAACACCAGACCTTGGCCTTTTTTAGCAAATCCATATTAATAATAATCCATGTTAGTAATCCATGATAAAGTGGGGCTCCTGGCTGGCGTAGACGGAAGAACATCGCAACCCTTGATCTGAGGGTTGTGAGTTCGAGTCACACGCTGGGTGTAGAGATTACCTAAATAAATAAATAAACGTAAAAAGAATCGATGGCGAAGAGAAATCTTTGGAGCCGCTAGGAAAGAGTCAAAACTTTGAAACCTTCCTTTCGTTTCTAATTACTTCATCACACCATTCAAAATATAATTACAAATGGAACTGCCACGCTAAAAACCTCTCAGTGTTCAACTTGAAAGTCACAGATACGTCCTTTTAAAAGGTTGCTCCTGATGAGCAAGATTTTTAAATTAAATTTGTGGGTTTATTTTACTCCTATGAATACGGTTCTGAAAGCAGGGCCTGCAACAAAATCGGTTCCTTTGAACGAGAAGGTAGAATCATTATAGCAAAGAGGCTGTCAGATGCAAAATCATAAATATAAACCTCCCCGTGGAAACGTTCAGCAGAGAAATAAACATGATGCAAAGGCGGAAGTGGAGGAATCGAAGGGTGGAACAAAGAACAGGTATGTTTGTAAATACACCTTCAAGGAAACGTGTGCGATGCGGCTGGAAAGGACAATGGCACGTTTCCCTGTCATCTGGATTGATGCAAATACAGATACCTGAAATTGATTGTGGAATCTCTTGTGTACGTTATCCAGATTAAACAACACCAAGATGTCTTACCTCCCTTTCAGTCTTTTTGTAATTTGTTATCAACATTAAAAAAAAAAAATAATCTCTACTGCAGGGGCGCCTGAGTGGCTCAGTCAGTTGAGCGTCTGACTTCGGCTCAGGTCATGATCTCACCGTTTGTGAGTTCGAGCCCCACGTCGGGCTCTGTGCTGACAGCTCAGAGCCTGGAGCCTGCTTCGGATTCTGTGTGTCCCTCTATCTCTGCCCCTCCCCCGCTCATGCTCTGTCTCTCTCAAAAATAAATAAACGTTAATAAAAAAATGTTTTAATCTCCACTGCATTAAAATTTTTTCAGGAACTGATCTGTTATGAATCAACTAAAATCACTTTTATGAGTCATATATATCCTCACTGAGTCAGTCTAGTATACTTTTTTTTTTCTTTTTAAACTTATTTCTTAATTTCAATCCAAGTTAGTTAACATATAGTGTAATCACGATTTCAGGAATAGAACTTAGTGATAACACCCAGTGTTCATCCCAACAAGTGCTCTCCTTAGTACCCATCACTCATTTAGCCCTTCCCGCCACCCAACACCCCACCAGCAACCCTCAGTTTGTTCTCTGTAGTTAAGAGTCTCTTATGGTTTGTCTCCCTCTCTGTTTTTTATCTTATTTTTACTTCCCTTCCCCTGTGTTCGTCTGTCGTGTTTCTTCAATTTCACATATGAGTGACGTCATATGATACCTGTTTTTCTCTGACTGACTTATGTCACTTAGCATAATACCCTCCAGTTCCATCCACGTTGTTGCAAATGGCAAGATTTCATTCTTGGAGGTTCCTCAAAAATTTAAAATAGAACTACCCTACGACCCAGCAATCACACTACTAGGTATTTATCCAAAGGATACAGTCTGCCACACGTTTTTCAAAAATCAAGAGAACCTACCAGTTTCACTAAAACAATATGAAAACTCAAGTTTTGGTGATCAAATTCTGACCCTCCTGCTAAAAACTGGCCCAAAGGAGTGAATGCGCCCCAAACTATTTCTCTTCTATTGCAGAAGATAGGAAACTTTGCAACTTTCTTTGGTTTTGCCTACTTTCTCTGATAACTTTGTCATTCCTTTCTGTAGAAAGCTCATCTTCAATACACGTATCACGATGGGGGAAAAAAAGCTAATTTTCTCTGATGCTGGCCAATGGGAGGGCTGAACGTATGGGAATATGTACACGTTGATTTGGATTCTGCCCAGCTAAGCCTGCAGTTTGTAGATTATGTAAGAGAAACACTCAAATTAAAAGCAATCCACGGAATCGGTAAAAATATCTATTAACGGATGCAGATAGTATGGCTTATTATGGGTGCTCTTTGAAAAGTACCTGTAATAATAATAATTTCATTTGACTATGAAGATGTTATTTTCATGTCTGTAGTAAGCCGGTACGGTAAGGAGGACCCAGAGTCGAATGGGAATGCCAAACCCAGCCCATTTCTTGGTGGTTGTCTGGTGTCTTTGGAACGATGGACAAGTCTTCTGAGTGTTAATTTCTTGATAAGTAAAATTAAATGAGTCATATTTACTATGGAAAGGTGCTCTGAGAATGGAGAGAGAAATAGTGAGAAATCTTTTAGCACAGCACCTGATGCAAATGGCAGCCTAGTAATCCCCATCTTGCCTCAATCCCTCAGAGAGATACACATAGAAAGCGAATCGAGTCACCTGTTGCGCAAAGGTAGCATTAAGTGAATGGCCATATTTATATTGCTAATTGACTAAGGGATCTGCGCAGCGGAGAGGTAAAAATCTCCCTCGGCATGTGTTTTAGTTCTAAATCTTGTCATCTCGTCAGGAGACCTCCTTGGATTTAGGGAACATGACAAAAGAAAATTAACCAGAAAAAATTAAATGCAGAGGTAGGCTCTCACATTCAAATTTAGATTTTCCTCGTTATGGGAAAAAAAAATAGCTAGGTCATTAATGGTTACCATGTACTGAGTATTTAATATGTTCTGTGAGTTTAAGTGTATACTCACTAGCTCCTTTAGTCTCCGTGCAATTCTGAGAAATGGGTACTGTTAACTTCATTTTACAGTGAAGAAACTAAAGCCACGTGTGAGGAGGTAAATGTGTGAAAGTCAAGTACGTACTCAATGGTGAAACCAGCATTCAACCACAACTTTTTGAATTACAAAACGTGTATCTTTTATTTGTCATAGTGCATCTCTGATGGTCTACACAAATAGACCAATATTTTTTCACTGGTTTCAGAGTAAAAATTTATAGACAAAGAAAGAAAGAAAGAAAGAAAGAAAGAAAGAAAGAAAGAAAGAGGAAGAAAGAAAGAAAGAAAGAAAGAAAGAGGAAGAAAGAAAGAAAGAAAGAAAGAGGAAAAAAGGGAAGGAAAGAGGAAGAGGAAGGAAGGAAGGAAAGAAGGAAAGAATGAACGAAGGAAAGAAAGAAAGAAAGAGGAACAAGGAAAGAAAGAGAAAGAAAGGAAAAAAGAGAAGGAAAGAGGAAGAGGAAGGAAGGAAGGAAGGAGTATTGGTTTGTTCTCCAGGGTTTAGATTTTTTTTGCTTTTGATTTAATAACCTCCAATTTGCAGACATTTCTTGGATTCTCAAAAATACAGCACAAGTACCTCTCCTAAATCCGAGACAAAATCAATATTATACTTACTTAACTGAACAATCGGTCTTGTGTGGAAGGTCCAACAAAGCTGGAGTCCTGTCATTACTGTTAAGTAAGGAACACCTGTTCCTCTCCCCCCACCCCGACCTCCCGGGGCGGGGGGGGGGGCCCTTGCTGGAGGATCCTGCCACAAAGCATAGCAGTTCCAGGGGGTCAGCGCCCTGCAGGGTTTGCAGGGATTGGGGTTGCCAAAAATCACATGACTCACACAGGCGCTGGATGAAACGATGCTCCCCTCACACAGAGAAGACGCAGGGCAAGACGGGCCCCAAGAGTGAACATTGGTGTCCAGGGGCAGTGGGTCTAACCCCTGAGCCGGTGCATGGTGATGGTCGGCACGCACCCCCCTTGGCTACAGGGAAGCACCTCATTTTCCCTCCAGTGGGAGTCGATAGAGCAGTGGGGCCCGCCAGGTGCCATATGACAGGCACATTGAAGCAGAACAAAGAATCACATCGCAAATCCGGAACGGGAGAAGATAGACCCAAACAAGGTGATAAGCCCAGCACAGGCTATGAGGGCTCCCGTTTCGGTGGGAGGAAATGTTCCAAGTCTGAGGCCACTCTCCTGATCAAGAGTTGGTAGGGGCGCCTGGGTGGCTCGGTCAGTTAAGCGTCCAACTCTTGATTTCGGCTCAGGTCATGATCTCATGATTCATGAGTTCAAGCCCCGCATTGGGCTCTGGGATGACAGTGCACAGCCTGCTTGGGATTCTCTCTCTCTCTCTGCCCCCCCCCCCCGCCACTCTCTCACACTGTCTCTCTCTCTCAAAATTAACAAACTTAAGAAAAAAGGAGTTGGCATGGGGCGCCTGGGTGGCTCAGTCGGTTAAGCGTCCGACTTCAGCTCAGGTCACGATCTCGCGGTCCGCGAGTTCGAGCCCCGCGTCGGGCTCTGGGCTGATGGCTCGGAGCCTGGAGCCTGCTTCCGATTCTGTGTCTCCCTCTCTCTCTGCCCCTCCCCCGTTCATGCTCTGTCTCTCTCTGTCTCAAAAATAAATAAAACGTTAAAAAAAAATTAAAAAGAAAAAAGAAAAAAGGAGTTGGCAGACGGCATGATCATCTTTTCCCACAATTACTATTCAATGGAATTAGAGTTCTATTTTGCTATAATTCAGTCTATAAAGATTTTTTCTTTCATTGGAAGAGAATATATGTAGGGTAACCTTTTACCAGGCCAAAGAGTTCTTTATAAAGAGTTTGAAATCTATGTCATAAAAACACGATGGCAGTCACATCTAAAACTACCCAATTCGTAGTTAATTTGTGCTGGCGGAAGAAATCAAGACAAACTAGAATTGGTATTCGTTGGTTGTGGCAAAAACACTACTGAGTACATAATTTGATAATATTTTAAACGGCAATGACAAGCATGCCAACTTTTATAATTGGGGGAAATAACTGACCTGAAATAATATTGAGAAGAGACAAAATTTCAAGTGGTAAAAAAGTTTGAGTAAAAATGGACAAATCTTAAACCTATAATAAGACATTGGATAACCGTGGGGTTTTTTTAAGTTTATTTATTTATTTTGAGAGAGCGAGGGAACAGGGGAGGGGCAGAGAGAGAGAAGGAGAGAGAGAATCCCAAGCTGGCTCTTTCTTGTCAGAGCAGAGCCCGATGCGGGGGCTCGAGCTCATGAACCGCAAGGTCATGACCTGAGCCGAAATCAAGTCAGATGCTTAACTGACTGAGCCACCCAGAAACCCTGAGATTGGCCTTATTTCTATCAATGGTTGCCAGAAGGGGAAACCAAGGTAGAGAGAAGTTAAGGAAGGTAACTTGAACCCATGAACCGTGACATCATGACCTGAGCCAAAATCAAGAGTCAGACGCTTAACTGACTGAGCCACCCAGGCGCCCCGACGTTGGGTCATTGTTAGCTGATCGGTCAAGTCATTCTCATACAGCCAAAAGTGCATAATGACAAAAACTAGACTTAGTAAAATATTATGTGATGCTGCACAGGGAAGGATTGATAAATCTACTATTTCTATAAAATTAAGACAGAAAAGAATTGAAGTTAGTGAAACACTTCGAGTGGAATATAAATATGATATAAAAATTTCAAAGTGTTTTACCTGTACCGCACAGACTTTGATCAAAGAATTAATAGGCTATAGACAGTAGTTTTAGTAGAACATAATCACTTGAGATCATTCCCATTGTGCATGCTATTTACACTATCCTCAAGGTGGAAGTAACAAGGTCAAAGCCTGAATTGGTTGGAACTGGCAGGACAGGTCTGAAAACGAAGCATCTAGTAACAGCGGTCTAGTAACAGCGGGTTTCCCGCCATCGGCCTTATGTTGCAGATGCTTTCATCTTTCCGGGTAAAGTAAACAAACTTCAAAGGGACCAGAGCCCTTGACTTTTCTGTGAAAATATGGAGATCGCTTTTCTTCCTTCCAGATCTCATACACCTTACAATTTCCTTCTCCTTTTAAATGAGTTAAAAATTTCGGCATCTTCTGAAGGAGTTTTTTCCATGTTCAACTTGTTACTGTGAATTTTGGCCTCAGTTCCCAACTCCTGTTTTTCAAAAATGTTTGCAGAAACCTAGAAGTATATAATGTTGCCTTTTGGAAATGGCAATGGTGAGTCAGACTCGACTGAAAATCGGGCCAACGACTTACTTACTATACGACTTTAAGAAATCACTTACATTTCTCAAATCTCCATTTCTAAATCTCTAATAAGGAGATAATAACTCTCAACTTAGGTGTTTGTGGTGAGGATTAAATTAGACAGTCCTTCCAAAGTGCTTTACGTGTAATTAATATTCAGTAAAGTGAGCATTTGTCTTCCTTCCCAGAAGGTGAATTGTGAACCAGATCTCGTGTATTAATTCCTTCTTTAAACATACCTTCCTTCACCTTTGACTTCCAAATGGCTTGCTGTTCACATTCAGGTTTCACGATGTCAATTCACGCGTCCCAGTGTTAAATGCATGGACTCTTATATATATATAACCCTGGGTTCAATGAGCTCTTTGGGTTGTGGAAAATCTCATTATCTCAATGGGGATTTGATGTGGAGGCATGTGTGTGTAAGGTCAACAGATCAGAAGGTGACCGCCATTGAAAGGATAGTTTATTATACTCACAGGCTCCCACGGCGGGGGAGGGGGGCTGACCATGGAGGGCCATGCGGGAATCACAGGGTTGAGGCAGAGAGGCAGAGGGAGTGAGGGGAAAATGTGGACAAGGGCCCTTAGTGTGGTTTCCCTGGGAAGGAACAGGGTAGGAGGCAGGCTTCGGATTGGCTAGTTTGAGCCATGTCAGTAGCCTGTGGGGGAGCACCACTCATCCCCTGGGAGGCGGGGGAACTCAGGCAACCCAATGCAGCTGGAGGCCTCGGGCCATCTCGCTGTCCCGAGTGTGCCCCATCGACGGTCACAAAAGTCATATAATAAACCGTCAGACTCCCCGTTCACGCCGTGTGCCGGAGAGACAGAGCAACTTGGAGAAGGTCGATTTCTACTTCAGAGGGGAACGGATTTCCTCCTGGATCTTCGCATAAACCAGGAGGTGGGAAACGGATCCGCGTGTGCCTCTCCGGAAAAGGGTTTCCCGGTGAGGAAAGACCTGTGCGGGTGTGATGGCTGGCTTTCCTGGGTGGAGGGCTGCTAAGCCTAAGGACAGCTTCAGTGACAGCAGGGATCAGCCAAAACGTCATGTGACCAAGTAAACTCTTGGCCAAGTCGAAGAAAGCCATACGTGGTAGCATATTCCAAAGCACCTGCACTAAGCAGCACAGTTCAGTCTCAAGTTCTAAGCTACACCCAAGAAATTTAGTGCAAAGAGGGTGGAAATGGAGGTCCAAACACCCAAGTTGCATTTTTAGCTTTTTCATCCAGGACCTACTTATCCGTGAGGTACAGCAGGTTGACAAAAAAAAAAAAAAAAAAAAAAAGCTTAACTTTAATTTCTTTCAAAATTATCAGAAAAAAATGAATATTATAGTAGTGAATATATTTTAAAAATTGGGCCATAATTATATTTGTCTTTGTACTAATAGAGTCATATGAGGTAACTTTTAATACTTTAGGGGCACCTGGGTGGCTCGGTCGGTTAAGCCTCCAACTCTTGATTTCAGCTCAGGTCATGATCTCATGGTTAGCGAGTTTGAGCCCCACATTAGGCTATGCACTGTCAGAGCCTGCTTGGGATTCTCTCTCTCTTTCTCTCTCTCTGTCTGCCTCTCCCCTGCCTGTGGCTCTCTCTTCCTCTCTCTCAAAATAAATAAATAAACATTAAAATAAAACCCACACACTTCATAATGGAGGCAATAGTCCACAATGCAAACATGCCCATCATGCTGGCGAGAATAATGGCCCCAAAGATGCCCACATCCTAATCCCCAGAACCGTGTCTATGTCTCCCCACGTGGGCAAAAGGGACTTTGCACATTAAGGATCCGGAGATGATCCTGGATTACCTAGTGTGGTCACCAGGGTCCTCATATGATGGGCAGATGTGGCCACAAGCCAAGGAATGTGGGCATCTTCCAGAAGCTGGAAAAGGAAGAGAATAGATTCTCCCCTGGAGCCTCCTGGAGGAAAGCAGGACTGTCGACTCCTGACTTTAGTTAGAAGACCCACCTCGGATGTCTGACCCCCCAAACTGTAGGATAGTGAACAGCGGTTGCTTTAAAGCACTGAGTGTGTAGATTGGTTAACAGCGGCCATAGGAAACTAATACACCCCTGGGGGTCACGGTCCTGGCACCTTGGGCAAATCTCTGACACGCCCTGGCTTTCCTCTCCGCCTCTGTCAGAAGCAGGGATTGCAGCACATCTCGTCTGCATGTCAGAGGATTTCAAAGGCTAGACACGCACCGTCAACTGGTGACTCTAGACCCGTGTTGGGAGAAGGAAGTGAGCCCATGGCCGCCTGGCACTGGCCGGGCCAAGATACACTCACAAAAATGTGTGGGAAGGAGCTGCACAGAGTCCTTACAGACTTTTCAAGGAGACAGGGCCAAGTCTTGAAACCGCAAATAAACTTGGAAAAATTTCACTTCGCCTATTACCTGGTAATATACACGAGCTCAAGATTTTGCGGTTTGTTATCTCTCTCTCTCTCTCTCTCTCTCTCTCTCCCTCTCTCTCTTTCTCTCTCTCTCTCTCTCTCTCTCTCTCTATATATATATATATATATAATGGGTTCGGAGACCTGGCAGAATATTTGACGTAACATGTGGCTTCTTGAAGAGATCGCTTTGAAAAGAGAAACGCGTCTTTAGATGAAAGGTCCTGAATTATCGCAAAATCAGACCTTTCCCACGAGCCCCGGAAGCCCATCTCGTTTGATGTTGTCAACGAGAAGTGTTTGGTTAGTTGTTTTTACAAATGTTTGGAATCAACGCATGTATCCCCCTTTAGGGAGGAAAAAGGAGTCATTCAGCCCAATCCCTCTGCAATTTCCCTTCCTTCCTGGAATCAAGATTGCATCGACATTTCTATGTCTCGATAGGACCGAAATGACTCGGTCAGTATCGGCAAAGCTGTGCTTCCTGCCGGGCTAGCGTTCTGCACTGCAGACCGATGTCACTGCCGTGTTCTTTGTCTGAGTGCAGGACGTTTTGGCAAGTGATTCCCATGTCACTTCGCAACAGCAAAACCGATAAAATGTATAATTGTTGCCTTAAAAGCGAACAATCCTCAGAGTCAAAATAAGTCTGAAATTGTGTCCTTCACCGTTGTGGAAAAAGATTAATCAATTCTCATCTTAAGGATTTTCCCTCTTTCCTTAGAAAAAATAAACGATCCCAAAGCTAGAAGAGAGTTGGTACAAGTGGCTTATTAAACATTTGCAAAATACTTTCCCACTAATTAAATCATGTTATAGGTATACTGTTACATCCATATTCTCCTAACCTATTTGCACTTAAAATTTAATGATAGATATTTTAAGCCAATGTGATTTCTCAGAGGTCTATAAAAAGCCAATTACTAGTATACATTAACAGCCAAAATTAAATAGATATGATAATGACAAGAAGATATTGGTTCAGAGCAATAACCTAGTTAACTCAGAAAATATCTTCTCAAGTTTCAAAACTTCAATTACAAGGTTTTTTTTTCCATTGATTTGGAAGATTTTTTAAAAGTTTCTATTTTAATTCCAGCTAGTTAATATACACTGTTATGTTAGTTTCAGGCGTACAATTTAGCGATTCAAGACTTGAAAAATTTGTTATTAAGCCTTTTAGCACTGGGACTTTATTTTCTTTTATCTTTTCTTTCTTTCTTTATTTTTTTTTTTAATTTTTTTTTTCAACGTTTTTTATTTATTTTTGGGACAGAGAGAGACAGAGCATGAACGGGGGAGGGGCAGAGAGAGAGGGAGACACAGAATCGGAAACAGGCTCCAGGCTCTGAGCCATCAGCCCAGAGCCTGACGCGGGGCTCGAACTCACGGACCGCGAGATCGTGACCTGGCTGAAGTCGGACGCTTAACCGACTGCGCCACCCAGGCGCCCCTTTTCTTTATTTTTTGAGAGACAGAGAGCAGGGAGTGAAGGGCAGAGAGTGAGGGAGACACAGAATCAGAAGCAGGCTCCAGGCTCTGAGCTGTCGGCACAGAGCCTGACGCGGGGCTCGAACTCACGAACTGTGAGATCATGACCTGAGCTGGAGACAGACGCTTAACCCACTGAGCCACCCAGGTGCCCCATGCACTGGGACTTTTTGTCAGAATCAGAAAAAAAATGGAAAAAGGTATTTATTAGGGTTTATTATCAGCATATCTTTGGGAAAAATGTATTTCTGCCTCTACCAAATTTATTTCATTATGTGACCTTTACAACTCAGGAACACAGTGATCTGAATGCCGAAGTGAAGAAATTCAATGAAGCTCAGGTAAACAGCAGGAATAACTATGACTCTCTCTCTCTTTTTTTTTGCTATGACTCTCTTACAGTAGCCAAAAGCCTCATCATCTAATTAGTGACGCTCATGAGTGGATGAGGGACATTCCCCCTGTCCCTACCTACTACCCAGTGAAACCACAGCCAAAGCAACGGGCCCGGTGGAATCAGCGGAGGTAGAAGGCCCTGTTGAGCTGGACTCCAGTCTAAATTGTAAAACTTAAAAATAAATAAATAAAATTTAAAAATTTTTAAATTTTTTTAAAAATAAAAAATATAAAGGAACTAAAACTCGGTGACGGATGAGTGGAAAACCGACAGAATCTAACGTATAAAGTTGGACTTTCACTTAAATATTATGATTGAACCCAGATCCTCGGGGGTGAGTTTGCAGAAAATGACTAGTAAACATGTGACAAATATGACCATAAGCCATAACTATGTGGATATTATAAATCATACAACAGAGATGCAATAATTGATAGAGACAGATTTCTAGTCAGCGATCAGGCCAAAGGTCCCTATTTAAACAGTTAGTAACCAAGTGTTCTGTCGACCAAGACATAAGGAATCCAGTGGTAAGCAAAAAATGAGAGTTCCCGTCCCCATGTGATTATCAACTACGAGTGAGATAGCTTAGGAAAGCAAAACATGCAAACAAGTTATTTTAAATCACAAAATGATTTGAAGGTGAGAAACAGGGTTGGAGAGGAAATTAGAGACGCGCATTTGCATAAGAAAAGGCGATATGGGAGCTCAGAGCCCAATGCCAGTTGGCCCCAGTGAAGCCGGGCTGAGGAAGCACATTCTAGGTGGAAGGAATAAAAACTGCGTGCAAAGAGCCAGGCTTGTTTTAAAAATTGGACAAGACCCACTGTGAATGTGGCTGAGTAAAGGAGGGGATGAGAAGGGGCCAGGTGAGTAGAAACTAGGCTAGGGGGGCTTATGAGCACAGATCAGCATGTAGGTCAACTACCCAAGGCATGGCAAAGAATGACCTCAAAATATCAGAAGGAACAAATCCCTAGGACCCACCACGGCCAAGAAAAATGCCTGGTCCCTCCAGCCAGAACGGAAAATCACTCAGTATGTCAGTACTCAGAATAGTACTCAATCCTGAAAAGTGGGGACTCATTAACATCAACCATGCATTGGTTGGACCCCACCTAAAAAGCTTAAAAGCAAGACCCAAAAGGACAAAATTATTTTCAAGTCATTTAATTGCGTCCCAGAACCAAAGGCAAGAATATTTATAGAAATACTAAAATATTCAGCACCAAAAAAGTAAAAATTCCAATGGCTGGCATCCATTAGATATTACTAGGTATGCTAAAAAGAGGGACGATCGACCACAGTGAGAAGGCAAAATAACGATCCATTAGAACTGATCCAGAAATGGAGAGATTAAAGCATTAGATGGAAATTAAAATGGATATTATAATTACATTCTATATTTTTGAGATGTTATAGGAAGGATTGAACATGTTCAGTAGAGAAAGGAAGGTACACAAAAGATGCAAATCAAATTTCTAGAGATTAAAATAGCTCAGGTCAAAAGTACATTGGACAGGATCACCTGCAGATTAGGTATTGCAGAAAATAAATAGCGAACTTGAACAAAAAGCAATAGATATTATCCCAAATAAACTCACAAGTAAAATTTTAGAAACTTAGAAAAAAAAATGAATACCAAGGGGATGAGAAGACAGGCCACAGATAAGGGAGAAAATATTTGTAAAGCACAAATCTAATAAAAGACTCATATAAAAATATACCAAGAACTCTTAAGGCTCAACCTAAAAAAAAACGGAAGAGTCTGATTTAAAAATCTTAATAAACAAAAAAAACTTAATAAATGCCTCCACAAAGAAGCTATGAACATGTCAGATAAGCATATGCAAAGATGTTCAATGTCATACATCATTAGGGAATTACAAATTTAAACAATGATAAAATTCCACAAAAATGTACCTATTAAACACGGCCAAAATCCAGAACACTGACAACATCAAATGTTGGTGAGGATGTGGAGCCACAGGAACTCTAATTACTGCTGGTGGGAATGCAAAATGGTACAGCCACTTTGGAAGACACTCTGGCAGTTTCTAAAAAAAATAATATACACTTAACATGCAATCTGCCCATCAAACTTCTTGGCATATACTCAAATGAGTCGAAAACTTATATACTTACAAAAACCTATACATGAATGTTTGCAGAGCTTCTATTCAGAAATTCCCCAAATTGGAAGGAACCAGGATGTCCTTCTTCAGTGGATGGGTAAATAAACCATTCTATACTCATGTAATGGAATATTATTTTTTAGTGATCAAAAGAAATGAACTATCCAGCCACGAAAAGACATGGAAGCACCTTAGAATACATCTTCCTAAGTGAAAGAAGTCGATCTAAAAGGGCTACATACTGTATAATTCCAACTCTATGACATTTTGGAAGGCAGAATTGGAGAGACAGTAAAAAGATCCGTGGTTGTTAGGGGTTTGGGAAGAAAGAGGGACAAACAGTTGGAGCATGAGGATTTTGGAGCAGAAACTATCCTGTATGATATTACGAACTAATACATGTTGTCAGCGTTCTCCAAAGAAAGAGAACTTGCATCGTGTGTGTGTGTGTGTGTGTGTGTGTGTGTGTGTGTGTGTGTGTGTCTGTGTGTGTCTGTGTGTGTGTGTGAGTGATGGGGAGTTGACTCACACAACAATGGAGGCTGAGAAGTTCCACAATCTGCTGTCTGCAAGCCGGAGACTAAAGAAAGCAGGAGGTATAACGCAGTCCCACTCCAAGGACCTGGGAACCAGGAAAACCAGCGATGTAGATTCCAGTCTTGAGGGCAGGAGAAGATGAGAGGAGATGTTCCAGCTCAACAGTGAGGCAGGGGAAAAGGGGAAAATTCTCCCTTCCTCTGGCGCTTATTCTGTTCTTATTCTAAGCAGGCCCTCAACAGGTTAGGTGATGCCCACCCACATTGGGGAGAGCAATGTACTTTCCTGAGTCCACCAACTTCAATACTCATTTCATCTGGAACACCCTCAGAGAGACATCTGGAAATAATGCTTCATCTGGGCACTGCGTGGCCAGTCAAGGTGACACATAAAGCTAGCCATCACAAATAACAAACTCTGTGTCAACGTGACACTCATATGAATCTCCTTAAATAATACTTAACCTCTAAGAAAGGCAATAGCAAGGTCATAATTCAACCTGATTCTAACATGACACAACAATCTTACATTCAACAGAAAAGGCACTAGCCCCATCCTCACAAGAGGAGGTAAAGTCCTTGACTAATATAATGTAAAATCAGTAATGCTTATGTACTATGGTATAAAATCAATACATCCTGATGTTACATGATAAGGGAATAAGAGAGGAAACCCCCCCCCCACACACACACACTCATAAAAAAAAGGAGTAAATACTCCTTGCGATGATAGTCCTCACTTTTGTAGCTAATCATGTGATTGTAGCTGGTATTTGTGACGACTACCTCTTCTGCTGCTCATTCTGTGTTCCCTTAGCTTTTGCAGGCACCCCAGCTGGCCGTGGTTCTTTAGCTGGTGGGGTGACCCGAGCCTTCATTCCTGAACGGTCTGGGTCATTGGTAGTCATGCCTGCCAATCGGGTTGTTGTACGTTTTCCATTGAACCTAACTGCAGAGCATTAGGCCTCACTAAGAGATGCCTTGAGGAATCTCCTGTGGATTCCAGATACACTCTCCCACCCTCACTGTGGAATGATAGTCTGCAAGCAGTCCCCTTGGTAGTCAGGATCAATAAACCTTGCCTCCCTTCCTTGCCTGTGGATACAGAGGCAGGAGGAGCCCAAGATGGCCGGGTGGCAGTCTTAACTCCACAGTTCAATGGAATCATTTTCGTGTCTCCTGGTAGAAGCAATCACCCTTTTGGATCTCAGACCGGCACAGAGCGTAAGATCACGGGAACAAGAAGCAAAAATTTTCTAATGGTCCACCGGGGGTGATAGTGGTACTCCTTCCATTTCAACCTTTTGGTTCCCGGGCCAGTGAACACCGGCTATGGAAGAAACAGCACTACAAGATACCGATTCAGATCACACACGGCCCTCTGGAGAACCTTACCCGGGACAAGCTTTATCTGAAGGTTATTGTCACCCAGCCAGCACTTAACTGAGTCTTCAAAAGGACATTTAATTGTTTTATCAAGCCAGTTGCTTTAGGGGAACGTGGTATGACCATGAATTCCACAACCATGGGCCCATCGCCACACTTCCTCTGCTATGACGTGTGTTTCTTAATCAGGACTAATGCGGTATGAAATACCATGCCAGTGGACAGGGCATTCTGCAAGTCCGGAGATAATAGTTTTGGCAGAAGTATTGCATGCAGCAAGTGTCTATTTCAGTAAACACAAAATGTAGACCCCTACATAATGGAAGCTATCCAATGTCATCAATCTGCCACCAAGTAGCTGGCTTATCACCCTGGGGAATGTGCCACATTGGAGACAGTGTTGGACTCTGCCGTTGGCAGATTGGGCACTCAGTGGTGAGTATGGCCAGGTTGGCCTTGGCGAATGGAAGTTCATGTTGCCGAACCCAGGCGTCACCTCCATGATGCCACCATGAGTTGATAAGCTCATTGGGCAATGACAAGTGCGGCTGGGGAAAGAGGCTGACCGGTAGCCACAGAACGAGTCATCCTATGTACTTGATTATTAAAATCCTCCTGTGCTGAGGTTATCCTTGGGTGAGGATTCACATGGAATACGAATATTCTCACATTTTCCGTCCACTCAGAGAAGTCTATTCATATACCTGTTCCTCGAATTACCTTATGATCCATTTTCCAGTCAAGTCCCGACCATCCTGCCAAACCATTGGTCACAGCCCATGTCTCTGTATAAAATCACTTATCTGGCTATTTCTCCCTGCCGAGAGTTTGTCTTTCAGCCAGGTGAACTGTCTGAAGCTCGGCCCACTGCGGGGCTTTCTCTTCACCGCCGTCCTGCAGGGATGTCCCAGAGAAGGTCTGTAGTGCTGCGGTAGTCCACTTTTTGGTGGGGCCTGTATATTATGCAGAACCATCTGTAAACCAGAATTGGGTCTTCTCTTTCTTTGCCAGCTAATTGTAGAAAACTCCTCAAGAGGCCACATGTGCAATGCTGAGAGAGAAAAGGCGGTGTAGCAAGAGCGGGGACCATGGGTATTTGGGTCACGTCTTCACGTAACTTATTTGTGCTTCGGGACCTGCCCTGTACTGATCATGTATACACCACTCCCATTTGATGATGGAGTGCTGCTGCGGAAGCCCAATTTCATGGCTTTGTGGGTAAGAGAGCACTCCGCGTATGATGGACAGCTTGGGTCACATGGTAACATAGCGGTCATGGTTAAGTGTTCAGTCTCTTGGCCCAATAGCAGGCTAAGAGCCGTTTATCAAAAGGAGAGTAGTTACCTATGGAAGATAGAAGGGCCTTGCTCCAAAATCCTTAAGGCCTGTTCTTTGATCTCCCTATAAGGGCCTGTAAAAGGCTCCAAACAGCAATCCTATCTGCCATTGGCACTTTACGCACCGCGTGGCCCAAATGGTGCCTCATATGGCCCAGAGCAGCTTGTACAGCAGCCTGGACCTTCTCTTGTTCTGGGTCTCACTCAACACGAGCAGCCTTTTGGGTCACTTGGCAAAAAGTCTGGAGTAGCATACTCAAATGAGGAACACGTAGCCTCCAAAATCCAAAGACGGCCACTACCCATCACTCCCCGTTTGTGGTTTTAGGAGGATTCAGGTGCAACAACTCATCCTTCATCTTTTTTTAAACATTTTTTTTAAAGTTTATTATTTTTGAGAGACAGCACACAAGTGGGGGAGGAGCAGAGAGAGAAGGAGACACAGAATCCAAAGCAGGCTCCAGGCTCTGAGCTGTCAGCACAGAGCCTGACGTGGGGCTCGAACCCACAGACCGTGAGATCACGGCCTGAGCCGAAATCAGACGCTCAACTGACCGAGCCACCCAGGCGCCCCCAACTTATCCTTCATCTTAAAAGGGACTTCTCATCATGCCCCACACCCCTAGAAATCTCACTGAGGCAGAAGGTCTCTGCCTATTGTCTGATTTGTTTCCCGCCCTCTGACACACAAATGTCCCACCAATGAGTCTAGAGCAGTGACCACTTCTTTCTCACTAGGTTCAGGCAACATAATGTCATCAACATAATGGACTAGTGTGATATCTTGCGGAAGGGAAAGGCAATCAATCAAGGCCCCTGAGAACTAAATCAGGCTGGAGAGTTGATATGCCCCCGAGGTAGGGCCGTGAAGACATATCGAGGGCCTTGCCAGCTGAAAACAAAGTGCATCTGCTGTCGGCCTGGTAGACAAGTAGGGGAAAAAGCCACTTGCCAGATCAGTAGCCGAACGTGAGGTTTCAGAGGATGTGTTAAATTGCTCAAGCGATGAAGCCATGTCCTGGGGTCACTGTCTGGTTAAGCGTGTAATCATCCACTGCCATTCTGGGAGCCAGACAGCGTGTGGCAGAAATCACTGCGCCCTGCTTCTCTCAGGTTCTTGGTGGGTGCACTGACCTCTGCAGTCCCTCCGGGAATGTGGTCCTTCTCTTGTTTTTCTATTTTCCTACGGACAGGCAGGGGCTCTTGTGGCTCCCACTTGGCTTTTCCCACATCAGTAGCCCTTACGCTACAGGTCAGGGAGCAAATATGTAGGGGTTCTGCCAGCAGCTAAGTTAGGTCCATTCCAAACATACATCTCAGAAGCGGGAGAATAACCACAGGATTTGTTTGGGGACCCAGCAGGCCCACTGTGAGACGGAATTGAGCTAAAACTCCATTGATCACCTGACCCCCATAAGACTTCATTCTGACTTTTGGGCCACTGTGATGTTTTGGGTCTCTTGGAATTAGCATCACTTCAGAGCCGGTGTCCAGAAGTTCTTTAAAGCTCTGATCAGATCCTTCCTTTTCCCCAAGTCACGGTTACTCTGGTACAAGGCGATGGGTCTCTTAGGGGAAAGCTAGGACAAGGAATAACAGTGCGGACTTTCAGTAGTATGCTGGACACCCAGCCTTCCCTTCATTCGAGAGCTTCTGGCTCATGTCATGTCTCAATTGAGGAGCCATGACTCTCTATTTTATGGTTTAATGTAGGCTTTTGTTCACTTGACCCAAAAATTTCTGCTTATACAGATCACATAAGAATTTGGTAGGCGTGGGGTGCCCGCGTGGCTCAGTTGGTTAGGTGTCGGCTCTTGAATTTGGCTCAGGTCACCATCTCAAGGTTCGTGAGGTTGAGCCCTGTGTCAGGCTCTGCGCTGAGAGCACGAAGCCTGCTTGAGGTTCTCTCTCTCCCCCTCTTCTCTGCCCCGCCCCCCTCAAAATAAATAAACTTAAAAACAATTTAGTAGGCTGTAGATCCAATCAGCGTGGGCCACGTTTTGGTCCACGTTTTGGTCAACCAACTAACCATTTAGAGCCCCTTCTAATTCCCTGAGCTGTGACATTAAATGCGGAAGCTCTGGACGCTTGTGGGGCTCAGGAAGTTAAGCGTCCCACTTTGGCTCAGGTCATGATCTCACGGTTTGTGAGTTCGAGCCCCGTGTTGGGCTCTGTGCCGACAGCTCGGAGCCTGGAGCCTGCTTCAGAGTCCGGGTCTCCCTCTGTCTCTGCCCCTGCCCCGCTCATGCTGTCTCTCTCTCTCCCAAAAATGAATAAACGTTAAAAAATTTAAAAAAATGTTTTAAATGCAGATCTGTTTAAGTTCAGATCCAGACTTATAATGAGTTCTTTCTTCCATTATCTCACATCCTTACTATCCATTCCCACACACGTTCCTCCTGTATAAATTATAAAACTGTATAAATTTTGTTGGTATAAATTATAAAGCCAAAGTAGTTATTCTAGAGTGTAGCACACCTCCTTATAAGTCATATTGCAGAGGCCATCTCTGCCAGAAGTGAGGACAATAATGCTGACAAAGGAGTCTCACCACAAGAAGGTCTAATGTCCCCAGCTTCGTCAGGATCTTCCCACAGCGCCTGTACCA
The DNA here is from genome assembly GCF_028018385.1 of Neofelis nebulosa. Classification (NCBI taxonomy): domain Eukaryota; kingdom Metazoa; phylum Chordata; class Mammalia; order Carnivora; family Felidae; genus Neofelis; species Neofelis nebulosa. Next base: position 90,387,545 of record NC_080793.1, on the reverse strand, counting down.
ACTTACAGGATCTTACCCTTTCCCAATCAATGGCCTCATTTTAACAGGAGACCCCCTTCAAGGCTGGGAGTTCAACTTGCATTGTAATTCAACCAGGTGCATGATAAGGTTCTGTGCGTGTGTGCCAGCCCTGTAGCAACAGGAGGTGACGGTCTCCTTTAGGACGCACATAGACACTCTTAGGTCATTTATGTGGCATTTGAACTGGGAATTCGAATCCCTAAGCTCATGGCTTTCTTTCAGCATCTTGTCCAATGACTTTAGGAGCAATCAACCAAAATCATATACGTTAGTTTTCCACAAATGTTCAAAAGTGTTATATAGAGAGTCATTTAGCCTCTTTATAATGTTAGAAGCATCCAATGCAGATATTTTTCATGTTTCTATAAATATTTCACACAATGGACTATCAGTGCTCTCTTTACTACTGAAACAGATTCATTCACATCTTAAAATATCATCAGATTAGAGGACCAATTCCAGGAAATCTAGAAACAATTCAGAAAACCTATCTTTTTAATTTTGTTTCTCTGGAACCACTGTCAATACTGATAGAGAGATATCTATATCTATAACTATATCTATATCTATATCTATATCTAATCTATATCTATATATCTATCTCTACACACATATGGAAATTTATTATGTGGAATTGGCTCACATGACTCTGGAGGCTATGAGGTTCCACAGTCTGTTTTCTGCAAGCTGGAGACCCAGGAAAGCTGCTGATGTAATTCAGTCCAAGTCCAAAGGCCTCAGAACCAGGAGAGATGATGGTATAAATCCTAGTCCAAGAGCAGGAGAAAATGAAATGAGATGTCCCAGCTTAAGCAATGAGACAGGGAAAAAAAAGGATAAATTTCTCCCTCCTCTATCTCTTGTTCTATTCAAGCCTTCAACAGAGATGGACATTATGTAAAGATAAAAGGGTCAACTCTACCAAAAAGATGTAACAATCCTAAATATATATGCACCAAACAACAGAGCCATGAAATATGTAAGGCAAAAACTGATGGAACTGAAAGGATAAATATACAAATCAACAGTTATAGTTGGGAGACTTCAACATCCCTCTTTCAACAATTAATTGATAGAAAAACTAGACAGAAAATTAGCAAGAATATGGACTAACTCAACAACACCATGAATCAATGGGATTTTATTGATATTTATACAACACTCCACCTGCCAATAGCAGAAAACACATTCTTGTCAGAATGTAAACCAGAAAAGACCATATCCTAAGCAATGAAATTAATCTCAACAAATTTAAAAGAATTTAAATCATGTACAATGTGTCCTTCATCCAAAATGGAATCAAACCAGAAATATAAAATAAAGATAATAGGCAAATTTCCACTTAGGAAATAAACAATGCACCTCTAATTTCAAGGGAATTTCAAGGGAAATAATAAAATGCATTAAACTGTAAAATAAACTGTAATAAAATAAAACTGTAAAATAAAGATAATAGGAACATTTCCACTTAGAAAATAAACAATATACCTCTAATTTCAAGAATTTTCAAGGGAGATAATAAAATACATTAAACTGTATAAAAATAAAAATATAACGTATCAAACTTTGTGGAACAGGCAAAGCCTTTGTTGAAAAGGAAATTTATTTTATTAAATGCATATAATTAGAAAAGAAAAAAAGCTTCAAAAAATCTAAGCTATCATATCAAGAAACTAAGGGGCGCCTGGGTGGCTCAGTCGGTTAAGCGTCCGACTTCAGCTCAGGTCACGATCTCGCGGTCCGCGAGTTCGAGCCCCGCGTCGGGCTCTGGGCTGATGGCTCAGAGCCTGGAGCCTGCTTCCGATTCTGTGTCTCCCTCTCTCTCTGCCCCTCCCCCGTTCATGCTGTGTCTCTCTCTGTCTCAAAAATAAATAAACGTTAAAAAAATAAATAAATAAAATAAAATAAGAAACTAAAAGAATAGTTGCAAAATAAAGTCAAGGCAAGCAGAAGGAAGGGAATCATAAGAACAGAAATGAATAAAATAGAAAAGGAAAATAGAGAATAGCAATGAAAACAAGCTGATTCTCTGAAAAGATCACTATAATTGACAATCCTCTACTAACTGACATAGACAAAAAAGCAAGTTACCAATACCTGGGATACGGGCTATCACTACAGACCCCGAAGATGTGAAAATGATACTAGGAGAATACTTTGAACAGTTCCACCCACATAAATCTGATAATTTAGAGAAAATAGATCAGTGCTACAATACTCCCCCTCCCCATAAACCAGACATTACCACAACTCACCCAACATGGACTGCCTCACTTGAATAGCCCTAAACCTATATTAAGGATATTTAATTCATAACTGAAAAAACTTCCAACAGCAACATTTCCAGCCCCAGATGTTTTTACTGGAGAATTCTACCAGATGTTCATAGAAGAATTAGCATCAATCTCCACAATCCCTTCCAGAAAGTCGACAAAGAGAATGGTTCCCGGTTCATATGATAAGGCTGGTAGTGCCTTGATATAAAAACCAGGCTGTACGCAGACTCTTTTTTTTTTTTTTTTAATTTTTTTCACATTTATTGATTTTTGAGACAGAGAAAGACAGAGAATGAGCAGGGGAGGGTCAGAGAGAGAGGGAGACACAGAATCCGAAACAGGCTCCAGGCTCTGAGCGGTCAGCCCAGAGCCCGATGCGGGGCTCGAACTCACGGACTGCGAGATCATGACCTGAGCCGAAGTCGGATGCCCAACCGACTGAGCCACCCAGGCGCCCCTGTACGCAGACTCTTACCTGTAGAGAACAAACCGATGGTCACCAGAGGGGAGGTGGGTGGGGGGTGGGTGAAATACACGATGGAGATTAAGGAGTCCACCTGTGATGAGCACAGGGTGATGTACGGAAGTGTTGAATCGCTACAGTGTGCCCTTGAAACTAATAGTACACTTTATGGGAACTAATTGGAATTTAAATAAAAAACTTAAAAAAACCAGAGTGTACAAAAGAGGAAAACCGCAGATCAACGGCCCTCATAAACATAGGTGTAAAAGTCCTTAACAAAACATTAGCAAATAGAATCTGACAATATATAAAAGGAATCATACACCGTGTCCAAATGGGGTTTATTCTGGGGATTGCACTCCTAGGCACTTATCCAAGTGATATTAAAACTTGAGTCCATGCAGATATGTGCTCATGATTGTTTATAGCGTCTTTATTTGTAATAACCATAAACTGGAATCAACCAAATAGTCCAGAATAAGTGAATGGTTAAACCATAGCACATGAATACCCCAGATCACTATTCCACAATCAAATGATCGACTGTTGATATGTGCAGGTACCTGGCTGGATCTCAAAGACATTAGGCCGAATGATGAAAGCTAATTTTTGAGTTGGCTTTTTTTTTTTTTTTTTCAACGTTTTTTTTTTTTTCATTTATTTTTGGGACAGAGAGAGACAGAGCATGAACGGGGGAGGGGCAGAGAGAGAGGGAGACACAGAATCGGAAACAGGCTCCAGGCTCCGAGCCATCAGCCCAGAGCCTGACGCGGGGCTCGAACTCACAGACCGCGAGATCGTGACCTGGCTGAAGTCGGACGCTTAACCGACTGCGCCACCCAGGCGCCCCTTGAGTTGGCTTTTGAAAGGCACATCTTGCAGGAGTACATTTATACAGCGTTCCTGAAATGACAGAATGACAAAAAAGGAGACAGGTAAATGATTGCTGGGTTGTAGGGATGGTGGATGGGGCTGGGGTGGGGAGGAGGGCGTGTGTGGCTGCAAAAGGGAGATCTTTGTGGTGATGGAGCAGTTATGTGTCCAGATTGTGGTGGTGGCTACACCTGCAATAAAATGACACAGGTACACCGTACCAGTGTCAGTTTCCTAGTTTTGACAGTGTTCTGATGTTACGTAAGATGCAACCCGTTGGGGAAACTGGATGAAGATTATATGGAGCTTTTTTTGCTTTATTGTTGCAACTTCCTGCCAATCTCTAATTACTTCCAAACAAAACAATTAAAAAAGCAATGCATGGGGCACCTGGGTGGCTCTGTCGGTTGAGAGACCAGTTCTTGCTTTCGGCTCAGGTCACGATCCCAGGATCGTGGGATCGAGTCCTGGGTTGGGCCTGCTTGAGATTCTCTCTCTCTCCCCCTCTGCCCCTCTCCGACTCGTGTGTGTGCTCTCTCTCTCTCAAAAAAAAATCGATGTGCTAAAATAAGAAAAATTCTATGTAAAAGTGTTTTTTGAGAGCGCTGACCTGTTCAAGAGAATTTCAACTTTGAGGCAGTCAGTTTATCATTGGTAATATAATAAAAGCAGCACAGTTTTTGTAAGGGGACTATATTTCAGGGAGAATTTAATGTAACTTTTGACACACTGTATTAGAAATATTACTCTGCTGAATAATATTTGCTCACTTTTGAGATAGGTTAACCATGTGCAGATAAATCTAGTAATCAACGAGTAACGTCAGGACAGGAAGGCAGTCTCTTAAGACACGCGACATTGGGCTATATGGAATTTTTCATTAATTCAAGCAATTTCGTAGAGCTCTGATGTCCAGATCAGTGACAAGTCCAGTGCTCCTGAAATTTAAAGAGGACTATAAAAGGTTTACACAGTAAATTGCAGCAAACGGATTCAATGACGAACACAGAGTTGTGGAGCTGGCGGAGAATTTAGCCTTCGCGCAGAGACATTTTCTGGGACATTCTGAAGAGATCTGGTGACATTTCCAAGTTCGCCCGGAACTGGGGACTGGCCAAGTCCAAGGCTATTTGGCCCCTGCCCCGCGATCTTCCCTGAGAGCCATCCTCTGTCCTTCCCCCCTTGGCGCCCTCTGTCCTCACCCACTGCCTTCACGCCTGGGTGTGAGGTTTCTGCCAGACGTTGGGGCACAGAGAGCCTGCCTCGCATGCGTCCCCCGCACACGTGCCTGATGGCAGGCTGGCTCCGCACTGTCTCTGAAGGATCAGTCCTCAATGAGTCCCATTCCAGCTAACGAGCTTCTCTGCAGCTTAAAATACTCTAGTCAGAAGAAAGAGAAATATTTTAGAAAGTGTCTAATTGGAGCTCTCCCAATCACATATTTTTTTCATCAGGAGCCTTTGTATTTCGAGCTTTCGTAAGCCCGGTTATTCTGAGACACAATTTTACCCAGGAAGGAGAGAGTGGTTGTTTTTTTCTCTTCTAATTTGATTGTACCCCTTCATCCTCTTAGTTGCATGTTATCGAGTGTACCAGACCAAAACCATTCACATGTTCATATTTACATGGGTAAAGATTTACTTGAAAAGGGTTCTTGTAGGGACACCTGGGTGGCTCAGACGGTTAAGTGTGTCCAACTCTTGGATTCGGCTCAGGTCGTGATCTCACGGATTCATGAGTTCGAGCCCCACGTTGGGCTCCACTCTGACAGCGCAGAGCCTGCTTGGGATTCTCTCCACCCCCCCCCTCCTTCTCTCTCTCTCTCTCTCTCTCTCCCCTCCCTACCCCCAGGGTCCTGTCTCTGTCTCTCTCAAAATAAATCAATTTTTAAAAAAGGTTGTTTTAATGCATTCTCACTATCAAAATTAAGGCAATACCTCCTGCAAGAGGGTGGGAAACGTGGCCACTATTTCCCTGTAAAACCCAATGCAACGTTGGCCAAGTGGCGGGCACTCAATGAGCGTGGGCCTGCGACCAGGCCTGGGGACCAGGTCTGGGACGAGCCCCCCGCCGGGGCAGCTGGTCCCTGAGACTACTCCCTCATCTGTCATCTGTGTCATTACCGGCTTGGCCAGGAGCCCGTTCAGCTTACATGAGTGATGATTCTATCCCGCCGGTTCTCGAGGGGGAGGGGAAATGACTTCAAAAGCAGCTGAAGAAGAAAACAAGAAAACCCCGCCAGACCTCCTCTGGGGGAGGATTACTATTCCTATTTTGGATGCTGTCCCTAAAATCCCTACCCGTGGCCGGCCAGTAAAGCGCTTCTCGGTGAGCACTCGCCCCATCCCTGGACCGCTGGCGGGGAAAACGCACAGCGCTGCCTCCACCTGCTTTTTCTATGCCGACTGTCAGAGACGAGGCCCCTATAACGATTCCGCTTTTGCAACAGGACCCGGATAAGCAGAAAGTGTGGCATTCACGCGTCCCCGAGGCGCGATCATCAGGCCGGTTCTGCGGTGAATGAACCACGTGAGCCCCGTGGGGCCCTCTTCCGGCCGCTGAAAAGAACAGTGACGGCGCATGACCGGAAGCTCTCAGGGGGTCCCGACTTGCTTCTGCGAGCCGCTGGGGAGCAAGGAACGGACGTGTCAACTGCGGGATCGGCTGTTACATTCTGGAGGCTTGACTTCATGCCGATCGTGGATGAAGGAGGCAGAGTCCCCTTCCGGGAGCTGCTGACGGCCACCAGCTAGAAGGCATAAGCCTCGGACTCGGCCGATGCCATCCTCCAGCTCGAGACACGATGGGGACCAAGTGGGGCAAAGACAAAGGAGCAGCTGGACTTCATCGTGGTGAAGGCCGCTGTTCTCCCGAGTGCGGGGGGCAGTGGCGCGTCCGGCTGTCTGTCGGTGCCCTGGGTTGCATCCTGACCGATTCCCTGGCGTATTGTTTTACAGGAGCAGGTTAGGACTCGAACTAGCGACCGCTTTCACTTGTGAACCATTTAATGATCTGCTCACAAACCGTTTTCTTCCTGCCCCCGAGTTGGGAACCCTGGATTTAGAAACTGTCGGACCCTCGGGGTGAGGGCTGCTTGCTTCCACCCGCAAACACAACAGTGCTCCCCCTGCATTGAAGCCCCGACTGCCTCCTGGGATATCAGTCACTGCAAATCACTGGGTAAGTTGGGGGGGGGGGGAAGGTTATGGGATGGGCAGGAGGAATCCATCCCGATTATCAAGGGATCCCGTGTCTTGCCTCCCTACATTCTACATCTGGTTAATATTAAGGTCTCAGATTCCTCTGAAATGAAAGTCTGGGTCAGGATAGCGGGGAAAGAAGCCAACGAGCTGAGTGCTGCCAGAGAGCAAAGCGTGCAGAGAGCAGAGAGTGGCCGAAGGGGGTCACGATGCCAGGACTGTTGCAGAAGTACGTGCTGACACTGAATTTCCTTCCACGCTCCTGTGCTAACTTCCCTTCCCCTTCCCCTTGCTTTGCGAAAGGTTCATGTAGACTTCTTTATGGATGGTTACATTCACTGTTACTCTGTGGGTTTCAGAAGAGGGAGCTGTGCCCGTGACCATCTTGGAGGAGAGAACTGGGTGGGGCCCAGCGACCCTAGCCCTGGGACAGGAAGCAGAGACTGGAGACTTCCTGCTTTTGGTAAGTCAGTGCGGCACTCTTCACCATTGGGAAGATAACTACGCTGTGAACCCCCGACATTTGAAATGTCTGTAATTCTAACTGTGTATAAGAATGCGTATGAATTTTGGGAGGCTGTGCCTGTTCTTTTTGGACTGTTCGGGACCCACCCACCGCCTGGCTCTGACGAATTTCCCCAGATGTGTTCTCCTAAGGAGAGGCACCGTGCTACCTGCTGCAGAGAAAGTCAGGACATGTGAGTAGGATCCCAGAGCCCCCATGAGCTGAGCCAGTGAGACTCTGGGGCAAAGATGAATCCATACACTCCTCCCAGCAAGAGGGACCACCTCCTGGGCCTAGCCACAAGGTATATTTCCATATCTTTATAAATTCTAGAAGAACACAGGTTTATGAGAAGCCAGGAAACGGAAGCAGTTCTCAGAACTACGTCCTGGGATGGAAAGATACAAGCCTAACCCAGTTGTAAATTCAGACTCAGTTCTGAAAGATGCTTACGATTCAGATACCGAAGATGTTCTGAGGGTTTTCTGTCAAACCCTCGGGGAAACAAGAATTCCATATTCTTTGAAGGAGGATGAGAAAAAGCACGCGGACGCGTTCCAAATTTTGAAATTTTAACTGCAACTAAATGTGAATATGGATCATATGCTTCCCTCCAAACAGACTACATTTAATTGAGAGTAGGAACTCGAAGTCTGTTCCAAGAAGGATGCAGCCTATTTAGAGAAATCAAGAAGGTCACTTTATTTTATTTTATTTTAGTCCTTAGTCTCTTACCTACCAGCTCCTTGGATACTCACAGCATCTTTATACTCACAGGGACATAGTATTGACACATTATTATCCCCATTTTACAGATGAGGAACCGACACGCAGCGAGGTTCAATGACTCCAAAGTCACACACCTGGTGTCAAAAGATAATTGTCAGAGTGAACCTCTTAGCGCCATTTGCCTTTCTAAACTACGTGCCTGTACTTTTTTTTTGTAGCTAAAATTTTTAAAAATTCCACTTGAAGATAGATTTATTTCCTCCCATTATATTTTTCTGGGTCTAACAGTTGGCAATATTAGGCTTGCAAACATTGATGCAAAATTAGATCCAAAGATATTATGCCATGTTTTAAATTCACGTGTATAATATCAGTCACAGGCTTTGAGAAGTGACCTGTTTGTTAGCCAGAACTCCTTGCATTCAATTCTATTCAGGAATCACAGCCTATTGTCTTAACGCATCTTTAAACAGAATTACCAGAGTGGCTGGGCATACCTATGCTTGAAACATTATTTGTCTAATTGCTTCTGCCTAATTAAGAGGTATATATTACGATGGATTTCAGATTGATTTCAAATTAAGTAAGATCTCGGAAAACGAGGACTAACATAAACTGAATAAATTTGCTTCTTGTTTTTGCTCTTTCCTTTTTTTTCCCCTTTTCTTTTCCTTTGAGGAATTTCATATCTGTTTTTTCAGAGGAAATCAGGAAACCATATACATGTTAAATAAAGTTCTATCCAGATCATAAGATCTACGCTTCAGATGAAAAAGGCTTTATAAATAATCTTTCTTTTTTTGCAATGTTTGTAATAATTCAGGTCATTCCTTCTGGCCAGTCGTATCATCTAGATAAAAAAAAAAAAAAAGTCCAATCTTTGGTATTAACTTAGTACTTACGGAATATTACATAATGCAATGCAGTCCAATTTATGGGATGAAACACGAATTTAAATCATTGAATATGGTTTATTTCACCTGTATTTCTTCTACACAGATACGCATACATGTTAAGAGTTGAGCCTTAGTGACTTTACATGGACATATCTTTTTACTGAGTCTGATGACTCAAACAAAGGTTCAGAAATGGATTTTGGCTAACAAGTGCATTTACATCTATACATATATTATGAAAATACTTTCATTCTATTCTCTGAAACATTACGTACACATCTTTTGCCTGGAGATACTTCCTATGCGAGTCAGCGTTCTTAAAATATATGCTAATAGGTAATGGTCAGTGTGCTACAAACATCATTGAGTTAGCATTGAGGTAACCTTCCAGTCACCTCCTTGCAGTTTTTATAGATTATAAGATATAAAACGCTGTATTTTGCCCCATTCAGACTTTCCATGCACAAGCACTGTCCGTTTTCGCCTGCAGTGTTTCTTCCAACATGGCCACACACACAAAAATAATAATAATAAAGTAGGTGCCTATATGCAGAAATTTCTCCAACCCTTCCAGAACGTAAATAATTGATCTATATGCATATGTAATAAGAAAGCTTTAAGAAAGGTGCCTTTGAAATTCAATTGCTTATCCAAATGTTTCTGGAGTAATACATTTGGAGACTATGACTAGAATTTATAACGGCACAGGTTTTTATTGTCAGGTGGTTAAATGCCCTCGTCATAAAGTTACAGTGAAGTCACACCTGCAGAATGTACATGGGAGAGGTGTCACAAATGGATGTCCTCTCCTTGTGACATTACTACCACTGTCTCTTTTAGTCTCTTAAATTCAAACAGGTAATTGACTGATGCCCTCAAACCATCTACATGGGACTCCTCAAGTTTAGATCCAGTCCCCCAGGATCTAAGATTTAATCCCCAACACGAGGGTGGGGGTGTCCTACAAGGCTGAAAAGTACACTGACATGCGGTCTTCATTTGGTGAGATGAGAGTGAGCTTGGGCTGGAAACTACGGTAGAAAGCATATGAATCGCCTCGAAATACCAGCTGTCTAAACATCCCTATTACGTTAGATTCCCAGGTTAAAATTAAGAACTCAGGAAACAACAGGCGTTGGTGAGGATGCGGAGAAAGGGGAACCCTTTTGCACTGCTGGTGGGAATGCAAACTGGTGCAGCCACCCTGGAGAACAGTATGGAGGTTCCTCAAAAAATTAAAAATGGATGGGGCGCCTGGGTGGCTCAGTCGGTTGAACGTCCGACTTCGGCTCAGGTCGTGATCTCACGGTCCATGAGTTCCGGCCGCACGTCGGGCTCTGTGCTGACAGCTCCGAGCCTGGAGCCTGCTTCGGATTCTGTGTCTCCCTCTCTCTCTGCCCCCCCTCCACTCACGCTTTGTTTCTCTGTCTCTCAAAAATGAATAAATGTTTTAAAAAATTAAGAAAAATTAAAAATAGAGTTACCCTATGATCCAGCAATTGCACTACTAGGTATTTATCAAAAGGATACAAAAATGCTAGTTCGAAGGGACACAGTGTACCCTAATGTTTATAGCAGCGCTATCAACAATAGCCAAACTATGGAAAGAGCCCAAATGTCCATTGACTGATGAATGGATAAAGAAGATATATTTATATATGTATGTGTGTGTGTGTGTGTGTGTGTGTAAAATGGAATATTACTCAGTCACCAAAAAGAATGAAATCTTGCATTTGCAGTGATATGGATGGAACTAGAATGTATTATGCTAAGCGAAATAAGTCAGAGAAAGACAAACATCATACGATTTCAGTCCTATGTGGAACTTAACAAACACAACAGATGAACACAGGGGACGGGAAGGAAAAATAAGATAAAAACAGAGAGGGAGACAAACCATAAGAGACTCTTCAATGCAGAGAACAAACTGGGGGTTGCTGGAGGGGAGGGGGCAGCGGGGAGGGGCTACATGGGGGATGGGCATTAAGGAGGGCTCTTGTCTGGATGAGCAGCAGGTGCTGTATGTAAGTGAGGAATCACTAAGTTCCATTCCTGAAACGATTATTTCACTATATGTTAACTAACTTGGATTCAAGTAAATTAAAAAATAATAAACTAGGAATAGATACGAAAAAAAAGTTAGATTCCCACATGATATTTAAAAATAACCAGCAAGTAATCATATTATCAGTTTTAGCTCTGAGAATCTTTTGTAAGATAGCCTCAGCCTAAAGTAATCACGCTCATTCAATTTCAGTCACGTAAGAGAATGCAGTTCTGTGCAAATTGTCAGATACACACCCCAAAATTAAACAACCGCATGAAGTAATTGGGAGAATTCATTTTCCAAACCTTCTTCCTCTCTCTGTTGCTCTCATGTTTCTTCTTTCTAACATCTAATCTCTCTTCTCGGCAAGTCCTCCACAGTGAGACAAAGCTTATTTTGTGAATCCCTGTAATCTGAACGATCATCTCCTTTTTCATTCTTCCCATTACTTCTGATGACAAAGCCACCGCTGTTACTGAGCTGATGGCAATAATGGATGTTTGTGCTGGCTCTATCTTTTGTACTCCCTTCTTTGAAGGGGGGCCCTGGGCTGAGCTGGTAGCCTGATGAAGGAGGATGTGCTCTCTGCCCGAGTGTGTGGGGGGCAGGGATACAGTAATTGTTTCTCTGCAAAAACAAATGCTCAAAACTTCACCCCAAATTAACATTGTAAACAATTTCCACGTCATCAATAATGACATTTGAAAATCTGGTTCTAACAGTCCGGGGAAGGAAAGGGAAGGAGAGGAAGGAAAATGTTTTAAGGGCTCTTGCCTCTTAACACCTGCGATTCTCGAAACCTTCACCGAAATCTGTAAAACATTGATGTTCACTCTGGAGTTTTATACTTTTAAACATTATTGACTTTCTGGTAAGAAGGCAGATGTTAAGACCTTAGAACATGCACTGTGGCAAGAGGCAAACTATTAAATGCTGTTCGTTGAACTTTGTAACATAGATCTAGGACTTTCAATTTATTTTACCAGCTGTATTGAGGTATAATTCACATATCGTCCAGTGTACCACTTACAGTGCACAATTCGGTAGTTTCTGGCACATTCCCAGAGTTTGCAACCAACCCCACCGTTAATTTCGGGACATGTTCATCACCCCAGAAAGGAATCCCGTACCCTTGGGTGATCACCCTACCATCTCAGGTCCCCAAGCCTAAGCCCCCACTAGTTCACTTTGTTCAAGCCTCTGAAACCTTCATGAATCAGCACTTTGATATAAATCTCCAACTCTCTGCCACTATTATTTGAATTTAAGAATTTTATTTCTTGAGCAGTTTTGGGTTTATAGAAATATTGAGCAGAATGGACAGAGTTCCCATATACTCGCTTCAGCCTTGCAACACCCTCGTCCCCTTTTCTCTGTTACTAACGTGTTGTATTAGTGGTACGTTTGTTACAACTGATGAGTCAATACTGAAACACTATTGTTAATTGAAATTTACATCAGGGTTCACTCTGTGTGTTGTACATTCTATGGGTTTTGACAAATGTATAACGTCATGTATTCACCATTGCAGTCTCGTACAGCGTAGTTTCTTTTAAAAAAAAAAAAAGCTTATTTATTTATTTTGAGAGAGAGAGAGAGAGAGAGAGCAGGGAAAAGGCAGAGGGAGAGAGATAGAATCCCAACCAGGCTCTAGGCTGCCAGTGAAAAGCCCGACTTCTGGCTCGAGCCCATGGACCGTGACATCATGACCTGAGCTGACCACCAAGACTCGGACGCTTAACCGACCGAGCCAGCCAGGCGCCCCCAGAGTAGTTTGACTGTCCTAAAAATTCTTGCAATCTATCTGTTCATCCCTCCTTCCCTTGCTCTTAGCCCCTGGAAAGCACTGATCTTTTTACTGTCTTCATAGTTTTGCTTTTTTCTGCAGTGCCATATGGCTGGAAGAATATAATATGTAGCCTTTTCAGACAGGCTTCGTACACTTAGCAATATGCTTTTAGGGTTCCTCTATGTCTTTTTTTTTCTCACTTGATAGCTCTTTTTTTTTTTTATTGTGGAAGAGGATTCTGTTGTCTGAATATAACACATTGGTTTATCCATTCATCTACGGAAGGTACATACAGAGGAGTGTGATTGGTGGATCGTATAATTGGAATATGTTTAATTTTGTAAGAAACTGACAAACTGTCTTCCAAAGTGGCTGTACTATTTCGGGGCGCCTGGGTGGCTCAGTCGATTAAGCGTCCGGCTTCGGCTCAGGTCATGATCTCACAGTTTGTGAGTTGGAGCCCCGCGTCGGGCTGTGCACTGACAGCTCAGAGCCTGGAACCTGTTTCGGATTCTGTGGTCTCCCTCTCTCTCTGACCCTCCCCTGTTCATGCTCTGTCTCTCTCCGTCTCAAAAATAAAAAATTTAAAAAAAAACAACACACGTCAAAGTGGCTGTACCATTTTGCATTCCCACTAGTCTGTGGTTTCCCGGAAGTTTTTAATTTAGTGAAATCCAAGTTATCAATTTTTTTCATTCGAGAATTGTGCTTTTAGTATTGTGTCTAAAGAAGTCATTGCCTGGCCTTGGGTGACCTAGATTTTTCTCCTCTGTTAAAGAGCTTCGTGTGTTACATTTAGGTCTGTGATCCTTTTTGAGTTAATTTTTGTGAAAGGCAGAATTGCCTTTGCTCCTTTGTCAAAGATCAGTTGACTGTATTTGTATGGTTCTATTTCTGGGCTCTCTATTCAGTTCCATTGATCTATTTGTCTCTTCTTTTGCCAATACCATGTGGCCTTAATTACTGTAATTTTATAGTAAGTGTTGATGATGGGTGGTGGCAAGCCTCCAGCCTTATTCTTCTCCCTCAATATTATGTTGGCTACTCTGTTTTTTTATGAACTTTGGAATACGTTTGTCAATATCCAGAAAATAACTTGCCGGGGTTTTGATTTGGATTCATTGAGTCCATAGATCAAGTTGGGAAGATGTGACACCTTAACAATTTTTGATCTTCGTATAAAAGGAGAATGAGCTCTCTCTCCATGTATTTAAATACCCTTTTGTTCCTTTATCAGAGGTGTGTGGCTTTTAATCATGTATATCTTGTACCTAGTTTGTTAGATTTATGCCCAGCTATTTCATTCTTTTGGTGCTAATGTAAATGATATCGTGTTTTTAATTTAAAGCCCAAGCATACAATGCTGGTATATAGGAAAGCAATCAACTTTTGTATGCGAAAATATATCCTGCAATCTTGCCGTAAGTGTTTTTGGGTTACCAGAATTTTTTGTTGATTCTATAAGATTTTCTGCATAGATGATCTTGTCATCTGGGAACGAAGACAGTTTATTTCTCCCCTTCCAATCTATTTACGTTTTATGCCCTTTTCTTTCTAGTTGCATTGGCTGTGACTTCCAGACAAGGTTGAAAAGGAGGGGCGACAGGGGAAGTGGTTGCCTTGTCCCTGACCTTAGCGGGAGGCATCTAGTTTGTTACCAGTAAGGATTATGTTTGATGCGGACTTTTGGTAAATGCTCGTTACCAAATTGCAATAGTTCTATTTCTACGTTGCTGCAAGTTTTCGCTGTGAATAAATGATGCGTTTTGTCAGATTCTCTTTCTACATCTTCTGATGTGATCATATCGTTTTTCTGCTTTAGCCTGTTGAGATGACAAATTTCACGAATTGGCTTTCTAACATTGAACCAGTCTTGCATACCTGGAATAAATCCCTCTTGGGCCTGGTATAGAATTCTTTTCATATCTTGTTGGATATGATTTACTACCAGTTTATTGAGGACTTTGGTGTCCATATCCATTAAAGATATCTGTCCGAATTTTTCTTGTGTTGTAAGACTTTACGTATTTTTTTTTAAAAGAAAGAGAGAGTGAGGGGCACCCGGGTGGCTCAGTCGGTTAAGCGTCCGACTTCGGCTCAGGTCATGATCTCACGGTCCGTGAGTTCGAGCCCCGCGTCGGGCTCTGTGCTGACAGTTCAGAGCCTGGGGCCTGTTTTGGATTCTGTGTCTCCCTCTCTCTCTGCCCCTCCCCCGTTCATGCTCTGTCTCTCTCTGTCTCAAAAATAAATAAACATTAAAAAAAAAAAAAAAGAAAGAGAGAGTGCACATGTGGGTACAAGTGGGGGAGGGGCAGAGGGAGAGGAACGGAGGGAATCTTCAGCAGGCTTCACACTCAGCGCAGAGCCCGATGCAGGACTCAATCTCATGACCCTGGGATCACGACCTGAGCCAAAGTCAAGTGTTGAGCGCTTAACCGACTGAGCCACGCAAGCACCCCTCTGTGTTTTCGATACTAGGGTGATACTGACCTCATAAAATATATTAAGACGTATGCATTTTTTTTCTATGTTTTTGGAAAAGATTTTAGAAAATAAGCGTAATTTTTTCCCCTAAAATGTTTGGTAAAATTCACCAACGAACCCATCTGGCCCTCCTGTTTTCTGTTTGTCAGATACTAAGTATTGATTCAAATTCTTTCATAGGTAGAGGGCTAGACAGACTGTCCATTTCCCTGTGTGAGCTTTGGTGCTGGAGCAAATGGATATTGCCATGCAAGAAAGAGATGTAGACAAAAACCTCACACCTTTCACATATATTGACTCATGGGGGTGCCTGGGGGGCTCAGTTAAACATCCGACTCTTGATTCAGCTCAGGTCATGATCTCATGGTGTGTGGGATCAAGCCCCGCGTGGGGCTCTGTGCTGACAGTGTGGAGCCTGCTTAGGATTCCTTCTCTCTTCTCTCTCTCTGCCCCTCCTTGCTCTCTCTCTCTCTCTGTCTCTCTCTCTCAAAAATAAATAAATAAATATTTTAAAAAACAGATCCAAGAATTCAATATAAAATGCAGTGGAACTTTACGAACATTGAGTACTCCTGCTCTGAGAAAAGACACTGTTAATAGAATGAAAAGTCAAGCCATAGTCTGGGAAAAAATATTTGCGAAAACATGTGCCCGATAAAGGATTGATATCCAAAATATAGGAAGAATCTTTTTTTACAACATTTAAAAAAGTTTATTTATTTGTTTTCAAAGGGAGAGAGAGTGAGCATAAGCAGAGGAGGGGCAGAGAGAGAGAGAGAGAGAGAGAGCGAGCGAGCACGAGCAGGACAGGCACAGAGAGAGAGAGGGAGAGAGAGAATCCCAAGCAGGCTCTGCACTGTCAGCACAGACAGTGGGCTCCAACTCACAAACCATGAGGTCACGACCTGAGCCAGAAACCAAGACTTGGATGCCTAACCGTCTGAGGCATGCAGGTGCCCCCCAAATATACAAACAATCTTTAACCCTCAACAACCGATTAAAACTGGGCAAAAAAAAGAATCTGAAGAGACACCTCACTAGAGAAGATACACAGATGACAAATAAGCTTATGACAAGATGCTTAACATCGTATGTCACTAGGGGATTGTAAATTAAATCAGCGGTGAGATGTCACCACACACCTAACAGAATTATGTCAAATCCAGAACCCTGATGACACCGCACGTTCTTGCAGAGCAAGAGCTCTCACTTACGGCTGGTGGGAATGCAAAATGGTGCCGCCTCTAGGGAAGACAGTTTGGCAATTTCTTACAAAATCCACATATGCTTACCATATCACCCAGCAATTGTACCCAAAGGTGTGGAAGGCTTCTGTTGCACAAAACCTGCACGTGAATGCTCATAACAGCTTTATTTATACTTGTCAAACTCGGAAGCAGTCGCGATGCCCTCGGTGGGTAAGTGGACACATACACATCCAGGCGATGGGATGTGAGTCAGCAGACTAAGGACATGAGCGGGTAGGTCACAAAAACACACGGAGGAGGAAACTTAAAAGCGTATTACAAAGAATAAGAAACCATCTGAAGAGGCCCCGTAGCGAATGATTTCGACTCTAGGGCATTCTGGGAAAAGCTGGTGGAAGAATCAGTGGTTGCAGGGGTGAGGCGTAGGGGCTGGAAGGCAATGGAAGTATCCTGTGTTTGTCATGGTGGACGTGTGTCAAGCCTATAGAATACACAGCACAAAGAATGAACCCTAATGTCAACCATGGCAACAATAATGTGTTAATATTGGTTCATCAGGTGCAATAAATGTGTTCTATATATATATATATTTATATATATATATATAAATATATATATATATACATATTTATATACATGCTATTTCTTGTATATGTATTTTCAATGTAGAAAAATAGACAATAAGCTAAAGACTTGTTTTTTTTTTTTTTGGAGAAGGAAAATGGTGACAGGAAGAGCTACGAAAAGTGTCTTACCGCCTTGCACATTGGCAAATGTGTTCATTGCCCAAAATGGTACAATCTTAGATTGATGGAACTTCATTGGATTCTTGAAATTCTAGAGTGTCACTATTTCTGAAAAATAAAAAAAATACGTGCATATATATTATATGATAATTGTAGAAATAGATAACAAACTGGTATTTATAATTAAAGTTTTGAATGTAATATAAAAAGCTGTTCTTTGGGGGAGCCCGGGTGGCTCAGTCAGTTAAGCGTCTGACTATGTATTTCGGCTCAAGTCATGATCTCAGTGTTGTGAGATCGAGCCCCCCACTGGGAGTGGAGTCTGCTTGGGATTCTCTCTCTCCCTGTCACTCTGCCTCTCCCCCATTCGTGCACGCATTTGCTCATGCAGTCTCTCTCTCTCTCTCTCACTCTCTCACTCTTATGAGTAAATAACCTTCGGAAAAACAGTTTTTCTTTGAATTGTTTCTACATGAGATAAAGCAGTGTTTTTCTGTTTGTTTAATTAAAACTATCTCCGTAGTTTGAAAATATTTTTTAGTATCATTAGCCTTTGAAAGCCAACCAATTCCATATTAACTTTTATTAATTTCAATAATACTGATTCCTAATATAATATTTACAGAGGAATGACCATTCATATTTTCACATGTGAGGAAGGACTTTCTTTGGGAAGACACCCTGTTAACCGTGGATCTTAATCAACAAAATAATTCCTATTTATTAATAATCTATAGTTAACTGACTGTTATACTGAAGATACTGACATTATGATCAATAAGTTTAGCTTTGGAAGAAAGATAGTTTCAAAATAATGAAAAAAAATCTATATTCTGGTCTTCAATATCCATATGATGAATTAGACAAATTTGAGGGTGTAACTCCTAAAATCTCACCCTTGTACTCTGACTTATGCCTCACTTTTATGCAATTTATCCTCACATCCAGTAATGCAGAATTTCTTTAAAAAAATTTTTTTTAATGTTTTATTTATTTTTGAGACAGAGAGAGACAGAGCATGAGCAGGGGAGGGGCAGAGAGAGAGGGAGGCACAGAATCCGAAGCAGGCTCCAGGCTCCGAGCTGTCGGCACAGAGCCCGACGCGGGGCTGGAACCCACAAACCGCGAGATCATGACCTGCGCTGAAGTCAGACGCTTAACCAACTGAGCCACCCAGGCGCCCCCGGAATTTCTTTGTAAGAAACCTAACACT
This sequence comes from Neofelis nebulosa, assembly GCF_028018385.1. Taxonomy (NCBI): domain Eukaryota; kingdom Metazoa; phylum Chordata; class Mammalia; order Carnivora; family Felidae; genus Neofelis; species Neofelis nebulosa. Next base: position 90,369,095 of record NC_080793.1, on the reverse strand, counting down.
GAAGTAAAACTGTTCCTTTTATTGTTATCTTGCTTTGGTTCCGAGAAATCTATTATGACAAAGTAACAGCTTTTTCATTTATGCACTCTCTTGATTTTTTGGTTGCTTTATGTGTTTCATGAGTGTGAAATAATGGAATAAGGACACGGTGCAGTCATTGTCGGCAAGTGTGGGTGGGACAGTGCGTGAGGCCGAGCTGCCGAGCTGCAGGAGAAAGCTGTTCCCCTGAAGTCACTGTGGGGTTTGGGACTGGCTGCTCGCACAGGCTCACCTGGTTTGGGGCCGTCCAAAGTACATCGCTCAGGGACAAAGACTTCTGAAGTTCACCTAACCCTACAGGATATGAGGGTCATAGGCAATAGGGCACACACTTTCTGCTGTACTTTTTCTCGCCTTGGAAGAAAGAATACTTCATTGAGAGTCTTTCCAGAGCCCTGGATTCCTAAACCCATTCGGCATTAACCGAGGGGCGGGTCTCTGAGAGAAGGAAAGGCCATGCAAACTAAGATTTAATCCAGGACCCCTACAAAGCTACAGAATTTATACCGGTTGTCTTCACTTTAGTTTTAACTTTTTTTCAATGTTTATTTATATTTGAGAGAGAGAGAGAAAGAGCACGAGCGGGGGAGGAGCAGAGAGAGAGGGAGACACAGAACCGGAAGCAGGCTCCAGGCTCTGAGCTGTCAGCACAGGGCCCGGCATGGGGCTCGAACTCAGGAATTGAGAGATCATGACCTGAGCCGAAGTTGGGGCTTAACCCACGGAGCCACCTGGGCGCCCTATCTTCACTTTAGTTTTGTAAGAGCCATGTAAAGTAGGTGCTTCAGAGTTGAAAATATTAAGATTGAAAAAACAGAGTTGGTAGAAATATAGTATGTGATTAATACGTATATATCAATAGCGTTTCTATACGGCAGTAAGGATGAGAACACGTGGTGTTTTGGGTGATCCACCATTTACAACTAAAATTAGCACCTGCTGGGGGGCGCCTGGGGGGGCTCAGCTGGTTAAGCGTCTGACTCTCGTTTTCAGTTTAGGTCATGATCTTGTGGTTTGTGAGTTCGAGCCCTGTGCTGGGCACCGAGCTAGATGTCATTATCTCTTACCTCTCTCCCTCTCTCTCCCTCTGCCCCTCCCCCAATTGTGCTTTCTCTCTCTCTCTCTCAAAATAAATAAAAAATAAACTTAAAATAAAAGAAAGCACCTGGGAAGAAGTCCAGCAATACTGGGCCACCCACCTTGAATGTGGAAAACAGTAAAAAATTGAGTGAAGTATGTGTAAAACTTAATGGTGAAGGTAAGCCCATGCTCACAGATACGAAGTCTCATGTTTTTATGATGTCAGTTCTCCTAAACTGATCTGTGGGTTTGGGGCAACTTCAAGAAAATTTCGTAGAATTTTTCAAATAACTTGGTAATAAGATTGCAAAATGGATGTGGAAATAAAAAGACAAAGTAGTGAAGGAAGTTCTGCAGGAAAAAAACCTGATGAGCTTGCAAGCAACAAAAGCGAAGATCAGACAATATTGAAAACAAAAAACAAACCAACCACAACGACCCTGAGGAAATCCTGCCTCTTGTAACAACACGCGTAGACCTTGGGGGCATTATGCTAAGTGCAATAAATCAGCGCAGAAAGGCAAACACTGTATGATTTCCTGTTCATGTGGAATCTAAAAAAAATCAGAGTCACAGAAACAGCAGAATGGTGGTTTGCAGATGTGGGTGGGGGAAATGGGGGGGGGGATGCCGGTCAAAGGGTACAACTTTTTGTTGTCGTTTTCACTGTTTTTTATTTTTATTTTTGAGAGAATGAGAGCAGAGGAGGGGCGGGGGGGGGGGGGTGTCAGAGGATCCGAAGCAGGCTCCCCTGTGCTGACAGCAGAGAGCCCCACGCGGGGCTCAGACTCATGAACCGTGAGATCTTGCCCTGAGCTGAAGTTGGACGCTTAACCCACTGAGTCGACCAAGGGCCCCGATCAGCATTTATGAATCTATTTACTGTATGAATCCTTCCAGTATGTTTTGGGTTTCCAATTGGGCCAAATTGTGGACTTCTGTGTTAGTTCTTTTGTTTCTTCCCTCTGCATCCAGGTTTCTTTCTTTTTCTCCTTCTCTCTTTTCCTCCCTCTCTCCCCCTTCCTTCCTTCCTTTTTTCCCTTCCCACTCCCTCCTTTCTCTCTACCTTCCTCCCCCCTCCCCTCCCCTTTTTTCCTTTCTTTCTTTCTTTCTTTCTTTCTTTCTTTCTTTCTTTCTTTCTTTCTTTCTTTCTTTCTCTTTCTTTCTTTCCTTCTTTCTTTCCTTCTTTCTTTCTTTCCTTCCTTCTTTCTTTCTTCCTCTCTTTCTTTCCTTCTTTCTTTCTTTCTTTCTTTCTTTCTTTCCTTCCTTCCTTCTTTCCTTCTTTCTTTCTTTCTTTCTTTCTTTCTTTCTTTCTTTCTTTCTTTCCTTTTTTCTTTCTTTCTTTCTTTCTTTCTTTCTTTCTTTCTTTCTTTCTTTCTTTCCTTCCTTCTTTCCTTCCTTCTTTCTTTCTTCTTTCTCTTCTTTCTTTCTTTCTTTCTTTCTTTCTTTCTTTCTTTCTTTCTTTCTTTCTTTCCATGCTTCGGGGCATAAACCCTGCTTCTTATAAGTTTCTTCCTCCAGAGACCCTCAAATCAGCGTCACACCACGACGATGGTTTCATGAACTCCTACGCTGTACCACATGGGGTGCCATGAGCGTTTTTCCTCTAACCCTGAGGATCAGGATTAGACACAGCCAACAGCAGGAAAGGGAAGGACCTAGTGAAGCCACTGGCTTCTGGGAGTGTTGCAATTGCCACCTCCAGTCCGGGCTCAGGACCGTGACTCCTGTCCCCAAGTGTCTGTTGAAAGCTCTGACTTCTTTCAGTTAAATCTGTAACAGAGGCTCGGGAGGACTCAGCAAAGGCAGGACAAACCAGTACCACGCTGAGGGGAATGTTGCCAGCGAGCAGCGGCTCCGGGCAAAAAGCATGCTCGCCGGGAGGCAACCGAGCAGCTCAGCACAGCCGGACAAGAGGGTAAAGCCCTCAAGCGGTGGTGACCGCTGTCTAGATATTCTGTTGCAGCATGGGCTGTGTTCAGTCATCTGCAGAAACGGGATGGATTTCCACCCAAAGTTTGGTTCTGTTGTCAAAAATGATGATGCACACACACACACACACACACACCACCACCACCACCACCCCCAAGAGGGTATGAAAAGGTTTATACTTCTATGTGAGACTTTCGGGGGAAAGCAAGGAAGACTTCCCAAGCTGGTCCAAAACCGGCTTGGAGGTTTTATGATGGTTAGGGCTCGGGGCTGGGGTTCAGATGGAGATCCTAGCTCGTGGCCCAGATCTCTCACCCACGCCAAAGGAGGGGAATTGGCATGTCTTATCGGCTTGTCCAGATAGGGGCACAGAGGGGAAGAGGCACGAGTGAGACGTGAAAGCCTCAAACGTCAAAAAATGGGGCCAGACTCTTTATTACACCTTTGATGCTAACGATTCCTAGGTATGCAAGAAAAACGAAGAGATATAAAGGAAGGTTTGCGATAAGAAAAAGAGTGACATCACCCGAATGCCTGAATGCACATGGATCATCAGATTGTAGATCTCCTCATGATGGATATTGACACACCTGTGAAAATAAATGTGCTACAGTTCTGCAGGACGATGCAGAGAGAACATAATAAAATATTGCTGAGTGAAAAAAGTCAGACAACATTCATTATAATATCCTTTTTAGAGAGTTCAAGAGCAAACACAGTCAAAGAATAAGCGTTGGGAAACATCGTCATCGAAAAGACGTGCCTGCTGCCTGACCTGTGAGCTGGACGCTGGCAGTCGGAGGCTCCTCACCCCTCTCCGCCCTTGGAATGTGTGTTCTGCTTGCCTTTCCCACTCCCAGAGGCTCCAAGGACATGGCCTTGAGACAGCGATGTGGTGTTGAGAACACCCGCATGGTATATGTGACTGAACCCAGTGAGGGTCCCTTCGTAAATGTTTAAGATTTGGGGATCCATTCATCCCACTTCTTTTTTTTAATGTTTATTTATTTTCGAGAGAGAGAGAGAGAGAGAGGCAGAGGGAGAGGGAGACACAGAATCCAAAGGAGGCTCCATGCTCTAAGCTGTCAGCCACGGGGCTCGAACCCACGAACCATGAGATCATGACCTGAGCTGAAGTCGGACGCTTAACCAGGTGAGCCACCCAGGTGCCCCCATTCATCCCACTTCTGCCCAAGACAAGCCTTTGCTTTTTAAAGCTGCCACCTTCCAACTAGAGTAACTTGCCTCTTTCTTTGGTTTCTCCCTGCCCTCTGTGTACAGGAGTCAGGCTCAGATTACACTGGCTCCCAGGAGAGTTACGAACCAACAATAAGTTATTTAGACAGGTGTCTCTATTGAGAAAAGGGGGGCATTATGAGGGAAAAATACATTGGCAGCTATTTTACTTTTGGGGTTCTGGGCAGCATCACAAGTATTTGTTACCTTTATTATTTTTATATGAATATTAAAATTTTTAAATGTTTATTTATTTTGAGAGAGAGAGAGAAAGAGAGAGTGAGCATGTAGAGGGAGGGGCAGAGAAAGAGGAGAGAGAGAACCCCAACCAAGCTCTGAGCCGTCAGCACAGAGCCCGACGTGGAGCTCGATCCCGTGAACCACTAGATCATGACCTGAGCCAAAACCGAGAGTCAAACGCTCAACCAAACTGAGCCGCCCAGGTGTCCCTATGTGAATATTTTAATACTCATTGAAATATAATTTGTTAACAGATCTATTCAAATAAATAAAATCAAGTTAATAAAATCAGGCCAACACATGAACCAATGATCAGTGGGATTAGAGGTGAACACAAAGTATGTGTTCAGTCAAGGGAAAATCTAGATTGTTCTCCGTGCTTAAAATTCTTCCAATAAAAAGGAAGCTAAGTTTCCAAGAGTTTCACTTGGCGATTGTAAGCAGCACAGGCAGAATGGGACCGGGAGTCTGTAGGGCTCAGACTGGCTCTCCCAGACTCCTCCCTGCTCAGGGGCCCTGGTAGCACCCTTGACCTCCTCTGCAAAGCCTCTCTCCAATGTTGTGCCATATGCGTTTTTACAATGTTTGGTTTTATTTTCCAGGATAGCGGGGGCACGGCTTAAACCCCTGTAGTTATAATCTGTTCACCTGTCACGAATCTGGTCCCGGGACGTGCGGTAGGCAGGATCTCCCGGAGCTCCTGGCGGCTTCCAGAATCCCCCCAAACCACTGCTGGGGGACAGGGCAGCGCTCAGACGGAGTCGCAAAGGAACCCCTTTTAGAGGTGCAATCCACAATCGAGTAATGACAGCAGGCTTTTTATTCACAGTTTTAGCCTAATTCTGTATAAAGGACGGGAAAGAAGGATTTTTAACCCCAGGAATCTATGAAGATGGGGACAGGGGGAGTCGGACACCTCCTGTGAATGAAATTGCCTTTCAGTTTCTAGGTTTCGTGGATTTTTATTCGGTCCAATAAAAACACCACCACGAGAATAGCTTTTGTTTTTGTAATTACCATGCTGCTGCCTGTTCCCTTACCCACTCCCCCCCCCCCGCCCCGCCCTTGGTGGGGGGCTCCCTTTGATTGAATGGATACGTTGTAATTACCTCTAAATCCTAAAGTGAAATGCAAGCTTAAAGTGAATCACATTTTCCTTTTTGTTTTCTTCTGTTAATTTGTCGGTAGGAAAGACGATTACCCTCTAACGACTTTTGAACCAAAAATAATGAATAAATAAAATAAATAGTAATATTTGATTATGTCGCCATTGTGTGCTCAGATTTTTGTACAGGCATCTGAAAAGTCATAATGAGACTTGAGACGCACTTACTCGCTTATTTCAACAGATGTCAATTTACATTTTGGAATATGCTTACTATACTCAGAATATGGCAGATACCATCACAAACACCGAGAATAATTTTGGAATTCTCCCAGAATAATTTATGGAAACATTAAATCTTGCTTCTTCCGCCCACATCGTCCCCCTCCTCTCTCATTTTATTCTCGCCACCCAGCTCCGTAATTCCTTGCCTGTGGCTCTCCACCGGGCTTCCTCCAAGACAAGAAGCCTGACGCCAGTCTCCAAGAGCGATTCTGGTTTGTTTGAGGGCAAGAGAGAAAGAGGGGCAGGAGACAGCAGTGCCCAAGAAGGTGACAAGGTCTCAAAAGGAGGGTGGCCTGTGCACCTGAGGGGGCTGCGTGTGGACGGGACTCGCCGGGACCCCGCACAGGGGCCGCTGGAGACTTGGTGTGACCCTGGATCCCGGAGGGACGAGAACGATGAGGGTTTCATCTGCCTGCCGCCGGAGCCTGGAATGTCACCTGAGCGGATTTACCGAAAGTAAAAACACGCAAGATGCCGTAACATTTCCCGCACCCCCGAGTTTGGGAAGCTGAGGCCAGCCGACACGTGCTACACAGCTGGTGGTGTTCTACACTCGCAGGTGTTTGTGGCTGTGCACTTCCCCATCCTCGGATTTGCTCACCTCCGCCAGCTTCCCGTGTGTCCCCCCCCTTGGAGCTGTGACCACCGACGCCTCCTTATTCAACAACAGTCCAGACTTTCTGTCCCTCCAGCTCAATTCAGCAGCCCACCCCACGTTTTCCTAGGTCACTGGGAAGCCAGAGGCAGCCCTTCGCAGCTGGTTTCTGCCAATTCTTGCCTTGAGTTTCCTCCTCGTTCGGGTCAGACTCCAGCCTGTGACAGGCGCCACGCACAGACCCTCCACGGTGCAGATCCTTCTAGACCGAACCCCACCTAACACCAGCGGAAGCCTTCCTGTGAACACAACAGCAGGAACCCATCTAGTCACCGGACTCGCCAGACTCACTTTGAGATTTTGGTCCCTCACGAGACGCAGACATGTGACACTTCCCCGCAGGCTGCTTGCTCAGTGATTGGGACAGTTCTCCCCCTCTCCCCCCCCCCCCCAACGACCCTCCCTTCCCCTCAGCTGGTGGTGGCTTTACTTCCTACCTAATGAAGAAAGTAGAAGCCTTTGGAAGGATTCTCTCTTCCCTCCACGAGCCACCTACTTCCTGCCAACTGCATGCCTCTTCCGTCCCTTCAGGGGATAAAGTCCCCTCCTCCTGTCGAAGACAGGCCTTGCCTGGCACCCCTGCTCTCAGTCTCCTGCCCACTGGCTGCCTCTTGACCTCCTGTCTCCGATCAGTTGCACTCTTTCTGGCGTCACTGAGGCTCCTCTGTAAACTGGGTTCTTCCCAGCACAACAGACATGTTCCAGGATCTTTTTAAAAAGTCCATCATAGGGGCGCCTGGGTGGCTCAGTCGGTTAAGCGTCCGACTTCGGCTCAGGTCATGATCTCGTGGTTCGTGGGTTCGAGCCCTGCATCGGGCTCTGTGCTGACAGCTCAGAGCCCGGAGCCTGTTTCGGATTCTGTGTCTCCCTCTCTCTATGCCCCTCCCCAACTCATGTTCTGTCTCCCTCTGTCTCAAAAATAAATAAACATTAAAAAAAATAATAAAAAAAAAATAAAAAAAATAAAAAGTCCATCATAAAACCGTATATTTCCACTCCTTTCCTGTCCAAATTCTCTTCCTCTGTCTCAGAATTTTTACGAAATAATCGCCCGTGTTTGCTGGGGCAACTTCCTCACGCCCTCGGATTGGTTTTTTTTTTTTTTCTATTTATTTATTTTGAGAGAGACAGAGACAGCGCGAGTGGCGGAGGGACGGAGCGAGAGGGAGAGAGAGAATCCCGAGCAGGCTTCGCATTGTCAGCGCAGAGCCTGATGCAGGGCTCGAACCCACATGCCGTTGAGAGCGTGACCTGAGCAGAAACCAAGAGTCAGCCACTCAGCCGACCGAGCCTCCCGGGCACCCCTTTCTCACCCCCTCTTAATTCTTCACCTTATTCAAATCTGGCTTGTGTCCCAGCACTCCTGGGAAGTGACACGGTCACCGATGGCCCTCCTCTGCCAAGCACATTTCTCCCTCAGCCCACCCCTAGTGATGCACCCGGTTAAACACTCTTGCCTCCTAGAAACATCTGCCCATCATGCTGTGGATGCAAACGAACATCATCAAAATGAGGAGAAGCTGTCGATCCTGAGCTCGCGAAAGCAAGGGAGTCAGCCACCATCGCTTGCGTCTGGCACAGACTCAGAGGCAGAAGGGCGGAGTGGGAAAACTTTCTAGTGGGACGAAAAGGAAGGTTTGGGTGTGCCCTGGGCAGAAGCAGTGGGCTGGGGGAAGCTGGAGGCGGCTAACCGGCAGGGGCGCATCCTGGGGATGGGTGTTCGGGGAGCGCATTTGTCTGTCTCTGGCTGGTCCTAAGCTGGAAAGTAGGACCCGAGCTAGGAAAGCTGGCAGTTAGCAGTTAAGTCCTGGCCATTTTGGCCTCATCGTTTCAGAAGTTATTGTTTGGCTTCCCGTGGTGTATACAGAGTTACAAGTCCGGCTCTCTTGCTGGGCCAGTTATTAGAGACAAAGGGTTGGCCTCCTGGCGGTGACTGCAGGTTTGGGGTCAGAGTTCAACGTTCACATATGCTCTGGCCATGGTGCCCGTGGAGAGTCAGTCTCCCAGGGTCTTGCCGGTCCCGTATTCTCCCACCGGCCTTCCCCAGCTGCCCTTCTCAACAGCCTTTCTGTCCCCTGCCCTTCTGGAAACAGCGAAATACCTTGTGCGTGCGCCCTGCCTCCCAAGCGCTCTCCTGTTGTCTCTTGACGCACCCCTTTCTCGGCGACCTCCTCTGGTCACCCACCTCTCCTATAGCTTCCCAGGTAGGGCTGGAACCCGGTTTTCTCTGATGGCGCCCCGTGTTACGTCCACAGCCTCTCCGCCAGAGCTCCTGATCTGCACCTGCCCAAACATTCTCATCCCACCGGCCAAAGGCCAAGGTTACAGTCCGTGGTCAGACTGGGACTGCAGGCTATTTCTTTCGGCTTTTGGCTTTCGATCTGGTTCTGGGTGACCTCTGGAATTTTCATTATTATGGGCGATTCGGGATTTGGGAAGCAATTTGAGAAGGTGCGAGAGAATGCCGAATGTTCCACGCGTGTCTTTGAGAGGTAGGAGATCTGCTGCTTCCCCTGGGAGCCTTCTCAGGGGCGCACGGCTAGGCCTCCTGTTCCGGCTCTCGTGGCCCGTGGGTGACATTTCTCAGATGGTGATGGGCTTGGGGGGAGGCCGGGAGGAGAGAGAAGGTTGCTTGGAAATCAGAGAAATCATTGTTTTTATTGTGTGTCTTTAAACAGGCCCCCATTTGAAAATGCTCCTTGTAATCAAAATCAAAAGGTGATACCGTGCTTGAGGGAATCTAATTTAAATAGAGCCTCAGGGGCGCCTGGGTGGCTCAGTTGGTTGAGCATCCGACTTTGGCTCAGGTCACGATCTCACAGTCCGTGAGTTTGAGCCCCGCGTCGGGCTCTGCGCTGACAGCTCAGAGCCTGGAGCCTGCTTCGGATTCTGGGTCTCCCTCTCTCTCTGCCCCTCCCCTGCTCATGCTCTGTCTCTCTCTGTCTCAAAAATAAATAAAAACATTAAAAAAAAATAAAAACAAATAAATAGAGCCTCAGTCTACCTTAAAAAGATTTTTTTTTTTGGTAAAAATAAGTCTTTCGAGTAATATCATATCTAAGTAATAACTGCCAGTGACGGTGACATTTTTAGGGGCACGGAAAAGAAACAGGCTGTTCCTTCTTGAACAGGTTGCTTCCTCACCTGGGCATCCTTTCTTCCCATGCTGATTTTGACTTGCCCTAATTAAGAAAAAAAATGGTTAATGTTTATTTTTGAGAGAGAGAGAGAACAGAGCATGAGCAGGGGAGGGGTAGAGAGAGGGAGACACAGAATCCAAAGCAGGTTCCAGGCTCTGAGCTGTCAGCACAGAGCCTGACCCAGGGCTCAAACCCATGACCTGAGTTTGTGGCCTGAGCTGAAGTCAGCCGCTTAACCGACTGAGCCACCCAAGCGCCCCTGACTTACCCTATTTTAATCAATTGTGGGAAGCCCAGTTAAAATTTCATGCCCTTGAAAGCCTTGGAAGTGCTTCTCGCCGATCGCGCCCTATTTTCACCTGGTCTGTACCTCTCTAATACTTATGAGCCAGACCCTCTGTGTTCTGCGTGTATGTCTGTGAACCCCGTTGGACGGGGGCCTTCGTGAGTGCTGCTGGGATGCCTTGTTCATCTCCAGACCAAGTTCAGCACATGTTCTGGTGCACAGTACTAACCAGGATACATCCTTTGACTTGAACAACCAGGAGTCTTTGTTAATTTAAAACTCAGTTTCACAGATCGACAAGGACCGAGCAGTGCAGGGACAGAAAATTGTTTACAGGTGTAAACTTCACCAGGACGTTTACAAAATCGCTCTTGTCTCAGCTTTCCTAATAGCAGGATGGATCCCCATCCAGCAGGTAAGATATTTGATTAGTTCTTTTTGAAAATGGGATGGTGTTGGTATCCACCAGAGTAATTGCAATGAAACTGAATGTATGGGAAATAGCCCCTTTATTTTTTTTCATTAAAAAAATTTTTTTTTTATTTTAGAGAGAGAGAGAGGGAGAGAGAGAGCACTGGAAGGGCAGAGAGAGAGAAGGAGAGAGGGAATACCAAGCAGGCTCCATACTCTCAGCACAGAGCCTGACACGGGGCTCAAAATCACAACCCTGGGATTATGACCTGAGCTGAAATCAAGAGTCAGACACTCAACTGGCTGAGCCACCCAGGCGCCCCAAAATAGCCCCTTTAAACAGGGATGGTTAGGCTTGGTGGGGGGGGGGCAGCTATGGGGAGGGAAGAAGAGAAACCTTTCCCTTCCAGCCTCCCCGGGAAAGTGGGAGGACCAGAGGGAAGGGAGAGTGGTTCTCTCTCTGGCAGACAGTGGGAACAGCCAGGGCAGGGATGGGGTGTCATGAGGCTGTCCCAGTGTTCAGGAAGTATGGAACTGTAGGTTCTAACTTTCTAGAACCCATCTCAGCTTCAGATGAGAGCCTCTTATCAGACCCACACACAGAGTGCTGGGCATTAAGTAGGAGAAAGGACGTGGTCCAAAACTACGATGGCATAGGACAAATAGGAGCTGGTGGGTTTTTAACAGAGAAACAACATATTTATTTATTTTTAAGTTTTTATGAGAGAAAGAGAGAGAGTGAGTAGGGGAGAGGGGCAAAGGAAGAGAGGGAGAGAATCCTAAGCAGGCCCCATGCTTAGCACAGAGCCCGACACGGGGCTTCATCCTACGACCCTGGGATCATAACCTGAGCCGAAATCAAGAGTGGGATCCTCAACTGACTGAGCCACCCAGGAGCCCCAAAACTTAACATATTTACCAGATATTGTGAAATCTTAGCTCTTATGAACCAGAATAAAAGCAGCGGCAGATTGCAGAGATACTTTTTGAAAGGGGCCAGTCTTCCTGTGTGTATGTATCTGAACAGGTGACCATTCTCCACGCGCCCTTAGCTTACTGACTGGGGCAGGCATTGCGACTCACATTTGCTCTTTGTTAAATTGCAATTTTCGAAACTTAAACCCAGGACTCTCAAGCCAGTGTAACATGAGTACATGTCATAGGCTTTATTAGCTCATTAATCAAAGACCCAGCAAGACGGTAACACTGGTGAGAACTGGAGGGAGCAGAAGCCTCTACAGTGGCTGGAAAAGAGAATTCTTACACAAGATCACTAACTTTCGGTAAAAAACCAGCCAACGTTCCATAGGAAACACCAGCTCAAATTCTCCACTTGGGGGATTCTCGTCCCTTTCAGACAGGAATCAGTTGTGCTGAACAAAGTTTGTCTGTATTGCTGTCTGGCAAGAATCGTTTTGGGGCGCCTGGATGGCTCAGTCGGTTAAGTGTCCTACTTCGTCTCAGGTCATGATCTTGTGGTCCGTGAGTTTGAGCCCCGTGTCGGGCTCTGTGCTGACAGCTCAGAGCCTGGAGCCCGCTTTGGATTCTGCGTTGCCCTCTCTCTCTCTCTGCCCCTCCCCTGCTCACGCTCTCTCTGTGTCTCTCAAAAATAAATAAATATTAAAAAAAATTTTTTTTAAGATAGATTTTGTTGGGTATAAATTTGAGTGAAAGCAGAAATTGCTCTTAGAAAGCACGATATTGGTGAAATCTTGCAGGCTCCCAGGGAAGTACATCACTGGGAAGAATGAAGCACCAAAAGACGTATTTTGCTCCTGCTTGGCCAGTACGAGGGAGAGCAGCGTTTTCTGCTTTTTGACACAATCCTGGGGCGGATATTGATATCACACCTGCAGTCCCTGGGCGTGTTGCACTTTCTCAAGGTTCTGCCATGTGGGCTGAGCCGCTGTCATGCTTAGAACATGAATTTAATGGCTTTACCTCCAACGTGTTTTAGGGGAAGTATGGAAGTCGTTTCTAAAACAACATCTGTATATGGGACTCGCATTGCAGACAGCACATTATGTTCCTGGACGCTGCAGCTCTCCCAGGTGTCTTGAGAAGCAGGGGCAGGACAAGGACACCAAGGGAGGGGTGCTAAGGACATAAGACTGATGTGACTCAGGTAATGAATGATTGGATCACCTCCCAAGTTTATTCTTATCTCACCACTAAAGCACGTTTCCTCCTTTCTCTCTAGTAGAGAAGAAAATCGTTTCCTCTACCCTCTTTGACTTTGTCCCCGGGGGTGTGCAAATTAAACTAAGAGAATACAGATTAACGGGAGAAAAGACATAAAATTTTTATTGATATTTTATTATGGATGAGAGTCCACAGAAAGGAAGTGAAAAATCAAAGAATCAGTGAGACAGTGGTGGCTGGGGAACTTACATTCCATTTTTAACAAAGGAAAGGGGGTTCGGGCTTGAAGAGACAAGTCGTAGGAAGGTGACTAGGAAATCTATGAGAGAAATGGTGGGAGACAAGAGCTATTTTGGTAAGGTTTGCTTATGTGAACTCATCTCAGTGCTGACTGTCTCTGGTGATGGGTTGTCTGGGAGCAGGTGCACCTTCATAAGGGATATTGAAGCTCTGATTTTAGGCGAAAAAGAGAGGGGGGAGGGGAGAGTTCTTGCTGCACCTGTTGATTTTCAGTTGCCTTTAGCTCAAAAAAAAAAAAAACAACAAAAGACAAACCTTGATGCTAAAGTGGCATATTTTGGGGGTGGCATACCCCGATCGCCTTCACTAATGTTTCAGCGCTTTCAAGCACGTGGAAGAGGCCTTTCTGCCCTGACAGGAAGGATCAATTTTGTTCTGTTTTCAGAAATCCTTTTTGATGGTTTATTAGTGAAGTTAAATTACGTGCTTTAATCCCACCCCTTGCCTGCAAAGAGGAGAGGTTCCTGGATGCTGTATCGGTCTTTCTCAGTAGGCTTAATTCCAATGAGCTTCTTGTTTTCATTTGATTGCTAGAATTCTACAAGCTTTGTCCTCAGTACGCTGCTTTGTTTTTCTGAGTGGAGGATACACTTTTCAGAACAGCTTTTCCATCGGTGCACTGGGGTGGAGTGATAGGGAAGAGGCTGGGCATTCTTCAGGGAATTTTTGGACTGTAGTCGGTCTTTTCTATACTTTTATTGGGTAGACGTGTGTTTAATGGTGGAGCGGAATGTGACAGAAGGAATAAGTGGAGTGTGTTATCTGATCCCTTGAAATGTGTCTTAGGAGTTGATTTTTTTTTTCCACACCAAAGAGGACACTTTACAACATTTCGCTGAAAAAGTACCATTTAACAAAGTGGCTTTGAGAATTCTAACTCAGTAAAGGTAATAATGCTCATTCGCTAATATCTTTACGTTCTCTTTTTTGTAAGCATATTTTTCTTTAGGGGCGCCTGGATGACTCAGTCGGTTAAACGTCCGACCTCGGCTCAGGTCATGATCTCACAGTTGGTGGGTTCAAGCCCCATGTCTGGCTCTGTGCTGACAGCTCGGAGCCTGGAGCCTGCTTTGGATTCTGTGTCTCCTTCTCTCTCTGCTCCTCCCCCACTCATGCTCTGTCTCTCTCTCAAAAATAAATAAACATTAAAAAAAAAGAATATTTTTCTTTATAAACTTTATGAATGTGTAATCTATATGAAATAAGCTATTTTGAAGTGTATAATTCGATAAGTACTGAGGTATATATGTATACACCCATGACCCCAACTTCACAATCTAGATAAGGAACTTATAACCATCTCCACCCAAAGATTTTTCTTACTCCTGTATAAACTTTTCTTGTCAACCTCACCAACTGACCATAAGTGATCTATTTTCTGCCACTAGATATAAGTTTGTGTTCATATAGAATTTCATACAGAGTTCACAAAATATATGCTACTTTTTGCCCGGTTTCTTTGACTTTTTGTAATTATTCTCTGATTCATTTACCTTCCTATACTTATCTGTAATGCATTTATTTTTATTGTCATATATTCTGTATGGCTATGCCCCCATTTATTTATTGATAGATACTTCACCTACTGACAGATATTTGTGTTGTTTCCTGGTTCAAGGCTATTACAGATAACACATTTGCGTATCGTCTCTGTCTCTTTAGCTTTAGCCATACTAATAAGCATGTAGCGTGATTCCATTGTGAATTTTATTCACATTTCTGTAATGACTGTGAATCAGAGCATCTTTTCCTGTGCTAATTTGCATTCTATCCGTCCCTGGCGACGTGTCTATTCAAATTTTTTGGCCACTTTTTAAAAAGTTGGGTTGTTTGATTATTATTTTTTTTTATTCGGGTGTCGTTGATATCCTATAACATCATATTAGCTTCAGATGTATAACCTAATGATTCAGTATTTGTATATACTGCAGGGTGATCATTCCCCTAGGTCTATTTAGCACCTACGCCATACATAGATAACACATTTATTTCCTTGGAATGAGAACTTTTAAGATTTACTCTCTTAGTAACTTTCAAAGCTACAGTCCAGCATTGTCAACTGTAGTCACCATGTGGTACATTAATGCCCAGGACGCATTTATTTTATAACTGGAAGTTTGCTTCATTTGACCCCCTTTCACCTTTTCCTCCCCTCTCCTGCCCGCCCTCCCATCCCCCACTCTGGCCACCACCGATCTGTTCCACTGGAGCTAGGAGGTCAGTTTTTTGTTTTCTTTTTCCATTCCACACACAAACGAGATCATTTGGTGTTTGCCTTTCCCTGCCTGACGTATTTTATGTAGAGAGTGTCCTCAAGGTTCATCCCTGTTGTCACACGTGGCAAGATCTCACACTTTTTACGGCTGAGGAATATTCCAGTGTGTATGAGCGTACCCCTCCCCCCACCTTACTCACACAGACATACTCTTTCACCATGGATTTGTGGGTTGACATTTAGGTCGTTCCTACTTCTTGGCCAGAATAAATAATGCTGTAGCCAACATGGGGGTGCATATACCTTTCTGAGTTAGTGGTTTTCGTTTGGATACATATCCAGAAGTAGAATTGTAGGAACATACGGTAGTTTGATTTTTAATTTGTTGAGGAACTCCCACGTTGTTTTCCACAGTATTTTGCATTAATTTACATTCCCATGAATAGTGCATGAGGGTTACCTTTGCTCCACTTTCATCGACGCTCGTTACTTCTTGTCTTTTTGACAATAGCCGTTTCAACAGGCGCCAGGTGATATCTTCTTGCGGTTTTGCTTTGTATTTCCCTGATGATGAGTGATGCCGAGCATCCTTCGTGTGCCTGTTGGCCATCTGGATGTCTTCTTTGGGATAATGTCTGTTTATATCTACCCATTTTTTTCTTTTCATTTGAGAGAGAGAGAGAGAGCACAAGTGGGGGAGGGGGGCAGAAGGAGAGAGAGAGAGAGAGAGAGAGAGAGAGAGAGAATCTTAAGCAGGCTCCAGGCTCAACACAGAGCCCGATGCGGGGCTTGATCCCACGACCCTGGGCTCATGACCTGAGCCGAAGTCAAGAGTCGGATGCTTAACTGACTGTGCCACCCAGGCGCCCAAGTTCTAACTATCTTTAAATTGAATTGTTTGTTTTTTTGCCATCGGATTATAGAGTTCTTTATATATTTTGGCTCTTAACCCCGTATCAGATATAAGATTTACAAATATTTTCTTCCATTCCATAGGTTGCCTTTTTATTTTTTGGTGGTTCCATTTGCTGCGCGAGACGCTTTCTAGTTTGATGTAGCCCACCTATTTATTTTTGCTTCCATTGCCGTTGTTTTTGGTATCAGACCTCAAAAATCACTGCCATGACTGATGTCAAGAAGTTCACCATCAGGGCGCCTGGGTGGCTCAGTCGGTTGAGTGTCCGACTTTGGCTCAGGTCACGATCTCGTGGTTTGTGAGTTCGAGTCCCACGTCGGGCTCTGTGCCGACAGCTTGGAGCCTGGAGCCCGGAGCCTGCTTTGGATTCTGTGCCTCCCTCTCTCTCTGCCCCTAACCCACTCGCATTCTGTCTCTGTCTCTCTCAAAAATAAATAAACATTAAAAAAAATATATATTTAAAGAAGTTCACCATCCATGTTTTCTTCTATGATTTTTATGGTTTAAGTCTTTCTTTCCAGTCTTCAATCCATTTGAGTTAGTTTTTGTGTATGGTATAGGATGGTGGTCCAGTGTCACTCTTTGGTGTGTGACCCTTTTCAACACCATTTCCTGAAGAGACTGTCCTTTTCCTATAATACATTCTTGATTCTTTCATCATGAATTCATCGGCTATATGTGTATGGATTTATTTCTGGGGTCTCTGTTCTGTTCCATTGATCTGTGTGTCTGTTTTTATGCCAGCACCCTGCCATTTTGATCACTATAGCTTTGCAAATATACTTTGAAAGCGAGGAGCACGATGCCTTCAGCTTTGTTCTTTCTCAAGATTGCTTTGTCTCTTCAGGGTCTTTTGTCATTCCATACCCATCTTAGGACTTTTTTGTGCTATTTCTGTGAAAGATGCTACTGGGATTTTGACAGAGGTTGCCTTGGATCTATAGATCATTTTCAGTAGTACGGGCATTTTAACAACGTTAATTCTTCCAATCAATGAGCGTGGAAAAATTTTATTATTTGTTTCCTCTTCAATTTCTTTCAGTTTTTAGCGTATAGGTCTTTCACCTCCTTGGTTAAATTCATTCTTAGGAATGTTATTATTTTGGATGCAAATTTAACTGGAAATGTTTTCCTAATTTCTCTCTCTACTAGTTTTTTTTTCGTAGCGTATAGAAACACCACAGATTAGAAACACCACTTCACTATGTTGAGGTATGTTCCTTCAGTACCCACTTTGCTGAGAGTCTTTATTATGAATGGATGTTGACTTCTGCAAATGTGTTTTCTGCATCTGTTGGATGATTATATGGTTTTTACCCATCATTTTGTTACTGTGTGTGTCACATGGATTGATTTGCAGATGCCAAACCATTCTTGTATCCCTGGAATAAATTCCACTTGTCAGGGCATAGGATCCTTTTAATGTATAGTTCGGTTTGGTTCGTTACTATTACGTCAGGAATATTTTTGTCTGTATTCGTCAGGGATATTGACCTTGAATTTTTTTTTGACATCCTTATTGGCATCCTTATTTTGGCATCCAGTGAAGCTATTTGGTCCTGGACTTCTTGTGGTGGTGGTTGTTGTCGTTGGGAGGTTTTTGATTACTAATTTAGTCTCCTTACCAGAAATTGGTCTGTTCAGATTTTATTTATTTATTTTTATTTTTTTTAATGTGTTTATTATTTATTTTTGAGGCAGAGAGAGACAGAGCATGAGCAGGGGAGGGGCAGAGAGAGGGGGAGACACAGAATCCGAAGCAGGCTCCAGGCTCCGAGCTGTCGGCACAGAGCCCGACGCGGGGCTCGAACTCATGGAGTGTGAGGTCAGGACCTGAGCCGAAGTCGGACGCTCAACCGACTGAGCCACCCATGCGTCCCTGTTCAGATTTTAATTATTGAGTTTTAAGAGCTATTTATACATACAATTGTTTTAAATAAAATCTGTTACTTGCAAGTAGTTTTTTAAACCAGTTCATGGCTTCTATTTCTAGGAGATACAAATAATTCATAGAAATACGAACTGTGAATGCTTCTTTCAAAGAGTAGGTGTTTTCATCTTGATAAAACCCAGTTCATTGATGTTTCTTTTATACATTGTGATTTTGGCGTCCTAAGAAATATTGGCCTAATCCAAGGTCACGGAAATTTTCTCCTACATTTCTTTTAGAAATCGTATCGTTTTAGGTTTTCTATTTAGGTCTATGGTCCATTTCGAGCTAACTTTTGTCCAATCTATGAAGTACAAATGAAAGCTCATTAAAAACAATGACACAAATCACTCCCATGGTATGTGTTGAGAATGCTGTCCTTTCTCCACTGAATTGCCCTTGTCCCTCATAACGAGCCTCAAAATCATAACTCCCATGTCAGAAGAGTTTCCCAAACCCAGCCAGATTCTCGTGTTGGGACATCCACCTCAAACCCTTTGAGTTCCCATTCCGAGGCCTACAAATGTGCTCCCGCGACTTGCGGCCTCCGACTCCTGCTACGATTCTGTTAAGAGGGTCTTCACTGCTGGAGGTTTAATTAATTTAGGTCTGCTTCGCCGAGAGATTACCAGCTGACAAACTCTGATCCCATCTGATAATTTCCCCCATCCCACATCCCAGTAATTATTTAGGAATGTGTTTAGCTGGGGGATGTGAGGTTTAGTTGGAGTTCTTTTTGTCAGGTGCGATTTCCACAAGGAATGTTTCTATCACAACTTAAAATTTTCTGTGGTGAGGAGAGCAGCCTCTGAAAGGCACCGTAGTCAGATTTTCACTTGTAATTCTTTTATTTTCAAATTAGAATTGCTCCCACTTTAATATTTAATATGCATTCTACAGGAAGGTTTCTTACTTTTAATTGTTTATTCATATACTTTTTAGTACTCCTGGGGAGCATCCTTCTGTAACACTGCAACGGGGAAGTACAGGAATATGGGGCCAAAAACAGTAACATTTCATCCTGGCATGTCTTGGCAAATGTAGGATAGACTACGGTTTAGAGGCCACGGTAAGAGAGATTAAATCCTTGGATCTCGCGGTTCCTGGGTTCGAGCCCCGCGTTGGGCTCTGTGCTGACGGCTCAGAGCCTGGATCCTGCTTCAGTCCTGTCTCCCTCTCTCTCTCTGCCCCTCCTCTGCTCATGCTCTCTCTCTCTCTCTCAAAGATAAATAAACGTTAAAAAAATTAATAGAAATGGGTAACCCAAAAGGCATTAGGTTATTAGGCATGTTTTTATGAGATTCTTACAGTTATTTCTATTACTAATAATGTGCATTTATTGAATTATCATTCTGTTACTGGGCCTGGCCATTTTCTATGAAGCGCTTTTATAAAATACAGGCGATTTCACTTTCCCATCAGAAGTGCGGAGACAGGTGTACAGGCCTCCGGTGAGGGGCCCCGTGCCAAGCTGTCGTGTCCTGACTTTTGGCCTCTGTACCATCTCCGTGCCCAGACACTAGGGAGCCTCAAGTCCCCACTGACTCTGCTCTGATCCTCTCTCCTCAACGCCAACCAGCTGGTTTCCTTATTTCTTCTTTGGTCTCATACACCATGTAGGTCGCGGCCTATTTGTGTGCAGCATTGTTTACCGTACATGGCAGGAAATCCCTTCACCTGCGTTCTTCAGTCTCTGGCCAGGCGGCTGGCAGTGGTCTAGATTCATTCCTTCACCATCACTACTCGGCTGCCGAGTCGGGGAATCCCGGCAGCTGATACACTTTGAGGGATCGCTCCTCCTTTGACCCTTCGTAATCTGAAAATTAAACGCAGACATTGTACAGGTAGACTGGAAATAGAATTTTCTTCTTTGATTTTGATTTGCAAACTAGATTTTCAAACCTTGAGCTGCCCGGCAAACTTCATCCTGTTTCCGCCTGCCATCTGCGTCAGCAGACGGGGGCGACTTTGGTCCCCAGGCCGCTCTCGCGTTACCCACCCACCAAGCCGGCTTCAACCCAGGGCACCAGGCTCGTGTCGGTTCCCTGAGGAATAAAATCCCACTTTCCAAGTGAAGGCTTTTTCTCCCAGCTACTCACTGGCGCATCAACAGACTTTGTACGCACGCCTTTCCTTCTTACCACTTGGAGATTAATTCTACAATTCCCTGCTTCTTCCAGAACCACAGTGATTCTCACGAGAATGAAACAGTTGCTTCCTTAAGCCACTTTGAACCACATTGGGTAGGAAATGTCCTGCTGAAGATTGGGAGAGCTGGTGGGCGGGTGGATTGGATTTCCCCCGAATCTTCGGTAATATTCTCTGCTTCATTGTGCTGGGAGATTAAAGGTTGCCGCGAGGCTGTCTGAAGCTCTGAAACACAAATGTTGACATAGAGGACACTTTCTCAAAGCTCTGTTTATCTTTCTTAAAGTAACATGATGGTCTTATGTTTAATCCCGACGAGTAAAATAGTATCACTTGTTTAATATCCTACATATTTTCTGCTTTGTCACTGAGGGCACGCTTATGGAAAGAAGCCTTTCAGCAGAGATGACAATCACAAGTATTTACGATGACAAGTGTCATTTCGGGACTTTACCTGGGACAAAAGTGTGGTCAGCCTTTTCTGTAAACGGTCAGATGGTAAATATCTTAGGCTGTATGGGCCACACTGCATTTCTTACAGCTTCTGGACTCTGGTGACTGGGAGCGGCCTTAGACTGTACCCAGAGAGTGGATGTGGCTGTGTCTCAGTAAAACTTCATTGAAACCAGATTTGGTCCTCAGGCCGGAGTTCGCTGACCCTTGCCCTCGACAAAAACAGTGAAGCATCATGTTTAGTTTTGATTCCTTCCGTGCCCCCCCTTTTTATCACCCCATCTCTGTATTGCACCCTAATGGAGAGTTGCCAGATTTATATTTGTTCAGGATAGAGGTGTCCCCCAAACTACATGTTCTCTGACATTCGAATTCATCCGGGCCTGCTATATTTTATCTCGGCAAACCCCATTCCAGTGATCTTTTCTTTACATACGTTACCCTTTCTTGGGGCTTGATGTCCTGCCCCAGATCAAAGCGGAGGGATTGGATGAGGGAGCCTTTACAGCAACATTGCCTGCCTTACAGTCGCCTCTTGGCTACATGTTTGAAACAATAACGAGGAAAAGGAGACAAGGGTTTTGTCTTAGGCTAAATATTAGCAAGTCTGTAGCAAGCGAGAGAGATTTGCTGGGGCCAGAAGTTCATTTCCACTCCCTGAAAATCTGCCCTGCTCACAGGCACCTATCACTTCCACGTAAGGTGCATCCTGACGGAGTCTCAGGGAGGACGATGTTTCAAGAGGAGAGGTCACAAGGGACATCTACGGGATGCTTTCAGCGTTACGGGTGGCGACATCACGATGTGCTACATCATGAAAGAAAGATGAAAGAATCTACGTAGCACAGGTAGGTGCCTTTCCACACGGGCCCGGTACTGCCTGTTAGTCTTTATACCCCAATTCTTGTTGTTAACTCAGCATAAAAAAATTCAAGGAAAAACTCTCCTTGCCTCCTCTGCGTTTGCCCGATTAGTAAATAGTTTCACTGGGGATAACATTTAGAAGAGTGTGGTCGCACAAGGCAGTTTGCTGATTTCCCAAGATGAAGGAATTTCGTTAACTCCTCTTATAGGACATTGGGCTCGGTCTTCGAGTTCACATGACATTCCAGGCTGGCTCTGAACGGGACAAAACTGTTGTCCAGAAAATGTTGGCCAAGTTGTGCTCGGCTGTGAGAAGTCGGTTCTCATGTTCTCTGGCGTGTGAGAGAATGCTCTGTCTTTCTCCATAAACCCCAAGGGAAGGTAAATGAGTTGGGGTGGGGGGGTGGTTTCCTGACGCTGCAGGCAATGAAAGGCGCCTTCATACCTCTGTTGTTCAGCACCATTAACCTTCCCGGTAATTGGAACACACGAAAGGGGGAGGTGAGTGAGAGCAGAGCTCTGGTCTCTTTCCTGGCAGGTACAATTACTTAAGCCTCCCAGTAAAGGATCGGCTTTAGATTCCTACCTGGAGCCACCACTTTCAAATCACTCCCGACAAAATCAACCACAGCCACCACTTAAAAAAAAAAAAATCTAATGATATAATCATTTCTTTCTTCTGATCCTTGCCTGGGGATGAAAAGTGTACCCAACAATATAAGGTGGGCGTTTGTTACATAATTCATGTAACTGATCCAGTCCATCACGCAGAAAATGTAACAACAACAAAAGGAGGTCTTAAAGGCTGACCACGTGAGGCCCATTTAGGATTCAAAGTCATTTTAGACTGCCAGGCAAAAATAGGGTTTCATTTCCCACATAAGAAGCCACTCTCTGGAAATAAAGAGCGCAAATCCAAAACTTTAATTCAGAACGAGATGCAGAAAGACATCACAGTTTAATTACAACACAGATAAAATGAACCTAGTCTGGTCAACGAACATAAAGAGTTATCATGTGTTCCATCAATGACATAGCACTTTTTATCCACAGTCTAGAGCTGTGGGGGTGTGGGCTGGAGCGGGCGTTTTCCTAGGCCAGTTAGACTTGTGCATACAGGCATGCATTTCAGTGATAAGACAAGAATATTTAGAAAGGCACTTTAAAAAGTAGTTATCTTTGTAAAAGCTAAAATTTCCTATAATTAAAAGGCAAATCATCAAGCTGGATTCTCCGTAGTCTGGCCGTAAGCATCTTTGCCACAAGCTTTTTTTTTTTTTTTTTTTGCTGCAAACGCTTTTGCCACATTCCTAATTGGCCATAAGGCGATTTTGCCATAAAAGCTAAAAATCACGAAAAGATTTTTAAGGAGAGACATTCCTGAAAAAGGACACGATGAAGCATTGAAAGATCAATAACAAAATTGTAAAGGCTTTGTTGAGAAGGACAAAATATTTGAACGCATTTAAAGTGTGTGTAGGGTCATGGTAACACTGTTCAAATAACGGATTTTATTTTGTGGATTGTACTTAAACACTTGTCTTTAAAGACTTCATTCAGAGTATCCTATATGTACATATTTGCTCATCTTAAGTTGTTTCCTCGTTTGGCATCACGCTTTTTCTTTTCTTTTCTTTTCTTTTCTTTTCTTTTTTTTTTTTGCTAAAATTCCTTCCTTCTTTAAGAGAGGTGTCCGTTTCCAAATACTAGGATGCATATTTGTAACTGATTTTGGTAGCGTGTTGTGAAAGCGCCCTTGTGAAACGTTGTTTTCTTGGCATATTGTCGACATGTCCTTTGATAGACGTTCCAAAGTTCTCATGGAAATGTGGGTTCAAATCCGTGCCCCCGTATGGACCGTTATGAGGGCTAAGATTTATAGGCTGTAAAAATGAGAGTATCATGTCAATGGAGAAATGAAACCAAACTGTCAACAGTTATTTATTTTTTTTATCTCTTTAAATTTTTTTTATGGCAAAATTGCCTCACCGCTAAGTGGCACAGCAAAAATGCTCAGTGGTGAAAAATACTTGCAGCAAAGACATCTTGCTACAAAGATGCTTTAGAGAGAAGATACCAGACACAGTCAAGGCTCCCATCACGCACAGTATCGTCCGGGGGCATTGATATCAGAATGTGCTGTTACATATCAGATTCTAGTTGCTTTTAAATCTACTTGAATGATGCGGTCACGATCCAGCTGAATTACAAAAATGTTAAATGTTTCTATTATTTAAATCAAGATTAAACTGGGGAAAAAAAGGCAAGATGTCTCAAAGTTTCTGATACAATCGTAGTGGGGAGGAAATACAGACGAGGCGGAATTTGCTCTCCTGACCCCGAATTCTGAGTTGGGCCCCGAGATTTGCTTTGGGTAGTGGAACGCTGATACGTGAAGAGGTTTGGAACAGCCTTGCCTTTTTCCCCATTTCTTCTCTTGCTTCCCTGCCACCATTGTAAGGGGTGCCTGGGTTCGTTGGCCACATGGTGAGTCAGAACTGAGTCATTCCAGAGGGGGCCATTCTAGATCAGCCCAGATTGGCCAAGTGTCCCTACTCTCAGGGCCACCGTCCGCTCAGCACACCTGTCTTGGGGACACTTGCAAATTGCCTGCCACTAAAGGGGGGGGGGGTTGACGGCAAGAAATACCTGATGAAGCCGCTTATGGTTTTGAATCCTCGTTACACTTCTATTTGGGATCGCCGTGGTAAAGTAGATGTTAATGGCTTCAGTGTATTTCTAGAGTTCATTTCTAGTGTATTCTTTTCTAAAAATAGCTTTGAGATCAACTACCACCCAATTCTCTTCTTTCAAGTGTTCAATTCAGTGGTTTTTAATATATTCACAGAGTTGGACATTCAACTCCCACAATCCACTTTCGGGTACTCCCGTTACTCCAAAAAGAGTACTCTGAAAATAGCTACTCCCCTTAGATGTTATCCTTCTATCCCTTCCCAGCCCTCGGCAACAGCTCGTCTGCTTTCTGTCTCTATGGATTTGCCTTTTCTGGGGAAGTTCATATCTATGGACCCATGTAATATACAGTCCTCGAGGTTGACTTTCACTTATGTGTTCAAAGCCCCTCTATGTTGGAGTACGCACGAATCCTTTATTAGCATTTTTTCTCCAGTCAGCATTTTTGTAGCCACAATCAATCCAAATTAAGATCTGTAAATCTTCCTAAGCTTACAACTTTTGTATCTAACGAAGCTATATTTTCTTCCTTTTTTTTAGAATTGGGATACACTATGCATAACACAAAATTCACCATTTTAATCATAAAATTCAATGGCATTACATTCACAATGCACAATGCAACCCTCACCACTATACCTCCCAGAACTTTGTCAGTTTCCCCAGCTGAAGCTCTGTGTCCATTAAACATCATCTCCCCATCCTCCCTCCCCACAGCCTCTGGTGACCACTACTCTGTGTTCTGTCCCTGCCTTTGTCTCTTCCAGGTGCCCTATAGAAGCGGGATCATATCACGTTTTGCCTTTTCGGACCGGCTTCTTTCACTGAGCGTGATGCTTTCAAGGTTCACCAGGGTCAGAGTGTGTATGAGAATATCCTCCCTTTTAAAGGCTGAATAGTATTTAATTGTATGTCGCAGCCATATTTCATTTATCTGCTCACGTGTTGATGGACTTTCGGGTTGTTTCCACCTTTTGGCTACTGTGCATAATGCTGGTATAGACATTCGTGTACAAGTTTTTGCGTGGGCATGTTTTCTCTTGCATATGTCGCTGGGAGCCACGCTGCTCTGTATCATGGTAATTCCACGTTTAACCACCTGAAAAACCCCCGGATTTCATTCCAAAGAAGCTGCTCTAGTTTACATTCTTTCCAGCACTGTATAAGGGCTCCTGCTTCTGGACATCTTTACCAACATTTATGATCGTTTCTCTCTTTTTTTTTTTTTTTTTAATTATAGCCATCTTGTGGGTGTGATCTCTGCGTGGTGACTTTCAATATTCTCCAATTCTGCACAGTTCGGGACGTGCTTTATTGTCAAAGTAAGGGTCAGATACAGACTGACCACAAATGGTCCCCTTTCTTCACCAGTGATCAAATCAACATAAATGGCATTTACGAACATCATTTCGGGACTTTAAGCCCTTTATCCCCCCCCCCGTCCCCCCCACCGTCCTCCAAAAAAAAGATGGTGAAATTAATACAATGTCTTATCCGAGTATTAACCTAAAAGGAGAAAAGAATACAACAATTTTCATGCTGCTTTCTCTCTGAAGCATGAACCTTATGCTTATTGACTACGACAAATAAAACATGGTGCACATCGTCTCTGCGAACAGCTCAGTGCCTTCTGGTAGATTTTCACATGGAGACTAAAGCCAATTTTATTCTCGACCAAATTTAGAAAGTAAGTTTTGTACCTGGAATTGGATGCTCAGGGTGATATTATTACTTGTCCTACCCTGTAATAAAACTTCACACAGACCCCATTTTCTTTGCTTTTCTCTCTTTCTCTCTCTCCTCTTTTTTACATTCTTCTTAACTTGTTTGAGGTGGCCACGATTTAGAGATGAAGTATCTACTTCTGAAAAAGGGTTTCTTTAGCTTTTCACCACGAAGCCTACCAATTTCAACAGCTAAACTCGTACAAATTTTTAACTCCCTTTCAGTTTCTACTCAAACAGCATTTTGTTTTTGGGCAAAAAGCTCCAGATCTCTCAATCCAAATGCATTTATTTGTTTGTTTATGTATTTACCTATTTATTTACCTATTTATTTATTTTTGCTTCCTACATTGGAAGAGGTATCATTTAGATTCTGAATGTATAAAATTATATTTAGAAATCGTGCCTCTTCAAGTAGAGCTCTTAAGATTCTTATGTCCAGATCACGTGTTGATTTCAATGTTAAGTGAAAAAACCAAAAAACCACAACTTTTTCAGATACACTCCACCCCGCCTCTTTCCTCCTATCCCTAAAGAAGTGAGGAAAAAACCCAATTACCTTTCATGCCTCCCATAAAATTAGACGTCTGGTTCAAAAGGTACAAATGCATCTCATTTTATTTTTAAAGGAAAAGAGAAATGTCTGTGGAAACTCGTGTAATCGATCCCATGAGTGTATCCGCCCGCGTGTCGTGATTGAAGGAGATTCCAGTGTCTCCTGTCTCTCCTCAAGGGTGCGCCCTGACTGTTGCCATCAGTGGGTATGTACAAGGATTGGCACTGGAGCGTGGAGTGTTTGAACTGGGGGGACTGCTGGCCAGCTGACTCCGAGTTCCAATTTAATCTAATTTAATTATTTCTTGTAAAGTTTATTTATTTTGAGAGCGAGAGAGAGAGACAGTGCGAGCAGGGGAGGGGCAGAGAGAGAGAGAGAGAGAGAGAGAGAGGGAGAGAGAGAATCCCAAGCAGGCTCCACACCGTCAGCCCAGAACCGTGAGATCATGACCTGAGC
Organism: Neofelis nebulosa; assembly: GCF_028018385.1. Classification (NCBI taxonomy): domain Eukaryota; kingdom Metazoa; phylum Chordata; class Mammalia; order Carnivora; family Felidae; genus Neofelis; species Neofelis nebulosa. Next base: position 90,342,288 of record NC_080793.1, on the reverse strand, counting down.
CGAAACTAGGAGTCAGACACTCAACCAGCTGAGCCACCCAGGCCCCCTTCCAGTTTAACGTTAAGCTTCTCTGATTCTATCCAAGCCAGAATGTCAGGGAAAGGGTGTGTGATTACCTAGAAGCCATCATGTGGAATGTTCCCTAATGCCCTTTGGGAAATGCCGTGTAGTATTGTTTTTATATGTCAAGTTCTTTAACGGTGCCTTATTTTGGGTTGTCTTAGATACCGGTGCTGGTCGCAAAAAGTCCTACTGGGTTGAAACAGGCTGAATGTGTAAGAAATATGAGGTTGACTATTCTTGTAGCCGAGATTTATGTCATCAGATGCATAATCCTTTGGCTGTTAAAACCTCTGCTTTCCAAGGACTAATTATAGGGAACACAGCTCATCAGAGAGAACCTGAAAAGACGCTGTGCAGTGTGCCCTATATCACACATGTGACATTTATTCTCGCTGGAGTCTGTCTCTCGATAATTGTTCTTCAGGATTTGTTGCTCAGGGGCTTATGGGAAAAATTACTCCTAATAGAAATACTATTATATTTTATTCACAGTATTCTAACTTTCAGAGGATTTAATGACAAATCTGTTCCCATTATGAGAGTAAAGTTAAATGTATTTCTAGATTTAAATAAAACATGCAGAAATCAGAATTCATAGGGAAAAAATTGCTGAATGAAGAGGGGAATGAATGGAATCTCGTTCTAATCTGTGGCGAGCCTTGAGAAGGGTCTTCACTCCGGTCAGGAAAGTTGGTCCTTCCTCTGCTCCAGGATGCAGTAGACCCGGGTATGCAGGGAAGACAGAGGACGTTGGTCAGGAAATGCTATGGGCTCAGTTTCACTTAGAACAGGCACCCCGTCTGCAGTTTCCTACCTGAGTGTCCACGTACTCCTGGACATCAGCAGTGGATTCCTTCCTTGTCATTTGTTTGTGACTCCTGCTGATATCAATTTCTCTCTTGTGTTTTGTATAACCTCTGACTGCAAGCCACGTATCCGCGGGCGCAATTTGTGGGTTTGAATCTGGCAATCTAGAATGCCAGATTACGTCTCCACATTTTTTCCCTTGTCTTTCCTACTTAGCATAGCGAAGAGCTAGGGACATGGGTCAGGGATGGACCGAGTTAGCTTCCGGTGTTTGGTGGTGTTCCAGCAGGTGCCCTATCTCCCTGGAGCCCAGAGCTCCACGCCTGGAGCATCACGCCTGCCTGATCCAGTGCCCTCTCGACTGGCATGATGTTAAGAACTCGCCATTCACTTTCTCCTTGAATGCATGCACCAGTCCTCTGCGGAGGGACCATGAAAACCTTACCAGACAGACGAGGATGCTGAGGCTCCCAGGGGCCACTAATTCGCCTACTAAAGAGACGAACCGAGAAACCACTTGGGCCCCAGGCTAGCAGGTCTCTGCTTTGGGTACGACTGTGTGTGGTATGAACCCTCCTCACCTGATGTCCCCCTTGTCTTGGGAGGCCATACGATGGCCCCGTGCTGATGTCCAGTCCGGCATTCTGTTAAAAAGAAAACCACAAGCCCCAGATGGAGTCACTTAGGCTAGGCCAAGCCATCAAACTGGGGCTTAATATCTAACCTAATTAAATTTTCCACCTCCCTTTCAACCAGGACTTTTCTGGTCATCATTAATAAGGTAATAAGGTAATCTGTGCTATGGGCCCTCTCCAATCCCCAAAGGAAGATGAAGTAATCCGCCTAAAGGAAGATGACGTCACCCAAAATAATCCTTCTTTTTTTTCTTTTTCTTTTTCTGCTTATGACTTCCTCAGCCTTTCTCTAAAAACCTTTTCCTTCCTATAGCCCTTTGGAATTCCCCTCCACTTGCTAGATGGGATAGATGTGGCCCAGTTCTGGGATTGATCAAAAAAGTCAAAGAGGCTTTAAAATTTGCTCAGTTGAATTTTCGTTAACAGTCCAGTGCTGTGCACCTTCAGGGTGAAGACCACCCAGGGGCCTCACTCCCTGCGTTTGCTGGGTCTCCTCTGACTTGTAAAAACCCATCCTAAGGCCTGCTCAGGTGATTTACCATCACTGTCCTTTTGGGCTTTATTGGCATCAATTATTGAGGTGATTACTAATGTATTCTACATGGGTTTCCTGTGAATCCCTGAGTACAGTGTTCATAGGGTGACAACTTTTCTGTTACAGAGACACTGATTCTCTGTGAGAGGGTGTTTCCAGAGCTCCTGGCCTCCATTCCTGACCTGCTGAGTGACCCTGGACACTCCTCTTACACTCTCTGAGGTCCAGCTTATTTGTTAAATGGGCATAGTATTGACTTCAAAGGAATGTTGTGACCATTTATTTAGACACACACACACACACACACACACACACGGCTTGGTCTCTGGGTTGTTTAAAAAATACATTACAGGGGCGCCTGGGTGGCGCAGTCGGTTAAGCGTCCGACTTCAGCCAGGTCACGATCTCGCGGTCTGTGAGTTCGAGCCCCGCGTCAGGCTCTGGGCTGATGGCTCGGAGCCTGGAGCCTGTTTCCAATTCTGTGTGTCTCCCTCTCTCTCTGCCCCTTCCCCGTTCATGCTCTGTCTCTCTCTGTCCCAAAAATAAATAAAAAACATTGAAAAAAAATTAAAAAAAAAAAAAATAAATAAAAAATACATTACATCCTGAATGTAAATAGTTAATTTATATTTGCTTTACAAAATTAGAAATACGATGTTCTCGTCCCAGGACCCCAGGGGGCCCTGGAGAAGTGTCTGATGAATGAATGAAGGTCACTCCACTGCCTGTGGCTTTTGCAAGTTTCCGAATACAGCTGCTGAACAGGCTTTGCGGTCAGTGTTTCCCGCCACTGGCCACTGCCTTTCAGCTGGAGTGGGCCGGAGGTGTTCTGGATTCTCAGGGAGGGGCCCACGTGGGCTGCACAAGCCTGTAAAGTTGGGATCCGAAGCTCTATATTTGGGTCTAATTGTCAGCCCTTCCGGCTGTTAATTCTTCGACTTTGCCAAAGCTATTCGCATTTTCTACGTCTTGTTTTTGTCTGTTTCCCAGGCCGCAAAATAAGAATAATGAAGTCACCTATTCTGCTTGCTTCGTGGTCAGGCAGGTGGGGCTCTGCTAAAGGTTAAAGTTCCCTTTGTATTCTGATCACGTACAAGAACGCCTGGAGCCTGTTTTCCAATCTCAGCACATTTGCGGGGAGTCTGATCACAGTTGTAGGAGAGTATTGATCCCGGTGATGCCGGGCTCGCCACTCCTGGATTTACACCTTCTGATGGCCGTTGCAGGGAGTAACCGCTAATCTGGCAACGGGTTTTGAAGTCAGAGTCTGCAAATCCTTCTCTCTCCGTGGGCCATCTGGCTTCGGTCTTTATGCTTTGAAGCCCCCCCCCCCCCGACTTTTAGATGCTTTTCCTTTAATATTCTATCATTAAAAAAAACTATGCCCCATGGGCGCCTGGGTGGCTCAGTCGGTTAAGTATCCGAGTTTGGCTCAGGTCATGATCTCAACGGTTTGTGAGTTCAAGTCCCTCATCCGGGCTCTGACAGCTCGGAGCCTGGAGCCTGCTTCAGATTCTGTGTCTCCCTGTCTCTGCCCCTCCCCTGCTCTCTCTCCGTCTGTCTCAAAAATAAACAAAACATTTAAAAAATAAAAATAAAAATAAAAATAAAAAAATATGTCCCCTTTGGGGATTGTTATGAGACAATCTGAGTGCAAAGCAACACAGCTACAGTAGATACAAGTTATTTCAAAATAACTTCATTTTTCAACGAAATCTATTCCTTTCACCTCCTTGCTATCAGGTCACTTCTGCGATCGTGTTTGGAACAACATTCCTTCCATCAGGATGCCAGTTTATGGTTGTATCGACCTGCTGCTGGTCATAGCCCTCTGATTCCCAGGCAGGAATATACATAATTACAATGCTGACGCTCCAGCGGAAGTGGGGTGGGGGGTACACTTTTAAAATAGATACATTTTCCTGTTCTCCCCCTTACTGAGCTCTGACTGGCCATCCATCCCTGCCAAAGTTTAGAGGGTTCGACGCGACCATCTGATACACGAATATGGAATTCATTAGGGTGTTTTCACTGCGAATCATGAAATGCGTTCAGAAAACAAGAAATCTTCTTTCCAATAGTTGCAATGCGTGTGAATATTCTCTCCCAACCCGATTCGTTATTTCTCTCCTAAGTTCATCTTTTCTACTAAAAACAAAACAAAACAACAACAGCAAAAAGAAAAAACATAAAGAAAAGGCAGTTTTCCTGGCGTCAGGGCGAACGCACAGTGCCTGGCGGCGGCTGCAGCAGCATCACGCGGGTGGCGCTCGCCCCCTCGGACTGCGGGTCGCCGGGAAAGGGGACGCCCCGCAGGTGAAGGCGCTGGGAGTCGCGGACGCGCGGCGCCCCCCGCGGTCCCCCCCCCCCGCCCCGCCCCGCCCCGCCCCGCTCCTCCTCCTCCTCTTCCTCCTCCCTCCCCCCTCCCCCCGCCCCGCGCAGGTGGCAGGCCGGCCGCGCAGCGAGCGCACTTCCGCCCGCCGCCGCCAGGGGCGCCCGGGGCCGCGCGAGCCCGCAGCGCGGGCGCGGGGAGGGCGGGGGTGGGTGTGGCCGCAGGTGGGGCGCCCGCCCGGCGGCCGCGCGGGTGCGCAGAGCGCGGAAGCGGCGGCGGCGGCGGCGGCGGCGGCGGCGGCGGCGCGACCCCGGCCGGGAGCGAGCGGGCAGAGGCCCGCGCGGAGCGGCTGCCGGACGCCTCGGGTGCTGGGGCGGGGGGACCATGGACCGTGCGGCGGGCGCCGTCCTCGGGATGCTCCTTCTTTTGTCTGCTCGGCCGTGGAGCACGGCGGTGGCAGGGAGCCCTTGTGAGTACGGCACATCTTTTCCAACTTGCGTTGACAACTTAGAATTTGTGTTTTTATTAGTAACGAGTGTTTGCAGATGGCAGCGCTGGCGTGTTTGGGAAAAGGAGGCATTCCAAAAAAAAAAAAAAAAAAAAAAAAATCTCTCCAAGTACCAGCGCCAAGATAGGAAGGTTTCTGTTGCATTTTCCCTCCTGCCAAGTCTGAGATCCAGCAAAAGCCTGTGTTTGACTTTTTTTTTTTTTTTTTTTTTTTTTGCCGGCGAGCTGAATCTTCCCTGAGAAAGCTCAAGTTTTTAGTAAAACCTGCAGCGGGCATGAGAATACCGAGGCGCGGAGAGTCCGGCGGGAGAATAGCGTCAGAGGAGGGGAGGCCACAGGCCGGCGTGGTCATTTATCTCCTGGCGGTGTACATGCGTTGGGGAGGAAGCGTGTCAGCGCGAAGCGGCGGGTCCTGCATTAGCGCACACGTTTGCAGTGGGCGCTCTGCGGAATTCGGGGCGCCGCGGCGCCGCCCACCCTGCCTCGGAGGGTCCCCGGGATTCCGGGAAGTCGGACCCCTCGCGAGGTAAAGGGAGAGACAGCCTGCCTTCCAGGCTCCTGTCATCCGTGCACCTGCTTGTGTGCGGTGACGTGCGTGTTTCTGCTTTTGTAGGTTCCCTGAGGCTACGGTAGCCTCTGGGTCCCGGGCTAGCTGCCGCTGAGTCCCCTCGAAAGATGCTTGCTAGCCCGCCTCGCGGTATCTGACTCTGGAAATCAGGAGAAGTTTGAGGAGTGTTGTTCAGATTGACGTCTCCATCCAGGGCTTTTCTTGCCTTGATGGATTTTAAGAAACTCCTCGTCCTCCCCCTCCCCCCCCTTCCCTTCCTGTCCCATCCGCCTAAAGAAAATTAAAAAAAAAAAAAAAATCAGGTGTAGGGCTTCGGACAAGCTAGTAATACATTTCAAGAAAGTGCTAGCAGGCGTGTTAAGAAACCGACTTTGCTGCTGGGGATCCGGATTTAGCTCTTGGGGCCCCACCTCTGTCCTCACTGGGAAGCCGGCTAAAGTGGGAAGCGTTGCACGTAAAGTTACCTTCGCGCCCGTTCGTGCACGGATGCCGCGGGGCTGTGAAGGTTTTGCGGTGTCACGGTCTAGTATCAGCTTATTTAATGCCATGTCGTGTGTGAGTCACTCCTCAAAATGAGCCTTAATCTCCTTGAAGCAGATACTGCCCCGCGTTTCAGACACAATTTTAATTTAGCTTGGTGGGACAACTGCTCTGAATTAATTAAAACGGGGGCGCTTACATACAATCAAATCCTTAAATCCTTCGGCAGAGCACTTGTTATTGTGCTAAGAAATTCAAAATGACTAGTACTAAGTGATTTGCTGGTATTCGTGCATTGGAGAATAACTCAGTACATTGGAGAATAACTCAGCGTACTTACTCTGAGGTACCATTAAAAAGTCACTGGAGGTCACTCCCACTTCAAGGAAACGTGGCTTCGAAAATCCTTCCCAGGAGAGAAAGCAGAGGGCCGGCTTCTTAGTGGTGGTTGCAGCATATCGGGAAGATCAGTGGTATTTATTTTCACTTAGTATTTTATTCCCTGAAATCCACGTAGGTATCGTGTTCTTTCACACAGAACATCCTTCTTACAAGGCACCTGCTCTGGGGTGCTCTGTGACTGATTATCCATGCAGGTTCCCGTGTCTGAATTGGATGTGTCCTGAGCTCAGTCCCCCTGGGACTGAGTCTCTGGGTGACTCTTCAGATGTTGATGCTGGTTTTTTGCCTCTCAGCCTCCTGTACTTAGGTGACCTATTTGGGACTCTTATCAAAAGTTCCATAAATTAAAGAACCTATGTAAATCTGCATTGCTAAGGACATTTTATTTATTTATTTATTTATTTATTTATTTATATTTTTATTTTTATTTTTATTTTTATTTGTTCAATATATGAAATTTATTGTCAAATTGGTTTCCATACAACACCCAGTGCTCATCCCAAAAGGTGCCCTCCTCGATACCCATCACCCACCCTCCCTTCCCTCCCACCCCCCCATCAACCCTCAGTTTGTTCTCAGTTTTCAAGAGTCTCTTATGCTTTGGCTCTCTCCCGCTCTAACCTCTTTTTTTTTTTTTTTCCTTCCCCTCCTCCATGGGTTTCTGTTAAGTTTCTCAGGATCCACATAAGAGTGAAAACATATGGTATCTGTCTTTCTCTGTGCTAAGGACATTTTAGATAACTAAAGTTCAAGTCCTTGATGGGATCACCACAAAGATGACCCTCTTCAAGGGTCAAGTATATATTTAAATGACTTTGAAGATTCACAGGGGCCCACCCAGATGGCGTTTGATGATTTCCCAGTAATCCCCTTTGGCATCATGTGTAGCAGTAGACGGAAATGGTGAATGAATCTCATGCCTGAATTAGCTAATTTGCCGGATTCAGTTTTTCTTTAACTCCAGCATATTTGGGAAGTGTGTGTTCGATGTGTGTGCAAGCAGGGTACATCAAACGTGGATTTGTAATCTCTTATCACTAAATCAAGGCAGAGGGGTCTTTTTTTGTTTTGTTTTGTTTTGTTCTGTCCCATCATTTGAGAAATTCTAGAGAGGAGTTTGCCAGCAGTGTGGGATTTAAGCTACGAACAAGAAATGGCGAACATCAACATTGCTCAAGAAATTTTAAATCAGGAAATGACACACTGGAGGGAAGATGTTTCTAAATGGCCATGACCATGGGCTTGTTTTCTTGTTCTGTATTCTCCGTCTTTTTGAAGATAAAGCCAGTGGAATGAACTGCCTCCTCCAAAATATGGCCACGGACTTGATATTTAGAAAAAAAATGTGAACATCTGTCTAGTCTGCCTTTTAGAACCCTCCGTCCCGGGGCGCCTGGGTGGCGCAGTCGGTTAAGCGTCCGACTTCAGCCAGGTCACGATCTCGCGGTCCGTGAGTTCGAGCCCCGCGTCAGGCTCTGGGCTGATGGCTCGGAGCCTGGAGCCTGTTTCCGATTCTGTGTCTCCCTCTCTCTCTGCCCCTCCCCCGTTCATGCTCTGTCTCTCTCTGTCCCAAAAATAAATAAAAAAAGCGTTGAAAAAAAAAAAAAAAAAAAAAAAATTTAGAACCCTCCGTCCCAAGTCAAGACGAGAGCGTTCTAATGTGATCTGTCCTCTGAAATAACTCAAGAGGGAGGTTATAATACAGGTTTCCAAGTTAGAGCCCTGCTTTCTAGAAGTTGTTATGTAGGCTGTTGCCTCCTTTAATTCTTCCCAAGCGCCACAAATGGAAGAAGGCAATAGCTCTCTGTTTTAGAATTATTCTTGTAAATCCATGACTCCTTTATGAATTTCAAGACCTTTCTGGAGGCAGAAGAGATATGATCTGAATATGAAAATGTCAACATTTTGATTGTGTATTTAGTGTTGTAAGCCTGTTTTCCTGGATTGCACCTCAGTCTGAGGGGTAATGTTCACCCCCTGCCCCCTTAGGAACAACACAAGTCAAAGTTAATGTACAGCTGAATTATTTTCCCCGTGTAAGTAAGGTACAAGCTGTGGCTGATAGCTGATCCCCCCCCCCCGCCACCTCCACTGAATAAGGACAGATGCATATGTTAGAAACTTCATTCGTTGATGGTGATTATTTGTGATATAAATGATGACATTTTTACAGATCCCAGGATTCAGTTTAGTGAGTATGACTGACTTGTTCTTCCTTCGTTAAATCTCAGTACTTGTAATTTTCTCTAGAAGCTTCCTTGTGATTCCTTCCCCTGTCAAAAGCACCCTTCTCGTTTCAAGGAAAAAAAAAAAAAAAGATCTATTTCTGGCCCACTGCAGATGGGGTATACACTTTGAATTGCCCTTGTAGGGGTGATAATGTAAATTTGTTTTTCTGTATTGACACCTGTCCTCTTCCCCATTAAATCCTAGACCAGAGAGGTCTCTGACCATGAAAGGGGGTGTGGATCGAGCCCATTTTGTTTGCCAGCGTGGGAAACAAACCCGTGACCTTCACAACTACCTAGTGTTTGATCTAAGCGATAAACACGTTAACACCTCAATTTGAAGATTTGTACCAGAGTTGAACCCTTTCTTCGTTCGAGCCCAAGCTTCTTTATTAGCAGAAGCATTACTGTATCTTCTTTGATGAAAGTGCATTCATATAATCCTGTGATAGAAATTATCGTCCAATAGTATCCTTTTGTAATATGAATAACACACATAGTTTGATGTAATAGTGAGACCATTGAAGTATATGAATTATCCTAACTTGGTGACATGATTAACCTTAATAATTTGGTATAAAAATATATGCATGCAGACTGGGTGACTGGACATAATGCTACAGTTGCTAAGAAGTATGAAATCACGAGCACTTATTTAAGCAAAGTATTTGTCATATATCTCTTCTCGAGGGTTTTGTTTTTCAGAAATAGTGGACGCAGATTCTTTGTAATTATTTGCTAAGTGTCATCAAAATTCTTTATTGCTAACTGAGCCTACTCAATCTTCCAGTAATGTCATGAGTGCTAAGAGGCTCAAGGTAGTCGACAAAGAAATTTCGCCTTGGCTATTACGGACTAAAATCCTTCCAGTATTTTAATAGGCTCAGGCTTTTCTTTGCCTTAATAGCATGCTCAGTGCTTGTCTAGAGTGAGTCCAGTCTTCCAAGTTAATCAGCCTAGGGTGTCAGAGGGTGTGCCCGTGGAGCAGGTGAATGGGGAACCCATTCTCGATGCAATGAAACGTGTTGGGGAAAATCAGCACAGAATATGGGGATGTGTGTTTTAGTGAGAACTGGAGCTGAGAGTTTTTTGGAAAGAGCCTTCCACAAACTAGTAAATAGATCCTTAGTTATAGTATTTGAATACACTTCCCAGAAATACTGAGGTGAAGGTGCTTTTCAGAAGCAGAGGGAAAACAAAAACATCTTCTCTCCAGAAAACTTGCAAAGTCCATGGTGACTGTCAGCACAAAGTGACAGGCAAGAACAGAGCTGGGTGTTTTGGGGGTTGACACTTACACGATTTTGGAAGATTCTCTAACAAAAATAAACGAAATAACCCTGAGGACATATCATCGGTGACCCTCCCAAGCCTGGAAGGGTGTTTTGGGGAGAGGACTGGAGGTCATGAGAATCCACTTTTTTGAGTTGATTTCGGAAAAAAACCCAGCGCATTCAAAACTACTTCATAAGGGGCATATTCACTGACAAAAACGTCTCAACTGAACAGATTTCAAGTTGAAATTTTCTCCTTAAGTCAAAATTAGACTTTGAATGTAAAAGTATAGAATAGCTCCAACAATTTGGAAGTAATAGACCCAAGGTTCTTCCCCCCACTTCCTTTTAGAGCCTTTAAAAGGCTTGGCTTCCACATACAGAATTCTTCAGAGTAGCTTCTGCAGGGTCCCCTTTGCACCCGCCTGTCACCTGTGACCTGCTGTGTTGCGGATTGCTTTGGGCGTCACTTGCTTTGTGTTGAATAACTTTTAAAAACGAAATTATTAATGTCGGCCTTTTTGTGAAAGGCATTAGACTAAATGTAAAACGTTCTTTCAAAGTAGACATCCTTGTGATTCCTAGTTTGAATTTTATGGCATATGATTACACGCTTTAAAAATGTCTTGGGGCGCCTGGGTGGCTCCGTGGGTTAAGCGTCTGACTTCGGCTCAGGTCATGATCTCTCGGTTTGTGGGTTCGAGCCCCGCATCGGGCTCTGTGCTGACAGCTCGGAGCCTGGAGCCTGCTTCGGATTGTGTCTCCCTCTCTGTCTGCCCCTCCCTCCCCCTCTCTAAAATAAATAAGCATTAAAAAATTTAAAAAATGAAAACAAGTCTTTGATCACACGTTAAGAAAAATTATACACAGCCTGTAAATACTGCGAAAAGAGTGTGACACCATGACCTTTTTACTGTTACGCAGAGCATTGTTTAATGCCCACATGATAGTTTAATTATTCAGAAGAACGCACCCATGCCTGACTTGGTCATTTACTATTTGACCAGAGCTTGGACACTAAGATGTTACAAGTTAAATTGATTTTTTTTTTTTTTAGGTTCGAAGGGTAACTACAAAGATTTTATTGCACGCTAGCGCAGTCGTAGGACAAAAAAATGGTGTAATGTATCTTCTGTGGGTTGTGGCTTTTATCACTCGGTGGCACTCTGATAAGATGCTCGCGGAGGGTGTGTTACCTCTAACTCAGAGAGAGAAACACGAGAAGAGTTTGCTTTTTTAACCGGCAAACATAATATTTTTGAACGCATCCTTTCAGGGGATGTGGTAAATAGTGCGCCACATACTCAAATTCATGTCTTCCTGAGTTTTATTGAGATGTGGCTTTCCGATACTCCCCCACTGGGGGTCCCATCAGCGAATCCGCGTGGTGGTTGTCCACGGAGGAGGGATTCCCATGCCCAGTGTTCACGGGGCCACCGCTGGGGGTTGGGGTGGTGTGTGGCCGGACAACCTTGCTGGAATCTGTAGTGGTCCTGTAACCTCGGGCGCTGTGGCTGAGATCTAATGTCCCACGTGCCCCCGTCATTCCCATCCATTGCTCGGGGTGTTCAGGACCCAGCCGAAGATTTCTCGGAGCTTGCGAGCAAGCGGGGAAATTACAAGCTTGCATGACAGCAGGAGTGACCGGTTGCCCTGCGACATTAACTGAGGCGCTGCCTTCAGGACTCATGGTTCTAATTAGTGTGTGTGTGTGTGTGTGTGTGTGTGTGTGTGTGTGTGTTTAAAAATTTTAACATCTATAAATCCCCAGGCAACCAGAGAGCTTGATAAAGTTAAGCTAAGCACACTGTTTCTGGGAGTGGGGAACCGACGGCAGGGGTGGTGGGGTGACCGCTGTGTGTGTGTGTGTGTGTGTGTGTGTCCCGAGGATGTGGACGGGCAGAGAGCTGCTGGAGGGATTAGGAACCCCTGTCAATCGTTGTAAGCGAGGCACGTGGTGGATTAGTTGGCAATCCAGGTATGGATTGAGTATCCAGGTATGGATTGAAAGGATGGAGTCCTTTCTTACCAGCTACTGTGTAAAATGGATATTCTCCAGTTTGGATTTCTGAGCGTGTTAGCAATTAAGAAATACGACATCCGCCCTGTCCCCGTTGATCTCACGGGTGCTGGGTCCCCTGGAGCTGGTACGCAGCCGTCCCCATCTCGCAGCCCCTACCCCGTCCTGGTCCCTGGGAAGAGCTCACCAAGGACGTGCTGGTAGGGTTTGGATTTAAAGGCCAGTAGATACACGAATTTCTAGCATTTTAGCATTAGAAAATAATGCAATAATTTGATTCAGATCAAAGAAAGTCATTTTCATCAAAACCACTATTATGGAAGAAAATATATATATTTTCTAAATGTTTATTTTTGAGAGAGAGAGACAGAGCACAAGTGGGGGAGGGGGAGAGAGAGAGGGAGACACAGAATCTGAAACAGGCTCCAGGCTCTGAGCTGTCAGCACAGAGCCCGACGTGGGGCTCGAACCCACGAACCATGAGATCATGACCTGAGCTGGAGTCGGACGCTCAACTGACTGCACCACCCAGGCGCCCCTGAAGAAAATATTTAAAGAACTGTGATTGATTTTAATGTCTCAGATTTGGCAGATTTAAGAAAAATAATACATGTCTGTAGACATCTGTTCAAATGTTTTGAGATTATCAAGATTAAGGATTTATTGTGTAGCTTTACATTTGCCATGTTTTTGATGTCTAAAACTTGAGAATGATGGAGGCGCCTGGGTGGCTCAGTCGTTTAAGCATCCGACTTAGGCTTAGGTCGTGATCTCATGGTTTGTGAGTTCGAGCCCCATGTGGGACTCTGCTGACGGCTCAGAGCCTGGAGCCTGCTTTGGATTCTATATCTCTCTCTCTCTGCACCTCCCATGCTCATGCTCTTCCTGTCTTTCTCAAAAATAAATAAACATTAAAAAGATAAAAAAAATAAAACTTGAGAATAAGAGCATTGCGACATTAACGGTATTACAACATGAAGAGAAAAAATAAATAGCTATGTACTGTCATCAGGCAAGCTAGCCAGTCTGTGATGTGATTCTTAGACTTCTTGTTGAGTTGATTCCCCGTGAGCCTTGACATTCTCAAGCACATCCTTTTCTATGATGTGGAATGTGTAGGCAGTGCTAAGAGTTAAAAAAAAAAATTGGAGGGCTCAAGGAGGGTAGGTTGGTAGAGTTTAAGGTGTATTTCAGGGAGTTTAGGGGAGCAAACACCAAAATTAGGCTTTCTTAAAGAATCACGAACATTTCTGAAAATAAATTTTGCAGACATAGAACCCAGGAGAGTCGACAGATACCAAAGTCTGTTCCCTGTTAGGGAAAGGCAGATGATCCCTTCTGAATTACAGTGCAAGGCTAAGAAAGCACGATGTTGGTTTTCTGGATCATAAGAATAAAATTTTGATCGTAAGAGTTTATTATTCTTTGTCATGATGAGCTACTGATCTGCTTTAGTAAACCTGAAAACCTGGTCTTTGACAAATTTACATCACTGCTGATGATCGATTTTACTCGTTCTCCTTGTAAGCGATGAGACTCATTTGTTGGAGGACAGGTTGCACGTTTGCCTGGAAAAAAGATCCTTTGCCTCGTGAATATTGTTGCAAAGTGAGGCAGGAGGGAGTGGGAGGGCTAGTGTTTGCTTTAACATGAAAAAGACACCGATGTCGTTAATCGTGGCCCTGTTCTCCAGGATGAGGCTGGGCAGCCCCCCCCCCCGGGTCCCCCACACCCCCCACTCCTGGAGCCTCTAGGAGCACCTTCCTCCTCCATTGTCATGGACAGAGGAAGACTGGGCTGTGAGGCCAAATGTCTCCCTGTGTTGACTTGGGTGGACTGGGCTGTCCCAAGAGGTGTCCCTCTGCCTTCGCTGCTGCCCATGGGATCAGCACTGAGTGGGAGGGTGGCAGTGAGGAGGAGAAGGTTGCGTGTGCCCAGGAACACTTTTTAGGAGTCAGTGGTTGTTGGATTTTGTACGTCGACTAGTAAGAAATGGGGCGGGGGGTGTCAGGATTAGGTATTGGCAAGCATCGTTCAGTTACAAGTGAACAGAAGACAAAATCCAATGGACTTAAACCAAAATGGGAATAGTCGGTGCACATCATTTCATTTCAGGCAAGTTGGAGACACTTGGTGACACTGTGCCACGAGGGCTGGCCTCTCTTCCTCTTTCGGCTCCGGCTTCCCACGTTGGCTGGAGGCTCAGGCAGCATTCTGTTTGGCAGCTCCATGGCCAAGGTTGAGCTGTCTGGGCAGCGCTGTTAGAGGGAATGCCTTCCCCTATTTGGACTGTGGCCTTTATCTCTCTGAAGCAGTGAGCACTTATTTATTTGTTCGTTCCCTTGTTCCAAACTCCAAGCAAGCAGGGACTGCTTGAGGGAACAGGGGTAGTTCGGAGACAGGGGGCTGCAGGGTAAGTAAAAAGGTGAATGATTCTCTTTCCCAAAATGCCAGCAAAATCCCCAGACCTGACTTGCGTTGTCTCTTCTGGGTTGGGTAACCGTTCTTCCCCGGGGACTGTGACAGGAGGGGGTGGCCTTCTGACTGACCAGGGGTGGGGCCAAGAAGTGACCGGGACTTGGTCCTTGACCGGGTGCTTTGCCTGCATCTCTTGATGAGAAAGTGAAATGCACCATCCATTTAGGTAATTAGTTTAACATCTATTATGAAAGCATTGGCTTTGGGGCTCTTATCTGCTTCATACAACAGATGGCTGGTTACGTGTATGCCTCCTTCATTAGATTTTAAACTTCCTGAGAACAGAATCACATTTCTTTGTCCCTACAGTTCTGCTGATGGTGCTCTGTAAGTATTTACCAAAAAAAGAGAGAAGAAATTAGTATATTGAAAATACGCTAGTTTGAAAGTATATGGTGAAATCATGGAGAATCCTCCTGTGTATTTTATAATCATTTTGCAGGTAGCCTAATAAAAAATTAATTTTCACGTGAGTATCCCCAAGCTCACCATTTGTCCGTGGAAAGATCCACTGGCTGATTTTCAATGTTTCATTTTCTTTCGGTAGCAAAACGCATGACAATTTCTGCCCCGAGGCTTTGATGAGAGGCATGGTGCGTGTTATAAAAACCGCTGGGATTGAGGAGGGCACCTGTTGGATGAGCACTGGGTGTTGTATGGAAACCAATCGGACAATACATTTCATATTAAAAAAAAAACAAAATGCTGGGAGCCCCGAGGGAGCACTGAACAGGCCAGGTGTCAGGGGCGCTACCCAGGACCGGTGAGCAGGAAAGAGGAGGCCTCTGGGCAGGGGCCCTTAGACAAGATGTCTGTTTCTAGGGAGATCCTAGATCAAGTCTGAGCCGGGCTCCGTAGTCGGGGTCTGAAATAGGTGTTTCAGCAAAGTGTACCTGGAGTTCTCCAGAAGCCTGGTTTATCAACTAGGTAAGCGAAGCGGCATTTAATCCCGGTGGGAAAGGCTGGTGGTGCATCGGGGCAGACAGATGGCCGTTGCACCTCAGTGTGGGTGTCCAGTTCTCTCCTTGGCAGCCGGGAGGCTGAATTCATTTGAGTCACAGCTGTCTCTGGCGTGGTGGCCACGGACTCTGTGTCCAGTAACCTGTCGCGCCGAGAGGAAGCTCCCCGTGTGCCTTCAGACTTGATACTCCCGCCTGGTCTGGGCTGGGGGGATTTCTGAGTCTATTCTTGGATGGTCCTCACTGCCAACAAAACCTGCTGTTATCGGCCATTCTTATGACTGGCTAGCTCAAGGGCATGACGACATGTAATTATCATCTCTACTTTCAAACAAACATCGTTTCTAATTTCATCTTCAGAATTACGGAGCAGGGCACCGCGGAGGTGTATAAACGAAGATGATTCC
This sequence comes from Neofelis nebulosa, assembly GCF_028018385.1. Taxonomy (NCBI): domain Eukaryota; kingdom Metazoa; phylum Chordata; class Mammalia; order Carnivora; family Felidae; genus Neofelis; species Neofelis nebulosa. The sequence continues at coordinate 90,326,593 of NC_080793.1, read as the reverse complement.
AGCAGGCTTCTTTCAAGTAGCATAAAACGATAAAATTCAACAAATGCTTTAAAGTCATGGGCCACGCTTTCAGACAGGTGAGAGGGAGAGGTCATTTGAAGTATAGCTAACACACAGCGTTAAAGTAGTTTCGGGCACACGGCGTGGTCATTGGATAACTCCGTACTTTGCGCCAGGCTCGCTCGAAGCAGGGCGCCTGTCTGTCACTGTATAACACTGTCACAAGACCACTGACCACCCCTCAGGCTGTACCTTTCAGCTCATGACTAATTCATTTCATCCCTGGAAGCCTACACCATCCACTTCCCCTTCATTCATTTTGTCCTCCCCGCTGGCAACCACCGATTTGTTCTTTGCATTTATGGGTCTCTTTCTACTTTTTTTGTTGTTGTTCTTTTTTTTTTTTTTATATTCCACATGTAAACGAAATCATATGGCATTTGTCTTTTTTTGTCTGACTTATTTCACTTGGCATAATGCCTCCTAGGTGCGTCCGCGTTGTCACAAATGGCAAGATCTCATTCTTTTTTTAAAAAATTTTTTAATGTTTATTTTTGAGAGAGAGAGAGAGAGAGAGAGAGGAAGGAAGGGCTAGAGAGAGAGGAAGACACAGAATCTGAACCAGGCTCCAGTCTCTGAGCTGTCAGCACAGAGCCCGACGCGGGGCTCAAACCCATGAACTGCGAGATCGTGACCTGAGCCGAAGTTGGACTCTCAACTGACTGAGCCACCCAGGCGCCCCAACATCTCATTCATTTTTATGGTTGAGTAATATTCCTTTGTATATGTACGTTATGCACACACAGGCATACCACATCTCCTTTATACATTTATTTATCTATTGATGGACACTAGGGTTGCTTCCATATCTTGGCTATTGTAAATAATGCTGCTATATACATGGGGGGGTACATATATTGTTTTGAGTTAGTATTTTATTTTTCTTCGAGTAAATACCCAGTGATGGAATTACTGGATCGTATGGTATTTCTGTTTTTAATTTTTCTTTGAGGAACCTCCATACTGCTTCCGCAGTGGATGCACCAATTTACGTTCCCACCAGCAGTGCACGAGGGTTCCTCTTTCTCCACAGCCTCACCAACGCTTGTTTATTTCTTGTCTTTTTGGGTTTGGCCATTCCGACAGGTGTAAGGTTTTGGTGTGCATTTTTCCAAATAAGAGTGATGTTGAGCATCTCGTTTCGTGGGTCCGTGGCCATCTGGATGTCTTCTTTGGAGAAATGTCAGTTCATGTCCTGTGCCCATTTTGCATCAGATTACTTATTTATGTATTTATTTATTTGGTGTTGAGTTGCATAAATTCTTTATGTGTTTTGGATATCGAGCCCTTACCAGGTATTTGCAAATATTCTCTTTCATTCAGAACGTTGCCTTTTCATTTTGTTGATGGTTTCCTTTGTTGTGCAAAGGCTTTTTGTTTTAGGGTAACAAATTTTATGCTTTTATTTCCCTTGACTCAGAAGACGTATCTAGAAAAATGTTTCTGTGGTGCCTGGGTGGCTCAGTCGGTTAAGCATCTGGCTTGTGATTTCAGCTTAGGGCGTGATTTCACAGTTTGTGGGTTCGAGCCCCGCATCAGGCTCCGTGGTGACAGTGTGGAGCCTGCTTGGGATTCTCTCTCTCTCACTCGCTCTCTGCCCCTCCTGTGTGTGCTCTTCTCTCTCTCTCTCAGAATAAATAAAATAAACTAAAAAATTATAGAAAAATGTTTCTAAGGTTGAAGTCCAAGAGATTACTGCTTACGTTTTCTTCTTGGAGTTTTATGGTTTCAGGCCTCACATTTAGGTCTTTGATTCATTTTGAGTTTATTTTTGTATATAGTGTAAGCAAGTGGTCCAGTTTCATTCTTTTGCACGTAGCCGTCCAGTTTTCCTAGCGCCATTTATTGAGGAGACTCTCTTCCCCACTGTATATTCTTGCCTCCTTTGTGGTAGATTAATTGATCATAATCATGGGTTTATATCTGGCTCTGTAGTATATTGGCCTATGTGTCTGTTTTTGTGCCAGTACCATACTGTTTTGGTTGTTATAGCTTTGTACTATATCTTGAAATGGATTACGATGCTTCTGGCTTTTTCTTCTTTTTCAAGATTTCTTTGGCTATTCAGGGTCTCTTGTGGTTCTGTATAAACTCTAGAATTATTCTAGTTCTGTGAAAAATACTCTTGGCATTTTGCCTGGGATTTCATTGATTTGGTAGATTGTTTTGGATAAATGACGTTTTAACAATATTAATTCTTCCCGTCCATGAACATGGGATATCTTTCTATTTTTTGTGTGTGTCATCTTCAGTTTCATTCATCAGTGTTTATAGTTTTCAGAGCACAGGACTTTCACCTCCTTTGTTAAGTTTATTTGTAGGTATTTTATTCCTTTTGGTACACTTGTAAATGGAATTATTTTCTTAATTTCTCTATCTGCTACTTTGTTATTTGTGTGTAAAAAATGCAACAGATTTTTGTATTTGGATTTTGTATCCTGCAACTTTATTGAATTAATGTATTAGTTCTAATGGTTTTTTTTAATGCAGTCTTTCGGGTTTTCCATCTGTAGTATCCATGCCATCTGCAAATAGTGCCAGTTTCACTTTTTCCACCCCAATTCGGATGCCTTTTTTTTCTTTGATTCCTATGGCTAGCACTTCTGGTACCATGTTGACTAAAAGTGGTGATCGCGGGCATCCTTGTTTTGCTTCTGATCTTCGTGGAAACACTCAGTTTTTCACAATTGAGTATGGTGTTAGCTGTGGGTTTTTCATGTATGGCCTTGTTATGTTGAGGTATGTTCTCTCTAAACCCACTTTGTTGAGAGTTTTTATCATGAACAGATGTTGAATTTTGTCAAATGCTTTCTCTGCACCTGTTGAGATGGTTCTGTAATGAGGGGTGGGGTAGTTTTGATCGGGATGCCTGGATGGGAATTCTGCTTCGGTAAGTTAATGTCCTTCGTGTGGTCTTGGGTAATTTACTTACCCTCTGTGTGTCTCAGTTTATTCATCTCTAAAAAATATAATTAATGATAGTGACCTGCCTCACAGAGTTGCTAGGAAGATTACATTAATTACTTCTGTAAATAATGTCTGGAACATAGCAAATCCTGAGGAAATTTTGGCCATTATTATTGTTCTTGCTGAAATGTGACTCTATTCCATGATCCTGGGTGGAATAATGAGATAAAGAATATTTTAAGAAAGACATTTGTAATGGGTACTTCCATTGTCCAACACATCATTATAGTCAAGATTAAGGTAATATTACCTCCTAAGAATGTTAAAATAAAGGCCACAGTACTGTATCAGAAACTCCTACAGAACACTGATGTGTTTCGGCTTTCTGTATTATCATATCTCTGTAAATAATGAAGTTCCTTAGATTTAGCTCTCTGTGTTAACTGGTCATTAACAATTTTAATCTTTAACTTCTTTCAATCGTATATATTTTTCCCTTAGCCGGGAAGGATTCCCCAGATCAAGATAACATGTCCCTGAAACTCGTACTAGCCTGTTGTCTGGCTATTTTTGCTGAAGTCTTCGAGGATAGATAGTATCTGGCATCGGCGTGGATTGTTCAGCCTTTATGATTGTTAGATGAGTGTGGGTCTCACGCCACATATTGGCCTATGCTTTGAGATGCCGTCTCAGTTAAAACGGATATGAAGACGCTGGTGTGGATCCCTGGAGAGGGAGCGTTCCTGCTTGATTCTGAAAGCTTAGGTTTAGCTCTGTCTCTTCAGTTTGTTCCTGTTCCCTTTTCTTCAGTTATCCCAGCCCAGACTTGTTCAAACCCTCCATTTCCCCGGAATTTGTATGCTGTAATTGTCTCCACGATTCCCCTGTCACCAACTTACCTCCTTCTAGTCCATTGCATCCTATCGCCAGAGTAATCTTTCTAAAGATTGCTTACCTGATGATCTTACTCTCCTCAGTAAAACTTTCCTATGTGTTCTCACATCACACACACACACACACATACACACACCCACCCACGGTCCTTGAAAGGTCCCTTCTCTTTACTCATTGCTTTCATCCGCTCCTTTAGCTGACCCTGAACTACAGCCACCTCACGGCACTGGTTTTCTTTCACCATGGCTTTCACGCCCTCTCCTTCTGCTTCTAGCTCTGTCTCCTCATGTCTTGTCTTCCTGTTGAATGTGTTTTACTTCTGCAGTCATCTAGGCTCATGGATCCATTTCCAGGAAACACACGCTTGCAGTAAAAACAGAAACATAAAACACATAAAAGAAACAAACAACCATGAGGGAGAATCAGAAGAAATAAGAAACTGCCCAATCGGATAAAAATAAATGTAGATATGGAAGTCCATTTAGAATGACAGTTTGTTGTGTACGTGTAAAGAAATAAAAGATGGGAAGAATGGAAAGAATAAGATGAATAGCAGAAGTGTAAAAGAACAGTGTCGAGAAGTTAAAAATGGATACCCTGGGATAAAGAATTCAGTGACTGCTGACATGGCAGATTAGACACAGGTGGAGAGAGACTCAGCAAATTAGAAGACAGATGTGGAATAAATAACGAGAATGCGCCACAGGGAGACTGAGAGGCAGGAAGTACGAAAGCCAGACCAAGGGGCAGGGTGAAGAGCGTGACAAGACCTCTGTGTCTGATAGAAGTTCTAGAAGGAGGAAATGTGGGAAGAAGAAACACTTAAGAGGTAATATATAGAAATTTCCCAGAATAGGGACGCCCGGGTGGCTCAGTTGGTTGAGCATCTGACTTTGGCTCAGGTCATGATCTCACGGTTTGTGAGTTCAAGCACCATGTTGGAGTTTGCACTGATAACCCGGAGCCTGCTTTGGATTCTCTGTCTCCCTCTCGCTCTGTCCCTTCCCTGCTTGTGCACTCTCTCTCTCTCTCTGTCTCTCAAAAATAAATAAACATTAAAAAAATTAAAAAAAAAAAAAAAGAAATTGCCCAGAATTGCAAAGTCACCAATCTTTTAGATTCAGGTAGTCTCTCAAAATCCCTGGGTGGGTCAGTCAGTTGAGCATCCCGCTCTTGGTTTTGACTCGGGTCATGATCTCACGGTTCGTGGGTTCAGCCCCGTGTTGGGCTCTGTGCTCGTTGCTCACAGCACAGAGCCTGCTTGGGATTCTCTCTCCCCTTCTCTTTTCACTTCTCCCCTGCTTGTGCTCTCCCTCCCTCCCCCTCCCTCTGTCTCAAAATAAATGAATAAAACTTAACAAAAAGAGACGTTGATGGATAAGTTTAGCAAGAAAGGAAATGATTACAGAGGGCAGTTATGAGAGGTGAGAATCTAGTAGTTGGTGTGCAAATCTGATCACACATTTGAGCAGTAATAAGGCTGTATGTATGGCATTGGTGTGGACTGAAAGTTGGTGGAATGCAAAGAGAGAAGACAAGGTAGATTGATGTGAGGAACTGAAAAGAAACATGGAAAGGGGTGATCAGACAGAGCGTGCTGTGCTCCTTGCATTGTTTTGTGGAAGGAATTAAAATCTGTTTAATTGTACACTTGGTTAAATTGTCAACCAGAATGCAGTGTAAAATTTTAAGGAGGCCCATGAGAAGAATAGTAATGGGGAGTATACATTCCAAACCGATGTAATAAAAAAAAAAAAAAAAGAATAAGTCCGGGGGGAAATTTCAATCTATTCACTAGAAAGCAAGAAGAGAGGGGGAAGAAAGAAAAGCTTTGGATACAATAGACAAATTAAGTGCATAAAGTAAAATATACCAAAGTGATAAGGATATAGAGATTTGAGGGACGCCTGGGTGGCTCAGTCAGTTAAGCATCTGACTTCAGCTCAGCTCATGATCTTGCGGTTTTTGAGTTTGAGCCCCATGCGGGGGCTCTGTGCTGACAGCTCGGAGCCTGGAGCCTGCTTCGGATTCTGTGTCTCCCTCCCTCTCTGCCCCTCCCCTGCTCATGTGCATGCGTGCACACACTCTCTGTATCTCTCTCTCTCAAAAATAAATAAACATTAAAAAAAATTAGAGATTTGAATAAAGTAATTCCAGTTTTTATTTTTATGGGCTTATATTACATCGGACAGTATTACTCACAGTTCCAACCACGTATAAAATATTTACTTTTTTATTTGACCAAAAAGCCAATTTTAACCGATTTCAAGGTGTTGTTAACATAAAAGTAAACGAAAATTTCCTAAAATGGAAAAGAAATAATGCATCTCGGTTACAGAAGCCCGTGTGGTGCTGAGTTAGATAAATGGAGGACAACAGTGGAAATTGTCAAATGAAAATAGTGGAAGTGGAAAAACAGGGAAACACGGTCCCAGGTTTGGCCACCGAAGAGAATGACGTGAACTGATTTGCTATAAGGGAATGACAGTTTGCTTGCTGTGGAGCAGTAATCAGGAACCAAAGGAAGGGCCGAGAGAAATACAAGCTAGGAGGGAAAATAACTTTTATGCTAGAAATTTGCGGTCGAACTGTTACGTAAAACGCCGTAAGACATGAGTGGGGAGCATGACAAGGGAAAGTAAACTCTTACTAATATTCTTTGGGAAATAAGTAAAATTTAGCCCTGGATGTTGTTCAAAAAGTAAGTATTGCGTTAAAATAAAGGATAATCAGTGGAAAATGAATTAAATGTGATACTGCGCATGCTGTTCAACGTCACGAAGCCGATGTGCCTCTTTAGGAAAAAGTCGTGTTTCCTGCTTCGCGTTTTGCTACGATGGTATGCTTTTATTCATTCATTTGTCTCTTATCTGATATCGAGAGTCTTCTTCATTAAACAAAGGAAATGTGTTTATGCTTGAGAAGGGGTGAGTGGGGTCATTTAAGTGTGTGGAGGGTTTCATCTAATCTCTTTTCGTTTTCTTTTCAAAGTTTAGTTATTTAATTTGAGAGAGAGAGAGAGCGAGCGAGCGAGAGCGCGCCGGGGGAGGGGCGGAGAGGGAGAGAGAATCCCAAGCAGGTCCTGAGCTGTCAGCACAGAGCCCGATGCGAGGCTCAAACTCCTGAACCCGTGAGATCATGACCTGAGCCGAAGTTGGACGCTTAACCGGCTGAGCCCCCCAGGTGCCCCTAATCTCCTTTCCTTATGCACTGCTGGCAGAGTTTCAGTGACAATTGTAAAAATGACAATTGGTCATTTGATAAGTTACTGGGACATTTTTCTGTGGGTGATTGAAGTCTTGAGCTGTGTCTCATCTTTTAGAAGAGAACAAAATATTAGATTTTATCATGCATTTGGCTGTTAAAATCTGGAGTTCCCTGAGGGTTAGCAGATTTGTGTCTTGTATAAACTAATTTTAGGTTGTGTGGTTTTATATAATGCTTTATACATGGTGCAGAGAGAAGAGTCAGGTTTATAAAAGAGAAGGCAGTGTCTATACATGGTATAATTCAGCGCATGCTGTGAATTTTAAATTTCTACTTGCTCCTGAATTAAAACATTTCCCCTCCTGTTTGACACGAGTGCTATATATGTATCAGCACAGCCTGGAAGGTTAGTAGAAAAACCCACCCTCTTTGGGTACATTTTTTAAAGAAATGTTTAGTTGCACCCTGTGAAAATAACACCAAGTAGATATATTATGTTTATAAGTGTATCTAATGAGATATCTGAGAATGTAGTGCTTTATTCGGTAGTAATCTCAGTTTTATGGGTATGTACGTGCACTCAACACACACGCGCATGCGTGCTCCCTAAAAATGATTGGATTTTCCACTCGTGTAACAGCAGTGGCCTCTAGTTTTGAATAAACATGAACAATTAAAGCAAATGATTGTTTTATGGAAATTTTTTTGGCAGAGACCCAAGTTTCCAGCGAACTGTTACTATTTACATTTAAATAATTTCTGGGTAAACATTACATTAAACAGCAATGCTGTAATATACTAGAACCTCGGTAGATTTAAACCACAAAATATTTAACAGTGAGTGAATTGTATTAAAACTTTAAGTATCGTCTGAATTCCATACCGCATCTAATTCCATAATATCAAAACCTTTCTCTCTCCCCCCTCCCCCCCATATATTTTGTATACATTCTTGGAACTCTGCAAAGAAATTACTGTCCTGTGCTCCCTGCCCCCCGCCCCCCCCCCCCCAACAAAATGGGAGAAACGGTATTTTGTGGAGGAATGATGTACAAACACCCGTGCTTGGGATGCATTGACCGTGCTTCCGTCCATCACCTGCAAACCCCTTTTGAACAACTGTCCTTTGTTAAGTCTCTGAGGGGAAAGAAGAAGGGAGGAGGAAGCCGAGGAAGGAGCAGAGGAGGGAGGGAGGGAGGATAGGTAGAAAAGGCAAGTGTAGGGGCACCTGGGTGGCTCAGTCGGTTAAGCGTCCGACTTCGGCTCAGGTCATGATCTCACGGTCCCTGAGTTCGAGCCCCGCGTCGGGCTCTGTGCTGACCGCTCAGAGCCTGGAGCCTGTTTCAGATTCTGTGTCTCCCTCTCTCTCTGACCCTCCCCCGTTCATGCTCTGTCTGTCTCTGTCTCAAAAATAAATAAACGTTAAAAAATATTAAAAAAAAAAAAAAAAAGAAAGAAAAGGCAAGTGTATCCAAATTACAAAACAAAGCTTGTGACCAGACTTTTACCTGAGGTCACACCAGCGTTTTGAACTTCCCAGTTATTTCAAGCACAAAATACATACTTACTTGTTTATTTAATGTTTGTTTATTTTTCAGAGACAGAGAGACAGAACACGAGCAGGGAAGGGGCAGAAAGAGAGGGAGACGCAGAGTCCCAAGCAGGCTCCAGGCTCTGAGCTGTCAGCACAGAGCCTGATGCGGGGCTCGAACTCACGAACCGTGACCTGAGCCGAAGTCGGTCGCCGCCCGGGCGTCCCAGGAAATATGTATTTCTTTACAATGGCGTGTATTCTGTTTCTCATTCTTATAAAGCAGTGAGTCTTTAGCTTGGGAATATGTTAGTTATTTTGTTTGTATTGTTTTAAATCCTTTGCAGTGAAAATGCCCAAACACCAAATATTCTTTCCAAGATAGTATAAAAAGTTCTCATGTAACCTAAGTCTTGTCCTAAAAATCCAACTATTTGTTACAATATTTATGGGTCAAATATGATAGCACGTTTTTAGGATTTTTTGGTTACATTTTGTTAAGTTTTTAAAAAACTCATGCAAAAGTTTTCAATTGTTTTACAATCATGTAGTCTCTGGGAATTAAATAATTTTGGGGGCGCCTGGGTGGCTCAGTCAGTTGAGTGTCTGACTTCGGCTCAGGTCATGATCTCACGGTTCATGGGTTCGAGTCCTGCGTCGGGCTCTGCGCTGACAGCTCGGAGCCCGGAGCCTGCTTCGGATTCTGTGTCTCCCTCTCTCTCTGCCCCTCCCCTGCTCACTCTCTGTCTCTCTCAAAAATAAACATTAAAAAATTTAAAAAAACTTGTGCTTCCAATGTTCAGTGGAGAAAATTGAGAAACTTTACAAAGTTTGCCCAGCGTTTCAAAAGAAATCACTCCTCACTCAAGAAATGTTTATTAGGCATTTGCTCCAGGAGGCAGTTCCTCTAGAAGCAGCATTTATAGAATGAAGCTGTGTGATCTTGTGACAATTACAATGCTTTGGTAATTCACGGGAGCAATGCACAAACAGAAATATTAAGAATATTGAGAATCGAGGCACCCCGGATTGCCCTGTGACCATTTTAACAAGGTGAGGATAGTTTGTGGGGGTCAGACTCTGCCCCTTGACCTGGCTGTTTCAGATTGACGTGCGAGCAGTTGGTTCTCTAGCTAATGAGCTGTGGGCAAGCTAAAATCTTTTCAACCTAAACATTTAGGGCAAAATCAATGCCCACACGAGCCTACAGCTTTGTTTCTCACGTGCGTCTTTCCGGGCAGTAGCTCGATAGGGTTTCAGACTTTTGAAACGGTGTCTTCTGTGCTGCCCGCTCGCCAATCCTGGTTCAAATGCTACCCGCCGAACAGGGCACGGATGCCAGGGCCGTTCATGGGCAAACAGGTGGCCACGTGGAGACGCCGTCCCTGCAAGGGAGGCTTTCTTGCACAGCAGAGATGGTGTGAGTTTCCTCCTCTGAAGAGCAGGGGAGGATTTGTGTCTGCCTTGAGGACACAAATACCATCGGTTGTATCTGAAATACCCTGCTTTGGTGGGGCTCAAAACTCGCTACATCAGAGTTTCCCAGGGTGGGGTGTGGGGAATGCCCGGTTTTTTTATTTTTTATTTTTGTTATTGTATTTTATTTATTTACTTACTTGTTTTTAAATATTTTTGAGAGAGAGAGAGACACACACACACACGCAAAGCAAAGCACAAACGGGGAAGGGGCAGAGAGAGAGAGAAGGAGACACAGAATCCCAAGCAGGCTCCAGGCTCCGAGCTGTCAGCATGGAGGCCAACACGGGGCTCGAACTCGTGAACCTCGAGATCGTGACCTGAGCCAAAGTTGGACGCTTAAGCGACTGAGCCACCCAGGTGGCCCAATGTTTTATTTTTATTTTTTAAGTTTACTTATTTATTTTTGGAGAGAGAGAAAGCAGGGGTGAGGGTGGGACAGAGGGAGAAGGGAGAGAGAATTCCAAGCAGGGTCCACGCTGTTGGTGCAGAGCCCGATGTGGGGCTCGAACTCATGAACCATGAGACCATGACCTGAGCCGACATCAAGAGTTGGATGCTCAAGCGGTTGAGCCCCCCACGTGCCCCTGAGAATGCCAATTTTTAAAACGTCCCGGGTGCTTTTCACTGGTGTTCTAGTTTGGTGACTTGCTCACTGATGTGTAAGGGATTAGCGGGTCCTGCCTGGGGTCTGGGAGAAGCCCCGGCAAGGGCCGCGTGGGACCCCTGCCACCTCGTAGCCAGAGCACCTCTGTGTCTCTGGGGGTCCTGTCGGGGAGCCACGTAATTTCACGTATGAAGAAAGGTCTCGTGGGCATCAGTGTACAAGAGACTAATTGCTCTGCCCGTCCCCCCCCCCCCCCCGCCCGAATTGTATTGCACAAAATTATATGATCTTGACCCATCAAGAGATGTCACTTTCTTACAATTCAGGGACGGAATTTCTTCCTGAAAGATACCTGAGTGTGGCGAGTTACTGACTCTCACTGACACGCCGTGTCTAAGCAGGAGCTAGAATGTCTCCTGCAACGAATCCTTCCTGCGCTATCTCCACAGGCTGGTGGGGACCCCTCTCCCCTCCTCGTGTGTGCCTGCGTCCCTCTGTGACACGCCTGTCCCACACCCCGCACGGAAACGCATGCCCTGTCTCTCAGGACGAATTTGGCTGCCTCAGTGTTGCAAGCTCAGTATGCGTTGGAGAGGAACCAGGGCTTAGATATGGAGACTCAAGAAAGTTTTTCTCAGGACGCCTGGGTGGCTCGGTGGGTTAAGTGTCCGGCTTCAGTTCAGGTCCTGATCTTGTGGTTCGGGAGTTCGAGCCCCGCGTCGGGCTCTGTGCTGACAGCTCGGAGCCTGCAACCTGCCTCGTATTCTGTGTCTCCCTCTCTCTCTGCCCCTCCCCTGCTTATGCTTTGTCTCTCTCTCAAAAATAAATAAAGATTAAAAAAATTTTTTTTAAATAAGAAAGTGTTTCTCCAACTCGTGGCCGATTTAATTCAGCACGCGTTGACCAGGTGCCTACCACGTGGCAGGCACGGTGCTGGAAGCTGAGGAAATAAAGACAAATACTGGTTCTCTACAAAACCTGCTGACCCCGTGCGAGAACGGGGTGATTCATGAAAATGGCACCAGGTGTAATTTTCAGAACCACAGTTGTCATTGGTGCCTTTTGCTGAATGTCAGTTTTCAGGGGCTTTGGTGGATAATAATTAGGATTGTTAAAACTTTGCCTTTCAAACGGATCCAAATTCTCGGCTCCTTTAGGGTGCGGAAGCAGGGAAATCGGGGAGGAAACTGAAAAGTTCTCTCTCCAGAGCTGTGATTCCTCTGAGGTTCGGAACTCATGCGGCGGTGCGTGCTTTTAAAGCCAGGAAGGAATAGACTTGATCCTTTCAGTTGCCGGGCCAAGTGCCAGAGCTAAATTTCACAAAGGGCCTTCTTGGCATAGAGCTGGAACAAAATCAGTGTAAAGATGAAGCGTTTATGTCCCTCTTCAGGGAAGTTATTTGAATCATAGCCTTGATTCTTAAGTGAATTCTCAGCTGTTGATACAAAGAAAGCCTTCGTTGTCTAATGGACACTAGTTTTTAGAGCAGTTTTCTGTTCACAGCAAAATTAAGCAGAAGGTACAGAGATTTCCCGTATCTCCCCCTTCCCCCCCGCACATGCACAGCTGCCCTCGTTACCGACAGCCGCTATCAGAGGGGTTCATTTATTCAAACTGATGCTCTGGGGTTGGTACATCATTACCACCTAAAGTTCACCCAAGTTCGGGTTCACTCTTGGTGTGTATTCTGTAGCATTTGCCAAATGTGTAATGTCACATACCCCCTCATCGCTGTGTCACACAAAATCCGGTGACCACTTCCTGAACACTGACAACTGCTGACCTCTTTCCCGTCTCCATAATTTTGCTTCCTCCAAAATGTCGTCGAGTTGAAGTCAACCTGGATGTAGCCTCTTCACACTGGCTTCTTTCACTTAGAAATAGGCATTTAAGGTTCCTCCATGTTTTTTTCATGGCTTGACAGCTCATTTCTCTTTATTGCTGAAAATACTCCATTACCTGGTTGTGGCACCCACAGGTTGTTTGTTTGTTTTATCCATTCACCTACTGAAGGATACTGCGTTCGCTTCCAAGTTTTGGCAATCAGCGAATCAAGCTGCTATAAATCACGTGTGCGTGTTTTTGTGTGGACATTAAGTTTTCAACTCCTTTGGGCAAATACCAAGGAGTACACTTGTTGGGATGCATGGCGGGAGTATATTTAGTTTTGTAAGAACGTGCCACATTGTCCTTCCAAGAAGACTGCCATTTTGCATTCCCACCGGCAGCGGATGAGAGTTCCTCTTGGTCTACGCCCTCGCCAGCATTTTCTGTTGGCAGTGTTCCAGGTGTTGGTCATTCTGATGGGTGCGTGTTGGTATCTCATTGTTTTAATTTCCATTTTCCCTGATGACATATCGTGTTGAGGCTCTTGTTATATGTTTATCTGACATCTGCGTATCTTCTTTATGGAGGTGCCTGGAAGTCGTTGGACCATTTTTGAGATGGAGTTTTTTTGTTTTTGTTTTTAATTGTTGAGTTTAAGAGTTTGTTTTTTTTTTATTTTGGACAACAGTTCTTTGTCAGATGTATCTTTTTCAAATACCACCTCATGCCAGTCAGAGTGGCTTAAATGAACAAATCAGGAGACTGTAGATGCTGGAACGGGTGTGGAGAAACGGGAACCCTCTTGCACCGTTGGTGGGAATGCAAACTGGTGCAGCCATTCTGGAAAACAGTGTGGAGGTTCCTCAAAAAATTAAAAATAGATCTACCCTATGACCCAGCGATAGCACTGCTAGGAATTGACCCAAGGGATACAGGAGTGCTGATGCACAGGGGCACTTGTACCCCAATGTTTAGAGCAGCGCTTTCAACAATAGCCAAATTATGGAAAGAGCCTAAATGTCCATCAATTGACGAATGGAAAAAGAAGATGTGGTTTATATAGAGAATGGAATACTACTTGGCAATGAGAAAGAATGAAATCTGGCCATTTGTAGCAACGTGGATAGAACTGGAGGGTATTATGCTGAGTGAAATAAGCCAGGCAGAGAAAGACAGATACCATATTTTTTCACTCATGTGTGGATTCTGAAACGTAACAGAAGACCATGGGGGAGCGGAAGGGGGAAAAAAGTTACAGAGAGGGAAGGAGGCAAACCATAAGAGACTCTTAAATACTGAGAACAAACTGAGGGTTGGTGGGGAGGGGTGGGGGAGAAGGGAAAGTGGGTGATGGGCATTGAGGAGGGCAGCTGTTGGGATGAGCACCGGGTGTTGTATGGAAACGAGTTTGACCATAAATTATATTTAATATAAAAAAATAAAGTGCTAATCTAATTCTTTCAAAAAAAAAAAAAAAAGAAAAGACTGTCTTTTCTCCATTGTGTTGCCTTTTTCTCCTTTGAAAGATAAGGTGGCTGTATTGTGTGGGTCTGCTTCTGGGCTCTGTTCTGTTCCACTGATCTGTTTGTCAAGTTCTTTTGCCAATAACGCATCATCTTGATCGCCGTGGCTTTGTAGTAAGTCTTGAAGCCGAGTGGTGTCAGTCCTCCAACTTTAACATTGTGTTGGCTATTCTGGGTTGTTTTTTCTCTCCATGTAAACTTTAGAATCCGGTTTGTTGATAGTCACAAAATAAGTCGCGGGGATTTTGATTGAGACTGCCTTGGTTGATAGACCAAATTGGAAGAACTGACATCCTAACAGTATTGAGTCTTCCTATTCTGGAGTATGGAATATCTCTCCATTTATTTAGTCTCTTTTTTGATTTCATGCACCCGTGTTTATAGTTCTTCTCATATACATCTTGTACATATTTTGTTAGATTTATGCCCAAGTATTCCATAATTTTGGGCGGGCATTAATGTAAATGGTGTGTTTTTATTTTAAATTCAACTTATTCATTAATGGTATATAGGAAACTATTTGATTTTTGTGTGTTAACTTTATATCCTCTTGGCTTATTAGTTTCAGGGTTGTTGTTTTTTTTTGTCAATTCTTCGGAATTTTCTACATAGATGATCGTGTCATTTGTGAACAATGACAGATTTCTTTCTTCCCGATCTGTATCCCTTTTATTTCCTCTTCTTGTTTCATTGCATCAATTAAGACTTCCGGTAGGATTGTGAAAAAGAATGGGACGTCCTTGTCTCGTTACTGATCTTAGTGGGAAAGTTTTAAGTTTGTCACCTTCAAGTATGATTTCACAGTAGGTTTTTTGTAGATATCCTTTTTCAAGTTGAGGAAGTTCCCCTCTGTTCCTAGTTTAAGAGTTTTTACTATGAATAGGTGTTGGATTTTGTCAAATATTTTTTTTGTGCACCTGTTTAAATGACTGATTTTTCTTGTTTAGCTTGTTGATGTGGTGGGTTAGATTAATTGCTTTTTGAATGTTGTTGAATCAGTCTTGTATACCTGGGATAAATTCCACCTGTTAATGGTATATAATTCTCTTTATACATTGTTGGATTCAGTTTGCTAATGTTTTGTTGAGGATTTTGCATCTATATTTATGAGAGATATTGGTCTATAGGTTTCTTTTCTTGTAAAATCAATGATTGGCTTTGGTACCATGGTAATTCAGTTGTCATAAAACGCATTAGAAAGTATTCCCTCTGCTTCTGTCTTCTGAAAGAATTTGTAGAGAATTGATAAAATTTCTTCCTTAAATGTTTGGTAGAATTTACCACTGAAGCCATTTAGACCTGGTACTTTCTGCTTTGGAAGGTTATTAATTATAGCTTCAAATTCTCTGATAGATATAGGCCCATACAGATTGTCTTCCTTCTTGTGTGAATTTGGCAGATTATATCTTGTAAGGAGTCCATATCATCTAGATTATCTTTTTTTTATTTTGTTTTCTTTTTCTTTTTTTAATATATGAAATTTATTATCAAATTTGTTTCCATACAACACCCAGTGCTCATCCCAAAAGACACACTCTTCAATACCCATCACCTCCCCTCCCCTCCCTCCCACCCCCCATCAACCCTCACATATCTAGATTATCAAATTTGTGGGCAAAGAGTTGTCCGTATTACTTCTTTATTAGCCATTTAATGTCCATGGGATCTGTAGTGATGTTCTGTCTTTCATTTCTGATACTGATAATTTTTGTCTTCTCTCTTTCTCTTTTTTAAGCCAGCTTGGCTAGAATCTTTTACTGTCTTTTCAAAGAGCCAACTTTCGGTTTTGTTAATTTTCTCCACTGATTTCCTATTTTTAATTTTATTGATTTGTGTTCTAACAAGAAGACTTTTTCAAAGGTGATTTTGTGTATTTGAGTTACAGATTTTCTGGAAGTTTAAAGTCAGATCAGTAGGCAGGAAGCTTCTTTTTAAAAAAAAAAATTTAACATTTATTCATTTTTGAGAAACAGAGCATGCGTGGGGGAGGGGCAGAGAGAGAGGGAGACACAGAATTGGAAGCAGGTTCCAGGCTCTGAGCTGTCAGCTCAGAGCCCGATGTGGGGCTCGAACTCACAATGTGTGAGATCATGACCTGAGCCGAAGTTGGAAGCTTAACCTACTGAGCCCACCTTCGCCCCCCTGGAAGCTCCTTTTATTAACAAATATCTGCCCAGCTACATATTACCTACCATTTGGATTTCAGAATTTGGAATATACTATTTTGTAATTTAAAATTTTCTCAAAAACATGTAAGGCATTTTACAAATGCATTGATCTAAAAGAGGAAACACTACCAGTATGAATTCAGTCAGCTGGAGGGAACATGAGGTATAATTTAATCGTAAGAACAATGATTATTTCACATTTATACCTAATAGTGGGTGCAGTTAATGGATATTAATTTGCTATATCGCATCACTAAAATTAACGGCAAGTTGTTTTTGTAGTGTTACTATTTGATGTACAATAAACAGCGAATCCTTCAGTGCTGAGGAGTAATTTCATAGGCAACATCTGGATCTCGATGTATTCATTCAACAGCTGTGATTCAATACAGTGAACATAAACCAAATCTTTGAGATAATTCATGACATACGTTACGATAAGAGAGGAAGCCTAGAAGTAAAAACAAAAGTGCTTCACTTTGGACTGTACTAATGGACAGGTGTCCACCCTCTGCAGGTGTGAAATTATTAAAGTAGCCAGGAACTTGGAATAATGGGCCCTTTCTGACTTTGTTCTCCCAGCGATCCAACTATATTCTGTTATTGGGATGTGTAACTTACTGGAGCAGACGAGAAATCGGAAATCACCTCCGCTTTTCTCCACCTGAGTTTCTAACAGGCCGGGCCACGAGGGTCATGCAGGTAACCAGCACAGACTGGTGCAGTTGTCCAAGCTCATGGAATGCCCAGTTGCTATTGCCAAGTAGAGACCCACATGGGGTGGTTGCAGGCCTGAGCACACAGCAGCACACGTTTTCAGGGGCACGTGAGGGTAGGGGTGGGTGAGATGGGGTGGAGAATTATTCAGGGGTCACTAGAGCATCCTGTATGCCATGCTTACAAACTTGGAATGTCCTACAGATTCTGGGGGGTCATTACCTCCTGTCCACGGTGTATGCCTCTGAAGGTTGGAAACGGGCCCATGCCCCAGAACATTTGGCCAAGTTCAGAACTGTGGTCCAAAGTAGTGAAGACATGGATTGGGACTCTGCATGGATTGGGACTCTGCATGGATTGGGAATCTGCATGGATTGGGACTCTGTAAGCACATACCTCGGGAAGGGCAGGAAGGTGGCCCTAGATGTTCACAAAGTTCTCAGAGGCCTTGATGGGCCACCAGGAATGGTGGATATTGGAGTGACAGACCGGCTCCGGGTCTTAGTCCTCTTGGCAGAGGGAGATTCCCAGGTATCACCAGGCTCTACTGAGTCCAAATGTTCTTGCTGGTCCAGTGGCCAAGGGGCGTGGCATTGTGTGCATCTGGGCCTTGATTCAAGCTGCCCACTTGGGAAGGGCAAGTAGGGCCAGAAGTCCAGCTCCAGGGGACTTTGTGACTCGCTCTCTCGTCCACTCCAGGGACTAGAGTCCGTTATGATATGTTCAAGTCCGAAAAACAAGCAGCCAGCAAACATGAATTTTCTGTTTGAGGAATTGTTAATCTTGTCCAAAAGGTAATGCATCCGGGGCGCCTGGGGGGCTCAGTCGGTTAATCATCCGACTTCGGCTCCAGGTCACGATCTCAAGGCTTGTGAGTTCGAGCCCCGTGTCGGGCTCTGTGCTGACAGCTCAGAGCCTGGAGCCTGCTTGGGATTCTGGGTCTCCCTCTCTCTCTGCCCCTCCCCCACGCTTCACACTCAGATTGGCTATGTTCCCCAGTTGCGGGAGGTTCCAGATTTCTAAGATTTCATCTGGAAAAATAAAAAAAAGATACGAGTTTGAAAAACGGAAGCTGAAATATTGTTTTATAATTTCAGTCTAAGGCTGTTCTGTTGGTGAGACAAACAATAGGCTTTTGATTAAAACGGCATCGTAACAGGGACAACTGCTGAGACCAGGTTTGAGCATCCCATAAATATGAATTTATTATATCAGAATGCACACAAGGATGTCCCTAGCACTCTGATCTGAGTCATACATAAATCATGAACAATTGTGGCGTGTTTATTTTTTTTCCTCTAAAACACATGACAATGGATCATCGCCTTTCTGTTAGAGTCCTTAAGCTTCTCTGAGAACGTAACCTTGAGTACATTTGGACCCCTGACGGATGAATGCATTTCAAAATTAAGATTATTGCATAGAATCCTTCTTATGAATATGAGTGGTTATTATGAAGGGAAATAAAATTACTTTAGCTTCTTTAACTGTAATATTCTCTGTCTATTTTCGTATGTTAATTCTCATAAGCTCATTATTTGTACTCAAGTTGCTTCTCCCCCTAAGTGATAAGTTGTGGTTCTTTAAAGTTGTTTTGCCATTTCACTTGTTAAAAACCATAATTTGTGAATAATTCTTGTAGCTTTGAAATGTTTCAGGGATCCTCTATTTTTTTGGACAGAAATAGTATTCCTCAGATTATTCATAAGAATGATATTCATTTAGTGGGATTCGAATGTCTTTTAATGGTGCCAGAAAAAGGAAATGAAATTGGGTCTTGACATTTTTTTTGCTCCAGGAATCTTAGTAGAAAATAGAGACATTTCAGATTGAAAACAGCAGTTACTGGAGGTTTGGGATGACTCCTGAGCCTTTACCTTGCGTGGATGTGATTCAGTGAGAAACACACCGAATGCTTGGAAAACACTGTCCAAATCCACAGCCGCTCCTCTCCAGGTGCCTCATAGGATGTGACCACCTTGTTTTAGACCACACATATTCTCAAGATTTACTATGTTGGAGTAAATTGGAACACCGTCTTTAGAAGCCTCTGAGTTAGACTAAATAAAGACAGTTTTAAAATAAATTTTATAAATTGTTATTCCAAAGGAAGGATTACATCACAAAAGCTATTACTTTTTTTTGTTTTTTTAAAGACCAAGCTTCTTATGTCTTCTTTGAGGAAAGAATAAAAAAATGACAATATGGTTTGGAACTTTGAACATTGCCTTCCACGTATACACGAAAGTGTCCTTCTAGAATATTTTGAAGGAACTTACGAAGCGTTGACTTGTTTTATGATAGTTAGAATGATAAAAGCAAATACTTTCAACGCTCATAGCGGTCTTCTTAGTGTGTGACTCGCCATTGACAGTTACGTGACTCCTTGCTGTACTGCTGGGGGAGTTGACTCCCCGTGGTATAATTATGCGCTATCTGCACAGTTATTCCCATTGAACTGATGAGAAAACTGAGGCTTAGGAAAGGGTGAGTGCCACCGGAAGAGTAGGCAGCCTGGCCAATGCCAGCCCCACCCAAGTCTGGCTCCAAAATCTATGCTAAGTTCTCATTAGGTTTCCAGCTTAAGGGGAGACTGTAAGCAGTGAGATCACAGTGGTGTGAGTGGAGGGGGCTGACGGGGTAGCATCGGGAAAGACTCTCGAAGGAATCTGTGTGGCGGCCAAGGCTGGGAAAAGAGCAGGCTTCCCAAGACGGGCCTTAATGGAAATAATCCTGTCTTGCTCTCAACCTTCAAGGTAGTGGCGAGGCCCCCGGGACCTCTTTACGTACAGGCAGAATAAGGCGGGCCTGGTCTGCTCAACGTGCTGGCATCCCCTGAGAAAGTTCTAGGCTAACACTCGAGTTAGCACTGTTGACTGTGAACTGTAGACAACCCCCCTCCTCTGGAATTTCCTGAAATATTAATGATGCCCCAGTAATAACTCAACAGCTTTGTACTTCCAGTGTGCACACCCATATATGTGTGTCTGTCTGTATATATATACGTATATATATACATATACATATATATATACACGTATATATGTCTACGTATACGTATATATATATGTATATGTATATATATACATACATATGTATACGTATACGTATATATATATGATTGGGAAGAAAGCTAATTATAGTGAAATGCTGATATCAATAAATTAGAAGTTGTAATATAATAAGTCTCCTTAGTTATTAGCACATTAAATAACAAAATCCGGTGGTGAGTTGAATACCGCTATTTTGAAGTAATGAGAATCATAAATAATATTTCTAGATAGCCGTGACAACAATGACTGCCATAAAAATATCTGTAATTTAGGATGGTAGCAAATTTGTGGGCACTACTGAAAACATTGTGATTTGCCTGTATTCATGATTAAAGAAAATGCTGAATTTTAGCTAGAGGTTAATGAAAATGAAGGTGTCGTTTTTGTTCTTTGTTTTCTATTTGTCTTTATAGGCTTCTTAAATCCTGTTTGTATTCCATGTTATGAACCAGGTCAGGCAGGGTTCCTTGATTCAGTGTGTCTGAAAAGCCCTCTTAGGCTTTTCATCGGACTTCTAATGAATCTTTAGATCAACCTGGGGACGACTGATCCTTTAAAAATACTGTCTTCCTGTTGGCGACGACTGGAGTCTGTATTTTATGTAATGTCTTTCAATACAGTTGTTATAATAATCCCCATAAATGTTTTTCAGTTTTGGAAGATTCATTCTTAGATACTTTATGTGTTTTGTTATTATTTGGTATTCTGGTTAATTTATTTTCTAACCCTAGATTGAGTTTAAAATGAAATCGGTGTGGGATATTGGGCTATTAAGCTAGTCAGTTGCTTTTGGATTTTCTACCTGCACAATCATATCATCTGGAAGTGATGACAGTTCCTTTTTTTTTGTTTTTTCCCAATTCTGTGCTTTTAATTTTTAAATGTTCTCTTATGTACTGATAGGCCTTTCAGAGAAGCTTTCAACAGAAGTGGTGATGCCTATTAAAATCTTCTTTTTGATTTTAAAGGAAAT
Organism: Neofelis nebulosa; assembly: GCF_028018385.1. Lineage (NCBI taxonomy): Eukaryota > Metazoa > Chordata > Mammalia > Carnivora > Felidae > Neofelis > Neofelis nebulosa. The sequence continues at coordinate 90,305,650 of NC_080793.1, read as the reverse complement.
TCTTCTAATAGTTCCCTATTGAGGGGCAGTGGGCTGGAGCCAACTTTTAGCAGCTAGCAAGAGCCAATCACTAACTTCTCATGAATTTTGTAAGTCAGCTGTCAAAATACAGCCGTCATTAAAGATGAAATGATAGGAAGTTACAATTAAGTAAATCATGTTAAAAACAAAGGTAAATTTTCCAAACACACCACTTAATTACTTAATTTCATGGCCTTTTTCTATTTATTATCTGTGCGCTGGATGTTGTTTCTGTATCTTGTATTTGCATATGGTGGAAATACTATCTAATGACGTGACATGTGTGAACCTCTTTCCAATTCCATGATCGATGATGCCACGTTGACAGCTTCGAAGTGGCCACGATGGGAATCTTTACACCACGGAAAATGACCAAGGTTCCCAATCAGGGCCTTTATTTGCTTTAAGAGACCGTGGTTGTACATTTACTAACACGTTTCTGCTTGAGACTGATGTTTGTTTGCTGCAGGTTCTCGCATTTTCTTAGCCTGTCAACTAAAAAGAAAAGAAAGAAGGAAGGACAGGAGCAAGGGTGGGAGGGAAGAAGAGAGGGAAGGAGAGAAGAAGACAGAACAGCCTCGAGCAGTGGGTTAACCTGAACTTGGTATTTTCCGCACAGATAGCTGTGACGCCCCACTGGCATCCACCTTGCCTCGAGCGTCCTTCAGCAGCTCCTCGGAGCTGTCCAGCAGCCACGGCCCTGGGTTTGCAAGTCTTAATCGCAGAGATGGTGAGTCTGATGCCGTCTTGTTGCTAATCCATCATGATTCTGCCTCAGAATAATTATTCTTCGTTAATATTCATTCTTGCGGTTCAAAAAGTAATTGTATCGCAGTTTAATGAAAATGAGGAAGCAGGTTCAACATGTTATCATTTTGCTAGCTTCCTTCTTCTTTAGTATTAATCTCTTTTGTTTGTTTTGACATCTCCCTTCCCTGTCGGTTGCCAGCAAATGATCGTAAATGAGGTTCAGATCAGAAGGGAATTATTGGAGGCTCTAGACTATTTCCTATTTTATCATGCCTTTTTAGTTTTAGAACACTCTGGATGGGTGACTAGTCAAGTATGCTTCTCATGAGTAACTAAAACAACGAGTGAATGAGCCAATGTCACAGGCACTGGGGAACACTTAACAAGCCACTGCCTGGCATCCGTGCAATGTGAAGCTGCCATGGGATCGTGATGGGGAAACGGTTCCGTCCCAGGACGTGGCCTGGCAGGTACCTGGGTGACAGCTCCTGTTGAAAACAGATTCCCTTCCTATCGGTGGGAAGGAAGCTAATGGCTTTCTTTTTTGGAGATGCATTCATTCATTCTTGCTTCTTGAGTGTCACCGATTAAATTACTTTTTATCTTTTGCACAAATACTAGTTCAGTGGATTAAATAAGTTAATAAGCACACTTAAAAATCAAATATTTTACTACCTTTTCAAGGGATAGATTAGGGGCACCTGGCTAGCTCAGTCAGAAGAGTGTGTGACTCTTGATCTTGGGGTCATGAGTTTGAGCTCCCATGTTGGGTGTAGAGATTGCCTGAAAGTAAAGGGATAGATGCATTTTTTGGTGAGATTAATTCAGAAAGTAAAATTTTATTTTATTTTAAAAAATGTTTTTTAAACATTTATTTATTTTTGAGACAGAGAGAGACAGAGCATGAATGGGGGAGGGTCAGAGAGAGAGGGGCACACAGAATATGAAACAGGCTCCAGGCTCTGAGCTGTCAGCACAGAGCCCAACGCGGGGCTCAAACTCACGGACCGTGAGATCATGACCTGAGCTGAAGTCGGACGTTTAACCGACTGAGCCACCCAGGCGCCCCAGAAAGTAAAATTTTAAATTAACCGTGTCCCTTATAAATGTAAAGTCTGCAGATATTACTAAGGAACTGAGTATTTTTCTCCCTTCCTTTGGTATTTCTAAGATCATAGTTTAAGTATAGCTTGAATTTTATTATGTCCTTAAAAATCAAGTGTGGGAACCCAGTAAGTAGCCAAATAGACTGGAAGGGCGGAGTAAGGACACAATGAAGACTTTTGGTGAGTTTAGGGTGGGAGAGCATGCCCGCTGTTGACCTGACGACCACCTTCATGGCCGTTTACTATGAAGAAGCATTTCTGGCCAGATATTTACTCCTCCAGATAATTACAAAGCATCATTCATGATAATTTTTAGCATTCCAGTAAAAATATCTTCTCATTTGAAGCTAGGTTCCAATTAATAATTAAATGATCAGAGGCACCTGGGTGGCGCAGTTGGTTAAGTGTCCAACCCTTGATGTCGGCGCAGGTCATGATCTCACTGTTTGTGAGTCTGAGCCCCGAGTCAGGTCCTGTGCTGACGGCATGGTGCCTGCTTGACATTTTCTCTTCCCCTCTCTGCCCCTCCCCTTCTTGGGCTCGCACATGTCCCCCCCCCCCAAAAAAAAAATAAATAAACATTAAAAAAATAAATGATCAAATTTACTATTTTTGGTCTGGTGGTTACTCTAATAGCCAGCTCAACATCTAAACTTTCCAGTGGTTGCCCAAAGACTGTCAAAACTAAATAAGCACCATATTTAATTAGTTTAAAGAATCCCAACGGGCCTGTGTATTGTGTTTCTGATTTGCAGGGACAGAATATCTTTATGATTCAGGCCTCTTGTGCTGTCAGTATGGTGACACTGGGAAGTTTATAAACATTAGAAGGGAAAATGCTGATGTTTGAGATGAATTTATTTCTACTACATTTAATTAAGAAATTAATAACAGCATATGATAAGCAGCCTTTATAAAATGGTAAGTATAAAGCTTATTTATTATGTTTAGACCACTCTTGTTGCAAATTTAATTTTTTTAAGAGAGTGGCAATCAACTGACGAGGTTGTTGCTACTCTAATTGTACACAATGCACATTTCACTGACTGTTCCTTCATTTTACCCTCTGATTTCATACGCATTCCTAAAATGAGACTGAGATACACAGTTTATCAATCAATATTCCTTCGGAAGGATTATCTGTATATATTTTCTGTTAAAAGCCAGCATCCCAGATTCTTTCCTGCCATTTCCTTTGCCTTTGTAAATGCTGGAGAATGTGTTGGTTCACTTCAGTTTAGGGTATTATGATGCAAAATGTGAATTGTATAAAATGTGGATGATTATAATGATGATGATGATTCTTCATACATAGTAGTTTTAGCTTTTTTGAAACTAATGTGCGTGATCTGCTGACGAAGATCTTGTTAGATTACCTGATTGTATGACTAGTTTCCTTGGTCTGTGTTGTGGGACTTGGAGGTTTTAAAGAAGGTGGTCTTTCTTACCTTCCTAGTTTCTTATTTTGCATAGAAGTCATTGAGCTTTTACGACTTTGTATGAAAAATTAGAAATATCTGAAATATCATGGCCTCTTCCGGGAATTTTATATATAGCTGATCACTGCATAGAGTAGTAAGAATATATATCTGCAAGTCCCCCCCCGCTCCTGAACCCCCCCTCCCGAGCAGGGTTCAAGGGGTTCAGAAAGCCATGACTCCTGACTCCTACATAACCACGTTTTTCAGTGTTTTCTTGTGAGTTCTCTAATGGAAGTGCCAGTCATTGTGGAAATAATGCTGAGTTAGTATCCTCTCTCAACATAAGACTAAGTGCTCCTGTAATTTATTTTTGAAATCTCTATTCGGGTTCCTTTAAAGTTCCCATTTTGATGTCCGGAGTTGGGTTCCCGATGATACACTGCACAAAATGCCCACACTGATGCAATGCACGCTACTGTTTTATACAAAGGAACATAAATTGCCGAAAAGTTAGCATCCCCATGTGCCTGAATGTGTAATTTTTCAAAACTGATAGATTTTAAGAAGTAAATCATAGACACATACATTTATTCATGTACCTGCTCCAGAAAATTGATGCCATTAGATAAAAGTGTAAAGTCCTTGAAAATTGGGTTTGATCGTTCATATTGGCTGATTTTGTTTCCATCAATATTAAATTGAATATTTCCTAAAATTACAAGTTATCTAATATTTCTTATGCAAAATCAAGACTGCAGGAATCTGGCTGTATAATATAAATAAGAACATGCTTGACTTCATATCTGTCTTCTCAAAAATCTCCTAAAGACTCTTTGTACTCCAAGTTCATGCAGACAAAAGTTAATTAACAAAAACAGCCCCTCCCCGCCAACTATGTTCTAGTAAGCCATGCTGGACTTGTACTCTGCATTTTGCTTGTGAAATAGCCTTCTGTGTTTTTCCAATTATTGTTACTCCGGGTGACCCTTCCTCCGGCTGGCTCAGTAGCACTGCAGAGGCTGTTTTCCAGCTCTGGACACCATGTTCTTTTCAGTCATGTGATCTGTAAGTGCAGGCGTGATGGTGAGATGCGTGGTCTTGCCGGAAGCTATTTGAAATTGACTAGGAAGACACATGCACACACGCTGTCCTCCCTGTGTGTTCCCCTCAAATGCTTGCATGAACACTCACTTTGAGAGAGACGAGCTGCTCTGTTCCTCACCCGGATGCTGAACATCATGGGTTTTAATGCAGCAAGTCACCTCGTTGGTGACAATGCAGTGAGAGTGCTTTAAACTTAACTTTATTGGGGCACCTGGTCAGTTAAGCGCCCAACTCTTGATTTCAGCTCAGGTCATGATCTCACACTTTGTGAGATCGAGCCCCGTGTCAGGCTTCATGCTGACAATGTGGTGTGGGACCTGCCTGGGACCCTGTCTCTCCCTCCCTCTCTCTCTGCCCCTCCCCCACTTGTTCTCTTTTTCTCTCTCTCTCAAAATAAATACACATTAAAAAGAATAAACTTAGGGGAAACCTGGGTAGCTCCGTCGGTTAAGTGTCCGACTTCGGCTCAGGTCATGATCTCACAGTCTGTGAATTCGAGCCCCGTGTCAGGGCCTGTGCTGACAGCTCGGAGCCTGCTTCCGATTCCGTGTCTCCCTCTCTCTGTGCCCTTCCCCTGTTTGCACTCTGTCTCTCTCTCAAAAATAAGTAAACATTAAAAAATAAAAAAAGTAAACAACTTTCTCAAAAACGGCGTTTCAGGATACCACGTTAATTGTTGCACACAGAAAGTAAATGGGGGAAAACTGAACCGACCAGGTGTTTTCTTTTCTCTTTGAATTTTCCATCTTTCCCATATGGAGACGTTGAGCCCATAAAATGCAGACTGCATTACTGGGCAGAGTCAGGAAAGATTTTTGTCTAATGATGCCAATACAATTCATGGCTGAGCATTTCAGAAACTGTTCTCAGATTTACAGTGTTTATTTCTCGGTAATGAAGTTGAGTGACAAGTACAAGTTTATACCGTAGGTTTTAGCAAGATGAAGAAAACTGACTACATTAGGGAAAGTGCTTAGATACGCTTTCTTATAACATGGGGACTCCGATTACTTGAACTCTGCAATATTCTAAACGGGACATGATGTAAAAGTCATTGGCTTTTAACAAAGAAATGTTTTTAAAAATTGAAAAAGTAAAGTAAAAATGTGTCAACTCCCGACATGCATCAAAATATTACCTCAAAAATGTTTGATGCAAATCTCATAATAGTAAACTTTTCTGTCATGTTTTTTTTTCCATTAAATTGTAGTTCCTGTATATTCCTACCTTTTGTTCACAGGCCAGGAGGCTGATGGAACTGGCCGGTATTCCCAGACGAGAGACTGGGCAATTCAAATTGCAGTGAAGGGTCTTGGACACCAGATTCTGAATTCTGTGTATCTGTCCTGCTTAAAAGTTTTTAGACCTAGTAGGACTAATACACATTCTCTTTTTACTTTTTTTTAAAGTTTGTTTATTTATTTATTTAGTTAGTTAGTTATTGGGAGAGTACGAGCAGGGGAGGGGCAGAGAGGGACGGAGAGAGAGAGACAGAGCGCAGGCTGGGGAGAGGCAGAGAGAAAGGGAGACGCAAAACCCAAAGCAGGCTCCAGGCTCCGAGCTGTCAGCACAGAGCCTGACGTGGGGCTCCAACCCATGAACTGTGAGATTATGATCTGACCCAAAGTCGACGCTTAACTGACTGAGCCACCCAGGCATCCCATGCACATTCTCTTTTTAAACCACAATTTATTTTCTTTCCCTTCCCTTCCCTTCCCTTCCCTTCCCTTCCCTTCCCTTCCCTTCCCTTCTGTCTTTCTTTCCCCTCCCTCCCTCCCTTCCTCCTTCCTTCCTCCTCTCCTCTCCTCTCCTCCCCTCCCCTCCTCTCTTCTCCTCTCCCTCCTGAAATAACTTTGCAGATGCACTGTGGATACTGAGTGCAGTGGGCAGGCCAAACATAAGAGCATTGATGCAAAATATGCCCACGTACTAAAGCACAGAGCGCTGTCTCTGTGGCCGTGCAGCTTTATTAAATCACAGCTTGTCTAAAATGCAAGATGGCAGCATGTGGGAAGAGAAGCCTGAACAGCAGGGTGTGTGTTGACCTTACTGTAGAGTTGTCACACGGACCACACACGGAGCTGCGCTGATCCTCCCAGAGCCCTCCTCAAGCTCCAGAGTCTCCGGGTTCCTGCCATGGAGTCTGTGGTACTTGATGAGACAAACCAGAACAAACCCAGCGTTTTCCAGTGTCGCCAGTGACCTTCAGCGAGGCGGTGTTGTTGGTCCTTTTCTCTCCCAAGCAGCCCAAAATTATAGAACTACCCTAGGAGGAGGGAGTCCTCCCTCTCTTCCAGATTCAGTGGCCTCTAATGGGTGGGTGAGTGTCTCCTGAAGATGCTCAGATTTCTGAGCATTTTTTCCTGCTCTTTTCAAGACCACGTTTGGGTGAGGACGGGCTCATGCCGTCCTGGAGCTGGATGGTGGGAGGGACTCCCTCTGCTGTCTGCTGAGGGTAGGTTGTTCGCTCTTAACCCTGCGGGTTAGTTGGCATCCTCTCCCAAAGCCCGTGGTGGTTATGCCTCATGGCGCTTTCTTGGCAAGAAAGCCCTGGGTCCTCTGTCCCTTGAGGAATATACGTCCCATGTCACTTCCGGGCTCCCTGAGATCTGACCGTGAGTCTCACCTGGTTTCCGGCCTGAGCCCTCCATTACCCGTTTAACTTGCTCTTGCCAAGTTGACCTTCTGTTCAGATCGAGTCGGGACTCTCACTTTAGCTTCTGTGTCCCCTTTTGATGGCCGGTGGTGAATTCTGGGTCACCATGCCGAGGGGAAAAGAGCACCGCATGGTTTTGTCCTGGCAACTTAGGCCCAGAAGTGACCTGTCACTTCCACTCACGGCTTGTTGGCCAGAGTTGGTCATGTAGCCTTGCCCCCCCCCAGCAAGGGGCCTGGACTGCTGTCCTCCACGTGCCCAGAAGGGAGAAAGCAGGCAGCATTTGGCAAACAGTGTAGTGACCGCATGGCCCCTACCAGCGCATCTCCCAGAATTCCAGCGGAAGCCAAGCCAAAGCCGGTCCTCTGCTCTTTGCTTATTCCTCTCCCTTTTCTTGGTCCACGGGCTTCATTCCCGAGCAGAGGTATCTGACTCACCTTGTGCAGCCACCTTCACTCGTCCTCCATTCCGGCTCTTTCCAAGGCCCCCGGTTCCCAGCTTCTCTTCCTGTCCCACACCAACTCCTCACGCATTGGGGTTCCTATTTTTCTGAGTTGTTCTTTGCCCTCTTGGCGTCTCTGGGGCTCAGTGGTATAATGGTCACTGGCCACCAGGATTTGCTGGACAAAAAGAGTGAAAAACACAGCAACTTAACTTTTCAGAGTTATTTGTGGTGTTTATAATCTGCATAGTAAGTGCCTCACGGCGGCCATAATTTTGCCGTGAGAGTTTTCACTTTTCCAAGAGTCAGCAGTGCCTGTGACAAACGGGGCAACTTCCCACATGGTGTGTGGCAGCCTTTCTAAGGGCTTATCACATTCTAAAATAGTTGTCCAGAAAATTCTAGTCTGGGCTCTTTTCGAATGAATTCACTTTTTGTATCACTCATAATATACAGAGAGGTTCATATAAGTTATTTATTTAACAATACCTTTTTAAAAAATTTATTTATTTTGAGAGAGAGACAGCAGGAATGTGAGCGGGGGAAGGGCAGAGAGAGAGAGAGAGAGAGAGAGAGAGAGAGAGAATCCCAAGCAGGCTTTGCACTGTCAGCACAGAGCCCAATGTGGGGCTCCAACCCACGAACCGTGAGATCGTGACCTGAGCCAAAATCAAGAGTTGGACGCTTGGGACGCCTGGGTGGCTCAGTTGGTTAAGTGTCTGACTTCAGCTCAGGTCATGATTTCACAGTTCATGGGTTCAAGATCTGTGTCGCGTTCTGTGCTGACAGCTCAGGGCCTGGAGTCTGCTTCACGTTCTGTGTCTCCCTCTCTCTCTCTCTGCCCCTTCCCTGCTCATACTCTTTCTCTCGGTCTCTCATAAACGAATGTTAAAAAAAAAAAAAAAAAGGAGTTGGACGCTTAACTGACTGAGCCACCCGGGCGTTCCAACAGTTATGTACCTTTGGCATATATTATGATGTCTTCGTTCACTGAACTTCTAATACGCATCATCCCTACAGAGCTGCATTTTGTCTGATCCCTTCACACGCTTCTCCAGGGTCTCCCATCCACCCACATTTAGCTGTATTGCCCCTTCTAGGGATTTCCTTTTTTTTTTTTCTTTTTTTTAATTCTCTTCAGGACCCCCGGTAAAAGTGCACCTGCTAAGGTGACCTTCCTTTCTGCCAAAGTGGTCAGGTCCAATCAGCAATCTTTCGTGAGGCCCCTGGGATCCCTCACGGTACCTAGATGCCACGTTAAAATCAAGCACACGGGTGTCCTGAACGGCACGCGTCTCTTGTGACGCAGGAAGATCGTAGCCCGTGACAGAGGCTGGTGGGACCTCTCGGTGGGCCCTGTGGTCAGCCGCTCTACAGCTCTGCAGAGACCTGCCCGGACTAGGGGCCGCCTGGGAGACGGTGATTCAGGGGCTCACTGTTCTCATGATTCTTGCAGCTCGGCTCTTTTCCTGTCGCCACGTTTCCTCTAAGGAAATCAAACGGGACAGGCTTTGCTCTGACGCATTCAAGGGCCCTCCTGTGCCCCCTCCCAAAGGGCTCCCCGTCAGCACCAGGTCTCATCTTTTTCGCATTCATTAGAACACCCTATTTGGTAGAACAGGTAATCTGTACGTGACTCTTTTCATCCGAGGCTCTCACGGCGTGCTTACAGATTGTTACGAATTGAGCCGTATGACATCCTTAAAGGAAACGTAAGTTTTAGCGTCAGTGGGGTTTTTTCCCAGAGGCGTTTGGCTGACCGAGCGGCCACAAATGGGCGGATCATTGAGTTGTCTTGGTTTTATTTCTGAGCGTCTCACCCTTGCGTCTCCTGACATGACCCCGCACCGTATTTGATTTTTAGAAAAGGAGACAGAGCCTTAAGAAAAGCAGTGGAAATCCGTGAGGAGGGGGGAGCTCGGTGCCTGGACCCCTGCCCTCCCTGGCCGTCTGGACGCAGCAGAGGGAGGTGCTGCTGTTCCCGCTGGCCTCGAGGGTTGACTGCCCTCCTGTCTGTTCTGAACAACTCAGGGGGCCTCTCGAATGATGCCTTCACGGAATTAGGACACGTCCCAGAGTTGCCACTCCTCGTAAACATGGAGATTTCACGGGATATGAGGAGGCTCCGTCCCACGTTTTATTCGGTCGTAAATGAGGGACCGATTACATGTTCAGACGCTTCGAGGCTTGCCGGGCAATTCTTGTTCTATTTCTCAGGTGAGAAATGAGCAGAATCCTCTCACAGTCTTGTCCGTGCCGAGCTGCAAACAAGTAAGAACTGAAAAGCCTCACATCGACTCAGATCTGAGTGCTTCTCGAGGATATACGTTCCTGGAAAACCCGGTCAGGAACATACGTGAGCCCAGCAAAAGGAGACAGGCCGTCTCGATAGGTTTTTGTTTATTTTTCGCAGAAGGAGCCGCGGTAACGCACGCTCGGTGCCAGAGGGCATCGAGAGTTTTCCCCGGGGATGCAGCACACACAGGGAGCTTCCGGAAGCCACGCGTCAATGGTTCACTGGCCTCGCAGTCAAATCTCAAACTGACCAGCGCGCCCCTGTTTTTATTTAACTGTGGACTTGTCTGTTCACAAAACCATTACAGGCTACCTTTGCACTGCGTATAGCAATCTGGTTCACAAGTAGGCACCCGCGTGTGACTTTCCCCTTAGGGATGCACTTTTTGGGAAACGTCCCTCCCCACTCGCCACCCCCCACCTCCCCCACCCTCCCCCCTGCCCAGGAATGCAGGAAGCACTTCGGGAAGGGGATCCAGAAGGGGATCGGAGCACGCCTAAGGCAGACCCAGAGCGGGGTTTCTGTGCTGGCTCCTTCCTGAGAGCCCGAAACGCCCCGTGTAGGTAGCTGGGGTTGCTTCCTAAGGAATCCGAGCTGCAGCAAATGTGCCGAGACCCTCAGCAACGTCGGCAGGGTTGTGACACGGGCTTCAGCGTGTCGAGCCCCAGGATCTCTGAGTAGGGAGATCTGGGGTTGTCTGCGTGCTGGCCCTTCTTTCCCAGGGAGACACTCTGGTGCCCTTCCCTGTCGCCCTGCGCCCCGCCCGGAACTCCGAGTAAAGCTTCTGTGAATTAGGATGTGTGCCAGGGAGCTAAGGACCCTCACAACCGGGTGAGATCCCATTTGAGACAATGGAATAATGACCTTGGGGGGAAGCTTCCCTTGGCAGTGGTCTCAACTTCACCACTTACTTGCTCAGCGTTTGGATGCCCTCAAGATGGGTGGGTGTGGTCACGTCAAGTTAACCCACTTGACCTTTGCTCCCTTGGGTATCTCCCTGCTCTGGAACTCTTTGACACTTGAAGAAGGCACAAGCTTTTGCTTTTCGCTTCTGGGCGATGTTCCTCTCTGCGTAAAGCCAGCAGTTACGAGAGCGCGTGCCCCGTGGCCACCGGGAGCAGCAGTCACTGTCGTGATTAGTGGACAGAGTAATTAAGGCCCAAGTGAGCGTTTCCTGTTCAACCCTTCCTGTCCCCGAGGAATTGTCGCTGCCTGTGTCTGGGCTGACCTGAGGGGCAGGAAGCAATCACACAGGAGTAACCAGAGACAGGAACCTTCCAATAGATCGACATAAAATACAGTCTGGTTATTGGTAGGCAGCCCACACTGCCTAACTGTGAAACCGCAGGGGTATTTTCTTAGAGGGGGTGGAGGGTGGGAAGGGGGCCCGAGCTTTGATGACACATCCTCACGGATGCTTAACACCTCCTCTGGCCGAGTCCTCCCTCCAGGCCGAACACACGCCTACCACACTTTCCCTAGGAGTGAGAAGGCTGTTTGGCGATCCAGGCACTGGACCCTCGTTCTGTGAAAGTTGGGCCCTCTGGATGTGTTTTCCGTGGTACAAATTGGGACGCTTTGTTCCGCAAGGGCCTGAGGTGGGACAGAGGCAGGTGGTGGGGGAAAAAGACCCCGTACGACATCCTTAAAGGAAACGTAAGTTTTAGCACGGTGCACGCAGGAAGGAATGCACGGCAGCCCGAGTCATTACCCAGCAGCGATCTGGGGACGACCCGGGACCCTGTTCCCTGCTGAAAGTGAACTGCCCCGTGGCACAGGGGGTCCTCAAGCTCTGTTCCTTTATCAAGTACCTAGTTAATCACATAGCTTAATTTGCATACTGGTAGCATCGGAAGTGTTCAGGGTCTGTTACCTGTAGGGAACGGGTAGGCGTTGAAGGCCGCTTGGCATGTGGGAGAGGCTGGGCCAGGGCAACATGCTGGAAACATCCCCGTCTGTTTACTCCCTGTGCTATTCTCCGGTACCGTCCTAATGGTATTTCCTTGGCTTCAAGGGAGACGAAAAATGACACAGAAAGATCACGAAATGCAAAAAAGGGTATCGTTAGTACCTTCTTTAGAACTTTAATACCAACCAGCCTGAGCTGGGAGACAGGACGTTATGTAGTTTCTTAGAGACTTGAACTGATTCGTATAAAATTTCCAGCGTGGCATCTCCAAGTCAAGATGATCAGCTAAATGACAACCCCTAGGTTTTAACTTTATTTTTGTGACAACCGTAAAACCACCCACAGTGGCAGAGTAGTGTCCCCAGGACTGTTAGTTCTCAGCTGGAATCCAGAAGGAGGGTGGCTCAGTCGGTGAAGCATCAGGCTCTTATTTTCCGCCTAGGTCATGATCTCATGCTTCATGGGTTCGAGCCCCGAGTCAGGCTCCACACTGTTAACACAGAGATTGGGATTGTCTCTCTCCCTGTCTCTCTCTGCCATTACCCCGCTATCTCTCTCTCTCTCTCTCAAAATGAATACATACACTTAAAAACAATTTGTAGAATCTGGAAGGACTTCCATTTCTCAACTTAGTGGGACCCTTGGACAAAGCAGTAGAACTATAGGAGTGCTGGATGACAGCCAGGCCTGTCACTCGAGACAAGGGAAGACTGAGAAACTGTCCCAGGTTGGAGGACACGGTCCCTAAATAGGATCCTGGTGCAGACACAGGGAGCTAATGGGAAAACTGGAGAAACCAAGATAAAGTTCATCCTTGTAATTACTGTTGTACCCGTGTAGATATCTTAGTTTTAATGTTTGTTTATTTTGAAAGACAGCGAGCATGAGTGGGGGAGGGACAGAGAGAGAGGGACAGCGAGAGAATCCCAAGCAGGCTCCTCACTGTCAGCCCAGAGCCCGATGCAGGGCTCGATCCCGTGAACCCTGAGATCACGACCTGAGCCCAAATCAAGAGCCGCCCGGACGCCCCTGTAAATCTCTTAGTTTGGATAAAAGTACCATGATGGTGTAAGGTGTTATCTGTCGGGGAAATTGAGTAAAAAGCAAACAGGAATCCCCTGTACACGTTTGCGGCTCTTTTGTCCATGGGAAATTCTTTCAGAATGAGAAGTTCAGAACTGCATTGCAGAACAACCGAAATTGCAGCGTATTTAGGATTCTGAGTCCAAGGAGAAGGCATTGTGCCTGTGGTACGTCGAGAGGAAAATGTGCAGTATTTGAGCAAAGATTCACGGCAGGAAAACGGGCAAATCTTAGAAAGGATCTGGGCTCTAAAGAACTTGGAAGCTTTAGACTTCGCTAAAAGGTTGTACACCGAGTGCTGCTCGTGGAAGACGCGGGGAAGAAGTGCACGCGCTCACCTCCGGTGATGCCCCCACACCCCGATGCAAGCGCCCCGCTTCTGTTCCCCTCCGAGTGCCACGCGACCATGTCACGCCCCTCCTGACACACAGCCAGTCCTGGTGGCTCTAGCCTCCCGAGCGTGGATGTCAATCAGAGCTCCCGATGAGAAGATAGTAACTGTTGTCTAACGCATTAGACCTTATCATGAGGACCTCAAGTCAGGTGTCAGAACAGTGGGGCAAAATAAAAAACAAACCGCTTTTGTCCTATTAGGGATGGTTTCCATCCCACGTGTCTTCTAGACATGGATAAGTAGCAAAATACGAATTCCGGAATGCATCTCGAAGACCCAAACACGTCAGCCGAACGCCTCCGGGTAGTTCTAATTTTTCTGTTTCTCATCGGCACCGGACAAAGCCGAGCGCCGTGATTCCTGTTCTGCACCTGTTGTCTGGAAACCTGAGAAAGCCCTTGCCTGTCACTAGCTCTGGGCTCTCCCTGCACCTCCCTGCTGCCTCTCAGGGCTCTCCCTCCCTGCGCAGAGAAACCTTCCCCTCCTCCCCCTGCCACGCTGCATTTCAAATCGTTCTTTGAAACGTCTGTTTCTCGCGTGAATCTGTGAGCATATCGAGTGTAGGACTGTGCCCTCGCCCCTTTCCTTATCCCAATATGTAATACTGTACTTGCTCACGTCGGCATTACAGAATTAAGTCTCTCTCGTTCTACCATGGTCTGAATAGTTTCCTTTAGGTCCAGCCAAGGGTAGGTCATACATAAAGGCCAGTAAAGACACCCTTCCGAGCGTTGACGTGGCAGGTTCAACCGTCCACCTGTTGCGTTAAGCACTTTCGCTTTATTGGGAACCACCGGGGAGTTGGGGGTTATGAGCCAGAAACCAAAGTAATTTATGTAGGATTCATCTATTTACTTAACCCGTGGTTTTGAGTCTGTGTGTGTGTGTGTGTGTGTGTGTGTGTGTGTGTGTAATTAAGAGCAGTTAGACGTTCCAGAATTTGAAACTGTGATTTTCATAAATTTTATTTATGATCCCCTTCTTACAGGATAGGATAGATCTCAAAGATTTCTTTCCCCTTACTGGTTTTTTTTTTTTTTTCCTGTTTCTGTTTCCACTAAAAGGGGCTGGTGGCTGGTCTCCACGCGTGTCAGATAAATACCAGTGGCTGCAGATTGACCTCGGAGAGAGAATGGAGGTCACAGCTGTGGCCACCCAGGGAGGATACGGGAGCTCCGACTGGGTGACCGGCTACGTCCTTATGTTCAGTGATGGCGGGAGGAACTGGCAGCTGTATCGGCGAGAAGAAAGCATCTCGGTACGTTCCTTCCCTGCGAGTGGGTCTGTCAGAGCATGAATTATGCCAATTACTGCCTGTTGCTGCAAATCTGTCGGATCAAGTATAGAATGGAGCCTCCTAAATTACTCGAAAAGTGTTTCCAAGCGACTGTAAGACACATGTGGCATTTTAAAATGTGCTGCCCATGTATAATTTATGAAATAAGTAAAACAATTTTGTAATGTAGTGAAATATTGAAAATGTCTTCCCATGATTCCTTAACATAGTGTGAAATCTAAGGAATAAAGCCACATACACAACCTACTGTATTTTTTGTTCCAGAACCCAGCGGCTGGTGTTGCCTTGGTGTTGTCCAATTAAGTAAATTCATTCTTCTGTGTCCTCCGATTAAGTGAGATTTCTGGAAAACCCCAAACGTTTAAAAATAGGTGTAATGGAGAGTCTCCCTATGGACGGCATGTTGGGGGACACAAATCCGGCTCCAACGGGAAATTGTGTACTTGGGTGGCCCCTTGTAATTCATGGGAGCTAGATCTCTGGGATTCTTTGGAATCGTGATTATTTTGCATCCGTGACATAGTTTCGACCTCTGATTACATATCGTGTTTCTTTTGGAAGAATTAAATTTTGCCTGCCTTTAAAAAAAATATTTAAATATTCATTTTAAGAGAGAGGGTGTGTGTGCATGCATGAGCGGAGAGGGAGGGAGGGAGAGGGAGAGAGAGAGAGAGAGAGAGAGAGAGAGAGAGTGAGAGAGAGAGAGAGACAGAGAGACAGAGAGTGAGTCTCAAGCAGGCTCTGTGCTGTCAGTGCAGAGCCCAGTCTGGAGCTCAGTTTCACAAACCGTGAGATCATGACCTGAGCCGAGATCAAGAGTCGGACGCTCAGCTGACTGAGCCAGCCAGGAGCCCCTTGCCTGACTTTTTGACTATGACACTATGTGAAATTTATTATCCAATAAGCATTTGTGGGGTTTTTTTAACGTTTATTTATTTTTGAGACAGAGAGAGACAGAGCATGAACGGGGGAGGGTCAGAGAGAGGCAGACACAGAATCCGAAGCAGGCTCCAGGCTCTGAGCTGTCAGCACAGAGCCCAGTGTGGGGCTCGAACCAATGAACTGTGAGATCATGACCTGAGCTGAAGTCGGACGTTTAACCAACCGAGCCACCCAGGTGCCCCTCTAATGTTTATTTTTGAGAGAGAGCGAGAGCTAGTGCGTGTGTAAGCAGGGGAGGGGTGGAGAGAGAGGGAGACAGAGGATCCGAAGCAGGCTTCAGGCTGTCAGTGCACAGAGCCCGACTTGGGGCTTCACGCGGGGCTGGAACCCACGAACCGTGAGATCGTGACCTGAGCCGAAGTCGGTCCCTTAACCGACTGAGCCACCCAGGAGCCCTGCATATTATGAAATGCTTAAAAATTTTTTCTCATCGTGGTAGGAGGAAAAGCATCAGCCAGGAAGCGGCCACTTGTTAGCACGTGACTTACCTCTAACACTGACAAACAGCACAATGACAATATTCCCCTCATTTGTCCCTAAATTGCCCCCATTTGCACTTCCTTAGAACTCTGTTACTCAGGATAACTTCATAGATCATGGCCTATTTAGTTTTTTTATCTCTGGACCTCTTGCTAGTTCACCAATAAATGCTGATGTAAATTGAATTAAGAAGAACTGGCCAGGTGTCTTAATAGGAGGTAAAACAGACTAGGAGAGGATTTGGGGTTTCAGGGCTGGCTGACTTCCCAAACCAGCAGTTGCCAAGTGTGTGATCAGAAGTAGATATTGACGTCGAGTTAATTCTTAGAACAGCAGGTCCAAAGCAGGGTTAAGATAAACATTAATTAAGAATGAGTGACAGTCAGGGGCGCCTGGGTTGGCTCTGCTGGTTGAGCATCTGACTTGTTTTCAGCTCAGGTCATGATCCCAGGGTTGTGGGATTGAGCCCTGTGTCGGGGTCTGTGCTGAGGGTGGGAGTCTGCTTAGGATTCTCTCTCCCTCTCTCTCTGTCTCTCCCTCTCCCTCTCTGTCCCTCCCTCTGCCCTCATCCCCGCTTTCTCTCTCTTACAAAAAAGAAGAACGAGTAACAGTTAAAGCTTAACGAAGCATCTACTTATATAGAGAACTTTTATTCAAAATTAAGTCCTGGTTTTGGAAATCAGGTAACTGAGAGTGCATGCTTAGTTTTTATTTCAAGTTTTTAAAGTTTATTTATTTGTTTTGAGAGAGAGAGAGAGAGAGAGAGAGCACGCACGGGAGGGGCAGAGAGAGAGAGAGAGAGAATGAGAATACCAAGCAGGCTCCGCACTGTTAGCGCAGAACCTGATACAGGGCTCCAACTCCCGAACGTGAGGTCAAGACCTGAGCGGAAATCAAGAGTTGGACGCGTAACCGAGCGAGCCACCCCGGCGCCGCTGATGTCAAATTTTTATTTACATTCTAGTTAGTTAACATATACGATAAAACTGGTTTCAGGTGTAGAGTTTAGTGCACGCCTGTTCTTAGTCGCGTTAACTACGGCTCATGTTTTTTACCCCCATCCCACTCTGATACATGGCTGAGAAATTGTGACAGTTCCTGTGTTTCGGCTCAGCAGCTCGGGGGAAACCATCTCCAAGCGTCACCATCTGGCACTTTGCTTCGAGGAGCCCAGGGGAGGTGGGGACAGGGATAGTGGCCTTACCGATCGGAGACCACGCAGGGGAGCGCCCCTCGGTCCTGCGCCCATCACACAGTAAGGACTGGTGTGGTGGCCTACCTCCCCGTCCTGGGGAGCTAAAGACCCGCCTTCCTCCTCTGCATCCCCAGAACTTCACGGTGCCTGGCCCCCAGCAGAAAGCTGGGACGCATTCGCTAGATGCGTGTGTGCGTGTGTGCGTGGGGTCTCCCTTCCGGCAGGAAGTCGCTCTTGAGTGACTGCTGTGCTCGAAAGCCCTTCGTCTCAGCGCAGGGGTCTCTGACACTCCACTGCAAAGGTTTCTTCTGCGTCTTGATCTCCGTTAGGAAAGGTGGCTCATCCTTGCCTTCTTTTGGTCCGTCACCGCGGCTTAAGTGGATTCGTTTCCTGCTCCGGGCCCGACTCTCTATACAGTTGACTCTGACAGCGGGACGCCCCACGAGGCGATAATTACGAGATTATATGTACAGTTTCTGGAAAAAGATGAGGCCGACTTGGCTGCTCTCTGGCCCTCTCACGTAGAGTCAGCGGCTCTTAATGACAACGGAGGCTCGATCCCTCCGTCAGGGTGTGGTTTTCATTACGGATCGCTGACCTTAATTGGAGAGTGAATTTGAGAGTCTAAACAAAATTCCCTTGAAAGGTTTACACTCTTCATTAGCGACACTTTGCCGTTTTCTTGGTTCCGTGCTGCCAGTGTAAGAAGTCACCGTGCCCTTTGCAGCCCGATGCAAGGCAGAGCTGTGATGTCACGGTTTCTGCAGGTCTGAAGTTGGGGTGTAACGGGCTGGGTCCTCTGTGTAGGGGGTGGGAAGGGCTGGGGAGATCCCGATGACCCCCCTCAGGTTGTGCGACTCACTGGGGGGCGGGGGGACTCACAGGACCAGTGTGTAGTCCTAAAACTGATGTTGAGAGGACACAAAGCAAAATCAGGAGAGAAGGAAGGTGCTTGGGGCGCAGCCCGTGGCAAACCAGTCATAAGCCCCCACGAGTCCTCTCCACGTGGACACCCATAGAACATGCTTCATTCCTCCTTAAGAAAGTTCTGGCAATCTGCGTGAGGTGTTGCAACCGTGGAAACTCATCAGACGCTCAACAGCCGGGGTATTTTTGGGGGGCTGGTCGCATAGGCACCCTCTGCCTTGTGAGACCCCCTACAAGGATGACGGTGTTGAGTATAAACTATACCGTTTGCACAAACGTTAGGCACAGTGAGCCGCTCTCATCATTAGGGTCTTGGGAACGGGCCAGCCTTGTGATTCGAACCAGTCCAGGTGATTTGAGAGTCCAGCCACACTGTAAGGAGGGGGTTCCGTGGTCTCTGTCTTGGCTGTACCCTAGAGCCTTCCCTGCCCCTTGCCTTCCCTGGGTTCGCTCCTGGCATTTATTTCCCTGTACAGAAGGGCGGGTTCAGAAGTCTGTGGACGCGCTGTGACTTGCCTGGCTCTGCCGAGGGGCCGTCGGGGAACGCGTGTCTGTGGTCGTCGGAAGAGCCCATGCCACCAGCCGGCTCCATCTGTCCCGCACTAGGGACTGAAGGCCCTGGATGGTGGGTGGAGCCATGTAAGGACCTAGTGGCCACCCTCATGAGACGGCCGTGTTATCAAATTTCCTGTCCTTCGTCTCTCTCTCCTTGAGCCTTGCCTTTCTTATATCTCTCTCTGCTTTTCTCTCCTTATCATCACATCTTTCTACTCCTGTCCTCTCCTTCTCTACAAGAGAGAGGGCCCAGATGACTCTAGGCCCCACATCTCCACCTGTGGTGCACAGACCATCGGTATCACCTGGGATCTCGATAGAAAATGGAATCTCAGGGGGACTGGATCTGGCCTACTAAATCCGAATCTGCATTTAAAGAAGATTCTCCGGGGATCCCAGAAGTGCTGACTGAGATGACCAAGGACATCTGTACATGCCTGGCTCACAGGGGGTCATGCCCCTGCTGGAGGACGCAGGTGTCCCACGCAGTGTCAGCCTGATCAGGCGATCCTCCCTGTAGGAACCTCACTCTGTTGTCCTGTGGCTGGAGAACACCCTCTTTCTCCCCAGCTGTCACCAACCTCGTGGGACACAAGCCCAGAGTGTCTTCTCGTTGCTTTTATTGACGAATAACAACCAAGTGCTTAAAGTTAGTTCCATCTTTGAGAACTATATTATTTCTTGAATCTGTACATTTTGCATTAATTAGAACTTCATTCTTTCCGTTTTGAACTCATCAGAACTCAAATTCAACGATTAGGTCCCGTGGGAACTCAAGACTGGGTTGTTACTCTGAATGCATTGACAACTTACAATTCAAGTGTATGTTTCTTCCCTGTGCAGGACGTTTGTGTGAAAAAGGAATTCTTCTAAGAACAGACTGGTAAACTGTATTTGAAAAAAAAAATAAAAGAAATTATTTGATATAAACATAGGATCTAGTATAACTAATTCTATTGAATAGATTCCTTTTTCCTTGAAAAAATGTGTATCAGTAGGTCCACAGCTGAAAATAAAATAGAAACAGCGAACCATTTGAAACTTTAGTCTACTTTTGGTAATTTATAACCTAAGCCAAGTAGAAAAATGTAGACTAATTAGTGAGGCTAATTAATATTGTATTGAAAGACACGACAACCTTACAGTGCTCTACAAGAGCGACAGAGGTGACCCCAAGGATTTAGGGTAGGAGAAATGACAGGGAAATATTGGAAGCAAGACAGATGGCACGAGGGGGTGTTCATTATATCTGCAGTGGTTTATCTGTTGGGGGGAAGGAGCTTAGGTACAGGTAACAAAATATTCACCCTGTTAAGTCCGGATCACAGGTACATGTGGGTATGGGTATGTTTGACATATTGCATAAATAAAAAAAAAATAATAAAAAATAAAGAACCGTGACTGCTTGGTATAAAAAGAAAGATCATGTGACCCATATGTGATTTCAGAATAGAGAGGGATAAGAACCGCGTCAAATTATCGTAGGAACGACTTGAATCAGAAATAAGGAAGGGTGTTTCGTGTGCAGGGAGGTGAACACTGCTATATGGGAAGCTTTGTTGGGAGCGGAAGTGGAAATTCACCTGATCGAGGCTCCTATCAATTCAGTCATTTAAATACGTGTTGGTTTATCTCAGGTCTAGGTTAATACATTTATCACGGAGTTCATGACTCAACGAGTCCAAGCCTCACATCACACGGGATGTTGCAGAAAGGGTCTGCAGGTCTGCAGGGTCCGACGTGAGGCCCCGGCCAACCGCAGCCGTGCCCACCACTGCCAAGTTCGGCTCTGAGACCGATCGGCTTTCAGCAGAAGGAACAGGAGTAACGTTTCCGCGATTCTGTTATCGATCACCTCCATCCTCAGCCGTGTGGGGGACGTGGCTGTCTCCTTAACCAGCCACCTCCTCACGTTCAGCATATTGGCCACCACGGCAGTGACTTTGTACGGACCGTACTTTGCTGATTGTGCTTGCCACTGTGGGCCACAATCGGATTTCCTATGCGTGGCTCCCCCTCCTGGGCGCTGAGAGCCATTAGGTCAGGGATTGATCTCCCCAGAGGCCCAGGCCTATTACGGTGTCTCAGCAAAGGGCCGTTGGATTGAATTAAGGAAAAGTTGCTGTTCTCAATAGACCTCCGCCAGATGGGTAGTCAACGCATCTCGAAACCTTAGCCAACCGTGTGATGCTGCTTCCGCAGCAGGAGGCTTTTGGTGCCACATCTGAGTGTAAGAAGTTTAACATTGCTTCCCCACGAGGTTGTACGAGGATGATGTCCCGTTGAACCTAAGGTGGTCCCGTCTGCCCTTAACCGCGGGGGTCCGTGACAGTGAAGATAAATGCTGGATTCGATCTGCGGAAAACTCTCCGAGCAGCTGGAAAGGTTGAGGCAGAGAAGCGAATGAGCCTTCTGAGCTTGAAGCGCAAAGTAACCAAGGGCTCCCCAGAGGCGGGGTGTCCTGTAACAACTGCTTTTTGTCCGAGCTCCCTGCTCTCTGTGCAGAATATCCTTCCTTCTCTGTCACTGACAACCTTCCGCAACCGGAAGAGCTTCGCTGTGTACGGAAATTGCTTAGACGCTCCCTTCTTTTTCATTTCTCACATACTCCTCTCTTCGACTACACTTACCCACCTCGTGCCTATTTCACATCAGTTCTGGAGTCAGGGACTAAGGCTTGTTTATTCTCTGTATCCTTTGTACCTACTTCACCCCTTGGTACAAGTAATGTTTGGGCTTATTAGAATTGCCACACGTTGTCACCTTGGGAAGGAGGGAAGTAGAATCTTCAATATGTAACAAGACAAATAGGAAATCCGGAGACATGTTACAAATTGCACCTTTACTCTGCATATAACCAAGCGGTTGTGTGTAGCAACCCGTGGAAATTAGGATAGACTTTATGAAAAAGGTGCATTGTAAACCGTAATGTGAATGGAGTACAGCAGAGTCATGGGGGAGATAGCTTGAAAAGTAGGATTATTTATTCATTGAAAGAGCGCAGAAGTGCTCTTTTTTGTCTTATGCAAGAAAGGCGCGTGGCGGAAAAATTAAATTCTTAGCAAAAAAGTTTCTCCAGCAGCACGGTCATTGAAAGGAAATGGTGCTGAGCCACGTCCCCGGGGGCGGGGGGGCGAGGGGAGGGAAGCAGGGGAGTTCAGGGAGCATTTCCATCAGGATCTCCTGTTGCAACTCGGGCAGCTCAGCTTCAGAGGATGTACTAACGCTTGGTCCCCTTTGCAATGGCAGTCAACTCTACACATTCTGCAGCTTGCACACATGCTGTAGTTACACAGATGCGGAAGTGTGGTGTGCACTTTGGTCTCTCTGTGGAGGATTTCCTGGGCCTGTCATTTTGGCATAAAAGATTCAAAAGTGGCTTCTTGCCAGACGGGGTCTCAAAACTCTGAGATGACGAGAATTTCTGATTCGCAATCCTCATACTTTCCGAGAACATCGGGGCGTCAGTTGAGAAGCTGGATGTCCTCCAAATATGTTTAAAGTTCTCAGACTGAGGGAAACAGCGGGGTAGGCCAGGGGTCTGCAGACTCTTTCCGTAAAGGGACAGGTGGCAAATATTTTCAGCGTCGTAGACTGTACAGTCGCTGTCGTGGCTACTTAACTCTTCCGTTGTGTGACAACAGCCACAGGCGTTAGGTAAATGAACAGGTGTGGCTGTGTTCTAATAAAACTTTATTTACGCAAACACGCAAGCAGCTGCATTTGACCCTGGCCTCCAGGCTGCTCCATCCCTGGTTTAGTTCATTTTCTGTCTGTTGAAGGTGTGAGGTAGGGATGTGGCTTCATTTATTTTTTTCAAATGGCTACCTCGTTATTCCAGTATCATTTATTGCACACTATTAAGTAGGAAATAGTATTGACACTGATGTAAAATAGGTGCCTGTTCACCAATCTGAAATAGATCAGTGCTTTGCAACATTTCTGTGATGAGGAATCACATGGGTGATGAGGATTCCTATGGGGGAGTTGTCTTCACGAACGGGTTGGATTGCTCTCCTAGAAAGTAGTCTTTCCCCTTATTTTTTGTTCATCTCTGGATAAAGTCCTAGACTTCTACTTTTGCCTTATTTCAGAACTTAGTCCCAGAGAGAATCCGTTTGGGGTTTCCCTTGCTTTTGAGGCTATAGGGGGCTTTTAAAAAACGTTTATTCCATATGACCTTAGAAGATAAATGTGTGAAGCCCTTTCTAAGTCTCTATCCTCACATTCTCAAGTTATCAAGTACATTCAGGTAGAGAAGGAAATAATAGAAGGAGCACAAAAATTAGAACTGGAGGTAAATTATCATTATACGCTCTTTGAGAACATGAGAAAATCTCCCGAGGAAAAAAATTAAAAAAAAAAAATAACTCCGCGGTGTACCTCCTTACGAAAGTAATTTCCAAAATTAATTAACTTCTCTTTATACCTACAAGTAATTAGCTAACAGATAAAGGAACCGTGGACCTCATTTATAGTAGAATCACAGGCAATAAAGTTGATAAGAAATGCTCCAAAAAACATCGAAAGCATCACTAAGAGGCGTAAAAGAAACGTGGGGTTAATCCCTGTCCTATCCAGACTTGATAGTGTAATCATGATGTATACTCATCTTCAACTAACCCTGAAATAAAAGGAGGTTTTTCTAAATTTCATCTTAAAATGTTTGTATGCAGCAAGAGCCACCGCAATTGGTAATAAGAATAGTATTAAAGGTAATTATTCCTGGTAAGCTAGGAAAATGCCTTATAAAGCTTAAATCTAGCTGTTTGAAGCTACTTAATATGAATGCTGTTTATGTTACATATTAATGCAAAAATTAGTGAAAAAACATAGGGTTCATTAATAAATATACTTATCGAATTAGCATGAAATAAAGGTGGCATTTCACATTAATGATAACAAATGGATTATTCAATTGATGATACTGGGACAAGTTGGTAGCCACCTGGAAAAAATAAAGAAGGCTGGATCCCTGCCTTAATTACCTAAAGTAGATACAATTTCAAAGAACTCAGCCACAGAGAAAGGATGAAACGCAATTAGAAAATGTGTGGTACTAATTATTGGAAAGAGCATGCTAAGTGAGATGGAAACCCAGATGCTACAACAGAAAAGGGTGATAAATTCGATTAATTTAAAAACGATGTGGGGCGCCTGGGTGGCGCAGTCGGTTAAGTGTCCGACGTCAGCCAGATCACGATCTCGCGGTCCGTGAGTTCGAGCCCCGCGTCAGGCTCTGGGCTGATGGCTCGGAGCCTGGAGCCTGTTTCCGATTCTGTGTCTCCTTCTCTCTCTGTCCCTCCCCCGTTCATGCTCTGTCTCTCTCTGTCCCAAAAATAAATAAAAAACGTTGAAAAAAAAATTAAAAAAAACAAAACAAAAAAAAACGATGTGCAAAAACAAAATGCTGTCAGAAGACGACAAACATACATTGGGGGAAATTTAAATATATATGACAAAACACATTTTCTTAATTTATTTAATTTTTTAAATTTTATTTTGAGAGAGAGAGAGAGAGAGAGAGAGACAGAATCCCAAGCAGGCTCCAGGCTCCAAGCCATCAGCCCAGAGCCTGACGCGGGGCTCGAACCCACAAACCGTGAGATCGTGACCTGAGCTGAAACCGAGAGCCAGACTCTTAACCGACTGAGCTTCCCAGGCGCCCCCAAGTTTTCTTAATTTATAAAACATTCTTAAAAATAAATGGGCAAGATTTTAAAAATCCCGTACATAAAAATGGGTAAAGATAGAAATAGACAGTAAACAGAATGAAACAGAGAGGCTTATACGTGCATGAAAAGGTATTTGCTCTCACAAACCCTTGCAGGGGATTTCCATAAAATTACAGTGTTTAAAGCTCCTGTTATTCAGACCTCTGAAGGTGATGGTCCAAAAAGAGAGGTACTTTTAAGTCTCTTCAATACACGGTCCACACCAAGAAGAAACTTCACTTCTGGGGATGAATGCCGCAGAGACAGGTGAGGTGCTCGGAAAGGTCCTGTGACACCAGTGCTCATGTCCTAACGGTCTCCACCCAGGTCTCCACTGGTCACTGAGCCCATAGATGAATTACGATACCTCCGTTTTATGGAATAATCTAATACTGCATAGAATGCGTTCCTTTGAAAAGAGTGAGGTAAATCTATTTATTGATAATGAGTCAAGGAAACATTATTATTTTTAAACTTTTTATTTATTTTTGAGAGAGAGAGAGACTGAGCACAAGCGGGGGAGGGCCCGAGAGAGAGGAAGACAGAATCGGAAGCAGGCTCCAGGCTCCGAGCTGTCAGCACAGAGCCCGACGCGGGGCTCGAACTCACAGACCCTGAGATCATGACCTGAGCCGAAGTCGGACGCTCAACCGACTGAGCCACCCAGGTGCCCGTGAAAACATTATTTTAAAGCAGGGTGCTCCAGGGGCACTGAGCCTGGGTGGCTCAGTCGGTTGAGCATCCGACTTCCGCTCAGGTCATGATCTAGCAGTTCCTGGGTTCGAGCCCCACGTTGGGCTCTGTGCTGACCGCTTGCTCGGAGCCTGGAACCTTCTTCTGATTCTGTCTCTCTCTCTCTCTCTCTGTCTCTCTCTCTCTCTGTCCCTCCCCCACTCGCACTCTGTTGCTATCTCTCAAAAATAAATAAAACGTTAAAAATATATATAAAAAAATAAAGCAAGGTGCTCCTATTTAAAGTCCCCAAGCTGAACACTCACTCCAGGTAAAGGGCTGGAGGCTAAAAATACACAATAATTGTTACTTTTAAACCACGTGCACGTATTGCTGTACAATTCGATACTAGGCGTTGAAACAACTAAAAAAAAGAAAGAAAATCCCAAATAGAGGTTTTTTTTTTGTATTGTGGTCAAAAGCACAGAACATTAAATTCACCACTTCAGCCATTTTTAGGTATACAGTTCAGTGGGGCGTAGTATGTTCGTATTGTGCGACACGCCTCTAGAAGTATTCCATCTTGCAGGATGGAAGGTCTGAACCTGGGGAACACAAATTTCCTTTCCCACCTCTCCCCCCAGCCCTTGGCCACCAGCTTTTTACTATCTGTTTCTATGATTTTGCTGTCTGATTCTATGTTTCTAGATCCTTCCGGTAAGCGGGATCATACGGTCTGGCCTTGGGCAACTGGCTTATTTCACGTAGCGTGATGTCCTTACGAGTCCTCCAACGTATGGCATGTGACAGGATTTCCTTCTTTTTGAGGAATTTTTCTTAGTGTTTCTTACTTATTTTGAGAGAGAGAGGAAAAAAACGAGCGAGCAGGGGAAGGGCAGGGAGAGAGGGAGAGACAGAATCCCAACAGGCTCCGCACTGTTAGCACAGAGCCCGATGCAGGGCTTGAGCCCGTGAACGGTGAGATCGTGACCTGAGCCTGAATCAAAAGTCAGACGCTGAACTGACTGAGCCACCCAGGTGCCTCTCCTTTTTAAAGGCTGCATAATATTCCATCGTATTGGTACACTGTATTTCATCGATCGCTATGGTCTGAATGTTTGTGTCCCATTAACATTCATCTGCTGTAACCCGATCCCCCCCCCCCCCGCAAAGTATTGATGGTATTAATAGGTGGGACCTTCTGGAGGTACTTAGGTCATGCGGGTGGAACCCTCTTGAAAGGGACAGCATCTCATAAAAGAGGCTCAGAGAAATCCCCGCCCTCTTCCATTTGGGGAGGACGGAAAGCGTGCAGCCCAGAAAAGGGCTCTCACCCGACCATGCGGGCACGCCGGTCTCAGACTTCCGGCCCCCAGAACTGTGAGCAGTTAAATTTCTGTTGTTCATAAGGCATGCAGTCTGGGGTGTTCTGTTATCAGTTCTAAGATACCAATTCATCCATCGATGGCTCCTTGAGTTTCTATTGTGAAGAATGCCGCCATGATCGCGGGTGTGCCCATATCTCTGGGATATCCTGGTTTGAATTTTTGGGGGGGACATAACCCAGGAGTGTAACTGCTGGATATGACCATTCTATTTTAAGTTGGTGAGGACCCTCCAAGCTGGTTTCCACGGTGGTTGCACCATGTTGCATTCCCACAAGCAGTGCACCAGGTTCTCATTTCTCTGCGCCCTCATCTGAACAGCGTGTTTATTTGGTTCTCTCACCCTTGAGATTTGTAAGGAGAGGCAATCCCTCATGGCCCCCGAGCGGCCCTCCATGTCCTTGCTGGGTAACGCAAGTCCCTGGCTGTGCTTTAACGCAGGCCATTCTCTGGGTGTCTTTGTCCGGGCCCCTTTGCATCTCTGGCTTCCGAACTGGTGTCATTTCCCAGATACTTTTCTGGATGACCGTGATTTACATGATGCCCAGTCTCTCCCTGCTGGGACTCGGAATGCCTTCAGTCACGGACTTTCCTCTTTCACGGCACTTCTATGCTGGCTTTTCTCGCCATAATTTCTCGCATAAATTATGTCAAGTCTAAGATCTATATGCTAGTGGATACAAGGCATATCATTCATACTGTCTTTACATGAAACATAAAAAAAAAATATGTTGAGCACTTATTTGAGATTATCAGCTGAAAAGACGATTGAGGCTCGAGTGTCCTCCACGTAAAAAGAATCTTAGGTTCTCCCCACTGTGACTGTCTTTCTGATACAGGCTTTTTGATGGTACAGATCAGAACAAATACTATTCCAATTTAAGGGAAACTTTTTTAGGTGACTTTCTTCTCGCATTTAAAAGGACGATCTGCCTCTGGGATTACGGTACAGAAGTTTGTGTGCATGGAGACGAGCTCATCTGTCTGCCGTGTATCTGTCTGCCGGGTGAGTGCCACACCTGGAAGATACGGCCACCAGCCAGTCATATCCCGGTCACCCTGTGCTGTGCTCGGAGCACTCTGTTTATTTCCTTCCTGGCATAATCTTCCTTTCCGTATGCCCTTGAGGAGAAATCACTTCGAACCATCAAAAAAGCCCAGGTTTGAAAAAGAGCCCACGGTCGGAGCCCTTTTCCAGAAGGAGCTGTGAGCCAGAAAGAAGGGCAGGCAGTGGAAATTGCAGAGTTTAGCCTCACGCTACGCCTGTGACCGAGGGAGAGAAGTTTGAAATAAATCACATTGGATGTGCATTAGGCAAATGCACTTGGTTTGGATTTGAAGTCCTGTCTTGTGTATTTTTACACATTCTTAATCAATTCAGACCTGAGCGGTTTATCCTCCTTTCAGAACTTTGAACATTTTAACGATTCAATATCCTTGTTTTTTAAGAGAGGAGAGAAAACTTTCAGGAGCAGCAGAAAGGGACCCCCGGGGAGCTCGCGTGTATGCTGCACCAAAAGCTTTATTAGCTAAAGTTCCCACTGAGGGAAAATTCAGACACACGAAAAGCTCCTGTTTCCTGTACGGAAATTTGAGGGTTAGCAGAAAAGTATCATGAGAGTGGAGCGCGAAATTATCGTGGCACTGCTTTTCCATCTGTACATCCCCAAATAATAATAAGTGAAATGGTCAATGCATTCACTGCACTGCCAATAGATTTCCTACCCTGAAATTGATTAATTGCCTTCATCAGTTGTTGAAGGAAGTGCACTGTGATCTCCAGGCTCTCTTGAAAAACCTGCTTCTCACGCTCTTGGGCACCTTTAGGTGGAAAGGAATTAAGTCTAGCCCCGTAAACTTTTCCTAGGGCCGCTGTTAACTAAGTACCTAGGGTTTAAAACAACAGATATTTATGGCCTCACAATTCTGGAGGCCAGAAGTCTGAATTCAGTCTGTTGGGGCCACGCTCCCCCTGAAGGCTCTAGGGGAAAATTTTCCGTATCTTTCTCATAGCGCGTGACCTTGTCGGTGATCCTTGCAGATGCATCGGTCTGATGTCTGCCTCCGTCATCACAAGGCATCTTCCTGTGTGTTTTCGTGTCCTCTCCTCTCCACTCTGTCTCTCCTCCTCTTATAAAGACCCTGGTCATATTGGATTAGGGCCCATCCTGATGACCTCATCTTTTTTAAAAAAATTTTTGCTCGTTTTATTTATTTTTGAGAGACAGCGAGACCACGAGCAGGGGATGGGGCACAAGAAGAGAGAGAGAATCTCAGGCAGGCGTCACGCTCAGCACAGAACCCAACGCAGGGCTCAATCCCATGACCGTGTGGTCGTGACCTGAGCTGAAATCAAGAGTTGGATGCTCAACCAATTGAGCCACGCAGGCACCTCCCTGATGACCTCATCTTTTTCAGCGCGCGTCTTCATTTTACAGAACAAGGAACTGAAGGTCAGGGTTACACAATGGACAGTGTCTATGCCACCCTGGAATATTGTGAGATACGACTGAAGTGGCCCTTTGGTCTCCTTTTCATTATTGTTGTTATCGTTGTCACCTGCTGTGAGACAGATTCCCGGCAAACGCAGAAGGCGTTTGAGAACAGGAGGGGGACGTCATCAGAGGACCGTCGTGCTCTTGGTGAGAGAGAGGCAAATCTGCGTCACCCAGAGCTTGGGTTTAGCAGGTGAAGGTGCACCCGAGGACAGTGGTTAGGAGACGTTTGGGGACTTGCTGGCCTCAGGCTCCTCGGTGGTATTCAACACCATGGGATTTGCTGCCATCCCAGCCCAGACAGTGCCTCCGTTCCTAGAGGTCCGCCATCTTTGTTCAGGGTTCCCACATGGTGCCTCTGTGGATTCTTCGTCTCCAGTAGGAGCGAAACGCAGACCATGCATGGCTGTTCCTTCAGGTGTGGGACCCAGCAAAGAGTTGCTCAGCATTGGGAAAACCTGTCCCGCTTTATATAGGGGTGTGGACTCGTTCGGCATCTTGGGGCATCTTGGTTCGGGAAAATGGAAGACAGTGAGGACTGCCATAGCAGGCTTGGCTCGCTTTCTGTGGCCCTTGTCCAGGCACAGTGTCTCTGAACTCAGTTCTCTCTCCGCCTCTCTGCCTTTCACTGGTCCTTTCTGAAGCCCCTGCCACAGGAGACCCTCCTCTCCAGCCCTTACACATCTTATTCTCAAACTTACTCCAGACCCAGAGCCTGGTCCTAAAGAACCACTGCAGGCCAAGAATGAGCGAGAAGAAGGGAGAAAGCAGGGAAGGGGATGCAGGTGAGAGGCGGTAGGAAGGTTCTGGGGTCATCCCCACCTGCAGAGCCTCAGACCGGCAGCTTGCTGCACCTCACTCCATGCTCTCTGGGCCAGGGGCCGGCCAGTGCTCCGGTTCCAGTGCTCTGTGTTATCGTCACGTCTCGTTTTTTAATTCCCTTTCTCATTTACACGTTGTGGGGGAACATCCTTT
The DNA here is from genome assembly GCF_028018385.1 of Neofelis nebulosa. Taxonomy (NCBI): domain Eukaryota; kingdom Metazoa; phylum Chordata; class Mammalia; order Carnivora; family Felidae; genus Neofelis; species Neofelis nebulosa. Next base: position 90,275,831 of record NC_080793.1, on the reverse strand, counting down.
GGTTGTGCTTTCTGCTTTTTTCTACTGATCTTAGCTTTATGACTTCCAAGTCGTATTTTTTTTTTTTTTTTTTTTTTTGCCACTTTCCCTTAGAATACCATTTTATGTTGCTGGCCCAAGGCTGATTTTGTTGCCTCAGTCCTGTTCAGCCTGTTTGGCAGCCTTCCGAGATGATCCCTCTCCTACTTTGGGTTCCCCAGAAGCCAGGGAGAGGCAGGCTCACGGAGAACCTTCCTGGGGAGGCCGCTACCTGTTCTCAGAGCAGGGTAGCTTCCCCCAGAACTGGTTGCTCAGCTATACGGACTATAACCTGTAACCGAGCAAATCATAAAGGGGGTGGGAGGTAGACCCCTTGCTTTTATTCGGATTGAATCCTGGGATTCTGACTTTCTGTTTCTCAGGGCTTTATTTGGATTAAGGTTTGGGAGTTCATTAACCCTAATATTAAAAAGGTGTTAGTGCTGGCAACATCTAGATACAATTGTGGGCATTTTGAGATTCTCACTGTGGGAAGTCAATTGTGAGTATATTCCTGGTACAGAAGAGAAGTTTTGCCATGCATGCTGACACTCTGTGACTCCAAATGGGGTGTGATGGCAGGTGGATCCCATGTTGTTGACATGAAGTTGGGGATGGGCATGGCGGCCGATGCGTAGGAAACCTGTACCTGTGGCTGGGACGGGTGGCATTCCCCATCACCACAGGGAATTTATCTGCAGGAACTGATCGCAGATCAGTCTGGGTCTCATTGGCAACCTTCACATGAATGAAAATGCACCTTTAATTTAAAAAATTTTTACTACGGTACAAATACACATACCATGAAAGTTGCCATTGTAACTATATTTTTTTAAATTTTATTTATTTATTTTGAGAGAGAGAGAGAGCATGCAGGGGAGGGACAGAGAAAGAGGGAGAGAGAATTCCAAGCAGGCTTCACACTTGGTGCCGAGCCCGATGAGGGGCTCCATCTCACAACCGTGAGATCATGACCTGAGCTGATACCCAGTCAGATGGCTCAACTGACTGAGCCACCCATGCGCTCCTGTTGTGACCATCTATATTGTATTTTTTTTAATGTTCATTTATTTTGAGAGAGACAGAGCGCGAGCAGGGGAGGGGCAGAGAGAGAGAGAGAGAGAGAGACCCAGAATCAGAAACAGGCTCCAGGCTCCGAGCTGTCAGCACAGAGCCTGACGTGGGGCTCGAACTCACGAGCCGTGAGATCATGACCTGAGCCGAAGTCAGACGCTCAACCGACTGAGCCACCCAGGCGCCCCTGTTGTAACTGTTTTTAAGTACACAGGTCAATGCCATTAAGCGCATTCACATTGTGTGCCCCTGTCCCCACCATCCATTTCCAGATCCTTTTCGTCTTCCCAAACTGAAAGTCACGGTCCGTTAGATACTAATTCCCCATTCCTCCCTTTCTCCAGACCCTGGCAACTGCCATACCACTTCCTAACTCCATGGATTTGGCTAATCAAGTTACCTCATGTGCGTGGGGTCATACAATTTTTGTCCTTTTGTGACTGGCTGGTCTCACTTAGCATAACGTCCTCAGGGATCATCCACGTTGTGACGTGTGCCGGAATGTCCGTCATTTTAAGCCTGAGTCATGTTCTACTGTGTGTATGTGCCGCGGTTTATTTCTCCCCTCGTCTCCTGATGGGTACTTGGATTGTCTCAACCTTCGGGCTGTAGTGAATCACATTGCTCTGAATTTGGGTGAGCAGGTATCTCTTTGAGACCCTGCTTTCGATTCTCTTGGGTATGTCCCAAGAAGTGAAAGTGCCGGACGATATGGTAATTCTAGTTTGAACTTTTTGAAGGATCGTCACACTGCACTACACAACGCCTGCACTGGTTTCCATCCCTCCAGCAGTGCCCAGAGGTTCCAGTTCATCCTCGTCAACGCATCTTATTTTCCATTAAAAAAAAAATAGCCATCCTAAAGGGCAAGAGGTGGTATCTCATTGTGGCTTTGATTTGTATTTCCCTAATGACGACTGATGTTGAGCATCTTTTCATGTGCTCTGTTGGACACTTGTCTCCAATCTCCTTTGGACAAAAGTCGGTTGAGTACTTTGTGCGTTTTGTTTGATTTTTCTGTTGCTGGGGTGTACAAAGTTCTTTCTGTATTTTGGATACGAACCTCTTACCAGATATACGATTTGCAAAAATTTTTTGTCATTCACGGGTTGCCTTTTCACTCTGATGATAGTGTTCTTTGATACGCTACTGTTTTAAATTTTGATGTATTTGAATTTATCTATTTTATCTTATGTTGCCTGTACTTTTAGTGTCATATCTGAGAAATCATTGCCAAATCTACTGTGATAGAGCTTTTGTCCTGTTTTTTTCTCCCCCCTAAGAGCCTTACAGCCTTAGGTCTTATGTTTAGGACTTTGTTTCGTTTTGAGTTCAATGTTGTGTATGGTATAAGATAAAGTCCAATTTTATTCCTTTGCATACTAATATCCAATTTCCCAGCGCCGTTTCTTGGAAAAACTGCCCTTTCCCTATTGAACAGTCCTGGCACCGGTGTCGAAAATTACTTACAGATCACTTTGAGAAATACTGACATGTTAAAAATATGAGGTTTTCCGAAACATGATGTGGCTTTCCATCTATGTGTGTCTTTGTCAATTTCTTTGAGCACCATTTTATAGTTTCCAGGGTACAAGTCTTTTGCCTCTTGGCTAAGGTTATTCCAGCGTATTTTGTTCTTCTGGATGCTGTTGTAAATGGAATTGTTTTCTGAGTTTCCTTTTTAAATTATTCATTGCTAGGGTATTGAATCGCAGCAGATTTTTGTATGTTGATTTTGTATGCTGCACCATTACCAAATTCATCGATCAGTTCTAAAAATGGCTTTTCTTCTTCTTTTTTTTTAATCTAGGGTTTTCTACATATAAGATCATGCCATCTGCAAACAGATATGTTTACTTATTTCTTTCCAATTTGGATGCCTTTCATGCCTAATTGTTCTGGCTAGTACTTCCAGTACGCGTTTAGTAAAAGTGACAAAATCTGGCATCCCTGCCTTGTTCCTGATCTTACAGGAAATGCTTTGAACCTTTCACCATAGAATATGATGTTCATTGTGGGTTTTTTTTTTTATTTTTTTTTAACGTTTATTTATTTTTGAGACAGAGAGAGAGACAGAACATGAATGGGGGAGGGTCAGAGAGCGAGAGGGAGACACAGAATCCGCAGCAGGCTCCAGGCTCCGAGCCGTCAGCCCAGAGCCCGACGCGGGGCTCGAACTCACGGACCGCGAGATCATGACCTGAGCTGAAGTCGGACGCTCAACCGACTGAGCCACCCGGGCGCTCCGTGGGTTTTTTTATATATGGCTTTTATTAGGTTGAGGTAGTTTTCTTCTGTTCCTAGTATGTTGAGTGCTTTTATCCTGAAAGCGTGCTAAACGGTGTCAGATGTTTTTTCTGCAGCAATGGAGATGATCATGTGGTTTTCCCTTCATTTTGTAATGCGTATGACACTGATGGTTTCTTGTATATAGAATCATTCTTGCGTTCCAGGAATTAATCCCACTTGGTAATGGCGTCTAATCCTTTTAATAGGCTGTCAAATTCAGTTTGCTAGTATTTTGTTGAGGATTTTCACATTGGTCTTAATAAGGGATGTTGGTCTGTAGTTGTCTTTTCTTGTAGCATCTCTTTGGATTTGTATCAAGGCGATGCTGGCCTCACGGAATGAGTTAGGAAGTTCTCCCTCCTCTTCATATTTTTGGAAAAGTTGGAAAGGATCGGTGTTAGTTCTCCTTTAAATATTCGTTAGTATTTCCAGCGCTTTTCTTCGTCGGGAGACTTATGATGACTGATTGAGGAGCCTTACTTGTTATGGGTCTGTTCATAATTTCTAATTCTTTTTCGGTGTAGCCTTGATCAAATTTGGTGTTTCTAGGGATTTATCCATTTCATCTAGATTATCCAGTTTGTTACTGTTCAGTGTTCCTAATCCCCTCTTATAATCCTTTTAGTACCTGCAAAGTCTCTAGTAATGAACTACGTTCGTTCATTCCTGACTTTAGCTGTTTGAGCCTTCTCTCTTTTTTAATTAGTCAACGTAGCTAATGGTTTGTCAATTTTGTTGATTTTTGAAGAACCAACTCTTGGTTTTGTGGATTTTCTCTACTTTTCTCTTCTCTGTTTTGCTTTTCTCTGCTCTAATCCCTAATGTTTTATTCCTTCCTCTAGCTTTTGACTTAATTGTTCTTTTTCTAGTTCCTTGTGATGTGAAGTTGGGTTGCTGATTTTGAGATATTTCTTCTTTTTTAATGTCAGCATTGACAGTTATAAATTTCCCTCTTAGCACTTCTTTTGCTGCATCCAGTAAGTTTTGGTAGGTAGTGGCTTCATCTTCATTTGTCTCAAAACATTTTCACATTTCTTTGGTGATTTACTCTTTTGACTCATTGACTGTTTAAGGTTGTGTTGTTCAGTATCCACATTCTTGTAGATTTTCCAGTTTTCCTTCTGATATTGGTTTCTGGTTTCATTTCATTTTGATCAGAAAAGATACTTTGAATGATTCCCATCTTTCTAAAATTTTTAACACTTGCTTTGTGGACTAACATCCGGTCTGTATTAGAGAACGTTCCATGCCTTTTTGAGAAAGATGCCTGTTGTTAGATGGAACGTTTTGTAGATCTCTGTTAGGACCAGTTGGCTTATAGTGTTGTTCAGCCCTCTAGTTCTTTATTAATCTTCTGGCTGGTTCTTCTATCTGTGATCAAAAATGTGGTATTGGAGTCTCCCCCTATTATTCTAGATCAGTCTATTTCTCCCTTCAGTTCTGTGGTTTGCTTTATATATGTAGGTGCTCTGATGTGGGTTGCACCTGTATTTATGATTCTTGTGTCTTCTCGGTGAATTGACCCTTTAATCATTGTATAATGTCCTTCTTGGTTGCTTGAAATAATATATTAATATACCCATCCCTGCTCTTGCTTACTAATTGCACAGAATATCTTTTTCTATCTTTTTTACTTCCAATCTATGCTTGTGTCCTAACATCTAAAATGAGTATCTTGTAGATAGCATGAAGTTGGATCTTGTTCTCTTTTCTGCTTTTCCTTTCCTTTCCTTTCCTTTCCTTTCCTTTCCTTTCCTTTCCTTTCCTTTCTTTCCTTTTCTTTTCTTTTCTCTCATTCCTTTCCTTCCCTTCCCTTTTCTCTCTTCTCTTCTCTTCTCTTCTCTTCTCTTCTCTTCTCATTAGGTATCATTTTGCCAACTTATGTCTTTTGATTGGTGAGTTTAGTCCATTTACATTTAAAGTGGTTACAGGTAAGGATAGACCACTATTGCCATTTTATTTGTTGTCTTTATGTCTTATATGTTTTGTTCCACTTTTCTTGTCTTCATTTGTATTTAGTTAACTTTTTTACTCATTTTGATTGAATTCCCATTTCCTTTTCTATAAATGTTATAGATTTTTTTCTTTGTGATTTCTATGGAGATTACATAGAATATCCTGAAGTTATCATAATCTATTTTAAACTGATACTTTATTGCATACCGAAAGTCTTCTTTATAGCTCTTTCTCCCACATTTTATGTTATTGATTGCATCTTTGTATATTTTGTACTCATTAACATAGATTTATAATCATTTTATGCTATTTGTTTTAAATCTTGTAGAAAAGTAAAAAGTAAAAAGTAAAAAGAAAAGTAAAAAGTAAAAAGTTATAGTGTATGTCAATAATTTCTCAATAAAACTGTAAAAAAGTGGAGTAACAAACCAAAATTACAATATAACTGGTTTTTACCATTGTCCACGTATTTACCTCTATTGCAGAATTTGATATTTTTTATATGGCTTTGAGTTGCCCTCTAGCACCCTTTCTTTTTTTTTTTTTTTTTAATGTTTTTTTTTTTTTTTTTTTTTTATTTATTTTTGGGACAGAGAGAGACAGAGCATGAACGGGGGAGGGGCAGAGAGAGAGGGAGACACAGAATCGGAAACAGGCTCCAGGCTCCGAGCCGTCAGCCCAGAGCCCGACGCGGGGCTCGAACTCACGGACCGCGAGATCGTGACCTGGCTGAAGTCGGACGCTTAACCGACTGCGCCACCCAGGCGCCCCGCCCTCTAGCACCCTTTCATTCCAACTTGATAGACTTGCTATAGCAGGTCTAGTGGTAATGGACACTCTCCGTTTCTGTTTCTCTGGGCGTGTCTTTATCTCTCCCTCATTTTTGCAGGACATTTGCCTAATACAGAGTTCCCTCTGGCCTGCATTTGGCCCGAGGAATCCACTGATAATCTTACAGGGGCTCCCTTGTATGGGATGAGTCACTCTTCTCTTGGTGTGGGTCTCTTTGTGTGTATCCTACTTGGTATATTTTAATATTTATTTATTTATTTTGAGAGAGAGAGAGAGAGAGAGAGCAGGGGGAGGAGCAGAGAGAGAAAGGGAGAGAGAATCTCTGTGCTGTCAGCACAGAGCCTGATGTGGGGCTCAGTTTCGCAACCACGAGATCATGACCTGAGCCGAAATCAGGATTCAGATGCTTAACCGACTGAGCCACCCAGGTGCCCCCTGTTTATTATTTGTTAAGCTTATATTTATGTATCCACGTCTTTCCTCAAATTTGTGAAATGTTTAGTCGTTATCTCTCTCAATAACTTCTCTGCCTTTTTCTCTGTCCTTTCCCATAATGGGACTCTCTGGGACTCCCATAATGTCTACATTGGTTGGCTTGATGTTCTGCCGTCATCAGTCTCTCAGTCTCTGTTCCCTGTTCTTCCTTCTTTTCTCATTTTGCTCTTCGGTCTAAATAATTTCAAATGGCCTGTCTTCAAGTTGGCTGATTATTTCTTTCTGTTGTGTCTGCTATTGAACCCCTCAAATGAATTTTCAATTCAGTGATTGTATTTTCATCTCCAGAATTTCCACTTGATTGTTTCTCATAATTGCAGATTCTTTGGAGATATTCTCATCTTATTCATATATTTTTAAATTTCCTTTATTTCTTTTGTCCGTGATTTCCTTTGGCCTTTAGAGAATATTTAAGGCAGTTATTTTTTAAATGTTTATTTACTTATTTTTGAGAGAGACAGAGACAGAAACAGAATCCCAAGCAGGCTCTGTGTTATCAGCACAGAGCCCGATGTGGAGCTCGGATTCATGAACTGTGAATTCATGAGCTGGGCTGAAATCAAGAATCAGATGCTTAATCAACTGATTAAGCCAGTTGTCTTAAAGTCTTTCTCTAGTAAGTCCAAAAAACCAGTGTTTCTTTCTCTTTTTTTGAAGTTTGTTTATTTATTTTGAGAGAGAGAGAGAGCAAGCAAGGAAGGGGCAGAGAGAGAGAGAGAGAGAGAGAGAGAGAGAGAGAGAGAGAGAGAATCCTAAGCAGACTCTCTGCTGACAGCACAGAGCCCAGTGCGGAGGTCGAACCCACGAACCATGTGATCATGACCCGAGCAGAGATCAAGAGTCGGATGCTTAACCGACTGAGCCACCCAGGTGCCCCCAATGCCGGGGTTTCTTTACGGAGGGTTCCCGGAGATGGATTTTGTTCCTTCGAAGGAGCCATGTTTTACCGCTTCTTTGTATGCCTTATGATCTTTTGTTGAAAACTGGGCATTTTAGGAAACAGTCATGTCTCCCAGTCTTTGTGTGCTGGCTTCCTGCAGGGGAAGATGCTCGTGAATCGGACCTTCTCAGGCCTGTGTCATCCCTGGATCTGTGCCTGTGCTTTCTTCCTAGTTCTCCCATTTATATGGCTGCTTTTAAATGTCTTAATTTCTGTAAGGGTCGCAGCCTTGCTCATTCTAGGGGCCTCAGCTGTTCTATTGTATTCCACAGTCAGTCATCTTTTGCCCCAGGTGTCTGTGTCTGTAGTTTGTGTCTAGGGCGGTTTTCCTAAGTTGTACCTGCTGATGATTCCTGTGGCTTCCTGTCTTCTGAGATGTGAGCCACTTTGGTTGTCCGAACTCTGAGTTGGGTGTCCCAAGACCAATCTCTCAGGTATCCCACGGACAGGTTGGAAGGTTACAGATCAGCCTGCTCTGCTCTCTCTGGTTTGCACAGGGGACTAGCAGGTGGCAGTCTCTTTCCTTCAGCTGTGCCGCCCTACACTGTCACGAAATTTCCTGCGCTTTTAAACGTGGCGTGTTCTGGACTGGGTGTTCACTTGGTTGCTGTAGATCTTTGATCATTGCCATCATTTCCATCGTTTCCATAATGTGAGTTTAGTCAGTCTCTAGCTGTTTATTTGACGTGATGCTTCTCTAGAGGAACAGGCCTGGAGTTTTCTTGTCTGTCATCTTGCTGACATCACTCTCCATTTTGAAAATCAGTTTTAAAAAGACCCAGTCTATTTCAAAATGCGCTGATGCATACGTGTTCGTGTTCTGCCATTTTTGTCTGCCTTTTTCCCGTACTTTTAAAATGAAAACAAAAATGTGGATAGATCCCAGCCCCTGCTGGAAGAAAAAAGGTCTTTCCTCTGCCGACCTGTCGTATGTGATGGTTAAGAGGACCTTTTGAACTGCGCGTGGATACTGTCACTTTTTACAGAGAACCAAGTGGCCTCGTTTAATTGGAGATGCTTCTCCTTAAACACGGATCTGCTTCCTCCGCCGCGGGCTGGCTTTAGACTCCCCAGATGCCGCTGGAAACAGCACCGCATGCCTGGACACTCACAGGAATTAAGGGGGTACCGACATCGCTCCCACGTACCAATGACCAGGTCCGTTCGTGCTCAGGAAGTGACAGCAGTATGCTAATGTGACGACATGCCAGTGGCTAAGGCAGCCTTCACCCCTCAGGGAACGTGTGTGGCCCGGAGGTGATACTGATAGGAAACTGACATCCCAGCTAGGACGCAGCACGGAAAGCGTGCTCCTTCAACGCCTTCACCTCACACGTCCCATTGGCCCCCAGGGTGTCTCCTCTATGCCTGTCATTGGCTCTGCAAGTCCCCTAAGCCCTTCCCTCCTCCAGCATCCTCTCCTTCAGGCCCATTTTCAGTGACCCACACGTACCATTTCCTATCAGATGTTTCCCGAGGGCCGTCTAGACGGGACCCCCACCCAGGCTGAGCAGTGCCGTACGGACGACTCACTAGATGCCTCTTCTGTGGGTCGCATCCTCACAGCCCAGGGGCCCTAACAGGCACCAGCGTGGATGCCACAGGCAAAGGAGGGACAAGTCCTCAGGGCCGCCTCTCAGAGCCCCACCCCAGGGCTCCCCTTCCAGAGGAACGAGGGGATAGCCCACCTCTCAGACCTCAGGCTGGGGGGGGTGAAGACTCAGGATAACGGACTCTCTCAGGGCACTAGCCCTCCTCCCGGGGAGCCCAGGACGAGCAGTGTGTGCACAAGGAGGTGGGGCCCTGCTTCCTGCGCCCCCCACCGGCCAGAGTGACCATTCCTGGCACTCTGCCCCGACCCTGATTTCCCTGCATCGGGGTTAGAAAAGAAGGGAAAATCATCCATCACCAAGTTCCCTGTGGCTTGTCCTGTCTGCTTGTCCCGCCCACGGCCTCCTTCCAGCTCCGCCTTCACCGGCAGGTGCTCTGCCCCAGCCGCTCCTCCTCTCCTGGCCACCGTCTAAACTCCCGCATGTGGAAGCCCCTCACCTGCGGCCACCTCCTCCAGGGAGCAACGCACCTGCTGCGTCTCCCCGCGGACCCGGGAGGAGCCTCCAGGACCGCGTGGTGCTGGTTCCCCGCCTGCATCACCAGCCTGAGAGCCCAGCGCCGGCTCCCTGCGCTCCGGGCCCAGTGTGTTTTCTCACCAGTCAGTCGTCTGAATGTCGTAAGGGAAGCATTTACTGCATTTCCAGGTATAAGCCGCTGTCATCTCCTAGATAATAACCTTTTTGAAATGCCCCACTGTGCATAGAACATACTGTAGTTTAATCATTCGTGGGTGGGGAGGGTTGATGCAAAATGTTTTACATTATCCCTAGTGCCGAATCACCAGAGTGACGTTTAAAGGCAAGGACAGCGATGGCAACGTTTGCAGGATAGTTTTTAATTCACAAAACCTATTCATTCTAAGACTGAAAAGTTGCGTGTGACACAAGCATATGGTTAATAGATCCACAAGCCCACTGTTACAATCCCTGAGGGACTCGTGATGCACTTAGATCCTCTTTGAACGGGTTAGCATTTAAGCTGCATTGATGACTTCTGAATTGCCGATACTATGATATCCCATAGCTTTATAGTTCATGTAATTTAGTAAAATGAGACCTAAAAACCTCATTCAAATAAATATCGAGCAAGGGTCAAACTAACTCTTTTCATAGTAATAAAAAGATAATACTGGGCAGTATGATTGTCCTTTTCATAAAACATTCCAAAATTATATAAGCTCAATTACATTTACTTAGCGCAGAACGTCGTTTTAAAATAAGTCGTAAATGGCAAATAATCTGAGGATATGCACCTGCCCAGAGTTTCAGTTGTGTGTCCACCTGTGCTTGAGGATAATCGTGACATCCTTAATTCTTGGGTTAGAAAGTCATCTAGTGGGGCGCCTGGGTGGCTCAACCGGTTAAGCGTCCGACTTCTGCTCAGATTGTGATCTCGAGGTCCGTGAGTTCGAGCCCCGCGTCGGGCTCTGTGCTGACAGCTCGGAGCCTGGAGCCTGCTTCAGATTCTGTGTCTCCCTCTCTCTCTGCCCCTCCCCGGCTTGCATGCTGTCTCTTTCTCAAAAATAAATAAACATTTAAAAAGTTATTTAGTGTTTTAAAAGAATACGGCAGCAGTCTGACTTCTTCTGCCAAATCACTTGTTGTGCAAGGTCCTCATTGTAGTGCACTTTGCACAACGGGGATTTACTAGTCATAAACTGTGCCTGAGTGTCATGAGGCGAGGGTTCATTGGGAGCAGAGAAACAAGGATGGAAGCCAAGAGAAACTTAGCTGTTGTGATCCACTGGCCAGGAAATGGGTTCTCTGAGTTTATTAGGCATCTAGGGGGCACTGAGACCTTCTAGAAGTCTAGGTCAGCAAATCACTTCGCTTTTGCAATCTGCATATATTTGTAATTAAAATTCTGTTTTCTGCCAGTATCACTGTGTCGTGAATGGGGGAGTAAGTCCCCCTTGTGGGGTCTTTAAGGAGCGTTCCAATGCGGTTGTGCAAATTACACTCAAGCTAAGAAATTACAGGATTTATTAGATGCACAGCTCCTAGGGAGGGGGGCACAGCAGGCCACACCTGGCTAGTGGCCGCATGGCAGGAGTGGCCAGGGAGTGGTCCCACCCAGCCGGTGGGGAGCAGAGACGGGGGCATCTCTGGACAAGTACCCTTATTGGGGGTCAGGAGGGCACGCAAAGCCTGGAGGCGATTTCACTGGTCTATTTCAGTGTCACTGGATCCCAGACAGGGGAGGGCGAGAAGGGGTATTTGTGACAGGAGCCAGCCAGACCACACAGGGGCGCTGGGTGGGAGGTCACAGCCTCTGCGTGGGGACGTTGAGCCATCAGGAAAAGAAGTGTCAACAGTTTACGATCCAATCATCTTCACTCTTTATTCTCGTTTCAACCTTGTTTTCCTTCCCCGGGTATGAGAACCAAGACTGATCTTGCCCAGTACAGTTCTAAAGTATAGAAACAGACTGTAGTCACCTAACACTGGCAGAGAGGAAAGGTGTTCTCTTAGCTATTGGTGACGCAGAATTGAGACACGTGACAATGTGCTCAGGTCTCCGTAGAGTCCGCGGGGCTCTGGACACCAGCTCCTGGCACTTCTCAGACTCCTCACTGCATTTTATTATTGTTTCAAAGAAAAGAACACCTCGTCTTTCTGTTTTTGTTCCTTCTTTCACTTCCATTCTTTCTACCTTGCCTCATTCCACAAATCATCGGCCACGGAATTCGCGTGCTTTCTCATAATCTGTAAGTCACGAACACACCTTCCCTCCGCGGTGGGGGGTTGCCGGGGCAATCCCTGTCGCCTCTATTTTGCACAGAAAGCATGGAAGTTCGAGAAGATTAAAAGAAGCCAGGAATCACAGAACACAGACCCCAAGGGGCCTGTAAACGATCAGTGACACGGAGGACAGGCAGAGCCACACAGAAGCATCAGAGGACGTCAGCCGGTCCTCTGTGCTCCATTGAACCTTTGAGAAACAGGTGTCGAATGGAAAATGCCATCCGTGTATAGGGACACCCACCACATTTATGTCACTTTCGATGCATAGTGCAACTCAAAAGGTACAAACTAAAAAGCTTCGAGGCACCCGAACAGGACAGGAGAATTCTATCTTTGAATAGTTCTACGATATTTGAAGTGAACATTTAAAGTGAAATGGTAGTCAAAGTATTTTTTTTTTAAATCACTGCTTAAGCAGCTATAAACATTTTTAAGAAAAATAGCCCAGGACAGAAATATAATCGAGATTGCACACATTCATGAATCTGTCTGACTCCTAACAAGCCCAACTTGGGAAGCCTGGAGCATTTTATATGTTAGAAGCATAATTATCAATCGTTAAAATACCCACTCGATCACACTACAGAACATTTTTATTGCTTTGCTTTTGAATGCTCACTTAAGAATTTTCTCTGAAATGTACTCAGAGCACAGACAGTCAAACAATAAAAGTGAGATATTGGAAGACCATAATACTAAGAAACAGTCGGTGTAGAAACCGCTTAACCCTGGGAATATCTTCCCACATTTTTTGTTGGTTGGTTGGTCGGTTTGCTTTTCCCGGAGAGAAGCCTTTCATGAAGGAAGCCTGGTGTTTCGATGCTTGGAGGGAGGAATACCAGCGTTTCGTCTCCCCCTCTCCCTGCAGAGCAGACCTGTGAGGGGCCAAGCTCTATCTTTCTCCCCCGCTGTCGCTGGCTTCTTTTTTTTTTTTTAAATAAAATTTATTAAATGTTTTTTTATTTTTGAGAGCATTCAAGCAGGGGAGGGGCAGAGAGAGAGGGAGAAAGAGGATCTGAAGCGGGCTCTGCACTGACAGAGAGCCAGACCCGGGGCTCACACTCAGTGACCCTGAGGTCATGACCTGAGCTTCGGCTCAGACCCTTGACCAACTGGGCCACCCAGCCGTCCCTCCCTGGTTTCTCCTGATGCGGAATCTTGGCTCTAACCATTGTCCTTTAAACTCTTCCGAACGGGGAAAATCTTGTCATGGGCTTTGCCTTTAACCATAGTTGGTAGGGTTTTCTGAGCCCATCTGGCCAAGCCGTCCGGGTGCCGAGGGGCGAGACGGGGGAGGCATTGGCTTGAGACAGACAGCAACTTGGCATCATACTCTTGATATTTCTTTTTTTTTTTTTTTTTTTGGAGTTTCTCCTGAGAATTCCGACTTAGTTTTTCAGTGACTCAGCAGTCTTGGTAGGAAAACCCAAAAGTATGGGTAGATGAAACCTCCAGCACCCTAGTACAGTCTATGCGGGCGTTATTCCGAAGGGCTCGCGCCCTCAGCCTGGGAGCCAGGCGTCCGGGGGGCTGATCCCCTCCTCCACTGTTTGCTGTAAAGCTTGGCAAAGAAACTTCCCTTTTCTGAGCCACTGTTTTTCTTTCTTCTACAAAAACGGCGTGATTAAAGCCTAACACACAGGGTTATGGTATGGATTCACTGAGATACTGCTTATGAAGAAATACCACTTTTAAATATCGGTGTTTCTTTTTTTTTTAATGTTTATTTATTTATTTTTTTTATTTTGAGAGGGAGCGAGAGTGGGCATGTGAGCGAGGGAGGGGCAGGGGCAGAGAGAGAATCCCAAGCAGGCTCCTGTGCTGTTGACGTGGAGCCCGACTTGGGGCTCGATCCCACGAACCGTGAGATCATGACCTGAGCTGAAATCAAGAGTCAGAGGCTTTAACTGACTGAGCCACCCAGGCGCCCCCCCCCCAAAAAAAATCACTTTTAGTGTCCAGGAAATAGGAGGATCTCAACACCAGTGAGCCCCTTTTCTTCAGATGGGTGTCTGTCTGGTGGAGGCCAGCAAAGAGAGGCTGTGGGGACAATGACAAAGGCAGGGGTGCCCTGGCTGGCAAGTTCAGCACCTGCAGATGCCCACATGTTTGTTTTTTAAAAATTTTTCAAAATGTTTTATTATTTATTTTTGAGAGAGAGAGAGAGACAGGGTGCGGGCAGGGGAGGGGCAGAGAGAGAGGGAGACCCAGAATCCAAAGCAGCTCCAGGCTCTGAGCCGTCAGCACAGAGCCCGACATGGGGCTCGAACTCACAAGCTGTGAGATCACGACCTGAGCCGACGTCAGACGCTTAACCAATGGAGCCACCCAGGGGCCCCAGGGGCCCGCATGTTTTATGTTCCGCCCACAGAACGAGCCCGAGGCAAAACAGTAAGGCAGTCAAGGAAAGTGTTCTGTCATTTCCCTCCTACCTGTTCAGAGATGAGCATTTCTTCCACTCCGTCTGTGTCCTTGGCCCCAGGTAGGAATAGAGGGCGCTGAAATGTAAGCTCTCCTAGAAAGCAGCTTGACCGCTTCTGTCTGCCATCCTCCACAGAGCCTGACACAGAGCCTTCCCGCTGCTGTGGTTCAATAAATGTTGTCGGATGAATAAATGAGCGAGAGATCCTGACTTAAAAGAGCCCTTGAAAGATCCTACCTTGAAAGGGTAGTTCTGTTTCAGAAAGAGACTCCTCCGGATTGCAAGCTTTCAAACTCAGGGTGGATCAAAAGTGCAGTGTCATGGTGGCCCCTTAGACTCTGTGCGAAAGAAGAGGGTGGATATTTTGAAGGAGAATGACCATTTCAGGTATTTTTCAGGTCGTATGCCATAGATCGCCCAGGGATGGTAAAGTGGATGTTGCTTCTGCATTTTGTCCTTTATCGTTTATCTACTGTAGACCTTTGCTCATCTGCTTAAGCCTGTTGTCAGTCAGGTGTCAGGCATAAGTCATTAATTCTGCCACCTTGCGTTTTCAGCATTTACATGAATGAGATAGATCTTTGCTTTTATTTATTTATTTATATAAGACATTAGATATCATATATATGTATATGTATACCTATATCTACATGGCATTTCTGAAATCTTCGTAGCTAAGGCTTGTGATAAAACATGGGCAGACCTACTATACTCCACAATGGAGGATTTTCTTCTAAAACTTTGTCTGACTCTGTGAAATAATCCAGAAGGGTGGTAATGACGAGCAACTTTGCTTTACAAACCAGACAACATCAACAAACTCTCGCGCTCGTCTGGTCAGATTGATTGGATCATATGTAGGTGGGGGTTTAAGTTGTCCTGATAATTAAGTGAGGAGGTCTAAGCAAAGTTCTTGGCTCCGGACTTTATTCATAGGAGGCTGTCCACAAACACAGAACATCACAATTATGATCATTTCGTGAATAATTTGGTAATATATTTTCTTCTCTCTTGGGTTCTCTTCTCTTGGGTACTTCTCCCATCCAGGTACTAACCAGGCACGACCCTGCTTAGCTTCTGAGGTCAGTCGGGATTGGGGCGCATTCGGGGTGGTCCGGCCATAGACTTCTCTTGGATACTTCTAAAGCCAGTTCACAAATTTCAGTTAATGTGAATTTCACAAAATTTGGGAAACCAATGGGCTTTTGTTGCCTGGTGGCAAAATACCATCTGAAATTGATTTGGGGGGTGCCTGGGTGGCTCACTCATTTAAGCGTCTGACTCTTGGTTTCAGCTCAGGTCGTGATCTCATTGTCATGAGATTGAACGCCGTGTCTGGCTCGTGATGACAGTGTGGAGCCTGCTTGGGATTCTTTCTCCCTGTCTCTCTGCTCCATGGCTCCTCCCCTCAAAATAAAGGAATAAACTTAAAAAAGAAATTGATTTGGGATGATGCATTAAAAAGCTTCTCCCTCATAGAGGGGAAAAGTGATTATGCAGTAGCGTGTACAACCTTTAAGTAGAAATACCATTCGTAGGAACATGTATTTCCGAATTCCTCGAATCTGGGCAATCTCCCCACTCCCCCATATGCACCAAGGCATTCGTGGTCACTGCAACATGGTTGGTAACAGCCAAAAATCAACAACTACCTAGGTGTTTATCAATATGGGACGGGTTAAGTCAATACTTAGCTTTTGAATATTTTATGAGAATGCCTTGATCTCTCCAAAGTAAATGGTAATAAGTAAATGACAAAGTGGTAAGCAGATACATGGCACTTCCCAAGTGTCGGCCGCTGTTCCTCGCAGCAAGGGAGTACTGTTGTCATTTTACAGGCACGGATGGGCTAAGGAAACTGTCCAAGATCTCCCAGTGACTGGTTGACAGTGAGGTAAACAAATTTATTAACTAACACAAAGAAGGTTGGATCAGATGCGCTCTGAGATCTCTCGAGCGGTCGTATCTCAAAGGGCTATGAGCCTGGGCTTTGGGGTCAGACAGCCCTTTGGTCAGACCCCGGCCAGCTGTTCCCCTGGGGCAGACGACTGAATACTGAACCAGTTTTCTAATCTGTGCCAAGTAAAGAGCAGACACCGCCTGGCGGGGTCATGGACGGGGGGCCAATGGTGATGACACAGGGCGAGGAGCGTCTTGTGGGGGGACCCTCTCCGGACCCTAGAGTTGGCATAAAGATTAGTTTACACTGAAGGCATTCGGGAATGAATGGCTGCAGAAAGCAGCCTTCTTGGAACTTTCTTAATCTGAGTTAAAAGCAGCTGCTTCTGAGAAGTGAGGCTGTGGTGAATCCCCTCCTCAAGGTGGATCTGGCCCCGGGAGAGAGATCAAGATAAACCTCCCATAAATCCCCTCTCCACGGGGTTTCATGGCACAGAAAAAGAAAGACCACTGTCCCCTGCATGAACAAATATTACCGTTATTTTCCCTGCCTCTGGTTTGTTCTCGCGAAACTGCTTTGTCTTTCCTAAAGACACCTTTTTGTTCTTTCCGTAGAAGCCCCGTCTCCTCCGTCTTTCCCTGCTAAGTGAGGTCTGCAAGCCTCCAACTGGTGAGCCAACTGGGAGCCAGCTACTTCTTTTGTTAACTCCTATTTATGTGAACACATTTTTTCTCCTGTTCATCTGCCTTTTGTCAGTTTATTCTGCTTGGTTATTTTGAGAGAGAGAGAGTGTGTGTGTGAGCAGGGAAGGGGCAGAGAGAGAGAGAGAGAGGAAATCCCAAGTAGGCTCTGCGCTGTCTGCACAGAGCCTGATGCGGGGCTTGATCTCACAAACGGTGAGATCGTGACCTGAGCCGAAACCAAGAGTTGGACGCTTAACCAGCTGAGCCACCCAGGCGCCCCATGTCAGTTTATTCTGAGACCCTCAGTCACTGCATCCGAGGGACTCAGGACATCTTTTCTCCCTGATGCTGGCAGGTGTTCAGTGCGAATTATCATCATCCCTTGTGATTCTGAAATCTCAGGATTCTACTTTCGTCTGCATATTTAAAGAGTCCAAAATGTACCCTAAGATTATAAATGAGATCATCAAGCATACTGAAGCACTGAGGTAAACATTTTGAAATGGAAAAGATCTCGATTGTACACATAGCATAATGTAGTTTCCAATTCTGTAAAATTTTACGTAGGTGCAAATTCGACTGCAGAAACAAACCATGGAGGCTAATTATATGAGCAGAATATAGCATCGCAAAACTAATAATGAGCAAATGGGATGTCTAGTTAATGAGATGCATGCTTTTTATTATGCCACAGGTTGATTAAAAATGAATGGTAAGCAGTTTACAAAAGTGATGTCACTTGATCCTGCCTCTAACTGATTAAATCCAGGATGAGCTCCTCATGTGCCTTTCTGAAGATTGGGAACAGGGTGGGTCTCTTCTCCCTGCCCCCCTTTTGGAGGAGGAAAGAGGGAGGGTATCTCCAAGTGACAGGGACTGGCGACTTGTGGATCTGGCGGTCTTCCCTGTTGGGACGAGGGATCAGGCGGTATTTGCTAATGCTTTCCCCAGTGCCTGGGACGTAGGCTTGAGCTTCGCTAGAACGTTGTTAATGATAGGAAGGATCCTGTGGCAGACAGGTAGCATTCACTATGCCTGATGTGTGCCCTGTCTCGAATCAGGGGGATCCCTGTTAGAAAATCTGAAAAGAAAGGATTGACGGGAAGCAGTAAATGCAGAAGACAATTATAATAAATCATAAAAAAATGGTTAACTATGGGGCTGGGGAAAGAGTGGCTTCTGCATGTTAAGCTTTTCTGTACTGTTCGAATTTTCTAGCCAAGGCCATCTATGCGTATCATTTATTTTCCGTGTCAATCAGGGCTTTCCTGCTAGTGAAAACACAGACGACATTTTGTTCTTTCTTGTTATTTTGTATTAAGCAACAGGAGAACGCACAGTATTTAAAAAAAAAGGAATAAATTAAAAAAATAGTTTGCCGTTGTGCATTAATAAAGGCGAACAAAAGAGCAAGACAGAAATTAACAGAACAATATATGAAAATATATAAATGATTGCATAGCGACTTGAGTTAAATAGATTCTTTAGTCCCCCACCTTTTCATACACGTTCTCCAGTGTCTTCAGGGAGACGAACTTTAAAATTTCCACCCAGAACTGCGAGGTGTCTGAACTTTCGCTCGATTTGCAGCAGGCTAGCCTGCTTGTTTTCTGGATGCTGGGAGAAGACAAGAGACACCTGGGTCAGAGACAGAGGCGTGTGTGACTTACTTGGTTACCCAGAAAGCCCAGCAGGCAGCCTCACGTACCGGCCGCAGTTCTCCTTGACCCTGCGTCACCCGTGGGCCGTGTTTATAGGCTCAGGTGGATGCCTGCATGCATGTGGGGTTATGTTACGAGAGCTTAGGGAACCTGAATCTTTTGTGCAGGACACATGCTTGCCCTTAGCTTGGAAGAAAAAGATTATCTCACAAGGAAGCTTTCTGTGTAAATGTCCCTGGAAGATAGTTCAGGATAAAAGATAGTCAGGGCTTCTGTTTGTAAGAGGTGCAGAAATGTGAGAAACCCATGGAGAATTGTCTTACCTCTGCTCTGGCCCCCACACAGCCTTTTGTCTTCCCTATGAAATGGCTATTATGTGGCACAAAGGACTTCCTTCGTGTTTATGTCAACTGACTTTTCAGACACAGCCTTCTTTTATCCTATGCGAAGTAGGATTCTTGTGTCAGAGTTAATTTTGAACTTCTAGTGGCCCTAATCATCTTGGTTGGACAGTGTTGCTGATTCAGATTTAAAACGCTAAGAAAAGAGCATCCTCGTTTTGTTACTAAAACAAGCCAAACAGTTTGGGATAGATAATTAGTTGAAAAACAGCTATTTGATCTTGACATAGTTTTCAACTTCTTTGGCTAAATCCTATTTAAGTTATTAACACTTCCTTTTGAACGCAGAATTGTAACTACCACTCAGAAATGACTTATTTTTTTCTAGAAAGGCTAGAAAAATCCTGTGATGGTAAGTATGTTTCCCTTATAAACAGTGTAGGATAAATCTAAATGTCTCATTTGAGAAGAAAATTTTCAACGGAAAAAATTTGCATTCCGTTGCTACAGGATTGTTTACTTGTTTCCCTATATTAAAACAGGCAGTTTGCCTCTTTTTAAGAAAAAATATGTATTTAAAGTTTGTTTGTTTGTTTGTTTGTTTGTTTGTTTATTTAAATATTGACTCAGTGTGGGGCTGGACCTCACTGCCCCCAACATCAAGAGTCGCACACTTCTCCGACCTAGCCAGCCAGGCGCCCCGGTAGTTAGCCTCTGGAAAGAAATTAAAATCCACACCGAATATTTCAGAAGTATTTAGTTGCTCAGTCTCCCTCAGAGGTTATTTAAAAATAGGGTTTTTGTTCGAGCTGTATATCGCTACTGTGGAGTTTTCTTTTCCCCCCAGTTTATGGTGCCGTCACTGACACATAATACGAAGGTGTCCAACGTGGTGATCTGACGTGTGGACGTATTGCGAAATGATCCCCACGATGAGCGTGGTCGACACCCAGCACCTCATATATTTTCTCGTGACTCTCGAGGCTAAAAGTCCAAGATGAAGGTGTGGGGAGTTTTGGTTTCCCCTACGGCCTCTCTTTCTTGACTTGCCGATGGCCACTTTCTCCCCGGGTCCTCAAATGGTCTTCCCTCTGTGTGTACCCTATCTAGGGTCTGTCCGTCTGTCCAGATGTCCCCTTCTTATAACAACCCAATAACACTGGATTAGGACTCACTGTAATGACCTCATTTTACCGTAATCACCTCTTTATAGACCCTTTCTCCAAATACAGTCATATTCTGAAGCACTATGGGTTTGGGCTTAAACATACGAATTTTGAGGGGGACACAGTTTAGCCCATCATAGTGAGTGACATGAGTTCCGTGCCTTATGACGTATTTTATTTTATTTTTTAAATATTTTAAATTTTATTTTTATTTGAGATAGGGATAGCATGTGAGTGCACACGAGCAGGGAGGAGGGGCAGAGGGAGAGAGAGAGAGAGACAGAGGGAGAGAGAATCTTAAGCAGGCCCCATGCTGAGCATGGAGGGCTGGGTCCCACGACCCTGGGATCATGACCTGAGCCGAAACCAAGGGTCGGATGCTCAGCCAACTGAGCCGCCCAGGAGCCCCTTAATGTCGAATTAAACACAAACTGGTATCAGTTCAAGTCACTGGTTCTTCTCAAGGGGAAATCTTGCTCAATTCTGTATAAATAATCTATTTTATGTATCATTATTTTCAACATATACAGGAGGCTAACAGGACAGTGCTATTCTGCCAATAATCTGAACTGTTAAAGAATGCCCTCAAAACTATGCCTAGAGTCAAATTTAAACGTTTTATTTAATCCTTTTATTTCAACAAATTTACTTAATTTCTTCCAGTTGCTGATAGGATGTGCACACTATTAAACACTCATTTCTTGTAAAATCAGCTAAACTTTATTTTACTCTTTTGTGTGACTCCTCACATACTGAAAGCTAAGTCATTTTTCAGAAACTAAGTTTGTGCCATATATGAAGTCACACACGCTTATTTGCAATGTTCTGGTATTGTTTTCAATAACCGTATATTGTTTTTAAAATACGATCTTGTGGAGGCACCCGGGTGGCTCAGTCGGTGAAGTGTCTGACTGTTGATTTTGGCTCAGGTCATGATCTCATAGGTTCGTGGGATCAAGACCCACATTGGACTCTGTGCTGACAGCATGGAGCCTGCTTAGGATTTTCTCTCTCCCTCGCTGTCTGCCCCTTCCTCCCTTGTGTTTGCACGCGCATGCACTCTCTCTCTCTCTCTCTCTCTCTGTCTCAAAAATACATAAGTAAATATTAAAGTAAAATCAAATAAAATACCATGTTGTTGGCATTGGAAATATTTTTTTTCCTGGCTTTTTCTTTACCTCTTTGCCAGCAAAAAATGGCCAGATAGCTTATAAAATGTATTTCTGTTGATCATTTAGGAAGATTGGGAAGGGAAGAGTATGGAGAAACCCAAACTCTAGTTTTCCTGCAGAGTCAAGGAAACCTGACTTCTCTCCTGCGTTCATATTTCAGGCAGAAGGTAAAACAAAGTGGTAAAAGCCTAACACTTAGCAGTACAACTTTAGCAAAAATAAAGTTTTAAAAATACTTTATTTCAACCATATTTCGGCAATGTTTACACTGCCCTTCTCTATACCGCGCAGATAAAAAAAAAAAAAAAATCACGTCAATCAAGAGCAGCGGCATTTAGGACCTGTTTCTTGCGTCTGTGTTGGCCCCGGGGGTGTGGACGGCTCCAGGACTGGGCCCCGTGGGTTTCTGGGTGGCGTAGCTGTACTCGCTCATGGGGTGGGTTCTGCCTGGAGGCAGGGGCAGGTGTTGGGACACAGAGAGGTGGTTGTGTCTTTTGGGTCAGCTGTGGGTTTGACTTTGTGACTTGCTTCCACGAAGAGGCCATAAAACATACCAGGAACCACTCATTAAGTGCACGCTGTTTCCGGCACATGGAGATTTTCACATCAGAATATGCTACTTACGTGCCTGTAAGGTACCTATTGTGTGCATTCAGACATACGTCTTACACACAAGCAAATCTTTTAAGCACACTTGGGGGGCGTGTTTTCTGGTTTTAAGCCAGACGAGAGATTATCCATTCCCTTTCTAGAACACGTTGAAGTAAACGTATCTGCACGCGTTGAGGCTTGAGAGGTCACCGGGCACGAAGCCTGCTGGTCTGGATGACTGAGTGGCTCTTTCCGGGTCCGACACGTGACATCCAGTCTGTGTTACTGAATGTCCAGTTCAGTCAGTAAAACCAAAGTGGCAGGAGGATACTTCCCTTGTTTTCTTTAAGTGTAAACCTTGTGGTACTTCCTGGTTCACTGAAATGTTAAAAATAATTTATCACGAGAGCATGGATGTTAAAGCAACCGACCACAGCGTTCACATGGTCTGATTACAGGAAATGATTTTAGTACGTCCTTTCGTGGCCCACGAGCCTCCAAAAATAACAGGGACAAAATGTTATATTTAACAATAGCAATAATTGTTAGTATTCCCCCATTACTCATGAAGAAGCAGAGACGTGGGGAGATTAAGTATATGTCGTCCAACACCATCATGGTCCGGCACTTAAAATGGCCAGAATTAGAGCTCAGAGCTCGGGGATTCCCGCACACCCCCTTTGTCCCCGCAACATCCCCTCTCCTACCGCAGAGGTCTTAAAATACAGTGAACAGTGTGAGTGCAGAGTGAAGCTTGGATTTCGCAGGGGCCCAGCTTAGAGCCCTAATGATTATTTATTTTTAAAATCACTGAGACCCATTTCTGTAGACAGCCCCACTCCTATTTTGAAACAAAGAATTGGTAGGAAAGCCTTTCTCACGATGCAGATATTTCAAACGTACAGTGACAAATACATGATCGGCATCTCGAAGGTCATTTGTTGACTCTAATGCAGAATGGGATGGGGCACGTTACGCTGGAGACTGGGGCTTTGCCTGAGCCTCGTAATGATCCTTTCCTGTGATTTAGATCCTACTGATGTGACTGCTGAATAAACGAAATGCAGAGTGGGCAGCTTTTCAGAAATGTCATCGATTGCTAAAACATATTATTTTAGAAACGCATCTGTAGCATGTGAATGGAGCCCAAGCCGCGGACTCGGGTTCCCTTCCGCATAGCTAACGGGGAAACGGAAAACTTCATCAGACGTTGTTTGTTCCTAATCATGGATGAAACACTCAGTTGTGATGCTTTTAAAGTGATTGAATATTGGGTCCACGTCTAGCTGAAGTGTTTCTGATCGATAGTGGGGGGGGGGTGTTGGTTTATTTTTTTTCCAGTTCATGTGTTATTTATTAATTGTGATGTATAATATTTGTTGAGTGCAATTAGTTTAATTGTGATGTATAATATTTATTATGCCAGCCAGGTACTGTTGTGAACCTTTTCAAATATTAGCTTATTTTTTAAAATTTAAATCCAAGTTAGTTAACATATACTGTAATAATGATTCCAGGAATAGAATGTAGTGATTCATCACTTACATATAACCCCCAGTGCTCATCCCGACAAGTGCCCTCCTTAGTGCCCGTCGCCCATTTAGCCCATCGAGGCCTCCACCCAGCACCCCTCCAGCGACCCTCAGCAGGAATGCCATGGAGAAAACGGTTAGATGATGAACGCGTGAAACTCTCATACCCTAGCCCATCAGAACTGTAAGAGTTTTTCTTGTTCCTACTTTATACATGAAGACGCTGGCTTCCCTGAGGTCACTCCTGTAACGAGAGATGGGGAAGAAGTTGGATAGAGCCGATTTTCGATTTTCATAGGTCTGCATGGAGGGGAGCCTGGGTGAGAGCTGCTGAGGAATCGCCCAGGGCAGCTCGCTTCCACCGGGACCGCTGCTTTCTGCTCCCGTGGGGTCTGCCCCTTCCCGCGTGTTAGAACAGGGCGAGGGTGACCCTTTGTTCTTGTCCGTCTGCGTTCAGCCTGTGCATCAGTGTTTGTTCTGGAAACACTAAACCAAAAATATAGAATAATAGATTATATAGATAGAAGAATAGAATAGAATAGAATAGAATAGAATAGAATAATAGATTAGAATAGAATAATAGATTATACCACCTCTGAAAAAGAAACGTTAGCTTAACAAAAATATACGGGATCATTTCAGTAATTAGCCCCAAACATGAGAGCATAGATATCCTAGTAGAGATCCCACCTGTGCGAGACTCACTTCACTTAATCTCTGTATCTTTAAGGACACGTATCATTGATTTGTATCCAAAAGGACTGTTAATAATTCTACATGAGACACAAATAACGTAATTCCTTAAAATTAGAATGAATTATGATCATCGCATAGGTGTATACATACACATACATAGGTTCCAAGTATTTGAATATAATTAAAATCGTACGCGATGAATGTTTTGTTTTGAACACAGATTCTCAGAAGTTGGGAAGAGTGTGTTTTGAATCCCCACTTTTCATAGACTATTAAGACATTATTGCCACTTGAAGTATTTCTTAAAGAGTATTCTGTGTAAATTCCACTAAAATAGAACTCGAAATTCCTTTTGCTGTCTGGCACTATCATCACACAATCTGAAGGGCGATTTTCAGAATTTATAGTCAGTAAACAATATTTCAGAAGGAAGTAATTATATATCAAGAAAATACAACTTAAGTATCCTTCTTAGGCAGTAATTTAATTAAATGGTTCATGCTGAGATTTACAAGTTTTGTCAGCTACACTCAAATAAATATTGACTTCAATTCTTTTTTCTTTATTTATTTTGAGAGTGAGAGAGAGAGCACATGGCGGGGAGGGGCAGAGAGAGAGAAGGAGAGAGAGAATCCCAAGCAGGCTCCGCCGTGTCCGCACAGAGCCCGACGCTGGGCTTGATCCCATGACCTGAGCGGAAATCGAGAGTCAGTTGCTTACCTGACTAGCCAACTGAGTGCCCCTTGACTTCAGTTCTTAAATTGAATTACAAGTTTGGCATCACCGTGAATGTAGGAGCTGATGTTTCTCCCTTCACTGTTTACCTGCACATCTTGGGTACTGAACCTGAGATGTTAAGTAACAGGATGGTGAGTTTGACAGACGAGCCCCCTCGGCCGAAGGTACCGACGGTATCCAAAATGGCAGCCAGGGGCACAGCCACAGTGGCCAGCCTTCGTGGACCGCCTACCTCCAGGCCGATACGGGAATGTTACTTTTCAGATATTGTCTAACTTAGTAACATCTCAACCTGTGGAGTTAGGGTTTACAAGCTGGTTTTGTAGGCGAGGGAACTGTGGCCCGCAGCCCATAACTACAACTAAGACCACGGGCCGGCAAGTGGTGGGGCAGGTACAATGCAGTTCCAAATTCACCTCTGCAGCGTGGAGGCACGCTGATCGTGGCGTAGCAGTTGCTAACCCTTGAAAACGAAGACGGCGTAAAGGACAAAGATGACACTTCCATTGAACGAGAGAGAGATGACTGAGTGCGTCTGAGTTGGTATTTCATTCTCTAGCCCAGAGGAAGAGTTACAGCATCTGAGAATCCCAACACATTGGAGTTTTTGATATCCTTAGTTCCGTCTGTTTATACCTCGTTGTCGTGGCTTACTAGGGATTGAACTTGATTTGGTCGTTAAGCTGGGGCCTAGTGTTCCACAAGGCCAGACAACGAGGCAGGCATCATTCCTGGCTGAGCTAAGAACTTCGCTCCCGGGCTGTTTGATTGTATCTGGCTGTTTGTGTGACATGCAGGCAGGAAGGTGAGTCTGACCTTCTGATGCAAGTGGGCATAAGGAAGGGCCGACTTTTCCCCCCTAATTATATTACTGTCGTATGCAGGAGTATTACGGGGACATCTTTTGCCTCTCTGAATAATAAAACTGGGAGAGATCAAAGAGCGTACAACTGGAAGTTTTGACTGTTGGGTTCCAAAGAACTGACAGAATTTTAGATAGACTTAACGTTTGGCATTACGTTTTAGAAGCTGAGGGCCCTTACTCGTTCTTTGCGGAGCATAGACCGGTAAGGTCCTTGGATGGGGTAGCATTTTCTAGTAAGATGCTGTGTAACAGGAAAACTTTAGATTGTTATGACTACTATTATAGCCTAGGCCATCTGGGAAAATTGGTTAAGAATCTGATGACGAATCAATGGAATCAACTTTAAAAGGCCATATTAAGCGTCAGGGGTTGGGCATCTGGGTAGCTCATTGGTTGGGCATCCGATTCTTGATTTCGGCTCAGGTCATGATCCCAGGGTTGTGGGATCCAGCCCTGCATCGGGCTCCATGTTCCACTTGATTGCCTTGGATGTGGGGCTGCGTGTGAACGTCTGCAAATTCCTTATTTACCCTGCAAATAAGGAAAACTTAGACCATGGCGACTAATCCAGACCCTGAAGAAAGGTTGTCGCACAGCCTCTCAAACGTTAGCGGCGTTTCTATAAAGCGGGTGGCCTTTTGCATATTAACAAGGTGAGGCACCCATCCCTCACAGGCACGAGAGGTGACAGCGTGAACTGGGCATTCTGCAGACACATTGATCCCTTTCTCCGTTTTCTCCCAGGGTTTTCCAGGAAACACAAACGCAGACAGCGTGGTACATTACAGACTCGAGCCTCCCTTCGAAGCCAGGTTCCTGCGCTTCCTCCCCGTAGCCTGGAACCCTAAGGGCAGGATTGGGATGCGGATAGAAGTGTACGGATGTGCATACAGTAAGTGGTGTTTATTTCCCCCCGCTGACATCGATGACGGGCTGACGTGCTCTAAATGCCGAACTGAAAACTGAAACTGACTTCTCTCAGCCTTTTAAATATCTATGTAAAACGGTTTTTTATGGAATGCCTTGATATTATGCTGTCTTTAGTTATTTTCTAGTCGAATGTGCAGGTGCACCTGGCCTGAGCCTCAGAACCTTTACTTCATGAAAGTAACGAACTCCAAATCGACAGCAGTCATTTACTGGGACCGATGATGCTGTTCTCTGATGCTGTCGCTGGGGTGACCCTCGTGTGGGGACGCTGGTGATCTTGTTTTCCCCGAACCCCACGATGATGACTCAGTTCTTCTTTTAGGTTCACCATTTGCGTCTCTACTTTTCTCTACTTGAGGCCTCTTTTGAATGTCATTTATGGTCGTGTCTTCCCTCTTTTCTCTACTGATGAGAAGAGTAACAAAAATCGCGTAAATACAAGCATAAACACCTTCAGTGAAGTACATGGGGGAATCAACTCTATAGTTGCCATTTCGATGATCTAGAATATACCAGTATTTACTTAAAGTAACATGAAAAGAAGAAATACTGATTAAAAAATACCTTCTAGAAAACCGGAGACTAACCCAAAGAGTATATCGGATGGGGACATCTCGTAAGGTTGGGTTTTTGGTCCCACTTCATTTCAAAAGCGATGTCTTTTCTCCCAAATTCGGTTCTCGTAACCACTATATTATCCTGGCCTTCATTTCCTCATTCCCTCACTTGCCATCTAAGAATTTATCGGACACTTGGCCATTTGCCAAGAACTGTGTTAAACATTGGAGGTGGGGGGGCCGTTCTAGAATGATTCATTTTTGTTGTCAGGATTTTATGAGAAGCCATAAAATTGTACAAAACAGACGTAAAATACTGGAACGTGACCCCAGGGCACAGGGAGTAGAGCGGTCAGTCGGTTTTCCAAGTGAAGGGCTTGGGAGGTGAGCTGCGGGCAGGGAGGGGTCCCGGGGAGGGAGGAGGAACGTGTGGAGAAATAGTGGCTGCAGGAATCTCAGCTTCTGTTGGCTCAGGGATCAAGGAGGCTATGGGCACTCGAGGGCACAGGGAGCGGTTGTGTAGGAATGATACCATTGCCCCTTCGCTAACCCCACAGACAGTGAGACCTTCTGGAGGTGAGGCTCACCATCCCAGAAGCAACCCCGTTCTAGATTCAAGGGTCCCCTTCGGCCTCAGCTCATCCAGCTGCCAGATGACAGGCTCCCCTTCCGCTCTGTTTCCAAATCCTACCTCTGCATGGCACTTCCGTGCACCATTTAGCCCACGTGACGCCGCGTGGCCGTCCGCCTTTTTCTTTCTCTTTCCGTCGGTCATCTCCTTCCATCCTTTTGTTTCTGGGATCCACGAACACGCTCACGGCCGCAACGGCCGGGACGCCTGATCCTCGGTTTCTCTTTGATCCCCTAAAATGAGTTTCTCCTTTCTCCCATTACCCGGGAAACAACATCAGTTTACTACTTGAAAGCCGTGCGTGCTCTTTGATGGGGATTTGCCATCAGCTTGATGTTCTTCTTGAGGAGATATTACCATGGTTCCTCCGGTTAGAGGTCAGTTCCAGAAAGATCAAAGCTGTGCGCCTGATCCCCAGAAGGGCTGGTTGGCTGTGTAGTTCTCATGGGGCCTGCGTGCATCCAAAATTCAGCGAACACGAGCTGTCGGGCATCAGGGGTTCCCACCGTAACTTATAATAGTCGTCACTACTTGTGAAACTTTGCGGAGTACATTCCTTGATAGTAGGGCCTCTCTCTCTATTGTCTTCATTTTTATTATTAATAAGAATGATTGTTGAAGCCTAGCACTTTGCACTTTTATTTTTGACAGTGTTTGAATATGATATGGTTTATAGCCCAAAGGGCTAATGATTATCTCCACCCCCCCATTTCTATTTTTACTTCTCTGTTGATAGTGAGAAAATGTCCAGATTGCTTATCTTGGCATATAGTGTCCCTTGGATGCAACTTCTCTGTTTGGTTTCATTTCTTTACACCCCAGTTATACTCCAATGACACTGGCCATTCGTAGAAACCAACCTCATGCATTTTCATGGCTTCCTGGCACATGAGTGTTCTCTTCCTGAAAACCCCTCCCCCCCACGTCTAGAGTGCACAGTCTGTTTAGAGTCCCCTGCCCCCTGCAGCAGCCCCCAGTGTCCAGTGCTCATATTCCCCATGGACTTGTTCTTGGCTTTGTATTCTACTCTGAAAAGGTCTCCCCTTGGGTGTCTTTCTGCTTTCTTAAGTTTTCAGGAACGTTTATGCACTCTGTCTGATCAATTCCAAGTTGACATCCCTGATGCAGGTCTCTGAAGCCACAGACAGGCATTCTGTGCCCAGGTCTATCTTCATTTCTTTCTCGATTGTTATTCCTCTTTGGGGCATCTTCAGTTGCTGCTTTTTGGCCATCTACTTCGACTCCCCACATTCAAGGTCAGTGTCTTCAAGTCTACCCTTGAGCTGGTTCCATGCCCATCATGGTTTATTAGTGTGTTTATTGGTGAATAAGAGAAGGAAGAAAGAAGGAGGGGAGGACGGAAGGAAAGCAAAGACGAAGGAGAGAGTGCATGAATCCTTGGGAATGTGGATTATGTAGGCACAGAATGGCAAACAACGTGGTCATCCACCAGTCGTCCGTGTGGCCCTCCAG
Source organism: Neofelis nebulosa (assembly GCF_028018385.1). Lineage (NCBI taxonomy): Eukaryota > Metazoa > Chordata > Mammalia > Carnivora > Felidae > Neofelis > Neofelis nebulosa. Next base: position 90,246,554 of record NC_080793.1, on the reverse strand, counting down.
TCCTGTGTCAGATCAGGCATTGAAAATAAAATGGGTTAGGGGCACCTGGGTGGCTCAGTCGGTTAAGCGCCTGACTTGGGCTTAGGTCGTGATCTCACGGTTCCTGAGCTCGAGCCCCATATCGGGCTCTGCGCTGACAGCGTGGAGCCTGCTTGGGATTCTCTCTCTCTGCCCCTCCCCTGCTCGCACACTTGCCCTCTCTCTCTCTCTCTCTCTGTCTCAAAATAAATAAATAAGCATTAAAAAATATTTTAAAAAAAGGAAAATAAAATGGGTTAGCAGGGAAAATAATAAGGGAATAAAACAGGTAATTGTTTGAAAATATTGTGTTTATTTAAAAAGTATATTGATGGGGTGCCTAGGTGGCTCAGTCAGTTAAACATCCGACTTCGGCTCAGGTCAGGATCTCATGGTTCGTGGGTTCGAGCCCTGCATCGGGCTCTGTGCCGACGGCTCAGAGCCTGGAGCCTGCTTCGGATTCTGTGTCTCCCTCTCTCTCTGCCCCACCCCGACTTGCACTCTGTCTTGCTCGCTCTCAAGAATAAAAATAATAAAAACATTAAAAAAAATAAAAATAGAAAAACCGACGGATAATTGCATCAAAAATGGTTTTATTTAACAACCTCAACATGTGTCAGTATTTATAATCCTTCTGTTACCATTCTATCTTATATACAACATACAGTTAGTATTTTCTATCTAATGAGATACAGGTATGTATATACATGTATACATACACATTTATATTTATCGACCCATGTAAACTCTGGCGTTCTCTATTCCTTTGTATTGATCCACATTTCCACATACCATTTTCCTTCCACCTCAAAGGCTCCTTTTAGCATTTTTTGCCGTGTAGGTCTGCTGGTGAGGACTTCTTTTCGCATTTTGGATGTCTGGAGAAAGTTGGTATTTCGCCTTCATTTTTGAGAGTTATTTGAGCTCAGTATGGAATTCTAGGATAACGTTTTTTCATTCATTACTTTCAAGACATTGCTCTTATGTTTCCTCACTTGTATCTTGTCCCCAGAGAAACACACTGCTATCTGTATCTATGTGTCTTTTGAATGTGACATGCCTTTTTTTCCCCTCTAGCTGCTTTTAAGATTTTGAGCAATTTGTTTCTGATGTAGTTTGGTTTTGTTTTATTCGGTTTCTTGTGTTTGGAGCACACTGGGTTATTTTGATTTGTGGGTTTATAGTTTTCATCAGATTTAGAAAGTTTCAGCCATCGTTTCTTCCAATATTTTTTTTTCTACATTTTCCCCTCACTTTTTTCCTTAAGGGACCCAATTGTCATTAGATGAAACACATATTAGGCTGTTTGATTTTGTTGTGTCACACAGCTTCACTGATGTCCTGTTTATTTTCTCAAGTAATTGTTTTTATGCCTTGTTTCATTTTAAAATATTTCTAGTGCTGTGTCTTCGAGTTCACTAGTCTATTTTTCTGCATTGTTTAACCTGCCAGTCGTCCCATTCAGTGTGTTTTTCAACTCAGACATTGTAATTTTCACTTTTTTAGAAGTATCTCTTGTGTAGCTACCTGAATTCTTGAACATATGCATGACAGTTGTAACAACTGCCTTAATGCCTTTCTTTGCTAATTATAATATCTGGGTCAGTTCTATTTTGATTGCTTTTTTTTTTTTTCCCCTCACTGTGGGCCATCCTACCCAGCTTCCTAGTATGCCTGGAGATTTTTGAGTAGATGCCAGACATTTTGATTTTTACCTTGGGTGCTGGATATTCCTGCTTTCTTGTATGCTTGAACTTTCTTCAAGGACACATTGAATTGAAGGGATTTGATTCTTCTAGGTGTTGCTTTTAAAGTGTGTTGGGGCGCCTGGGTGGCTCAGTCGGTTAAGCGTCCGACTTCAGCTCAGGTCACGATCTCGCGGTCCGTGAGTTCGAGCCCCGCGTCGGGCTCTGGGCTGATGGCTCAGAGCCTGGAGCCTGCTTCCGATTCTGTGTCTCCCTCTCTCTGTGCCCCTCCCCCGTTCATGCTCTGTCTCTCTCTGTCTCAAAAATAAATAAACGTTAAAAAAAAAAAAAGTGTGTTAGCCCAACCAAAGCAGTGTTTTAGTCTAGGGTAATTATTCCCACCACTGAGGTAAGAGCCTTCTGAGTACTCCACCCACTGGCAGATGTTGGTGAGGTCTCCGGTCTGGATGATAACAGTGGGCACTGTTCCCAAGCCATTTGTCCTCTTAGATGGTTCACTTCCCGGTCTTGATGGGCTCCGTGCCTCGCACACACTGATCGGCATTTGCTGAACACTCAAGAGGGGCGTGTTGCTGGTCGCCCATGTTCTCACCTTTCATCCTTCCCCTCTTCGTACTCTGCCTGTGGATTCCAGGTGCTCTGTGTCCCCCAGACTTCTGACTCTGTCTCCTCTTCCCAGGACGTCTGCTGGGCTCTGCCTCAATTCCTCCTTTCTGCCCTATGACCTGGACACTCTCTCCAGGCAGTGCCCAATTGGTGTTCCAGGGCTCATCTTGTGTCTCCCATCCCTCGGGCATGAAAACCATTGTTTAATGTCCTCCTCAGCCCCTCACCCCCCTTTTTTCTAGCTTCAAGTGAGAGAGTAAATCTGGTCACTCCATCTTGGTCAGGAGCAGAAGTCGTAAATGCGGTTTTAGCTCTTGCTGTATTTCTTTTTCTTTGCCCGGTGCTCAAACGTAATAAGGCAGTCAACATCCGTGTTTCGGTCACTGCTGCACACACCGTCAAGGTGTTAAGTTGTTTAAGACTCATTTCAGTTGCTGTGTGGGAAAGCCCTCTTCATCCTTCTCCGGATAAGAAAACGGACCTGGACAGGTGAAGGTCTTCCACAGTGGAATGAGGATTTGGACCCTCACGGGACAACGCCGGTCCTTTCTCTGAGCTGCTGCTGCTCTGTGTTGTCTGAAAGGCTGTTTGTGGGACCGGATGCAGGGGCTATGAGTCGATTAGCACAAATTTGGCCTCACTACTAGTAACCTGGATTTCTCTAATTGGCTGGTGTGGGGGGCCCTTTTTCATAATACCGTTGGTGATTCAGTCATCAAAGCATAATCTCAGTTAATAAAACTAATAATTAGGGGCGCCTGGGTGGCTCAGTCGGTTAAGCATCCAACTTTGGCTCAGGCCATGATCTCACGGTTCGTGGGTTCGAGCCCCGCGTCGGGCTCCGCGCGGACAGTGCGGACCCTGCTTGGGATTCTCTCTCTCCCTCTCTCTCCCTCCCTCTCTCTCTCTCTCTCTCTCTCTCTCTCTCTGCCCCATCCCTAACTCATGCTTTCTGTCCCTCAAAATAAATAAAATAATAAATAAATAAAACTCATAATGATAAAATCACGTAAAATTGGAAAAACGCTGTTATTTTCAAGTAAGTATCACATTTTCTATTTTGGAATGTGGGTTCTATACTCTTCCAATAGAGGAAAGTGCCGCTTCCTATTCTGATGCGTGACAAGTGACCTCTATTTCAAGTACCCCAATTATTTAGTTAGTTGAATGACCTACAAAGACATTGTTCATGAAGCCTTCTTGTGGAAGTTCAGTGTGATGCTAAGCGGTAATTTACTACATCATTTTGGTGTTTTTATTCAAATAAATATTATAGTCGATTATTTGTATTAATTATGGGCATCGTAAATTGTATTTGCTCTTACAATAGTCCAGTATCAAACACTTTACCTTCATGAGCTGATAAAAGGTCACCTTAGCGTCACCAGTGAGCTCTAAGACTGGAAAGGTGGTTTCTCTAGTCAGTCTGTAATCAGTGGTATAGAGATCAGGGGAGCCTCTATTTAGTGGAGATTACTGTCAAGGTGGAGCTTGAGGCTTGAGGGCCCCGGGGCTGTCCCCCATCCATACTCGGAGAGCTCACTCCTATTGACTCATTGAGCTAAGCCTTCTGTCTCCCACAGTATGATGTTTTGGTTTAATTTTGAAAACTCTATGGCCTTTGAAAATCGTGTTTGAGGGATACGTGTTTAAAAAAGTCATTCTGGATTTGCCGACCTGTCAATTTGTTTTCAGATAGTCGGATTGGTTTTTGAGTATCTGTAAGTAAAGGGCATTTTGCAGAATCGATTCTCTTTGATGAGGCCTGTCACTGAGTTTCCAGTCTAAATGCTCCTGTTGTAAAGCATCTTTGTGATAACGTATATGCTGGGCTTCACAGAGGGGCTTCTTGATTAACAGTACAGCCCAGGGGCGCCTGGGTGGCTCAGTCGGTTAAGCGGCCGACTTCGGCTCAGGTCATGATCTCGCGGTCTGTGAGTTCGAGCCCCGCATTGGGCTCTGGGCTGATGGCTCAGAGCCTGGAGCCTGCTTCCGAGTCTGTGTCTCGGCCCACTGTTGGGACCATGTTGGCTTCTTTCTGGTGCCTGTCTGTAAATTGCATGTGACAGGCACCATGTGATTAGTAGGATGTTTACATTCTTTCTCTCCAAATGCTTCCCCGGAGAAAAGCCCTCTCGCCCCTGCTTCCCTCATCTTGACTGTGAGTTGCTTCCCCGTCACCAAATTTCTTAGCCCCACGGTAAGGCTAGGTGATTCCTGCAGAAATGCATTCTTTCATGAGAGCCGAAGTGGGGACACGAGGGAAGCACTGTCTGCTCTGGGAGGGTCCGGCCACGTCTGTCTGCTTCTGTTTTATCCCGACATCGATACAGTGTGGCGCCTCGTGGCCTATGTCAATATGAAATGAAAATGGGGCTGCATTTGGGGAATGAATGAAAATGAAGTCAAGGCAGGGGCGGGGCGGGGGGGGGAGGAAAATGGGGAAGAATGGTCTTTTACTAACAAAACTGTATTTGCCAAAGCAGAATCCCTGCTGAAGCCGAATTTGAAGTTACAGAAGCTTGTCCATATAAAACCAATCTTTTATAATACGACACAGGAGCCAAAATACTTTCTTATACCTTATAAAAATATACATTCAGGAATAGTCACAAGTGGGGGTGCCTGGGTGGCTCAGTCAGTTAAGCACCCGACTCTTGATTTCGGCTCAGGTCATGGTCTCACATTTATGAGATTGAGCCCTGCATCGGGCTTTGCGCTAACAGTCAGGAGCCTGCTGGGGATTCTCTCTCTCCCTCTCTCTGTCTCTCTGCCCTTCCCCTTTTCGTGCATGCACAATCTCTGTCTCTCCCTCTGTCTCTCACAATAAATAAACATTAAAAAAAAAAAGCCACCAATGAAGTGTATTGAATTATGCAATAGGCAGATCAAAAGAATAATTAAGTTGGTGATTTCCCATCTAAAATAGGGTTTTTGATGTTGAAATCAAAGAAAGACCACAAAATGTCTGGCCCTGAACTGGTTCTCGTCACGGCCACCTCTGAACAATCAGGAATTGAGCCCGGTGACCGTCACCAGTCGATTCCACGGAGTGGAAGATGTACGCATGTCTGTAAAGGGCCAGACAGCACACATTTTAGGCTCGGTGGGAGCATGTGCCCTCTGCCACTGTTCTTTGTTCTTTTAACAAACCTTTGCAGAAAGTAGCTCACCGGGGCTGTACAGGCTGCAGACTGATGTGGATAGTTTCCGATGAAGAGGAGGAGCAGCCTAACCTTCCAGACTTCTAAAAGCAATTCCTGAATTTTATCCGTGTCATTCTCACCCCCTTAGTCTGTTACCGTTTTAAGTAACAGACTTAACGGAGCTTAAGTCTGTTACCGGTTAAGACTTTAGTGAAACTAACCAGGACTGTTACAAGATGCATTTTTGAAGTGGTTTTGTTTGACTCGGTTGATGACGTAGCTGGATGATATAATTCCGCCACTTTACAGGCCTAGAAAACCTGTCAAAAGACATGTGAAGTCTGCCTCATAAGATCTCATGTGATGATTAACATGTGGTTGATTGTGCAACATCCAAGTGTCCGTGATCTCGTTGGAGAGAGAGCTGAAAACTTTCAAGGGTTGTAAGGCCACTCATTTGCGTTTCTATAAATCCAGTAAATTTTTCACCGCTCCGTTTTGCCTGAGGAGAAGGTTCCAGGAAACAGAATTTAGCTGCTGGAGAGCAGCGGTTCTCAAATGTAGTCATCAAGCCAGCAGCGGCATTGCTGGGGGTTCGTGTTAGAAACGCAGATTCTCTGTTCCCACCCCAGGCCAGCAGAGTCGGAACTCCGGGGATGGGGCCCAGCAGTTTGTGCTAACCCCACGCTCCAGCACGTTCTCATCCCTGGAAGGTCAATATTACGCTTACAAAGCAACAGTGGCCCCAGGGAAGCTGAGGGCCAAAGCTATCGGATCAGAATAATCCTGGCAAAATCATTCATGGAACAAACAGCTCTCATTCGCTCACTTCAGAAAGAAGCCTTAGGGGCGCCTGGGTGGCTGAGTCAGTTAAGTGTCCGACTTCGGCTCAGGTCATGATCTCGCAGTCCGTGAGTTCGAGCCCTGCGTCGGGCTCTGTGCTGACAGCTCGGAGCCTGGAGCCTGTTTCAGTTTCTGTGCCTCCCTCTCTCTCTGGCCCTCCCCCGTTCATGCTCTGTCTCAAAAATAAATAAACGTTAAAAAAAATTAAAAAAAAAAAAAGAAAGAAGCCTTAATTATTATCATTGCCTTTCGGTGACGTGCCTGCAGAAAAACTAGACTAGTAAAATGTGAAAGTATTTAAATCCTTCATTATCAAATTCTCATTACTGTCATCTAACACGCTAAAGGACATTGTTTGAATTTGACAAAGGGTTATGTTTTTATCAGGCACATTCATTTAATTATGCAATGGAGAATAACTGCTTGTTTACATGATTTTTAGACAGACGGCAGTGTTTATATATTTTCCACTGTGTGTGTGAATCAAAATCAAGCTTCTGAATTTTCCCATTTTATTGGCCTTCTCTCGCACCTTTATTTGTTATACATATGTTTTCTTAAAATTTTTCTTTTTAGGGGCCCCCGGGTGGCTCAGTCAGTTAAGCACTGGACTCTTGACTTTGGTTCAGGTCATGATCTCAGAGTTTGCGGGATAGAGCCCCACGTCGGGCTCTGTGCTGATAGTGCAGAGCTTGCTTGAGATTCTCTCTCCCTCTCTCTCTGCCCCTCCCTCCCTCTCTCTCTTCTCTCTCTCCTTCAGGAAATAAACATTTAAAAATAAATAAATAGGGGCAACCTGAGTGGCTCAGTTGGTTGAGCCTCCGACTTCAGCTGAGGTCACGATCTCACGGTCCATGAGTACGAGCCCCGCGTCAGGCTCTGTGCTGCTGGCTGAGAGCCTGGAGCCTGCTTCGGATTCTGTGTCTCCCTTTCTTTCTGCCCCTCCCCTGTCCGTGCTCTTTCTCTCTTCTTGTTTGTCTGTCTTCTTGTTTATTTATTGATTTGTTTTGTTTTTAGATTCCACGCACGAGTAAAATCACACGGTGTTTGTCTTTTTAAGGCACAGTCACGTCTTGTCTTGTTTACTTGTGAGATACGAAAAACACAGGAGATTTTTCTGGGTAATATGAATCCCTCTGTGTCTCTCTTGTTCTGTCTTCAAGTGGTTTGACCAGTGCTCTTTCTACATTAATGATAAAATATAACTTTTTCAGATGCAAGGGACCTTGATGGTTGGAGAGATGAAACGGCCAGAAAGTTGAGAGAAAACGGCAGCGTCGTAGCCATGGTGTGACGGGGGGGGGGGGGGGGGTGCAGCGGGGGGTGACTTCAACTTCTTTACTGATCTTCATTTTTTACAGGATGAGAAGTGGTCATTAGAAAGGCAGGAGCAACTGGGACTTGGCCAACGTACTTGGCATGTACGTCTAGATGATACATTTTGGGGAAAACGTCAGGAAAGGCCAAGAGTAGAGTTTAGGGGTATTGGCTACTGGTAGGAAGGGAAAATTAGCCACATGGATTTCCCCCTTGCGTATGTGTGTGTTGACTTACACATCTCAATGCGCTAATAAAGACATGTTGTACTTAGGTTACTTTTTAATGTCTCCCACTGTAGGATCTGAGGTGGTTAATTTTGATGGAAAGAGCTCCTTGATATACACATTGAATCAAAAATCCGTGAGTCCAACAAAAGATGTCATTTCTTTGAAATTTAAGACCAGGCAGACTGATGGGATTCTACTCCACCGAGAAGGACAAAATGGCAAGCACGTCACCCTGGAGTTAGTTAAAGGAAGACTCATCTTATCCCTTAATTCAGGTAAAAACCTACAAGGTGGTGTTTTCAAAAATGAGCTTGTTGAGATGAAAGTATCTTTTTGTGCTTAATTTTTCACAGCTACGTCCTTAACTCATCCTGAAACCAGAACGCTTTTTAAAAAATTTTTTTTAGTATTTTTAAATTTATTTTGGAGAGAGAGGGAGACAGAGCCCGAGCCGGGGAGGGGCAGAAAGAGAGGGAGACCCAGAATCCGAGGCAGGCTCCGGGCTCCGAGCCGTCAGCACGGAGCCCGACTCTAGGCTCGAACTCATGAACTGTGAGATCATGACCTGAGCCAAAGTTGGACACTTAACCAACTGAGGCCCCCAGGCACCCCAACCAGAACACTTTGGAGAAAGAAGGGAGACCCTGTAAGTCATTACTCTGGAGCAACAGGTGTGAACCAGAACTGTCCTAGGCAAACTGTCCTCTGGTCGAGGTGTGCTCCGGGCAACATGTATTTATCTTGAACATACTTTACTGTGAAAACTTTTAATGCTTGATAACTGTGTAAGACCGTTTGTACTTCGTCAATAACCTGGTAACATTGTAGAGGCAAGGGTGGAGCATTGAATTTTTAAGGTAGCACTAGAAATGGGGTCCCAGGAAGAAGATATTTTCAAGAAAAATGAAAACGCAATAATTGATAAGAAGAAGAACAAGGGGTACGTGGGTGGCTCAGTCGGTGAAGCGTCCGACTTCGGCTCAGGTCGTGATCTCACGGTCCGTGGGTTCGAGCCTCGCGTCAGGCTCTGTGCTGACAGCTCAGAGCCTGGAGCCTGCTTCGGATTCTGGGTCTCCTCTCTCTCTCTCTCTCTCTCTCTCTCTCTCTCTCTCTCTCTCTGCCCCTCCCCTGTTTGTGCTCTGTCTCTCAAAAATAAATAAAACATTTAATAATAATAATAATATAAACAAGAAACGTGGAAGAATTTATTCACAAATGAGAGAAGGTTGTATGTGAGACTAATGTCAGAGCAGTCGACCAGTGCTTGGGAGAGAAGGAGGGAAGGAAAGTGTAGTTGTGAGAAACACTGCCCTCCACATGGCTGTCATAGTGTTGAATTGGAGTGGTGCATTACTTCCCCTGTCCTTCTAGGCCATGCTAACCTGCCGTCCCCTGACGCCCGTGTGACCCTCACCCTGGGCAGCCTGCTGGACGACCAGCACTGGCATTCTGTCCTCTTGGAGCTCCTGAACGCACACGTCAACTTCACCGTGGACAGGCACACGCAGCATTTCCAGGCAAAGAGCGGGTCCCGCTATTTGGATCTTGATGATGAGGTGTGAAAATTACTTTTTAAGTATTACGGATTTAAATGCAACCTGACCTTCTAGGAAAATGGCATGACACAGAGAAATCCCCTTGGCTAGCAATTCAGAATTCCGGTGAAGCGTTTCCCACGGCTGACGTCGGCGTGTGACGTGCCCGTGTGCTGTCGAGACGTTTCATCACTCGTCGATGTTAGTTTTCACACGAGAGGCAGTGGGCGTTAAAGCTGGGAAGTGTGTGCATGAAGAGCTACGGGTACAGCAGGCCGCGCTTAAAAATGATTTGTTCAGACAGTTCTTTGGTGTTACATCTGGTGTCGGATGTCAACACTTACCTTGGAGATCTCTCTGTGTTTTAGGGCAATCCTACACGGAATTAGCGATCTAGGGGACCTCGGAGAAGTGATCCCTGTATATTCCAACATGCTTTTTTGAGGAGCAGGAGAGCCAGAAGTGCAGGATTCCAGATACCATTTCTTGGGATATTTAAAGGTTTAACGTATTCGCAGCGTGTTGCCTACGCGGGTTGACCCTATGCTGAAATGCCCCTTTTGTTCCACCAGTTCTGCTCAGCACATCTGTCAGAGCAAATGGGATGATTTCAGCATTCATTTAGGATAAGTGGCCTCAGCAGAGGAGGCCAGCTGGAGAGCCTGGCCTTGAATGAGATTATCAATGGCTTTAGTATTCTAACCTATCAGCAGAGCCACCGCAAGGACCAGGACCCTAAAGTCTGGGTTCCAGAAAGATTTATAAAGTAGAATGTCATCACGGGCAGCGGTATGGTCGCATAGATCAAGAGTGACCGTGGAAATCGATGTGTGATATTCCCCATCGGCTAAAGTGACAGAGTCGGTTTGAGCAGCACGTTGCAAGATGGGTATTTAACCTATTTATCTAGATATAATGAAACATTGCTAAATCTACATCGAAAACTTCATTTGAAATTAACACGATAATGCAAAATAATGCTGGATAGATCTGCGACAGTTATTGTACACCTGCTCGTCATAAATGTTTTAGGCAGATAATCAGAAAATCATTAAACAATATTATTTATGTCATTTTTTTCTTTCTAAGATCAGCTTTGGAGGGATTCCCGGACACAGAAAATCAGTGGTGTTCCCACGTAAAAACTTTCACGGCTGCTTCGAAAACCTCTATTATAATGGAGTGGATATCATTGATTTGTCCAAGAAACGCAAACCGCAGACCCTCGTCGTGGTAAGAAAGTCTATTTGCGAGGTCAAGAGAAACTTGCAACTTGCAACTTGCCTGATTGGTTCGGCTTTAGAATACACTTCTCCTGAAGGCAGGGAAAGTACCAGTCATATATACTTTTCAGTTCATATTTCGTCCATGTTAATTAATCGATTAGATTTTAAAATGCAACTTACTGGCGAAAATTTTAATTCCGGTTAGTTGACAAACGGTGTAATATCACCTTCAGGTGTGCCATATAGTGATTCAACATTTCCCCCCAACACCCGGTGCTCATTCCAAGTATGCTCCTTAACCCCCATCACGTTCTTTCTTAATTTTTACGTACGTATGGAAGCCGACGCCAAATTTCTCAAATATTTCTCCGACGTTTCTTGATCACGGGCGGGCTCGGTGATGCCAGCCTCGAACCTTATCTCAGTGCTCAGGGGCTGTGCGTGGGGATCTGGTTCCGTCTTGCGATGTGCAAGAGCACTCCGTTGTTTCTGCGAAGGGGGACAGGGTCTGCGGATACGCAAGGGGGAGGTTAGCAAAAGCATTTGTGTGACTCCCAAAGGAAAAACATCGTGCTAAAAAAGGTTAGGTCTAGGCTGTGCAGAAAGTGGACGTGGCTTTTAACCGACTGGCTGGGAGAGTTTGGGTCCCTCTGTCTTCAAGGCCAGTGGTCTGCCCGCTGTGGATGCAGGGACTTAGGTCAGCAATGTAAGGAGCTTGTTATCTGGAAGCAGGTTAACCCCTAAGATGGATGGGAGAGTTGTGACTGTTCCGTCTCTCCATATGGCTGCCGGCCCTCGCCCAGCCTGGCATGTCACTAAGCCAGCACCCGTCCTTCCATGTTTGGGCCCTTATAACCGAATCCTGTACAGATCAGTGGGTTCAGGTTCACCCACGTATGTGTGAACGTAGATGCCTCCATGTCCAGCGCCGTTTACAGAAAGGGGATCGTTTTAGAGAAGCTTTTCTCAGTCTCGGTTTTCCGACTCCGCTAAACCTTGTGGAAATTCGTTTCCGTCAGCAGGTGTAGGTCTATGTTGTCACGGCTGCGCAGTTTGCCATTAGGAAAGTCATTTTCTAATCAAGACGTTTGCTTTATTTCTACTTCTGTTTTACCACCAACGGGCAGTCGCACCTTTGTTTTCAGATACGGGGTCTTTTATTTGGGTGGGAAAAGTTTCAGGAGTAGAATTTCTTGCCTGGAAATTTTATGCAGCTTGAAATTTTAATTCATGTTGCTGTTTGCCCCCCCTCCCCAAACTGTAACACGACATTTGCCATCAGCAGTGTGTGACACAGTCCTTCCATCCAGTGTCAGGCAGCCACACGCGTCAAACAGCTCTCAGACTGTTGCCAGCTCAACGGACATGAACTAATATGGGATGGTTACGTCGTGTTTATCTGACTACCGGTGAATGAAATAATCTTTTGTCCGTTTGGATTTGCTTTTCTGATCACTGTTGATTCTTATTCTTTGGCCCATTTTTAATTTTATTAAACGATTTTTTTCCTTGCCAATTTATAAGAGAGTTTTATGTTTGGCAGATTATTACCCTTTGTCATTCAGGGTCCAGATAGGTTTTTCAGACTAATCAATTTTATATTAAATGTGAAGTCATGTTCTAATATAATTATGTATTGTATATCGTATCTTTTATACTAAATGTTATATGCTGCGTTGAGTATATAAATGTTTTTATTTGTATGTGGTCAATGTGTCTATGTATTTTTTTATAGCTTTGTAGTATTTGGAATGTTTCTAAAACCCGAGATGCTAGATACAGTCTCATGGATTTTCCGGGAAAAAGTTTTAAGCTGGTTTTATGTGTTTTAAAATTGAAAAAATATCTTTAAGCCTTTGATTGTCTAGGATTTATTCCTTCTGTGGATCAGTTGTCATTTTAGGCCTTAGGGATACCCATTTATTCTTACACTATGTAGTAATTAAGCCCATCCTTTTGTGTCTAAGTTGAATCGTACCTTTTTTTACACACTGACTGTACATATGTTCTCAGATCTTTCTGTGGGTTATTTATTGGGCTCTGCTGTTACGTTTATTCCTATAGCAATACCATAATGACTTAACTACAGTGCCTTTATGGTGTGGATGCTTTGGCGTCTCCTGAATTCAGTCCCATCTCACTGTATTTCTTTGCATAATATATTTTGGAGAGGAATGGCAATGTTTCGGTACATATTCCTCTGGAATTTATGAAAATGTATCCAATCCCAGGCAAAAATTCTAGTAGAGATCTTAATTGGAGTTATGTTAAGAACTTAAGTTCCTTCTTTTCCAAATGCTGCGATTAAAAATAAGTTTGCTCCTGGAGCCAGAGAAATAATCTAAAGATAAAAGGTGTGTGTTTTTTTGGTAAAATAGAATAAAAAAGAGTTATAAAAACCTGCCAGGCAGGTCAGACCTTAGGCTGGGTGAACACCCTGGGCGACCCGGCCCGTGAGAGCTTCTGAGAGGCAGCCTGTTTGCCTTTGGAAAGGTCACCTGGCCACATCCTTCCCTTCGGATGTGCAGAAGCATACTGCCCACCTGAGTCAGATGTACACGCATCACCTGAGTGACACAGCTATAAGCACGTTTACATAACCAAGGCGAATTCAGGAAAGTTCTTGGAGAAGGTGGTCCCTGGTGCTGGGCTTCGTACCAGATATAAACACCTAACACCTTGAGGGGAGAAGTCTGTCTCGTCTGTTGTATCCCACGTCCAGCACAAGACCTGGGAAAGATGTGGCTCGAGATTCCTTTGCCAAAGCCCAGAAATGGAGAAGGCAGAACTCCCCTGAAGGACTCAGAAATAGGTTTGCCCGGAGAGGGCGGTGCTGTGGTTTGAAGGACGTGTAAGGTAAATCTGGACTTAAGTTTGATGGGGAAGCCTCGTTTTGAAAGTCCTAGTTTGCTAGAAGGTTGATAGGATACTGTAAATCTTGGAAGACCCATTGTTCGTGAAATGGAAGTATCCTTCCGGCACCTTCCTAAATCCTCTTTTGCTGTGTTCACAGGGAAATGTGTCTTACTCGTGCTCACACCTTCAGATTGTCCCTGTGACTTTCCTGAGTTCCAGCAGCTACTTGGCTCTCCCGGGTGCCTCTGGAGAGGACAAAGTGTCAGCCGCTTTCCAGTTTCGGACGTGGAACAGAGCAGGGCTGTTGCTGACCAGTCAGTTACAACACGGGTCGGGGGCTCTTGTCCTTGTTCTAAATGATGGAAAACTCAAGCTGAGTCTCTCCCAGCCCGGACATCCATCGAGGGATGTCACAGCAGGTAATAGACATTTGTCACGTGTCAACCCGAGATTTGTCATCTCTACAATAAATGAGCAAGTGAACCAATAAGATATTCATAATCATTCTAGAAGGAACTAAATTTCTTTTACCTTTGAAATAGGTATCTCCAGGCTGTTGGTGTGTGACGCAAATTTAGCTACATCAAACATAATTGTCAAAAAGTTTAAAAAATAACTTATTTGTAAGTCAGTGGTTAGTAATTGGCCGTGAACTTGAAATACTGGAGGCCATTAGCCTAATCCTGAGTAGTCTTGGGAAAATAGAGTTCTGTTTGCTGTCTTTTGAGCCTGTTTACACACTGGTTTTCATAATTTTTTTTTAAGTTTATTTATTTTTGAGAGAGAGAGAGAGAGAGAGAGAGAGACAGAGCATGAGCGGGGGAGGGACAGAGAGAGAGGGAGACACAGAATCCGAAGCAGGCTCCAGGCTCCGAGGTGTCAGCACAGAGCTGGATGTGGGGCTCGAACTCACAAACTATGAGGTCATGACTTGAGCTGAAGTCAGTTGTTTAAGTGAGCCACCCAGGTACCCCTGGTTTTCATAATATTTTAAGTTCTCATTTTTCCCCTTTCTGTCACAGCTCCTGCTCCCTTTGGGGACCCTGTTTTGGATGAAGTTCTTATAACCATGGGCAGATGTTCTGCCCCCGTCTTCCAAGAAGCACCCATGTTTCCAAACTCACTTCCAGAGATGTCTTATCTTTGAACTTAGGGGGCTATTTTGCATTTGAGTGCTGATAAAAATTTAAAACCAGGCAGGCTCATGGCATGTCCTTCCATGAATGTTGACTAGGGAAGGACCCTCTTGCCCGACCTGGGGTTACCAGTTTGGGATTGAAAAACCAGAAATGAAACGTAAATTTTTTGTTTCTTTTTATAAATCAGAAAAATCTGGCCGCCGGCGCACAGAGTTTCCCTGTGGACCTCAGCAAATGAACAGAGCCAATAGTGTCCAATCAGATTCAGTACATTGCTTCAACCTTTGCTTGTACAGATTTACAAGCCCCATGTAGTATTAACTAAAAAAGAGCGTTTTTTACTCTTGTGTCACGTGGGTACATAGTGCTGCCCCCTCCAACACGCACATATATTAGTTATTTAACTTTTTTTAAAGGCCAGTGCTGAAACACTGCACAATTTATTGCATTGATTTCTAAGCCTTTACAGGGCAACGTGTTGATTTTCAAAAGCAAACCAAAGGTGAATTTTTCTTGGTATTTGCTGCTTACTTTGGAAGCCTGTGAGGGGTGATGTTTTTTGCATTTGAAATACAGGCATGCCCCAGAGATATTCGGGCTTGGTTCCAGACTACCACAATAAAGCAGATATCACAATAAAGCAAGTGAAATGCATTTTTTGGTTTCCTAGTGCATATAAAAGTTTTGTCTACAGTATACTGTAGTCTGTTAAGTGTGCATTAGCTTTAAGTCTAGAAAAACAATATACATATCTTAATTAAAAAATACTTTATGGGGCACCTGGGTGGCTCAGTCGGTTGAGCGTCCGACTTCAGCTCAGGTCACGATCTCGCAGTCTGTGGGTTCGAGCCCCGCGTCGGGCTCTGTGCTGACAGCTCGGAGCCTGGAGCCCGCTTCGGATTCTGTGTCTCCCTCTCTCCCTGCCCCTCTCCCACCTGCACTCTTTCTTTCTCTCAAAAATGAATAAAACATTAAAAAAAGAAAAAAAACTTTATGGCTGGGGCGCTGGGCTGGCTCAGTTGGTAAAATAGTCAACTCTTGAGTTTTGGCTCAGGTCACGATCTCACAATTTATGAGATGGAATTCTCCACGGGGCTCTGCACTGACAGCTTGGAGCCCGCTTGGGATTCTCTCTTCCTCTCTGTCTGCCCCTCCTCAGCTCTCGCTCTCTCTCTCTTTCAGAAGAAATAAACATTTTAAAAAATACGTTATTGCTTAAAAAATGCTGTTATTTGAGCTTTCAGGGAGTTGTAATCACTTGGTTACAGAACATCATAACAAATGTCGTAGTAATGAAAAAGTTTGAAAAATTGTGAGAATTACCAAATGTGACACAGAGACACGAAGTGAGCAAATGATGTTGAAAACACGGCCCCAAGAGACATGCTCCAGGGAGGGCTGCCGCAAACCTTCACCTCGTAAAAGACACGGTATCTGCGAATCGGGTAATGCGAAACGCAATACGACGAGGTGTGCCTGTAGATGGAAAATGAGACAGCTTGCAGTTGGTTTTTGTCTTAAACCTTGTATGAAGCACGAAAGCACGTACCAAACCCAGAACCAAATTTTAAAGGATAAGCTCCATGTAAGTCGCATTGAATGGCAAAAAGGACATCCAGTCATCTTCCCTCCTGTTCCCAGGTGTTAGATCCTTTTTCCTAATAGTTATCTCAGGATCTAGAACGGTCCAAGGGCGTGTAATCTAGTGTGCGTGTGTTTATGGAGCTGGCCCAGGGGAGTGTGGTGGGAACAGAAGGAAAGCGGAGGAGGGACAGCGCGCTCCCCTTTATGTCTGATGGGCTGGATAAGGCGCCTTCTTTGCTCTCGCCAAGCCTCACGTGCTTGCCTTTGAAATGACTCTAGTATGACTCACGGTGTAAACGATGACACCGTGCGTGCAAACCGTCAGCACGGTGCCTACTGGTGAGCACTCGGTAACTTTTAGTTACCGTTATTCCCAACTAGTCCCCCCCCCACCCAACCATCACCTCCTAGATTGAGACTTTGAAGGGGGGAGCTGGGAAGGGCTGAGGGAAAGAATTAGCATCATTTTCACAGAAGCAAAACCAAAAGCACGGTCTACCCTCTCTTCTTCATCTATCCCTTGCCTCCGGGGCTGCCTGGGAGACTGGCTTCTTCCATCAGAAGCAAGGAGAGTAGAGCACACACAAAGGGTGAGAATTATAATGGGTAGACGGAAAGAACGCACGTTAAGTGCAGGCGTTTCACTTTAAATGAGAATGACAGATTTTATTAAAAACCAGTCTTTTATTATAAAAGAGCCAAATGGCATCTATTAACCAATTCAAGGAGATTTTCGGGAGTGTTTTCTGCAGGCTCTCCCGTGAAATAACTCTATGTCCTAGACAGGTGGGTGGACACACAGAGGGCAGGAGGGGGCGGGAGAGAATATTTCACACCAAATTAAATATTGGGTTTTAATACCAGGCTTTAAGTGGATGTGGTTACCGTCCTGACAGATATGCTAAGTAAGCTTTAAAATCAATACCGAATGGGAAGACTGGAAGGAACATTCACGGAATCTGGTGTGTTTATTTCTTTTTAAGCTCCAGGACTGCAGGACCTCCTTCGGCTTGCTTCAGGGCCAATGTCATAATGTACGTTTTAAGTAACCCAAATCCTCCATGTTCTGTTGTCACCTTCCTCATTATCCATTCATGAAACTAACAGGTGTTGACCCTTTGCAACGGTTTTGGCTCCACAAATGTGAAACAGAAAGTGAGACTCTGGCATTTTTATCATACTGGATGCGTGTCCGTGGCAAAGTCACCTTTGTGACTTTAAAAACTGTCCCTTCCTTGAAAGTGAGTGCTGGAAAGTAAGTTAACTAGTATTTTGTAGTCTGGGAAGAACAAAGTTGTAGCTATTTTTTTTTAAGTTTATTTCTTTATCTTAGAGAGAGAGAGAGTGTGAGCAGGGAAGGGGCAGAGAGAGAGGGAGAGAATTCCATACAGGCCCCACGCTGTCAGCGAAGAGCCCGACGCGTTGACTCAAACTCACAAACTGTTATATCATGACCTGAGCCGAAATCAAGAGTTGGGCCCTTAACCGACGGAGCCTCCTAAGAGCCCCAAAGTTATAGCTATTTTTATTTTTATTTTTATTTATTTTTTTTTTTTTTTTAAATTTTTTTTTCAACGTTTTTTATTTATTTTTGGGACAGAGAGAGACAGAGCATGAACGGGGGAGGGGCAGAGAAAGAGGGAGACACAGAATCGGAAACAGGCTCCAGGCTCCAAGCCATCAGCCCAGAGCCCGACGCGGGGCTCGAACTCACAGACCGCGAGATCGTGACCTGGCTGAAGTCGGACGCTTAACCGACTGCGCCACCCAGGCGCCCCAAGTTATAGCTATTTTTAGAGTGGCATCTATGACCTTCTGGGTCATGTCAGAAACATATTTCCCACACATGTGGATCTCAGGTCCACGTGGAAGTCACTGATGAGAGATCAAGCAAAAACGAAAAAGCTGTATTTTAATTTTAATTTGTAATCGAAGGGTAATTTGACATATTGAAGAACATTTTACAGACATGAATTTGTATGGTTGATTAGACTGATTGGGCCGGAATCTGGTATTAAGTTAAATATGACTGGTTAACTTTCTACCAGAAATATGGTCATATTTTCTTTGGGGCTTATATCCCTATGGGCTATAAACTAACTCTGATCCTTGTAGGTTGACTTCCAAATCTATAGGGCTGTTAAGCAGTCTTTGACTTTATCATTTATAAGAGGTATTAGTTAATCTGTTGAGACAATTCCCTAAGATGATCAGAGTCAAGTAGACTCATCATCATGCTTGGGCATGACATCAAAAAATCAAGAAGTCATCATTTTGTTATTTTTAAAGGAGTAAAGTTGTTTATGGCCTCGTTCCGTCCTGGCCAAGACAATTTCTTTCTTTTTTTATTTTAAGTTATTTTGGGAGAGAGAGACAGAGAGAGCAAGCTGGAGAGGGGCAGAGACAGTGAGAGAAAGAATTCAGTGCAGAGCCTGACATGGGGCTCGAACTCACCAACTGTGAGATCATGACCTGAGCCAAGATCAAGAGTCAGACACTTACCCGACTAAGTCACCCAGGTGCCCCCAAGACCATTTCTGAATCATTTCCAATTATTCACCGTCCTCCTTAACACAACAGGCATCTATGTGCATGTGGGGTTGCCGTGACCGTTTTGGAGGGTAGGAATTTGGCCAAATACTCATTTTGGCCAATGGAATGTGGGCAGAAGTGATAACTGTCACATCCAAGAAGAAGCCATGGCAAGATTCTGCCAAGCACCGTTTTGTTCTCAGCCTTGAGGCAGAAATGGGGCCATGCATTAGCTCCAGTCCTCCATGTAGAGGCACTGGGGGCACAGAGGATGGAGACCTGACTGGCTCAGGACCAGAGTGAGAACCAAACCCTTAATTGTTACTCATTGAGCTTAGGGGTTGTTTGCTTTGGCAAAATAATCTAGGAGGGGCTAACTAACAAACGTTGTCTTGGTGAGTGTGCTGGTACACCTACTGTTGACTGATTTATCTTCTCCGTGACACAACATCGGATTTTCATTCAGTGTAAGACCTGGCCAGTAAGTCTGTAGGAGAAAGTAAAGTCACATGTGGTTGGTCGCTGGTCGCTGGCTGGACCACTTGACCATTCCCAACTCCATCACTTTAAGAAAAAAATAGATACTTCGTCTCACGGATTCAAGAGACGGTGGCTGATTTAGGAGGGACTAATATTAGTTTTTCAGAATAATAACACAGCAATAGCTGGAGAGTGCTGTGTCAAATTTGGGAAAACAAAATGGAAAAACGACATAAAATGAAAGCAAACACCGTTCCCTTCTCCAAAAGTTAACGTTCATATTTAAGAATATTTCCTACCAGTTTTCTTTTCCATTTTTATACATTGATTTTATACAGTGATTGAGTATGCACACGCACACACACACACACACACACACACACACACACACACTGTAATATAATGCTTTTTTAACTTTACATTTAATGATTTCAGTGAAATTTTATGTCTTATTAATACTTAAAAACTTAAATATTTTTAGAAAGTTAGATTGATATATACGATATATTTGAATAGTCTACCATAAATAGTCTAAATGGTCTATAATTATCATTATAGATAATGCTAATACAAAAAAGTCTGAAAAAAAATTTATTTTTGTAACTTACAATTGTGGAAAATGCCTATGCTTCTCCACATCCTCAAGTATGAACAAGCTAGAGGAGAATGAGGTATGCCCTATGCCGTGTGATTGGAAAGGTCTCGTTCTTTCAGGGTTGCTCAGGGTCAGTTGTGTTATTCTCTAAAGGCCCTACGACTAGGAGAAACTAACACGACAGCATCCAAAGCAGAATGTCTGGATCGCCCACTCTTGATTCTTCTTTACCCCTTTGATTCGGGTCTCTTTCTTTTCTCCTCTTTTCTCCCTGTACTTTTCTGATTTAATTGCGTGATGAGACAGTGAAACACAGCCATTGCAGTGCGCCCATTAGGGCATAAATATTCCCAACCGAACATAATGATGTTTGTTAGAACCCGACTGGCCAGTCCATGACGGTGGAGGGTCAGACGCAAGGACCCACCACAACCACACATTTACTCGATGAGCCTCACTGCATGGGCCACACCTTCCTCCTGGATAAACCTGATCAGGATACCACATCATCTCATTGCCTCTTTGGAACCCCCAGGCAAGCCCACATCTATCCCAAGCCTCACCCTGTCCCCCCGAGAGGCCCCAGCTGTCCCCTGTGGTGGTTCTCCATTGCCCAGCCAGCTAAATAGCCTGGGGAGGCTTCAGGTGAGTTCATGGTGGTCTTTGGTAGATGGTCCAGGATCTTCATCGTGCTGTTTTCGAGCACTTGCTCTGTTTAGAGGCATCTGTAGGGTTTGTAGGAAAATCTTTTTCCCCATTTTGTTTACCTCCAGGTGCTGGATTAAGCGATGGGCAGTGGCATTCAGTGTCCTTATCATTGAAAGGAAGTCACCTGAGTGTGATGGTGGATGGCGAGGCGGCCTCTGTGGCTCATTCCTTGCGTGGACGGATTGATTCCGGGGACACCTATTATTTGGGCGGTAAGTGAAGACCGGCTCTGTTGGCAGTCAAAATATCTTTGTCTTTCCAGCTCCCACCTTCTAAGGCAACCGACCGTTTTAAATGAAGACTAATACTGAAGGACAACCTTTCTCTTTCAGTGATAGTCCCTGAGAATGTTGAGTCGGCAAAGGTGGTAAATTATGGCCTCAAATGCACGTCTCCTGTGTGGCCTTATTTAAATGTACCTGTGCTAAGATTGGCTTTGGATTTGGCACTTGCTTTCCCTGCAGTAACCTGGAAGGCTTCAAAAATGCTAGCGCCTGGGTCCCGTCCCCAGGGATCCTGATTTATCTGGTTCTGAAGCTTGCGCAACACATTTCTTAAGGTCTCCAGGCAATCCTGTGTGCGGGCAACTGGGAGGGTCCTTGTTCCCTGTTTCTTACCTTTAGTACTTTGCTGTCGAGAATTTTGCTAATGCCAAGTGACTCTCCCAACCTTCTCTTCAGGTTTTTATGTGACAATTTTATTGCTGCATGTGGGTATTCTTTCTGTAGCCTTCTCTTCTCCCTGAGGAACCTGGTTCCCCAAGTGTGATCCGGGAACCAACGGCATCAGCATCACGTGAGAGTTTATCAGAGCTTTGGATGGAGCATCCTTGACTTCCTGAACCAGAATCTGCACGTCACCAAGTGCAGAAACATTCCCAACATAGTTAGGAAACATTCTATCCCCACTGTCTCTACAGAAGGGCCCCATTGTATACAACAGAGCAAGAGAGCACTTTAATCGCTGTTGATGATTCACTCGTTACTTAGCGATGAACTTTACCAACACGACACCAGGCCGTCTCCCTGGACTGTAGTCCATGGACTGCTGCGTGTTCAGTAGACCTTTGACTGAGTCTGTCTGGGATCCTTTCAACCAGGGAGGGGGAGCTTCTGAGGGTAATGAATCTCCATTCCTGAGGCATTCAAGTGAAAAATCCTGAGCCACCAGAAGCTTAGACCTGTCAATTGTAAGACTTATTTCTAATCTTGGCTGGAAGCCGGCCTTGATGTTATTCCTGTTTTGCATTTTATAGTTGTTTTTTTTTTTTCTAAAATAAGTTTGGAATCGTGGTGGAGATAGCTCGATAGCCCAAGAAGAAAGTGTAAAATCCTCCCTAAGAATTGACAATAAGCACACAAACCATGAATCAGGGTGTTTAATCTTTCAAGCCCCCGAAAGCGGCCATCACGGTGCACATGGAGTATTGCCAGCAGCATTAAAAGATCGGATTGCTGGCCTTCGTTGCTTGCTAAATATGGTGCATTTCTGACCCAGATAGTTTTTTAAACCTTTATGCTTATGATGGATTTTATAGCTCTGCAGAGGAACAGATTCCTTGAAAACTAAATAAAGAATTTATCCAGGAGCTATAACTTCAAAGGTAAAGGAGTTTGAGACACTGAAAGGGATAGGAAGAAAAATCCTCGCTATGTTGTTTAACGATACAAAATAGAATACTTGTTATTTTTATTAAAGAGTAAAAAAAAAATACTTTTCAAAACCACAGAATCTTCTTTGATGTTTGAACCTTCTTGCATAATTTGAACACTCTACATGTTCCCAACGGGCAACGCAGTTACCGGAGTAGGTAACTTCCTAGATATTTACACGTTGATGTCGTATGAATCAGTAGTTACTACGAGATACACGTATATATTTTATTTTTTTTAACGTTTACTTGCTCATTTTTGAGAGAAAGAGCGTGCACGCGAGGGCGAGCAGGGGAGGGACAGAGAGAGAAGGAGACAGAGAATCCGAAGCAGGCTCTGCTCTGTCGGCGCACAGCCCGTGCAGGGCGCGAACTCACGAACCATGAGATCACGACCTGAGCTGAAGTCAGACGCTTAACCGACTGAGCCACCCCGATGCCCCGTGTGTATGTATTTTAAAATACCACTAATGTCTCTTGAATATTTATGGGCTCATCCCCCAGGGTACTCAGTTAAACGCTACAATGCTTTCAGGGCATCTGGCTGACTCGGTTGGTTGAGCATCCGACTCTGGATTTCGGCTCAGGTCATGATCCCAGGGTCGTGCGATCAAGCCCCATGTCAGGCTCTGTGCTGAGCGTGGAGCCTGTTGAAGCTTCTCTTTCCCCCTCTGCCCCTCTCCCCTGCTCATGCTCTCTCTCGAAAAATAAAATAATAATAATAATAATAATAATAACAAAATGAACATACATTACAACACTTTCAAAGCTTCCCTTATTCCTCCAGATTCTCATCCACCCCCAGTTAAGTATTACCCTGCATTTCTTTTTACTAATCTTTGTATTGCTTTTTTTATTTTTAAATTGAGAAAAAAATTTTTAAGTTTATTTATTCATGAGAGAGAGAGAGAGAGAGAGACAGCGGGAGTCGGGGAGGGGCAGAGAGAGAGGGAGACACAGAATACGAAGGAGGCTCCGGGCTCTGAGCTGCCAGCACAGAGCCCGACCTGGGGCTCGAGCTCATGAACCATGAGGTCGTGACCTGAGCCAAGGTCGGATGCTCAACCGACTGAGCCACCCCGGTGTCCCTTTGATTTTTAAATTCAGATAAAACCGATGTATGACATCATACTCGTGTCACATGTACAACATAATGCCTCGATATTTGTCTGTACTGGGAAGTGATCCCACAGTAAGTCCAGTGAACATCCATCCACAGACATAGTTACGATTCTTTTCTTGTGATGAGGACTTTGAAGATCTACTCTCGGGGCGCCTGGGTGGCTCAGTCGGTTGAGTGTCCGACCTCGGCTCGGGTCATGATCTCGCGGTCCGTGAGTTCGAGCCCCACGTCGGGCTCTGTGCTGACCGCTCAGAGCCTGGAGCCCGTTTCGGATTCTGTGTCTCCCTCTCTCTGACCCTCCCCCGTTCATGCTCTGTCTCTCCCTGTCTCAAAAAATAAGTAAAACGTTAAAAAAAATTAAAAAAAAAAAAAAGATCTACTCTCTTAGCAACTTTTAAATACATAATACAGCATTATTACCTGTAGTCACCATGCTGTACATTATCCCTGTAACTTATTTATTTGACACCTGAAAGTTTGTAATTTTTAATGTATTGCCTTTCTTTAAACGTGTTATCTATGTAGGGACTTTAAAAGAAGAGTGTTGTGTGCTACCTTGCTTTTAACTTTATAAATAGGGTACCACTGTATACACCCTTCTGTGTTCTTTTTTTTAAAATTATTGCTGTGGTTGCTTTTTATATTTATTTTTGAGGTCCACCGTGTGAATGTCTATAGGTAAAGTTAATTAATTTTTACCGCTCTGTGGCTTTTGCTGTATATTATGCCATGTTTTACTTACTAAATCCGTCCCGTTTTACTATTGATTGACAGTTGGATTTTACTTAAAATGTAGCAATCCAATGTCACATTGGATTGACAGTTGGATTTTTTTTTGTTGTTGCTATTATAAAAAATTCTATAAATGTCCTGCTCTGGCGGCCAAGAATAATCTTGCCCGTGATTTAAAAATTTTCCTTATGCACAAACTACCAAGCTTTCCTACTACACACAGTCGATTTGATGAAACAGGGTCTTGTGCGGTGTTTCCAGCGACAGGCTCCAGTCATTAACGCCGAACCGACGCTCGTGAGTTCGCATTAGTCACATGGGTATTGCACAGAGACCCAGCCCCTGGTCTATGAAAGGACCCTGGAGAGTTGGAGGCGATGTGTTGAGAAGAACATAATAGGCCTTTCCTCACATAGTTTCATAAAATTGTGTTGATGTGCAGAGCAGCTGTCTTGTTAGTAGGGCTTCCCGTAACAAATAGCGTCCTGCAGATGAGCGGAATTACAAAGTGTAAACATCCCATGAGAGAGCAGAATGTCTTTTCTTCATTACCACTTTCCTGTTTTTTGGCCGCGATTATAATTTGGCGCTAAGTGGCAAAAACACTGTAAGATCTTGCAGTCACAGCACATTATCCCTAACTAATGTATAAATTCAGAATGACCTCTACATACGTAGCTGTAAATGCCCAACTTAGGCCTATAGAACGATTCCAGGCAATGATTCAAACTAACCTAATCAACTGCGCGTTTTATACCAACATCACAGCATCTTTTTTCCTGGAGGAAGAATATATACTATCCAAAACACTCCACCGATGCCCTCACCCGACTAAAACAAACCAATTTACTGATACTAAGGAAAAAGACGAATATTATTTGCGGTCAAGGAAGATCAAGAAAGGGAGGTCTGGGACCAGTGAACATGGAGTTCTGGTTCTCAGTAGATGTACTGTATTCACAAGCTTTATGCACAGGTGAAGACTCCCTTGTTCAGAGCCTCTTGTCTCTACAGTCTGTTTGACTTTCCAGCTCTGTTCTGGGTAAAGTGGGTCATGTCAGGTTCAACTTGAGTGGAAACCTTGAGACCCCAAGACGTCAATGTTAGAGTTATTTTATCCAGTCCCAAGAATGGTTGATGCCAGCGTCTACTTATTTAATTATCTTCGTCGTTCATTTCCACCAGAAGCAGAATATGCATCATGTTTAACAAGGAAATTCACTTTATCCAATTCATGCTCTGTATTTCACAGAAACCAATACCCCATGTGCTGAGACCCTCCCTAACCAGTTCTTCTTCCCCTTGGGTTTCTCCCGATGGAGGGGCCAATTGTAAATTCCCATTTACCGTGCGATCAGTCACATGCTTTCCCATAAAGACAGACGAGGACATCTGGCAGTTACAGTTAGGGTGGCCGTATGATTTATTGTGCAAGCCAGGACACTTTAGCCAATGAAGCAGATGATCTCCTTAATTATGATGGGACAGCGGCATAAACCAGGGCTCTGTGGCTTTCTTTCCACGAGACGTGCCCTCTTGCCAATAAGCAGCCTTTCTCATGTGTCCTGTCAACACTCCGTGGTTCCCTTTTTACTTCCCTCACTTTTCTCAGTCTGAGCTTTGTTTGTAAATTATTCTTCCAACGATGGTTTTGCTCTGGCGTATCGTACAGAGCTTTGGTAAGGAGTCTCTGTACCATTCGATAGCGCACTTGCACCATAGAGTGGGGGACTATGACATCATGTTGAGCATCTCTCGAGTGTCCTTGCGCAAAACGTGAACAGGCCGGGGAACCAATGAGGACCGTAATGAGGCCTCACTGAGGACCCATCCTGGTGAGTGACATAAAGTGACAATTTCTCCGCCGTCCTCAGAGGTACTTAAATTTCCGACCCCTTGGATAGTGACGGGTGTGTTCCATTAATGTAGCAGTAAATATTCCCTCTCCGCTTTGACTTCCATCTGGAATCAGATCATCGACGAATGACGCTCTGCCTTTTTACCATCAGGATTTCAGGCAGTCTTGAGCATGAATGAATGGGCGTCTTCCGGCCTGGGCTTCTCTGGGGCGTGGCTCCCCTCGTTTCCCGACCTCTGCAGCAATGAAGCACTTAGCGGACTGACCTTTCCTTCTTACAGGTCCACTTTGAGAGCATTTCCTTGTGGCCACTAGATTCTGTTTAGTTTTGTCGTTTACGGGAATAGTTAGGTACTACACTGTGTTTTATTTTACTTTAGGTTTATTTGTTTATTATTTATTTTGTATTTCCCTAATATTTATTTATTTATTTATTTATTTATTTATTTATTTATTTTTTGGGACAGAGAGAGACATAGCATGAACGGGGGAGGGGCAGAGAGAGAGGGAGACACAGAATCGGAAACAGGCTCCAGGCTCCGAGCCATCAGCCCAGAGCCTGACGCGGGGCTCGAACTCACAGACCGTGAGATCGTGACCTGGCTGAAGTCGGACGCTTAACCGACTGCGCCACCCAGGCGCCCCAATATTTATTTATTTTTGAGAGAGAGACAGAGTGCAAGTGGGGAGGGGCAGGGAGAGAGGGAGACACAGACTCGGAAGCGGGCTCCAGGCTCTGAGCTGTCAGCACAGAGCCCGATGCGGGGCTTGAACTCATGGACCGCGAGGTCATGACCTGAGCTGAAGTCAGATGCTTCACTGACTGAGACACCCAGGCGCCCATATTTATTATTTATTTTGAAAGAGAGAGAGAGAGTGTGAGCAGCATGAGCCCAGGAGGGGCAGGGAGAGAGGGAGAGACAGAATCCCAACCAGGCTCCACACTGTCAGCGCAGAGCGAGACGCAGTCCTCGATCCCATGAACTGTGAGATCATGACCTGAGCTGAAATCCGGAGTTGGACGCTTAACCGACTCAGCCGCCCAGGCGCCCCGGATTCTGCTTTGTATTTTAGATGTGTTTGAGGCTTGTGATCCAGAGGAAGGGACGGTGGCTGGAGAGGAGTAAGCAAATGCCCTGTTCCTAAGCACTGTCCGTCGAAGTCACCTGTAAAGATACAAAGATGTACCAGGTTTCTTCCAAATATAACCCTTCAGAAATTCTTTTACACGCCGAAATGCGCGTATTTTCGCATAAAGCAAGGAAATGGTAAAGAACTTTAGAGTTAAGCAGTTCTTTGTGACGTCGAACCACATTTGAAGGGTCAAGTCTCCACGAGGCTACCTTATGGGGTTGCATTGGGCCCAACAGAGTTGAACCTGATGCAGGCCTTGGCTGGTTTTGGATTGTATTTGTCAGGAATACAAAGCATCAAAGCCTCAGTCACTGAAGGAAAAGTGCATTTTGTGGAAGTTCTTAGGCAGCAAGCTCCTGGGACCGAGGGGGCTCCATGTTCTGTCCCCGCCCTTTGGAAGGACACCAGTGACCTCAGGACAAAAGTTCAAAGAGAGAGGAAAGAAACACATAGGAGTACAATGAGTAAAATCTTTATAAAATTACGGATTCCTTTTCATTAAAAAAAATAAGAGCCTTATAAAATAATCTCAAACCCAGGCTGTAAATATTAACCAAAAAAAAAAAATCCTTAATATTTAAATAATTGGAAAATGATTTTTTTAATGATTTTTTTTAAAAAGATGAATAATTAAGATCTTCTATCTCATAAGTTAAAAGAAAACATTCCCCTGGAGGTGATGTGAATGAAACATAATTATGTAAGGGAGAGAATAAATAAAATAGGTAAATTTTTCACGAAGCATGCAATTTACTGCGCAATTTCTCGGGCTTAAAACCATATTGATTATTTAAAAATGCTGTGCTTCGTTCGTGTTTGCCTATGAAAATAAAGTATTCAGTTAGGTGAAAACTTTGTGATTTTATCCCACGTCGCTGCAGGTGGGTTCCCCGGGAAGCCGCCTCTCTGCCTGGCACATTTGTGGTCTGGGGTTTGGTGAGGTTAATTCTTGGGAACAGTCCTCGGAAGGTTGAGAGAGCAGCTGGGATGAACAGAGACAAGTTGAGGTGTGGATGCAGTTCCAACAGGAGCCTCAGGACGTCCCGCGGAGGCTCTGAAGCATTCTGCCCTTCAGGGACGTCCCAGGAGAGAAATGGGGGTAGACCACTGACCACTTTGTTGCATCCCTGGGCACTGGCCAACCCCCCCCCCCCCCCCCGGTTCTGGGGGAGACCCTCAGCCTCAGTCCTAAAAATGAAGTGTGGTGGGTTGGGCGGTGTCTTGGGAACTAGGCTCTGTATGCAGATTTCCTCCAGGTGTTGCCTTTTACAAAAGCGTTTACGGTGACTGTTCTCTTTTTTCCGGAGCTGTTCCTTTCCGCCCATACCCGAGGCGTCTTGCAGTACTCAAATCTGCGATGCCTGTAGAAGGCAGCTCAGCAGGGGCTGGGAGAGCCCCACACGTGGGGAAGGAGGTGGTTCTGAACCCCATTTACTTTGATTTTGATTTCAAAGCCATGACCTGGCTCACCATTACTATGATAGCATTGTCTTCTTGGGAAACCCAAGGGGATACAATAAAATCACTGGGAATTGTGGTTTGTAATGGTAAAAGATACCCTGAGGCGTATCAGAAATTTCAAGGGTTTATTTGAGCAAAGAGTGATTCAGATTGGGCAACAGCAAACCAGAGGTGGTTAGGGGGGCTCCGTAGAGACAGGAGCCAGGGGACAGGCTTCTATAGAGAAGGTGCAGAAGCGAAGAAAGGAAATTATTGATTGGCTATAGCTTAAAGCCTGGTTAGCTGTTCGTGATGGGCTGTCCTTAGGGTTTGATTTCAGAACCTGGGGGCATTTAAAGGCCCAGACTTCGGTTTGCTTTCCGTGGCCACTAAAGCTTTTGGTGAGCCGCCTCTGGTGACCCCCTTGCTTAATTAATTTAAGAGTAATTACAGCACACCAATTAGTGACTGCGGCATGACTTGTAAAATTTAACTCTTACTATTGGAAACCATCAAAGCCCATTTCTTTTTTTCATGGAATAGTCTGATGCTAATTTTTCTCCATTATTTTCAGTGCCATATCATCGTGAGATCCTTGATCATTTTGTGTGTTACTGTTAAAAGGTATTTGATTACATTGCCTAACTCAGAAACAATTAGAAATGTACGTATGAATTGTTCTTCGATTTCCTTGAACAGTTAAAATCAAACATGGTTTTAAATATGCCTGTGCTTGGGGTGCCTGGGTGGCTCAGTCGGTTAAGCATCCGACTCGGGCTCAGGTCATGATGTTGCGATTGGTGGGTTCGAGCCCCGTGTTGGGCTCTGTGCTGACGGCTCAGAGCCTGGAGCCTGCTTCGGATTCTGTCTCCCTCTCTCTCTGCCCCACCCCCGCCCCGACTCACACTCTGGGAGTTATTTCAATAAATAAACATTGAAAAAACTTAAATATGCCTGTGCTTGTGCGCACACATATGCACTTACAGAGTGGAAGTTTCACATACATAATTCTTTTTCTTTTTTTTTAAGTTTATTCATTTATTATTTCTGAGAGAGAGAGAGGACACAAGTGGGGGGGCAGGCAGAGAGAGAGCAGGGGAGACACAGACTCTGAAGCAGGCTCCAAGCTCTCAGCCATTAACATAGAACCCAGTGAGGGGCTCAAACTCACAAACCACAAGATCGTGACCTGAGCCGAAGTCAGATGCTTAACTGACTGAGCCACCCAGGCACCCCTCTCTGACCAGTTGTAATCAAACTCTGTTTTAAATTTTTTTTTTAACGTTTATTTATTTTTGGGACAGAGAGAGACAGAGCATGAACGGGGGAGGGGCAGAGAGAGAGAGAGAGAGAGACACAGAATCGGAAGCAGGCTCCAGGCTCTGAGCCATCAGCCCAGAGCCCGACGCAGGGCTCGAACTCATGGACCGCGAGATCGTGACCTGAGCTGAAGTCGAACGCTTAACTGACTGAGCCACCCGGGCGCCCCTGAAACTCTGTTTTATGCCTGTGTCTGTGTGCGCATGCATGAACATACAGAGTAGAAATTTCACATGACGTAATTATTTTTCAAGTATCTTAAATTTAGCAGGTCCTATTATGCCTGTGAGTTTTTTCTCTGATTCTGGTATCACATGCCCTTCATTTAGTTCACATAGTTTCATATCATGCTAAAAGGAGTGGTTTTTTCTGTGTGCTTGCACGAGAGGAATCAAATTTTGCTGAAATTAAACATGCCTTGACTCTACTGGTAGGGTTGCGCGTCCTACCCTCGGCCCATCCGCCCGTAAGCCTGGTTCCGCTTGTTATCTCCATGCTTTACCGAAACGGCTAGCTTCTGTTCTTTTCAGCCACCCGCCACCCCCTCCGTGAGCAGTATGGCCCTGCCGAAAAGTTAGGAAGCCTCGTCCTCAGGAGGAGGCGGCAAACTTGCATTTAGGAAACACCGTGCACTATTTTGGTCACGACGGTTGACTTTCTCCTTTGTGTATCTCCGTGTTCCTGCAGGCTGTCCTGACAGCGTCTCTGGCTCTGGATGTGGAGGTCCCCTGGGCGGCTTTCAGGGCTGCCTGAGGCTCATCTCCATTGGCGACAAGGCGGTGGATCCCATCACAGTGCAGCAGGGGGCGCTGGGGAGTTTCCGTGACCTCCAGATAGACACCTGCGGCCTCACAGACAGGTAAAGCCATCCCGTGTCATTTTAGCATTCTTGATTTCAGTTGTTTGATCGTAGACTGAAAAAAATGGACAGCAGAGAAAAAGCAACTTCTTCTAGCTCCTTCTCTCTTCCTGATATCCAGTCCCAATGGAAAAGTTGTGATTACGTTGAAAACCAGAAAATGACAGTCTTTCTTTTTGAATAATTGCTCCTTTGAATGATAATATTTTCTTAGAAGACACACTCTCATGAATTTTCCTTGTGTCTGTCCCCACCCTGCTTAGTTGTTACAGAATTCTGTTGGTGGTGCTATAATTACTGAGCGTAAATACTGATGAGTAGAAATACTTTTAAGAATTTTTCCACTGCACAAAACAGATTAGAATAGTCTACAGAGATAATGAATCACCGAGGACCAGTAAGTCAATGTGGTCAGCTGGATTCACCCCACACTCCCTTTTCTGCGTGGAAAATGAAAAGTAACTGTTCCTTGGAGAAAGGTTGAGCCTTTGGGGATTTCTGGTCATGTAAACACAACAAAGAATGGAAAGAACCCAGTTACCACAGGCTGAACATGATACTGGTTCCCTAAGGGAGATGAGACAAGCAGGGCTTTTACAGAGAACAGATTGGGGGTGCCCGTGGTGGTGTGGGGGAGTGGGAGTGGCTGAAAGAGGTGAAAAGGTACTGGGGCACCTGGGTGGCTCAGTCGGTTGAGCGTCCGATTCTTGTTACTGGCTCAGGTCGTGATCTCATGGTTCGTGGGATCGAGCCCCACGTCAGGCTGTGTGCTAACAGCACAGAGCCTGCTGGGGATCCTCTCTCTCTCTCTCTCTCTCTCTCTCTCTCTCTGCCCCTCCCCCGCGGTGTGTGCTCTCTTTCTCCAAAAAAAAAGGCACAAACTTCCAGTTATACAAGAAGTCTCATGGGGATGTAAGGTACGGCATAATGCCTAGAGTTAATAATACTGTTTTGTATATTTGAAAGTTGCTAAGAGAGGAAGGAGATCTTTCATCGCAAGAAAAAACTCTTCACAGGACAATATATACAAATATCCAATCATCATGTTGTCCTCCTGAAACTCATATAATGTAAGTCAATTAGAGAAGAGCTTTGAAACAACAGCGGGTTAAAATTGCTAAGCATTGCACCTTTTATTCAAATGGTCTCATTAGTCATGCTATCGGACTTTCAGTTATTTTGGCTAAAAGGGACTAAATCTTTTTCTGTGCCTGTTGGGTGTAGCCTCCTGCAGTAGGAGTGACATATATCCCTGCTGAATAAACAAACACGCTCCAGACACCCTCACACGTCCATGCCCGGCCAACCCCTTCAAAGGTCACACTTTGCAAAGTGCTTTGTGCGGTAAATCTGGTTCTTTAAAAAAATATTTTTTTGATGTTTATTTATTTTTGAGAGAGAGAGAGGAATGAGTGAGAGTGGGGTGCAGGGGCAGACAGAGAAGGAGAAAGAGAATCCCGAGCAGGCTCCGCACGGTCAGCACAGAGCCCCGTGCGGAGTCAAAGTCAGACGCTCAACTGACTGAGCCACCTAGGTGCCCCATGGCAAATCTGTTCCAAGTTTAGCGCTCACTGCAATACCACGTCATGTCCGATAAACTACGAGTTACGTTGCAATTTGGCAACGTGTTAGGAAACCGTGAATTCCAGTACGTGAAGTATCAACTCGTGAGAATGTGATTTCGTTAATGCCGATGTTCATGTGCATGGTTCACCTTCTGTTCGTCTGTGGGAAGTTAGATCGGTGCCTGGAGAATTCCCTCCCAAAGCATGATGTGGTCACAGTGATTTCTCTGACATAAGAAATGCATGTTGCCCCTTTGTGCATACAGGTCTTTTAGCCCCCCCCAAAAGCGTGTGTGGTACATGTATAGGTGTGTGTATATATATATATATGATATATCACCAAATAGAAAGATTTTCCTTATCACACACAAAAGTGGTTTTTAGAAATATGTTCCAAGAATGGATGGAGACATCTGGCATATTAAGTTACCTCCTTTCGGCACAAATTGAGGTTCATGGCAGCTCCGTACATGGGCGTGAAAAGAGCTGTTGACTCTTTGGCCGATACAGTCAATAATTGCAATTTTTAACGGTTTAACGTCTAAAAACGTGTCCTTATTCTCCACTACTAAAAATGTTCATTTCTCCTTAGCCCTTCCGGCCATGCGTACCAACTGAGTGTCCAATGCACCACAAACTAGATTCACGTAAACACACGACAGAGCAAACATCCACACCCAGGCTCTTGCCGGCTGCTCGGTGCTGAGCCCGGCCACCCTCCCAGCCCACACCCTGCCTGTCCAGAGCAAGTCGTAGTGTGCTCAGTAAAGCTGAGATTTATTATTATTTTTTTTTTTTTAATTTTTTTTCAACATTTTTAATTTATTTTTGGGACAGAGAGAGACAGAGCATGAACGGGGGAGGGGCAGAGAGAGAGGGAGACACAGAATCGGAAACAGGCTCCAGGCTCCGAGCCATCAGCCCAGAGCCCGACGCGGGGCTCGAACTCAGGGACCGCGAGATCGCGACCTGGCTGAAGTCAGACGCTTAACCGACTGCGCCACCCAGGTGCCCCTGAGATTTATTATTAATACGCAAATGATTTTATGACTTTTATCCGTCAGGCATGGGAGTTCATAATTCATGATACGTAACAGCATTCCTGGCCCGACGATACTGCAGCGTTATGAAAGGATGTTTGAAATCTCATGGGACGTAGGAAACCTTTCTGAGCCACACAAGGACTCGTGCACCTGGTGGTCTGTCTTCCCCGGGACCCCCATGACACAGGGAGAGCGGTGGGTTCTTTGGAACAAGGTTTCCAGGAGGAGGTAGCCGGGAGAAGGGATCGTGTCTCACACCAATTGTGTTTTGGACGTTAGGATTTCATGTCATAGACCTCGGGTTTCACAGTCCGGTCAAGGTTTCTTTTGAGAATCACAGGAGTGCCGTCTTGAACACCGCTAGGCCTGGATTGTACGGATGGGGCCACTTTTCCCACTTCTTTGGCCTCTGTCCGGCGTTAGTCTTCTAGACGCTAAGCGCACCATCGTGCCCTATACGGGTCGTTTCTTGGAGAGAATTAGTAGGCTTATTCTCTTAGAGAGGATAAGTAGTTGAGGTTGTGGGGGTTGCGGAGACATGGAGGAAGGGTCCCTGATTTGCTCCGGGACGAGGCAGGGCTTTTGGAGAGGAGGGAGGGACATCTAGAGTGGGGTGCAAGGTGGGTAAGTCCATCAAGTGAGAGAGGCTACATACGCATCCAGGGAAGGTACAGCCTTGTGCCCAAGCCCAAAGTGCAGCCATGAGTCTACCTGTTCAAGCACGGCCTGCTGTACCAGTTGGGTGTCGGAGAAGGAGGAGCAGGGGGTGGTGAGAGATGGGACTGCCTCACTGCGCGGGGCTGCACCACAGAGGCCCGGCGGCCAAGCCGAAGTCTGGACGTTGACCTAAGGCTCCCTGAGGCATCTCTGAAGGCTTCAGTTAGGCAGTACGGCCCACGGCGGGGAGAGGATTTGAGTGTGGGCTGAAGAGAGAGGGTGTGTGGTGGGAGGCCGGGGAAGGGTCTGCCTACCTGTGGGAAGGGATGATGGCCCGAAGTAGGGAAGAGAGAAACAGGGCTGGCTCCTACATGTTTGGGGAACATCGTGACAAGTTGATGTGCTGCCGGGCTGTGGGGTGGCGGAGAAGGATGAGTCAGGATGGGCCTCAGGTCTGGACAGCTGTCCTCAGGTCTGGACAGGTCTGGACAGGTCTGGACAGACTGTCCTCAGGTCTGGACAGCTGGATAAAGGGTGACCTCACCGCTCGATGGGATAGTGATGGAGAAGCATCATCTTGGGAGGCCCAGAGTCAAGAGGTTTCGTTATTAGGTCTTAAGATATTTTGAGAACCCTAGAGGCACAAAATCCTTAGGTTGGGGAGAATCTCAAACATGACATCTGCTGACGCTTCCATCCCCAAGCAGGGATCTCATTTTCACTCACCGTGGAGAAGAGGCTCCCGCTTCTGTTCCACCTTTCAGGAACCGGATGCTTCCCCGTTCACCGAACGCTTCATCCTTGTCTTCTGTCCCACCCAGATTTCCAGCTTTAATCTTCATCTTCCCTGTTGTAAAGCTGTGCCCACTTTACCCCCCGCAGCCCAAAAAGTCCCCGATGAATTCCCTGAATTGGCTCTCGTCCGGGCTCGAGTCTGTTCTCTTAGCAATGTTTTACAGGTTAAGTACTATCCCCATCCTGATTGCCCTCCTGCGCATCAGCTCTGGCCAACATCTTCCCTGAAACCGGAAGGAACCTGGCCCATGAGTGGTGTGTAGGTTTCATAACTTTCCTTCCCATAGAAACTTGGTACAGACTAAGCTGTCCTCATCTGCGTGTGAGCACAGCCCGGGCGCTAGACTTCCGGTTCCCCACCAATCGTCGGCGGTGGCGTGGCATCCAAGTCAGGTTAAGATACACACTGGTGTGCCTGCACACGCACACACGTGAAGGTTTTCTTACTATGGCTCATACCTCTCTCTGGTCTTCCTTGTTCACGCTGGGTCCCGCCAGGAAAGCAGGAGGTTTGGGGTAACGAAGCCGACCTCAGGCGTGGGAGGGTCCAGGAAACTGCAGCCATTGAAGGAAGAACCAAAAGGGCCAAAGACATGGGGACGACAGTCACGAAGGGAGGGGCCCGGATGTGGAGTGACCTGCCTCGTAATCCTTGGAGGTGAAGAGACACCCTTCTGTTTTCCCAGGAAGCCCGCCTTCTGGTTCTTGGCCTGGAATCAGGTGTCTCCCACTCAAATGGCAGAAGGCCCAGCAGAGAGCGTGTCTATGCGTCCTTGGCAAGAAATTGGGCTTATTTCCAGCATCTCTCTCTCAAACAGGAAGGGAGTGCTCAGTGCTCACTGCTCATAGAGTAGAAGTAACCCAAAGTTACTCATCCCTTTGACTTCTTGAGCTCCAGAGGGAAGTGAATAGTTACATAGCTCCTGCAAACGTGTGAGGCTTTTGAGTGACTGTATTTAGAGCTTAAACTGAGAGGCAGTGTGGCTTGTGGGGACCCAGGTCCTCGACCTTTGAATTGACATGGGTCTTCTTTTCTACATCATTGGCAAAGCCGTGATATCCTGTTCCTTTGTAAGGCTGTGACGGATTTGGTTTATCCATTCGTTACTTGGTGGACATTTGGGTGGTTTCTACTTTTTGGCTATTACGAGTCGTGCCGATAAGAACATTCACGTGCAGGTGTTCGTGTGGACACGTGTTTTCAGTTCTGTTGGGCGTGTACCCAGGAGCGAAATTGCTGCCAGTGGTGACTGCGTCTAACTGAGGAACTTCCAGATTGACTTCTAAAGCACCATTTTATCATCCCAACAGCGACGTAGAAGGGTCCAGATCCTTCTCATTCCCGTCAACACCTGTTCTGCCTTTCTGATGATGGCCATCCTGGTGGGTGGGAAGTGGCATCTCACTGAGGTTTTGGTTTGCACTTTCCTAATGACTGCCGATGTGGAGCATGTTTTCATACATGTATTTGCCATTTTTATATCTTCTTTTGTATGGCATCTGCTCAGATCTTGTGAGCCAGTTTTTAATTGGTGGCTCATGTGCCTTCCGTTGGGTTTTAAAAGAGTTTTACCTAGGGGCTCCTGGGCGGCTCCGTCGGTGAAGCGTCCGACCCTTGATTTCAGCTCAGGTTATGATCGATCTCACGGTTGGCGAGATCGAGCCCCGTGTCGGGCTCTGCGCTGGCAGCACGGAGCCTGCTGGGGATTCTCTCTCTCCCTCTGCTCCTCCCCTGTGCTCTCTCCTCCCTCTCTCTAAATAAATAAGTAAATAAATAAACTGAAAAAATAAAAGTGTTTCCCCTGTATTTCGGATAACAAGCCTGCGTCAAGTGTGTGTTTCGCCAAGACTGTCTCCTAGACTGTGGTGTGTAACCTCATTCCCTTAACAATGTCATTGATGGCGAAGTTTTAAATTTTAATGAAATCTAAATTACCATTTTTTTTCTTTCATAGACCATATCTGAGAAGTCGTCACCAAACCCAAGATCAGCTAGATTTTCCGTTTTGTTGTCTTCCGGGAGTTTAAGAGTTTGGTATTTTACATTTAGGTCTATGGTCTCCCTTGAGTTAACTTTTAAAATTTTTAACATTTTTAATTGCAATACAGTTGTCAAAGTACATTTTAGGTGTACAGCATAGTGATTTAACAATATACATTATGGGGCTCACCAGGAGAAGTGTAGTTACCATGTGTTACCAGGCAAAGTTACTAGAATACTGTTGACTATGTTCTCCATGCTGTCTTTTTCATCCTTGCCGTTTGTTTTATAACTGGCGGTCTGTACCTCTTAATCCCCCTCACATATTTTGCCCACTCCTACCCCCATCATCTGGCGACCACCATTGTCATCTCATATTTGAGTCTGGTTCTCTTTTTTGTTTTTTTTTATTGTTTTTTGTTTGTGTATTTGTTTTTTTTTAAATTTTTTTTAACGTTTATTTATTTTTGAGACAGAGAGAGACAGAGCATGAACGGGGGAGGGGCAGAGAGAGAGGGAGACACAGAATCCGAAGCAGGCTCCAGGCTCCGAGCCGTCAGCACAGAGCCTGACGCGGGGTTCGAACTCACGGACCGCGAGATCGTGACCTGAGCCGAAGTCGGACGCTTAATTGACCGAGCCACCCAGGCACCCCTACGTATTTGTTTTTTAGATCCCACATATAAGTGGAATCATCTGGTATTTGTCTTTCCCCTTCTGACTTATTTCACTTAGCATAATACTCTCTAGGTCCATTCCTGTTGTATCAAATAGCAAGATTTCATTTATTTTATGGTCGAGTAACATACCATTGTGTATATATGCGACATCCTCCTTGTCCACTCACGTATGGATGAATACTTAGGTTGCTTCCATATTTTGGATATTATAAACACTGCTGTGGTAAACATAGGGGTGCATGTATCCTTTCAAATTGATGCTTTTGTTTTCCTTGGGTAAATGCTGAGAAGTGGCATTACTGGATCCTATGGCATTTCTATTTTCACTTTCCTGGAGAACCTCCAGACCGTTTCCATAGTTGATGGACCAATTTACATTCCCACCAACAGTGCACAAGGGCTCCCTTTCACCACATTCTTCTAAACATTTATTATTTCTTGTCTTCTTGATACTACCCATTCTGACTGGTGTGAGGTGATACCTCATTGTGGTTTTGATTTCCATTTCCCTGATGATGAGTGATGTTGAGCAGCTTTTCATGAGTCTGTTGGCCATCTGGATGTCTTCTTTGCGAGCATGTCTGTTCAGATTCTGTGTTCCTTTTTTAATTGAATTATTTGTTGTTGTTGTTGTTGAGTTGTACCAATTCTTTATATATTTTGGTTATTAAGCCCTCCTCAGACCTATCACTTGCAAATATCCTCTTCCATTCAATAAGTTGCCTTTTTGTTTTGTTGATGGCTTCCTTCTCTGTGCAGAAGCGTTTTAGTTTGATGTAGGCCCAATAGTTTATTTTTACTTTTGTTTCCCTTGCCTGAGGAAAAATATTAGTAAGTCTGATGTGCAAGAGGTTATTGCCTGTGTTTTCTTCTACGAGTTTTATGATTTCAGGCCACAAATTTAGGTCTTTAACCCATTTTGAGTTCATTTTTATGTGTAGTGTAAGAACGTGGTCCGGTTTCATACTTTCACGTGTGGCTGTCCAGTTTTCCCAACATTTATTGAAGAGACTGTCTTTTCGACACTGTATATTCTTACCTCCTCTGCCATAGATTAATTGAACATATACATGTGGGTTTATTTCTGCACTCTTATTTCTGTTGCATTGATCTTTGTGTCTGTTTTTGTGCCAATACCATACTCTTTTGACTACTACAACTCTGTAGTATAGTTTAAAATCGAGAATTAGATCTCCAGCTTTGTTCTTCTTTCTCAAGATTGTTTTGACTATTCAGGGTCTTTTGTGGTTTCACACAAATTTGGGGATTTTTTTTGTTTTGGTTCTGTGAAAAGTACTATTGGCATTTTCACAGGGATTGCATTCAATCTGTAGATTGCTTTGGGTAGTATGGACATGGGTAGTACGAACAGGGTTCTTCCAATCCATGAGCATAGTATGTCTTTCTGTTTGTGTTGTCTTCGGTTTCTATCATCAATGTATTATGATTTTCCGGGGGTAGGTCTTTCATCTCCCAAATTCTAGCCTCTGCTGTATCTGTTTGCTGATGTCCCATCTGTCGGAGCTGGTCACATGCCCAACCCAGATTCAAGGTGGAGAGGAATGCCTCTCTGTGGAAGGATCCGTAGGTCCCAGTTCAAGGACACGGAAGCAGGGAGGGGAACAATTGTGGCTGCCCGTGGCCATTGCTAGCAGTTTATATCTCGGGTCATGTAATGAAACGGATCTTGCCTTATTCGTGAAAAAGCCAAACACATTTTTTGATAATGCAACGGGTAGAAAATTTATCTGTCGCAAATACGTGACAATTGGCAGCATCTGATGGGTTTCTTAGTTGGTCGTGGGTATCGCCTTAGGAAACCTTCTTGACAGATCTAACAATTTTTGTTCATGTTGCAATTTTTCTCTTCAAGCCACTGTCCTTACTGTCTTTCGCTGTAACGTGTCGGTGAAGATACACGTTTTCTCCTGACTGAATGTGGGAAGTAACGGTTGTTTGTGTTCTCTTGTAGGTGTTTGCCTAGCTATTGTGAACACGGGGGCGAATGTTCCCAGTCCTGGGACACCTTCTCCTGTGACTGTGCGCACACTGGTTACCTGGGCGCGACCTGCCATTCCCGTAAGCCCCACACCCTGCCTGTTCCCTCTTCTGTCCTGGTTTCCATGCAGTTCTCCTTTCCTTTTCTTTCTTTCTTTATTTTTTTTAATGTTTATTTATTAGAGAGAGAGAGAGAGAGAGAGAGCGCGCGAGCATGAGTGGGGGAGGGGCAGAGAGAAAGGGAGACAGAGAATCCCAAGCAGGCTCCAGGCTTTCAGCACAGAGCCTGATGCCAGGCTCGAACTCGTGAAACCGTGAGATCCTGACCTGAGTCAAAAGCAAGAGTCAAAGGCTTAACCGACTGAGCCCCCCAAGTGCCCCCTTCTTTCCTTTTCATTATTTTGTGTATATGTGTCTGTGTCTATGCAACCACGTTCTGGGAAGTAACAACAAAAACAAGTTTTTAGAGACCAATTTTTGTCTGGTTTCTTTTTTTTTTAATTTTTAGAATATTTATTAATTTTTTTTTGTCAAATGCTGATTTATTAAAGAAACAAAACTTAAGCATTATCAAGTTTCAGACAGAGCTCAGCATTCCCCCCCCGTATGGTTTTTCTGTACATTTTCTGGTAAGACTTAACATTTTATCTTTCTTAACAAAAAATACATATTTAGGGGTGCCTGGGTGGCTCAGTCAGTTAAGTGTCCGACTG
Organism: Neofelis nebulosa; assembly: GCF_028018385.1. NCBI lineage: Eukaryota > Metazoa > Chordata > Mammalia > Carnivora > Felidae > Neofelis > Neofelis nebulosa. The sequence continues at coordinate 90,206,484 of NC_080793.1, read as the reverse complement.
TTGATTTCGATTCGTGTCATGAACTCATGGTTGGTGAGATAATTTTTGAGAGAGACAGAGAGAGCGCAAGTGGGGGAGGGGCAGGGAGAGAGGGAGACACAGAATCCGAAGCAGGCTCCGGGCTCTGAGCTGTCAGCACGGAGCCCCACGAGGGGCCCGAACTCCCGAACCGTGAGATCAGGACCTGAGCTGAAGTCGGACACTTAACCGACTGAGCCACCCAGGTGCCCCATGCCTGGTTTATTTTTAATCAGTTTTATTTCCTAGTGATGTCAAGGCAGTTTACAGAAATACATAGTATCAAATAGGATGGAAAAAAAAAAAAAAAGAAAGCAGCAGGCAAAGAAAAATAAATATAGGAAAATAAAATGTAATAAAAACCCCCAATACGAGAAACAGTCTAGACAGCATGATCACGTTACTCTGTTCCTCGCGTCGGACCCGGTTTTAGTTCTCCAGTCCTGTCTGCCGAAGTAAAGAGAGGATGAGTTACTGAATGTGAGTATTTATAAAATCTAATGCGGGGGGGGGGGGGGGTGTGGCAGAAAGGGGCACAGGATGAGAGTTAACATGGTAGGGTTTCTAGAGTCAGCCAGAGGCCGGGTAAACGTCCAGGTCCCTCACGGTCGTGATGCTCTTTGATGATGGCGGTGGTGAATGCACTGGAAGCTTACCATGTGCCTGTGGGATCCTAGTTTTCTGTAGTTCTCCGCATGTTTCTACTCCTTTGATCCTCAAAATCATCCTAGAAGGTGAGTGTTCTACATTGTGCGCTTAGGAGAGAGAGAGGTCAGGTGCCTCGATCAAGGTCCCACAGCTGCCGGCCAGGGCTCTCGACCGCCTTGAACCATCCCCATGTCTTCCATCTTGAACACCAGGCTCTTTTCTGAAGAATCATTCTCCGAAGGCCACAGCCAACCAAACTTGAGCGACCCCAAATTCATTACCGACCAGAGGCTTGCCATAGAGCCCCTGAGATCCTCATTGCTGTCTAACTCTTGGCTTTCGTTGTTTATGGTTTTATTCTACTTTTCCTTTTTAGCGTATCACTGCCGACGTTTCTGAGCCCCTTCTTTTTAGCACGTGTCCCCGCCCTGGGTCTTTAGAGAAAACAGCCCGCCGTGAACATTCACCGAGGCAGAGCACGGATTGTCAAGTTTCCAGCCTGTGCGAATTGAACCCCAAAGCAGCAGGCATCAGCGTTGGGCCGAGAAGCCTTGGCCTCCGGCCCGGGATGTTCCACAGAAGAGCCGGGAGGCTCTTGCAGTCAAAGGGCGGCGACTCACCCCACTAAACACCCCATAAGTTCAACCAGAGCAATTGTACCTGCATTTGCTTTTATGGTGCCAAGTAAGAGTTTTCCAAGGCACCTCTTTATTTGGAAGGAGCTGGACATCTGGGATGTCTGAGGCTCGGTGACTTGTCCAGAGTCACGGCTAAGAATGGGGGCGGTCCCTTACGTACAGTGCTCCCCCTGCCACAGATTGCACCCAGCAAGGTGTCTTACACAAAGCGGATACCTACTGAAGGTTAATGACCGAGGAATGATTGCTACGGTGTTGCCGGTAACTCTCATTTAACCATCATCCCAAACAACTCTGATTGGAAAATTAACGGGTGTATTATACGGAGTCTTTCACTTGTGGCCTTAGTAATTTGATTTGGTCTAATAACTGCATTGACTTTGCTGTGATACTCTAACAGTAGACCAAAATGAAAGGGAGAGATTTCCAGTTCCACAGTGAGGGTTCGTAAGGCTGTTAGTTTCCGGTGTAAGTGCACGATTCACGCAGGTGCCTTCCTGGTGTTTCCTCCTCTACCCTCGTTCCCCAGGCGGGTCCAGCCCCGATCCAAACGTAAGCACTGTCGTCACTTTGTGTGTGTCCCTCTGGACACTTTTCCAGGGCAGTTGCAAGCACGGTTACGTATTTATAGAAGCGTAAACATGAGTGGGCAAAATGCAAGCCAACGCTGTTGGGAAAGCAATCCATGTTGTGTCTGTAGCCACCAGAGTCGATGGTAATAGGCGTGCTATTGATTTGGGCCGATCTCATTTGACCCATTTGACACCTGGCCGTATTTAATAAAAGAATGTCTTCTTTTGTAACATCCCCCGGACAAGCAAACATTCCTTTGATCTTCTTCTTCTGTGCGAAGGGAGAAAAACAGTCCCTCTGCCCCACCCCGCCCCCTCTCCGGGTTTTGCTTCATTCTTGGAAATCGGCCGAGTTTTAAAATGTAGATAACCCAGTGAGTGGAGAAGGGCATCAGTTCTGGGCCCCCACTCTGCCCTCTCTGTCCCTTCCGGGATCATTCGTGGTGGTGGATCTTGGCTAGCCACTTCCTGAGTCTGTGTTCCTGAATGCCGGACCTCATCCTTAGGGTGGCTTAAAGATCCAGTCCACGCTGTGCCAGAAGCAGTGATGCATTTCTTTCCTGGTGGCCGTTAGCTGCTTTTCAGGTTTTCAAAGGGTCTTTCCTCTCGAGGCGGTGACTGATGTGCACGGGAGACACTGCTCGGCTGATTACTCATTTCAGCTTAGGCTGAATATTAATTAAGTCCATTATCTGCAGATGTTAATCACTTGCCATGTGCTAGCAAAGCATTTATTGCACACATAAAAAATTCAACTGAGAATCAGGATACATTGAACTTACAAAGAGATGTTTCGCGTGTATACGCTTTTTTTTTTTTTTTTTGAATTTCAGTTTTCTTGAGTAATCCTTGGCAAAGCACTTAAGGAAATTTCCTTTTAAAACACACTTTAAACGCTGAATGAAGAAAAGCCGGTGCTTTGCAAAACCCATCTTGAAAACAATGCGTTGCCCGTGTGGAGTGTTTTAAGTAAACAGAGAGTATAATTACTGAGCGATTTAAAAAATGACCGTGATTATTAGATAATAACAGATCACTTAGGGAGATGAAGCCAGCACCCTTCAGATGCTTAGATATTATGGGCAGAATAAAATTAGACTGTGTAAGTCCAGTTACCATGGCTCTGGAAAGAGTCTCATTTCTAGAGCATGCAGGGTTCAGAGCCGCACAGAGATACCTCTTAACATCTTTTGCTCCATGCCTCAGAGTATTCATGCTGCCTGATCGGAGCGGGGGAACACTCCTCTAGCCAAAATGCCCCCGAGAGCAATGCAGAATGAGTGTCACTGGGGCAAGTATCGCGTAATTAACAACATGGAGGGCCCCATCTTATTGCTGCCCCTGGCTGAGATCCCTGTCCTTTTCAGCGTTGTACGAGCAGTCCTGTGAAGCCCACAAGCACAGAGGAGACTCTTCAGGGCTCTACTATATCGATTCCGATGGAAGTGGCCCTCTGGAACCTGCTCTCGTATATTGCAACATGACAGGTAGGCTGATAAGCTTTATTATGCCAGTTAAGCTCATGTAGTTGACTGCTGTGCGCAAAACCAAGTTTTACTTCGTTGAGTGGCAGGTTCGTGTACAACTCTGTATAAGTCATATTTCATTTTTCCTGGAGACCCCATTGTATATGGTGGATCAGTACAGGTAGGTCATAAATAAACCAGCTCTTCGAAGGACCAGTGCACCCACCCCAGTGAATGATAGAATTGATACAAATTCTAACACCTTTTTTACGCTTGTGTCTGTGTGTGTGTGTGTGTGTGTGTGTGTGTGTGTGTCAGTTGCTACCTTTTCTCCCCATGCTCAGAAAACAACCCTCCTTTATGAAACTTTCCCTGCTGCTTCAGTGGTGTAGACATAACAGGTACTCCAACAACGACAGAATTTGGGCCCGCACAGTCAGGAGACAAATGGTCAGAAAAGAGTCAGCCGTACGTGGTTCTAAGGTAACCATGACCTGGTTATAATTTGGTTTCTCCACTCTGGCCACAGGTCACCCTGATTGGGTTGCAGTTTCTGTAAGGAAGGGGTTATTTGTGGGTGAATTTATGATGGTGGTTTTTGAGTAGATGAAAGTCCTGATGCAGTTTTTACACCTACTGTCACTTCATACATAAAACAAAATCGGAGCTTTTGGGCAGTGGTCACCCAACCGATTTGATCCAAATTGGGGCAACTCTACCTTCCAGCGTACAGACTACCCCCAAGGTTGGTATAGAAAACGTGAGGGGCGCCGGGGTGGCTCGGTCGGTCAAGCATCCGACTCTCGGTTTTGGCTCAGGTCACGATCTAAGCGGTTTCGTGAGTTCGAGCCCCGCATTGGGCTCTGCGCTGACAGTGCAGAGCTTACTTGGGATTGTCGCTCTCCTTCTCTCTTTGCCCCTCCCCCACTCAAGCTGTCTCTGTCTCTCTCAAAATAAATGAACTTAAAAAAGTTAAAAAGCAAAGAAAATGTGAGAGCTCCCCGGGCATTGTACTGGAGGTACGTGTGGCTGTTTGGGGCTCTGGGGCAAGCATTTTCTCCTCCTAGATACTGACCAAAATATTGCAGTGTGATCATAGGAGATAAATATATTGACTTAACCTTTACTGGAACGTGTGTGATCGGTCATGTACGTGACGAAACAGCCAAGAGGATCTTTCTAGATGTTCTGGGCTCCAGAGGTTATAACAGGCCTTCAAGTTACTCGATTTCTGCTCTGTTTTGCTTGCATTATCATGGCTCAAGTGAATGCCAAGAACAGACAAAACTAAATAAAGATGCTGGGATCCCAATAATACATTCTACTTTTATCCGTCACGTGCTTCATTATCATAGAAGTCTAGGACATGTTAACGATTCTTCTGTGTTTTATCCTGGTTAATCCTGTAAGCAAAGTTCCTTCTACACTGAGGAATTTCAAGATCCCTCGAAAGATGAAAATGGTCCCAACTGGTACATTCCAAGATGAGTAAGGTTTCAATGACTGAAGCTGTTTTCTTGATAATTAACCGTTGGCAGCTTTTGGTAAGGCTGAGGTCAAGTTCATTTAAAAAAAAAAAAAGGGCATTTGCTGCCAAGAGGAATAACAGACAGCTAATTGCCTATTTGTCTACAGTGTATGGTTATAATAAAAGAAAAAAAATACTTTAAGCATCACAAGTGAACACGCGATTCGGGCGTCTCCGTGAGGTTTTTGTGGTGCATGTTTTAAAGCCCCTTTGGAATGTACGACTGGTTCAGAGACGTTTGTTTTAATACTGATTTCACAACATAACCGATGTGTTTTGATTTCCCTTAATTGCTGCTACCTTTTCAGAGTGAACCTCGGCACCCGCTACCAGAGGGGAGAGTAGTTATTGTCAAAATGCAAGGAGAAAGTAAGAACAGATGGTCAGCTTTTGATTACCGTTAACTTAGGGTACTATCTGATGATACGTAAGCCAGTTTTGTTTTTTTTTTTAATCCTTGAGGCAAGAAGGAGCCTCTAAATACAGGAAGGAGAAGGTGAAATCTACTGATGAACCCTCCTAGTGAATTTATAGACAAGACGAAGGCCTTGCAAACTGTCTGCCGAGGATGTGAATCATTTTCCTCCCCGTGGTAACTCAAAGAAATGTCCGAGTAAAGGCACAAAACTGAAGAGTTGAGAAAAAGTTTCTAATGACGTTGAACGCGTATGTCCTCGGTACCTGCTCTGTGCTGGGCATGGCTGTAACCACAACAGGGAGTGGGCTGGAACGGATCCCTCCCCTGGTACAGTGCACATTTCTGGGTGCGGAACTGGACCATTGAGAGCAGCTAATTGAATATGTGGCTTGTTGCCAAGGAGTGGGTGCTGTGAAGTGGAATAAAGCAGGGGCCAGGGGCACAGATGTGAGAGGGTGGGTTACTATTTTATTTTATTTTATTTTATTTTATTTTATTTTATTCTGTTCTTTTTCTTCTTTCTCTTTCTTTCTTTCTTTCTTTCTCTCTCTCTCTCTCTCTCTCCTTCCTTCCTTCCTTCCTTCTTTCCTTCCTTCCTTTTCTTTCTTTCTTTCTTTCTTTCTTTCTTTCTTTCTTTCTTTCTTTCTTTCTTTCTTTCTTTCAAGAGCACCAGCGGGGTGCAGAGACAGAGAGAGAGAATCCAAAGGAGGCTCCGCACTGTCATCACAGAGCCCGATGTGAGGCTCAAGACCACAAACTGTGAGATCGTGACCTGAGCCCAAACCAAGAGTTGGATGCTTAACCGACTGAGCCACCCAGGTGCCTCTGGGTGGGTTGCGGTTTTAAAAAGAGGGATCAGGAAAGTACTCAGTTTGAATGTTACGTTTGAACCAACCTCATGAAAGAAACAGCTCTGAGAAAGTCTGAGCAAGCCTTTGGACGGAGGGAGCGTACAAGTGTAGCAAGCCTGCGGCCAGAGGGAGCCTCATGTATTGTGCAAATGCAGGTTGGAGGGGCCAAAAGATGGCCTTTGAGTCACGAAACTGGAAAGTGACAGGTCCAGGGCTCACACCAGCGGTGCAGTTTGGGCCTCTAACCACCACGCCACGCCGGGAGAGGGTGAGGAAACCAGTTGGGGGGTTGCCCCAGTGGTTGAGCCCAGATGGCGGTGGTGCAGAACAGGTACAGAGGAGGGAAAGAAGTCAGAGTCAGAACCAGGGGACGGGATGTGGCCGGAGGAAGACGGGCGTCCAGAAAAGTCCCCCATGTTCGGATCCGAGCCCTGAAAGGAAGGTGCAGGTATTATCAGTGGGGACGAAGCATGTGAAAGGGAACACCAGGGTTCCCGCTGTGAATCCTCGAAGTTTGGGTTGCCTGTCGCTCGTCTAGTGAGTGAGGACCTGTTGGTCATAAAAATGAGTGTCATGTGTCAGTCTGAAAGCCCACCGGGTGGTTGTAACATCCTTGGCAGTACAACTTTAAAATATGTTTTGGAGAGTCCCTTTGCTAATTAATTTGACAGACCAGTGGGCTTCCATTTGGTTTACTGTCAGTGGTGGACACTGTCCAGCATCCTACAGCAACACGGGGCGTCTCTGGGTCCCCACGCGCTTGTCCGCCGTCCACTGAGGGCCAGCTCTGCACTCTGCAGACACAGTTTCTGGGGCAGCATCCCAGAAAACCCTGTGTTTTTATTAAGCTTCCCAAGAAATGCTGATGTACACACGGGTTTAGAAAATACCACCAGGGAGCTGAGGGTCTTTGGTTTGACCGTGCACAGCCTGCCCTCTCCACAAATACTAAAATGGAAGGAGGGCAGAAAGTATCACAGAATGGAGAAATAAAACCAACGCAGATGTGAAATTTTGGTGCCACCATTCACTTTTCTGTCTAGGCAATTGTCCTGTCGTTTCCCGGTTGTATAGGTGGCTGTGGTGACATTTAATTATCCACAAACGCAACAAGAATCACTCATCTACATTAAGATAATGTCTAAGACATTAAACTCTGTAGTTTCATCTTGGAATTATTAGAGCTTTGAAGTGTGCACATGTGTGTGAGGGGGTGGAATTCATGAAAATTATGGGGAATAATTTAATGATTAACATTGCTGTGTATTTTTATTATCAAATATACTTAATAACTATGTATGTCTTCATATTACTTTGCAAATGACCAAACGTTCAGTACAGATCATTATTGCAAGACTTTTCTGGTAACTAAGTTTTCTAGAGAAGTTTATAGTTGCCTAGCTCTTATGAAAGAAAACTCCTGAAATGAGCATACTCCTATTCTTTGTGGTAAGACAAATATTCTAAGGTCACATGAGTTAGGATTGAGATGGAACATCAAATGGATAATGGAACACACACACACACACACACACACACACAAAGCAGGATAGGGAGCAAGAGTTAAAAACACGGCAGAGAGGATTTCCAAAATACCAAGGGTTTTTATTAAGGTCAAAGCCATAAGGAAAGCAACTTGCTGAAGACAAAGAACTACAGAGGCTAACCCAAAGGCAGGAAATATTTCTAGGAGCCATACAACAAAGCATTTAATCAAAAGTATACAAAATCCAAGATGATCCTGGGGAAATTACAGGAATGAACCAGAGTTACAGTTAAATGGTCCTTACGGATCTGGGTCACATGAGGTGCTCCGGTGACCAATCTAGTTATTGGTGGTGGAAGAACCACGATCCTGGTCTTGTCCCAGCCTGGAAATCTTTCCGCTGTGAAGTTCGCATTCTCCCTGATGCTACGATGCCTGTGGACGATGAAGCATGCTTTAATTATTATAAACAAACACCAACACTTGGAGAAATGTACAAAAAGCAAAATACTAAACTAATGGCTAAAGTCCCATCCGTGGTAACAGCCTTCAAAAATCTAGTGCCAGGATATACTCTGCATGCATCTTACTCCCTTTAGTATAAAAACAACCAAACGAAACAAAAAAATCAACTATTTTGAATGGGCTGCTTGTGAACTTTGTTAACGGATCGATCCCCTTTTTAAACAGAAGAAACAACATGATTTCTTTGATGGCAGGATACCCGGCGGGAGAGCAGGGCTGTCCACACCCACCTGAAACACAGTGCCGTTGTGTGCGATTTTCATAGTTGTGCTTCAGGAACTGGTTCCCAGACGTGGTACCACGGGAACAATTGTCACAGGGAGGAGATGGGTTATAGTCAGAGCGATGACTCGATATCACGTTCATAAGAATCAACAGGGGATTGAGGAACCAGTTGAGGGCTGGGTCTTTGCACCCCAGCCCACTCCCCTTTCAGATCCCGGTTCATTGACTCAGCATGTCAATAACTCAGCATTTCTTACTGACTCAGTCAGTTGCCCTTATGCAAATCAAGCCACTGTGTTTCCTTTCTCTTTCTTTCTTTCTTTCTTTCTTTCTTTCTTTCTTTCTTTCTTTCTTTCTTTCTTTCTTTCTTTCTTTCTTTCCTTCCTTCCTTCCTTCCTTCCTTCCTTCCTTCCTTCCTTCCTTCCTTCCTTCCTTCCTTCCTCTCTTTCATGAGCTATCATTTTTAAAATTTTTTATTATTGTTTATCTTGGAGAGGGGGTGGAAGGACAGAGAGAGAGAGAGAGAGAGAGAATCCCAAGCAGGCTCCACCCTCAGCTTGGAGCCCGAAGTGGGGCTTGATCCCACGACCCCAGGATCATGACCTGAGCCAAAGTCAAGAGTTGAATGTTCACCTGACTGAGCCACCCAGGCGCCCCAAGCCACTGTGTTTCTTAAATAGTCTTTTCCCGGGGCGCCTGGGTGGCGCAGTCCGTTAAGCATCCGACTTCAGCCAGGTCACGATCTCGCGGTCCGTGAGTTCGAGCCCCGCGTCAGGCTCTGGGCTGATGGCTCGGAGCCTGGAGCCTGTTTCCGATTCTGTGTCTCCCTCTCTCTCTGCCCCTCCCCCGTTCATGCTCTGTCTCTCTCTGTCCCAAAAAAAAAAAAAAAAAAAAAATAGTCTTTTCCCGTGTCCGAAATTGGGACAGGTCTCCAGCCAGCATCGTGGTATAACAAAGCACGGTCAGCCCAGTTGCTCTACGTACAGCTCACATTTACTTTAAAAAATACTCTGTGGGATGGGTACCGGTGAAGCCGTACTGCTATGCTTTTTATGTTGGTTTATTTGTGTAGATTTTCTGTTTCTTTCACCTCTGCCTTCCTACAACAGTTCCTGTCTCAGTCAAACAGCTCCCTTTGCAGCCAGCCATTCAATTCACGTATTCACTCGCTCATTCTCCACACTTGACTGCTATGCTGCTGGCTTCCGGGCACCGTAGTGCGTTTGAGTAAGAAAAGGGGGACGGACTCCTGTCCTAGACCTTCAGACTAGTGAGGTAGACAGATGTAATTCGGCTAACTAAACATATTATAAATATTAGAATTTTGCATTTGCTATTTTATTTTATTTTTCTAAGTTCTTTTAAGTAACCCTACACCCGACGTGGGGCTCCAACTCATGATCCCGAGATCAAAAGCCCGCACGCTCCACTGACTGAGCCAGCCAGCATCCCTGCATTTACTATTCTAAATACAGTCATACGTCATCTCATTGCACTTGGCTTTGCTGCATTTTGCAGATATCCACCCCCCTCCTTTTTTTTTTTTTTTTAACAAATTGAGGGTTTGGGGCAACCCTGGGTTGAGCAAGTCTACCAGCCCCATCTTCCAACAGCACTTGCTCACGTCGTGTCTCTGTGTCACGTGTTGGCAAGTCTCACGATACTTCGAACTTTTTTTTATTGAGATTGTACTTGTTACGATGATCGGTGACCTTCGGTGTAAGTATTGTGATTGTTTTTAGGCACCATGAACTGTGTGCATCTAAGACTGCGAACTCAATCGGTAAATGTTGTGCGTGTTCGGACCGCTCCACCAACTAGCCATCTCCTCATCTCGGTCCCTCTCCTTGGGTTCCCCACTCCCGAGACATGACAGGATTGATACGAGGCCAGTTGATACTCTCTAAGTATTCCGGTGAACAAAAGAGTCACACGCCTCTCACTTTCCATCAGAAGCTAGAAGTGATTGTGCTTAGTGAGAAGTGATTGTGCTTAGTGAGAAGTGATTGTGCTTAGTGAGAAGTGATTGTGCTTAGTGAGGAAGGAATGTCAGAAGCCAAGAACGGCTGGAAGGAAGGCCTCTTGCGTCAAACAGCCAAGTTGTGGAAGCGAAGGAAAAGCTCCCGAAGGAAATTGAAAGCGCTGCTCCGGTGAACACACAACGGATAAGAAAACCAAGGAGCTTTCTTGCTGACGCGGAGAACGTTTTAGTGGGCTGGACAGAAGATGAAACCGGCTGCAGCCTTCCCTCCGGAGGAGCCTAAGCCAGAGCGAGGCCCTGACTCTTCAGTCCCGTGAAGGCTGACAGAGGTGAGGAGCCTGCAGAGGACGAGTCCGAAGCGAGCGGAGGTGGTTTCGGGAGGTCTGAGGAAGGAGGCCGTCGCCCCGACGTGCAAGTGCGGGGAGGGGCACATCGGCTTACTGCTTGGCGCGCTGTTTTCAGCCCGCGGTTGAGGCCTGCGCAGAGATAGAAATGACTCCTTTCAAAATATTGTCACTTATTGACTGCGTGTCTGATCGCACAAGAGTTCTGATGCAGTTGGACAGTGAGATTAATGTTGTCTCGTGTCTGTTGACAAAACATCCATTCTGCAGATCAGAGAGTCATTCTGACTTTCAAATCTTACTGTTAAAGAAAAACGTTTCTTAAGGCTCTAGCTGCCATAGATAGTGGTTCCTCTGATGGATCTGGGAAAAGTAAATTGAAAACCTTCCGGGAAGGAGTCACTGTCCTAGATGCCACGGGGAACATTCATGATTCATGGGGAAAGCTCCAAATACCAGCATTATTAAGAATTTGGAAGAGGTCGATTTCAGTCTTTCCGGATGACGTGGAGGGGTTCGAGACTTGAGGGAAGGAAATAGATGCAGCAGGGGAACTAGGATCGGAAGTGGGGCCTAATGATGGGACAGAACTGCTGTCATGTCATAAAATGTGAGCAGGTGAGGAGTTGCTGTTCATGGGTGAGCAAAGAAGGTGGTTTTCTGAGATGGAATCTACTCCCGGTGAGGATGCCGTGAAGACTGTTGAAATGACCATGAAGGATCCAGAAGAATCAGAAGGATCTGATTCTATCCCATCAGCTAGGTTGATGGTGTGGATGAAATCCTACTGTGGGTAAATGCTATCAAACGGCGTCCCCTGCTACAGAGAAAGCACTCATGAAAGGAAGAGTCCATCGATGCAGCCGTCTTCATTGTTTTATTTTGGGAAATTGCCACAGCCACGCTGACCCTCAGCACCGACCACCCCGTTCGGTCAGCAGCCATCAACATCCAGGCAGGAGCCTCCCCCAGCGGAGAAGACACGACTCGCAGGAAGCTCGGGTGATGGTTGGCATTTTGTAAGCAATGAAGTATTTTAATTTAGGGATGTATGTTGTTTTTTAGACAGAATTCTGTTGCACGTTTAATAGACTGCAGGAGAGCGGAAACATACATTTTATATGCAACGGAAACAAAACAATTCCTCTGACTCGCTGTATCGCAGTGTGTGCTTTTCTTGTGGTGGCCTGGAACTGGACCCGCGGTATCTCTGAGGGATGCCTGGGATATACGAACACTTGATGGAAGTTTGTGAACGAGGCTCTGAGTGTGGGTTGGAGAGTTTCATAAGCACACGCACGATGTGTGCTACAGCCTATAGTTTTCTTTGCTCGGGAAGAGTTGTGATTTCACTGTTCCCTCCTTTGCTCTTGAAAACTGGGATTGGTGGTAAGTGTGACATCACCCTATGTCCTGGGTGGCAAGTTTTGCTTGAAAATAGTGTCTCTGACAGAAAATTCTATAATGTCGAAATGTTAGAATTTCTAAAGAGAGAGAGAGAGACAGAGAGAGAAAAAGAAGAGCGACTCTTTGATGATGGTCCAACACCATGATTCTCTTTTATGTGGACTTTTGCCCGGAAAGAATCCTTCCCGTTCCCACTGAGGGGATGTCATTCTGGCTGATCTCCAGCAGCTTCTCAAGGTAAGTCCCCAAAGTAGGCACGCCCAGTATGCACGGGGATGCAAAACTTCTGGAACAGATCCTGTCACTGCTCCCAAAGAGGAGAAGAGACACACGTTTCTGGAAAGTTCATTTTGCTGCTCTCATCAGCCGCACAGCATGGCCCTGCTTGTGGACGGACGGGCGCACGTTCTCGATGAACAATTAAAATATAAAACTCAAGAGAGCCGCTCGGCCCGTAACGCGCCTGGTTAATTGAAGATGGCCAGAACAATAGTTTCGATCTTTGGACGCCACCTGGTTCACTCTCCCCATTTCCCAAATGTGGAATTGGAGGCTTAGAGGATTTTTCTGACATTTCCAAGAACAGAGAGTGAAACCCATGTTCTCTTCTTGACCATGACACTGGTCTCTGTCCAATTTTCTAAGCGTGTACGCAGTGTTCTTTCTGAGGAAATCATTCTGCTCTCTTGCTGTGTGCTGGGCTCAATGCAGGGGGAGACACGAATAACATTTCATGGCAAGTAAGCACTCGGGAGACGCCGGGCATGGGGCCAACCAAGCACGTGTATCTGTTGCCTCAAGAGAATGTAAGTCGTGTTGTAGAAGTGTCCTTGCGTGGTAAATAGCAGGTGCCTACACTGACGAATGAGGAGACACCTAAGATTGTATTCAGTGTGACCTATTAAGTGGAAAGAGCATCCTCTGAAATCCCAGGGGAAGAAGGCTATGAAGCGGCTGCATCCTCTTGGGGATATCTTGTCGGATCGGAGAGCATTTTCTTATGTTGAAGATATTCAAGTAAGTCATGAAAAGCTCCGGGGCTTCAGAACTGTGACAAGAATGGCAGCCGTCACAAGGGCCCTGATGCCAGTATCGATCAGGAGGGACCCAAAGGCGCAGGGCTGTGACGATACCACCTCTGGGCCACCCCCAGGACCCGGAAGCTGCCTGCTTAGAAAAGTCACCCCCCGCCCCCGCCCCAGGAAAACCCAAACATCAAGTCGTCCTTGGCTCTGGCAGATGCAGACCCACAACATGGCAGGGCCAGTGCCTGCGAGATCTGGAACAGGGGCCGATAAGAGCCGACTGCTGACTTCTTCGGGGCACCCACCAGACATTCCCAGCAGCCGCTTGGCCATCACCAGCCCTGTGTGCACATATGTGCCCGTAAGTGCCCGTGATCTCGTTCTGCTCCCCCTGGATTGTTTTCCTTGGAAATACGGGAGAGGGCTCGGGTGCATGAGGCGCTCGAGAGACTCATGGACCTCAGCGGTCTTCAAGAACTTGACCTACTCAGAAAGCCCAGGGACGCTTCGAAACGTGTGCTGAAGTTACCTGGTTTCCCCAAGGTGGGCAAGTGCCTTTTCCTAGGCTTCCCTTTCGGCTTCTGTGTGCCGGGAGGATTGGGCTGAGGAACAGATGATAGCCACCTGCAGCCGTGTCTCTCTCTAGAGAGTTCCACAGTGGGGTTCTGAGAAGGCTTGGGGCTCTACCTCTCAGAGGCAGGACGTGGTGTCCCCATCATCTCTGCGGATCCAGGGACGCCCGCTAGTGTTTTCATCAGTCTGTCCTTATGCGTCATTGTGCCTCCTCGGCCACTTCTTAACGTGCGGAGGGAGAGTGACAGGTCCGGTCACCTGGCACATTGCCTTCCGTGGCTTCTTTGAGCTCCAGCCCCTCTGTTCCACCGCAGGAGATGCAGGCAGCTGGCCTCATTTCCAAAGAGGTGGTGTTCAGACCCAAATCGGACTTCATTTCAGGCGTCCGTGTGTAAAAGGATGTTTTGCCTTCCCTTTCCTCGAGGTCAACTTCCAGCGCGTGGGTGACAGACCTACAGGCTGGTCAGGCGCCCCGTTTTTTTGTAACGAAGTCTTTTTCCTTCTTTTTTTCTCAGGGAAGATGAAAGTGAGCCTAGCAGAGATGCTCTGGATTCACATTTACCTGAATGTGTTCTGTTCTGTTTTTTCCTCCATTCAACGCACTGTTTTCCCATAAAAGACTCCGTGTATAGTTCAGAGGTATGCTATGAAGTACAGACAGTGTTGTAGATTACAAAGTGGATATAATTTGGCAAAATAAAGAGAAACTAGGAGGTGTTCTATGATGTGGTGCATCAGTGTTACGCTTTTAAATTTATTTCTGAAAGAGAGAGTGGGCACGAGCAGGGGAGAGGCAGAGAGAGAGGGGAAGAGAGAGAATTCCAAGCAGGCTCCACACTCTCAGCACAGATCCCGACGCGGGACTTGAACCAGATCGTGACCTGAACCAGAACCAAGAGTCGGACGCTTAACCGACTGAGCCGCCCAGGCGCCCCGGGGTTATTTTTAATACCAAACTAACCCATCGAATTAATTTAGGTTGACTTGCCTAAGCAAATGGTGGACCAGCAGCCACGGACAGCCTCTCCACGCCAGGTGCAGATGAAAAAAACCTCACTGAGCTGGATGAACATGATATGATGTGGCCCGATTCAACAGTTCAAAACTCCTATTTAAAAATGTCCCTTATTACCATGAATTTCTTCAGATCTAATTTGCGCTTCAGATTATAATGTATAACAGCTAAGTATTTTTCCATCACGCTGGTCACTTGAATTCCTTGGTCTGTCTCCTCATGCTTGAAAGCTAAGGTTATATTGCCTCTCAAAGCTGCCTTCCCACTTACAGTTTGGAAATCTATGGAAATCGTACATTGTGGAACATTAGGGAAACATAATGTGCCCTTGTTGGAGTCTTGGGAAAAAATATTTCTAGAAAGAGCAATCATTTAAATTTTTCTTTTTTCAAAAGACAGCTTTGAGATTCTTTTCCTGCTTTCCCTTCTCTCCACTTGAAAAAGAGTTCCATTATTACCTTTTAGCCATGCAAGACCACGAATCCGTCATACTGACCGCTAGCCTGTGTGAGCTACTCAGGCACATCATTTTTCTTTGTGTCGTAAACCATGAAAACCGATGACACGCAGGCGTTATAATTGATGAACTCCCAAGCCTCACGCATGGCTTCTCCATGGCTCCTTTTACCCTGTGTCGTCTGATGGAAGAAACCCTGAGGGTGAATGTGAGTAGGTGATTACCAAAAATAACGTCAGGTCCATCTAAGTCATTTTCCAGGAAAACGTTGAAATATAAAACGCCTGGCGAAAACATGATTAGAGGGGGGAAGAAAAAAACCTGTGGGATTCAAGTTGCTATAGGAACACTCATAGCCCCTTCAGTGAGCAGCGAGAGGGGATGATCTATTAAGCCTTTTTTTCTCCACCGAATATACCACTGCATTAGTCACGCTGACTCACAGTCTGTTCCTGTTCCTGCTAGATTTGGCATATTTGGTGATGTTTTTCATAGGCTTGGAGCCAGAGTTCTTTCCCTGGCCCGCGGGGTTCTCTTCCTTGGATCTCTGGATGTATTTGATGCATTTGGGGTCTGTGAGCACCAGTATGGCTGTTAGATTCTTCCCAGGGCAGGTCAGGGGCAGGGAGCGGGGGCGGTGGGGACTCCTCTGAGATCCTGGTAGCACTGCTTTGAGTTTTTAACCTTGGGTATGTATTAGCCATTAAACGTAATCAGAACGAACCTCACATGACTGTCTCCGGCCCCTATAATTTGGAAATATGGAGACCGAGCGCGTATGGACCAAACACATGTTACAGAGGAGGTTATGTGACTTGACGTTATAAATGTAGTTGACTTAGGGCAACTCTGAAGCCAGCCTTTTGGCCACTCAGCCAGGGCCCTTTTATACCGTGGGAGGAGGTATATTTTCGGGGAAGGTAAAAGAAGTCAAGATGTTTTTCTTCTGTCGCAAACATTGTGGAGCACGTTTGGCTTGTTTCTAAATCCCCTTTTAAAATACAGGTAATCAATATGACAGAAATGCGTCCGAGTTGGCCAGCAGACATTTGTGGAGTTGTGGTTACTGCCGTGGATAGTTAACGTTAGATACTTCAAGGCGCTGCGTGACTGCGTGCTGGCCACGAACGAGTTGCTGACACGCGATCAGTCCATTGTTGTCAAAAATGCTTACTTTTTATTATTTTGCATGATCACGTCAGCCGGTTATTCCTCAGATGTGTCTTCTACATATTTCCTTGATTTCCAGAGAAAAAGATGCTCAGTCAGATGAGGAATGTGCTTCTTAAATGTTTGCTTATTATTTTTTTTATTTTTGAGAGGTGGGGGAGGGGCAGAGAGAAAGGGAGAGAGAGGATCCAAAGTGGGTTCTGCGCGGACAGCACAGAGCCCGACCCGATGCGGGGCTGGAACCCACAAACCGTGAGATCATGACCTGAGCCTAAGTCACATGCTTAACCGACTGAGCCACCCAAACGCCCCTAGGAATATGCTTATTAAAAAGTAAATGTAGGGCACCTGGGTGGCGCAGTCGGTTAAGCATCTGACTTCAGCTCAGGTCAGTATCTCACGGTTCGTGGGTTCGAGCCCCGCGTCGGGCTCTGTGCTGACAGCTCAGAGGCTGGAGCCTGCTTCGGATTCTGTATCTCCCTCTCTCACTCTGCCCCTCTCCCGCTCACACTCTATCTGTTTCTTTATCAAAAATAGATAAACATTCAAAAAATAAAAATAAATGTATACGCAGTAAACATTTGGCTTTCTTTTTACGGTAATGGAAAGAAATAAATTCAGGGAGAAGGAGTAGTGTTTACAATTGTGAGCATTATAACACAGAACTTTATTTATTTATTTTTTTTAATTTTTTTTTCAACGTTTTTTATTTATTTTTGGGACAGAGAGAGACAGAGCATGAACGGGGGAGGGGCAGAGAGAGAGGGAGACACAGAATCGGAAACAGGCTCCAGGCTCCGAGCCATCAGCCCAGAGCCTGACGTGGGGCTCGAACTCACCGACCGCGAGATCGTGACCTGGCTGAAGTCGGACGCTTAACCGACTGCGCCACCCAGGCGCCCCAACACAGAACTTTAAAAATTGGCCCCAGACAATGTTGACCACATTCAGGATGATACAAATCTCGGTAAAGAGAGTCTCTATTATTCACATTTTCTCAGTGACACTCATGTTGATTCTAACATCGAAGAGCTCGGATAGCTACAAACATAAAAGCCTTAATTCAGATAAAAGATGCTTCGGACTTTCGTATTTATATTTAATTCTTCCAACCTAGTCACAGTCTCTTTCTCCCTCCCACCCCGTTTCTGCCCACAAGACACCACTGGGACCTCAGTGCAGCACAATGGCTCACATCTGGCCAGGGTCAAAAGCTCGGATGGAGAAAGCCCTCACCCTGTGGCTTTCAAGTACACAGCCAGCATGGACCAGCTCCAAGCCATAATCGACCGTGCGGACCATTGCCAACAGGAGCTGGCCTTCCACTGCAAGAAGTCAAGGCTTTCGGCTCGCCACGGTGAGTAATCAGCGTGCTCAGCCATCGTGGGCTGCAGTGCCCACAGGTGGCCGTGGCTTGCCACGGATGCGTGAGAATCTGTGGCCATAATGCTCACGTCACAATCTGGAAGTCACAGAGATGCTTTTCCTCGGAGCAAAGAGCAAGGTCAATATCCTGCTCGAAGCTGTGAATGACCTGACGTGCCTTCCCAGTCCCCACTAGACAACTGGACAGTGGAAGCCTCCTTACGAGGTTATCTTAGAAAAGATTGCGGACGACATGCGTGGCTTAGTTCTCTCTCCGGGGGTGATTATTCCGTGAGATTCTTTTGCAGAGACCGAATGTAATTAGTGTCTGGGGTACTTATTAATTAGGGAACAACGTTAGTCCCGTGCACCCCTTTCACACACCGTGCCTGCTCATGGTTCGTTTTTCATGCCCATTCTGCTCTTGAAAATTCTGCTTTTGGTGTTGTATTTTCTTCCTCTGAAATAGCTCATTCTTTCAGAATGTGCAGCCCCCACCCTGCTCGAAGGAAACTCCTAGGTTTGTGGGAGGCTGATCAGACGTCTGGGGAGAGGAGCGAGCAGAGGGCGGTAGTCAGGGTCCCCCGGGTTCACGTTCCGAGCCCGTCACTCAGCAGCCAGGGGAGCTGGGACCTTGCTTCGTCCCTCAGAGCCTTCGGCTCTCCGACACTCACCTTGCCAGGCCTTACTCGCACAACGTAGAAATTGCACCAAGTCAAATGCTACTTATCCGCATCTCTCCAATTTATTGAATTTATAGCTCGTGCTGGAGGGCTCAGCGCGTACTGTGAGCTGATTGCTGCTAAATAGACGACTGAGCTAAAATGGAATGTTCCCCGAAGAAGGAGGAAGCGGGCCCCGGGAGAGTGAGGCAGTGCTGTGGAACAGGGCGGGTTGGGCTGTCTCACCAGGGAAACGAGGCGAAAGCAGGGCAGGGTGTGCGAGCCCCTAACACAGTCCGAAAACAAACCCACCGGGTGAGTCTGGGAGCAAACTCCCGCACGTGGTCTGTCCCAGAACCTGGACACCGCTGCCTCAGTAGAGAATTCCCACTTGGAAGGCCGGTGTCCGCCTGTTGATTTGCAAGCGATCACTCCTCAATTGTCATCCTTTCCATATCAATATAGAAAGCAGTAGCAACAGCAGCAGCAAAAACAAGTATTTAATCGGGGTTGGGGTAAAGGTGGAAAGAGAAAATGCTTTCCAGCTCGTTGAACACTCGCTAAAGGGACAAAGTGAGGGATTTTTATCTGTACACACTCAAGCAGCTGCTTTTCTTTCTTTCTTTCTTTCTTTCTTTCTTTCTTTCTTTCTTTTTTTAACCTTTTTTATTTTTGAGAGAGAGGGCACAAGCAGGGGAGGGGCAGAGAGAGAGGGAGACGCAGAATCCGACGCAGGTTCCAGGCTCCGAGCGGTCAGCACAGAGCCCGACGCAGGGCTCGAACTCACCGACCTCGAGATCATGACCTGAGCTGAAGTCGGACGCTCAACCCACCGAGCCACCCAGGCGCCCTGCAGCTGCATTTCTGATATTCTGCCCCTGGCCAATCTGTAGCACAAAGTCAATGTAGACAAATTCGGTGCAGACCTGTGTAATTCCAGAGTCTCTTAATTACAGTACACATGAGGTTGGCCTAAAATAGTGTAGCCTAACACACCTGACACTTGTTGCACACTGATTTGCTGTGTGTTATTGATAGACACGAACAGACGTGGGGGGCATGATGCTACCCTGTGCGAAAGGAGTGGCCACAACCAGCCTTCCCCTGGAGCCTTCGCTAGAATGTCGCCATGGCAAAAATCGCTCAAGGCGGCTGCACTGTGGGGACCACGTAGCTCAAGAACGTCATAAAACGCATTGGGGAATGAGAGTCGACATCCACTTTCCCCCAAGAATTTCCCTCTGTTCAAATTCTCAGACATTGCCAGGAGCCTGAGATCTTGTTAATTGTGAGAGGAGATAAAGCAGGGCTGGGCCTCGCTGCAGCAACCCCTGTGTCCTGCGGTTTCCAGGAGGGCTGGTGGGGAGCAGATGGGCCTTAACTCTTGTTAGCGTCCCCCAGCGTCTTCCTTTAGCAGCTGTTAGGTCTCTAGGCTATAGATGGCTTCAGGGGATGTGATTATGGGTGGCTGAAGAGGGAGCTTGGGGGGTGGTAAGTGCTGATTTCAGGTAACTTCGGTCTCCGTACTGTGGACACTAAGGTCCCTGAGGACTGTAGTTATGGCTGGCGTGAAGGACAGCCAACCAGGGACCGACGATGGGGGCCGGGAAGCCATGTTCCTTTCCATTTCGGCTCGAGTTCTTCTTCGTGTTGTTCTTACTGATTCCTCATGCAAATTCTCCAGATTTCTCAAAGAAATCTTGAATGGAGCCAAATGCATTCTGTACCAGTAGCAACCCCCGAGGCTTCTTACTTTATAGAGAAAATGAAAAATTCCGATGTAAACAAACAATTGTGCATTTAGGTGCAATGATTCTTTTCGCTCCTCGATCTAGGAAAGAGTGAGTGTTGAATAATCATGTTTTCCAAATGGTGTTTTGAAAAATATCTGTTATGTTGAAAAGCTCTTCTACCCCCTGCAGATAAGTTTTCAACACACTGGGGGCAGGGGGGAAGACCGCGGATATTGATTTCTTGGTACACATCTCCCCCAGTGGGCCTGCGGTGGGTGGTAATGAATGTGGCCGGTGTGTTTGCAAGCTGGGAGGTTGCGGGCAGACGTGAAGTCTCATGGGACAGGGAGCCATGATGAGCAGGGGTGGTTGTAAGTTAGGGAGAAGCTGGGATGTCTTCCAGATGCCCGGTGGGGGGCGGGGGGTGCTGGATGGGGACGGCCCGAGGGTTTGACAGAGCTCGCTAAAATGGACCAGCATCTCTGCAGGCCCACTGAGGGATGTCGCTTCCATTGGCCCTCCTGCTCTGATGCTCTGTTTATTAGGTACTGTTTTCCTCCAGGCTCCTGAAGGCCCACCTTCCTGACCATCCTCAACCTCCAGGTGGCCTACAGTCCCACCCTGGGGCCTCAGCAGCGGGTTAATTGCGGGTTGTACTAGGAAGAAAGTTGTGCTAAAGAATTGAGCTGTGGTAACTGCAGTTGTCCTGAGCCTGGGACGCACCCCAGGCATGGAGAAGGCTCGTCAGGACCTTGTCTGTAGTTTCCAACTACGAAGCCAACCCATTCAGTATAAGAAGAAACACATGTCTCCATGAGGCTTCTAAGACCTGACAGGAAGGACCAGTGTTTTCCGCTAATAAAGGGAAAGACATCCATGTTTTGCATGATATTATGTTATTTCAATGGCGTCTTAGGCTCTCGAACAGATTTTAGACTCAGTGTATAAATCACTCTGGTTTTCTTTAGTTTTTATTTTTTTTCTTAATGAGAATTCTTTGGTGAATGTTGTTTTCAAATAAATTAGGTCATTGGAGTCCTCAAGAGAAATACGTAAATATCACGCCTGGATTGAGTAAGGGGCCGCTTGCTCATTTTCTAATAAAAGTAAAACATATGGTGAGAATGTAAGTCTTGATATGGAAATATTCTTTAAACAGTTGGAAATCCTCTTAAAAATTATCCTGTGGCGGAGTTAACATCTGCTCACATCTAAAAGAGTCGCTGTGTTTGAAATAGAGGGGAGCAAAGGACTGTGCTGGGGAGGCAGGCAGTGGGGGGCAAAGTAGGTGTCACTTTTCTCATACTTGTCTTTCAGATGGAACCCCAGTGAGCTGGTGGGTTGGAAGAACCAATGAAACACACACTTACTGGGGAGGTTCTCTGCCTGATGCTCAAAAATGTGCTTGTGGATTACAGGGGAACTGCCTTGATTCTCAATATTACTGCAACTGTGATGCTGACCGGAATGAATGGTGATTTCCATATAATTTCCCTGTGCAAACTGTAATTTTTTTGTTGCTTAAACGATGTGACTTAGGCAGACATTGGACAAGACAGTTCTATAAAGAGAAAAGATTAAAGGATTCCCTAGCAAGCTCAAAGTAGAAGCTTTGATGTGTGCAGTGTAATTAATCTGAAGCCTAAAGTGGTAGGGAGCTGTTTCTGTTTACCTGTGAATAACTAATCATGTCCACTTTATTTTTTGTTTCTAATAAGACAGAATAGGAATACCAGGTTAACGTCTCCCATTCGCCGAAAGTAAAATACGCAGACTTCCGAAAGTTCAGTTTAACCCAGTTAATAAGATGATTGCCCCACGGTTGACCCAGGGTTGTTTGCTGAACTCCCTCGCTGCTGGCCGTGCTTTTAAGTGGCCACGTTGGGGAAACCAAACGCGGTCTGGCTTGCACGAAAGGGGAGGTGTGGGACACAAGCCTCTCCGTACCGCTGGAGGTCTCAGGAGGCTTCCAGACCCAAAAAAAAGAAGGCGGAAGACGACAGCTCTTCCTGCTAGCACCCTAGGTAGCAAGAAATAACTCCCTGAAAACTCACGTCTACAGACTTTCCCTCACGCAGATTTGGAGTCCAATGTCACCCGATCCTTGAATTAAGTTAGCGGGGCCGCAGGTTGGCAACGGCGGTGGCTCGTCATAGAATTACTTGACATTCTTACTGGAGGGCATTCCTGCGGGTAAAGGGTTCCCACAGATAGAATGCTAGCAAACTGGAGCTCGCAACCCAGTGCTACAGAGCCCCGGGGGACAGAAGTGGGAGGCAGAAGACACCACAGAGTAAATAGATGCCTAAAAATCCCAGATCACGGATACATTAAGAACGTAAGATAAAATCAATGTGGGGAATCGTTTGAAGAATAAGCAGTGGAACTGAAACACGAGAAAGCAATGAGAAAATACTGTTGACAGAGGTGATTGTGATTTACGGAAGAACCAAATGAATGCTTGCAAATGAGAATATTATTATCGTTGAAATTCAAGACTTGTTGGATCAGGTAGTGGACACAGGTGATCAGAAAACTGGGGAAGTGGAAAATGTGTGGATTGTAGTGTGGAGAGACACACGGTGGCAGGAAGAGAGACAGCGACATGGAGCGGTGGTGTGGAGAAGGTCGAACGGGCATCTGAGTCAAGTTTCAAAAGAGAAGATTGGAGATCATCAAGGGCGATAATCAAATAGCCAAGAAATGCCCAGATGGGAGAAACTACCGGAAACCCAAGCAGGATAAGTAAAAGCCAGTCCATCGCCAGACACATCACGGTGAAACCAAAGAAAATTAAAGAGAACGTTAAAGGGAGCAGAGGTGAAAGGAAGTCGGAGACAGCAGGCCCCTCCCACCCCTCCATGGAACCCAGCGCGACCCACGGGTGCTGGCTCTCCCCTCGCCGTGCACTAGGAAGATGTCCCATTCCAAGCGTGTCCCCAGCTGAGATACAGTGAACGCCCGGACAGACAGACAGACAGACGCTGAAGGAGCATACACCACCAGCAGACTCCACAAGAGGAAGTTTGAAGAATGATTTTCAGAATGAGAGTAGGTGATCTTGTAGGAGAGTCTCAGGCGCTAGAAGAAATATTGAGTAAAGAAATGTGTAAACTGAGAGGTTAAGAAAATAGGAGATGCATACTGGACACGAGTTGTATATCACAGTATATACGGAATTGAACGGGAGGAGGCATTCCAATCCCATTACAAAATGATTGTGATTGACAAAGGAATTAAATTTAGAAATGAAAATGTTATTGAAACTTAAAACATGTTTCGTAGATATTTGTCAGCATTATTACACTGTTCATAGGACATACGATTAAAATTTTAACTGTGGCCACTAAAGACTAGCCATGGAGAGTGCAGTATTCAAAAGGGATTTTTGTTTCATTGTAATTGTTTTTAATAAAGCTTATTTATTTATTTTGAGAGAGACAGAGACAGCACGAGTGGGAGAGGGGCAGAGAGAGAGGAAGAGAGAGAATCCCCAGCAGGCTCCACACTGTCAGCACAGAGCCTGATGTGGGAATCCAACCCACAAAGCTGTGAGATCATGACCTGAGCCCAAAGCAGCAATCAGACGCTTGACCATCTGAGCCCCCCAGGCGCCCCCAAAATGGGATTTTAAAAACCTAGTTAGTTCAAAAGAAGGGAGGAAATAAAATCTAGAAAAGAGGAAACAACAGGCAACAAAATAACAGCAACAAAAAAATGAATAATCATGCACAATAAATGTGACCAAAATAGCCATTTAAATCCAGATAGATCATATTGAACTAAGAATAAGTATATTTCATTTGTACACCTAGAAACGTCAAAAGCAAAATGCTGAACACAAGTTTTCCAAGCAAGTACGAACAGAAGTAAGTAAAGTTTTAAAGTCTTAGTATGGGAGACGATTACTATCACTATATAATAATGCTTTTTAATTTCACCAAAAAACCCCGTAACGATCCTAAATTTGTTCCTGATAAAAATGAGTCAAAATACATGTAGAAAATAATTTACCCAACTGAAAGAAGGAATATACAAATCGACCATTGTAGGAAGACATTTAAACATACATCTGTTAACAATTGGTAAATCATGTGGACAAAAATTATTAAGCATACAGAATATTTTTAAATGAAATCAGCAGCTTGTTTTGGTAGCCAGCTAAAATTATAGAATATATAATTTTCTCAGCCACACGTGGCACATTTTTGCAAGTTGATTGTTCTGATATTCTGTAAAGCAAAACCCCCCACATTTTGTAATAGTTGTTATCTTATGGACAATTTCTCTGATTACAGTGCAGTTAGGTTAGAAATGAATAGGAGAGGGATAAAAAATATATGAGGCATTTGAAAACCGCACATGATTAGAAACAAGGAAATGAAGATCACATTATTCATAGAAAATATGGTTGTCGACCAGGAAAACTCAAGAGCATATACAGAAATATTATGAAATTAATCAGAATTTATTTAGTAGGGCTACTTACTGAATCTTAGAATGACTGGATTCCTATGAAGAACGTGTTAAGTATAAGACGATATTATACAAACTACTCGCAAAATCAGCAAAAAGAGTGTAGTACTCTGGAATAAAGATGACACAATTATGGAAAATTTTTAGGGAAAAGACATCATAAAACTTTGTTATGAGACTCTAAGAAGACATAAGCAAATGGAGGTATCACACAATGGCCGTGAGTGAGAAAAATATGTAGTTCCTTGATTCCATTTAATGCCAACGCCAAACATGTGCTTCGTGTTTGGGTCAGTGACAAGCTGGGAAAAAGTACTTGGAAAAGCCATGCTAAATAACAACGGAAGACGGAAACAAGGAGAGGAGAGGGGCCTTGCTGGACGTGAAGTGTCACATTGCCGCAGTAATTAAACCGCCCGGGTTTGTCAAAGGGTTTGTCAAATAGAATAGCAAAACCCAAGAGCGAGCCTGGGAGCTCTCAAAATATGCGACTCTGGGTGGTGATAATTAGGTTGTCTCCGGTCTCTCTTTTCCCCCGAACAATTAGGAAATGTGAAAGCCGACCCAATATTTGTTCCCTGTGGCTTTTCCAACAATTCCAAGTCGTGACAGCCCCGTTAGACTTCAGAAAGTCCCCTGCAGAACAGCCAGCAAGTAAGAATAATCTCTGGAGCGCTTGGGACTGAAAACAAAAGAGAAGTGACTTTGGAAGTTCTCTTACTGAATGCTTGGAACCTATCGTGAGAAATCATCATGCCTAGACATGCAATGCTTCCAACTTTTGAAAACAATAGAGAAGCAAGAAGAAAACTGAGCTATAACTAAATTAGGCAATTTCGAATGAATCTAGTGACCATGGCAATGAATAACATCCTAAGTGAAGCGTAGGCAATTGGCAATGACCTGTGCTGATAAATTTTAAAATCGGAGCTGTTTCAAATTTCCTCAGAATCAGGAAGTTACTTTACAAACAATGGAATGAAAAAAGAACTTAGTACAATATCTGCCTTCCGACACACAGTTACCTTTTATGATTTTCCTTAGGTTTTTTTCAGGACTCTGTGCTTTGTCATTGCTAAAAACAGTTAAAAGTGTAGCTTCTTCACTGCATTATAAATGTAGCTTTTAAATGGTTCTTTAAAATTCAGGGATCCTCAATGAATAACTAATACACTTACGTTTTTACCCTAGAATGTTCTACCAAGATAGCAATGACAAGAATTAAAATGCCTATTTGTAACACTGATATTTAACACGAGGAATTAATTCGGTGCATTATCCCCACATTTATAACAAGATATATTTTCAGATTGACTCCCCCCACAATCCATGGAATCTTCTAGCTGGTGACCACCTGTTCCCAACAAAGCCAGGAGTTATGTGTTTGGGATGTGTGCTTTCACCCATAGAAATTGCAGGGCCTTAACCAGATAAAGCCATGCGGCTTTATTTAGTCTGGTTTTTGGGAAACACTCTGATTGAAAAAAAAAAATTGTTTCTTAACTTTCAGGATATCTAGTTCAAATTTTTCATGTCTTACCATAGGCACTGCCAGTCACGTTGTTACATTTTTTAAGCAAAATAAAAATGTTAATAATTTTCAACTTCCTGCCTTAAAAGAATTACTTTGATGCCTAATCAGAACTGGAATAATTAGCCATTAAGTTATGCAGATTCTTTTTTGCAGCAAAGCTACTGGGCTGAACCGTTTGAAATGGCTGATTGTTTCGACTTGCAAAATTGTCAGTTTCAAGTGCTTCCATTTGTACCTATAAGAGTGAGTGGTGGCTTTGTAATTGTTTGACATGAAAACTTCCTAGGTTCTGCACAGAGACAGGGCATCAGAATGACACATGAGATGAATTATTAAATCAAAAGTACAATTGTATATTGAAATATACAGTAAAAATATGAACAGCTTACAATGTGCAGAAAAATCTTCTTTCTTCCTCCAGAGAGGTGGTTGGTGGTCAGCTGGCTTACGACCCAGGACCTCTGGCCCTTATTCTAGTTTTCGTTGTATTGGAACCATAGCTACGAATGCTGTCTTAAATATTCACTTACATGATTTGGTTATATTACAATTATATTTTTGTTATAGTTACAATATCTGCTAGGTTTCTTGGGGACACTGTTCGTGGTTTTTATGTCCACGTCCCCAAAACACAGGGCCAGACAAGTAGAAGCTGTTTAGTAAGTGTTGGTCGAATGGATGGATGGTGACAGCCATGGACAAAGCACTTCCCGTGAATTATCTCATTTATTAATTTTAATTGCACATTGTATCATCCTTTCGATTTGGTTTTGAATCGGTATTTTGTTTTGGGGTTGGTTTGTTTTTTCATTTGTTTTTAAATTTATGGCATCAATAAAAAAGGAAATGCCTAGTAACCGCAGTAGGAATTTTGGAAAATATAGTAAAAAAAAAAAAAAAAAATCTAAGAATTGAAAACCTAAATCTTGTCAGTCAGATTTTTTTTTTTTTTTTTTTTAATGAAGCCAGACAGATCTTGCATGTGAAAGTTCTGCATTTAAATCTTACACGGCGGCTAAATTGGAAAGAGCAGTGAACTGCTTAATTGCAGTGAAAGTGTAATCTCACGCCAGCATGAGGCTCATGATTTTGGACCTGGCCACTTTCCTTCCCTGGGGTCACGTAGACAAACAAAGGTCTCGGGTCCTCAGACGACCTTATTAAAATATGTTACCGTGTAAGCGGTCAGATGAGCCGTTTGATTTCCCACTGTTACGTAGTCACACATTTAGCCAAATACCTTCTTGAACTGCATTGAAAGACTGTTACTTCTCCGGGTGTCGTTGAGAATAATGTTAAGGTGGTCGTATTTGTTTTATAGGACCAGCGACACAGTAGTCCTTTCCCATAAGGAGCACCTGCCAGTCATTCAGGTTGTGATGAGAGACACAGGCCGACCACATTCAGAAGCCGCGTATGCGCTGGGGCCTCTGCTCTGCTGGGGGGACAGTAAGTAGTGGGAAGAGGAACTGTCTTGACCCCTGAAAACACGTGTCAGGGTTTCAGGAGAAATATAGCTGCCCACGTTCATGAAAACACTACCTACCCTGATAATCCATATTTCATTAGAAATGTGTTAACTTAATAAACGAAGTGTGTGCTGTCATCGTAACTGAGGAAGAAAAGTGAGAAAATGACATTACCTTTGGAGTAGTAACCTTTCTGCAGTATTGAAATCAGACTCTTGCTGCGAATACTCATGGAATCATCTGAAATATTCTATCACCTGGTCAGCAAACATCTAACGTATACAGCTAAGTATAAGGCACTTGGCTGAGTGCTGAGATGCCTAAAATTGGTAAGATGATGAGAAATGGGGTGACAGGACCCATCAAGTGTACCTGTTCATTCATAGCTGTTGGCAGTTCTGAAAACCTCAGTGGTTCT
The DNA here is from genome assembly GCF_028018385.1 of Neofelis nebulosa. Classification (NCBI taxonomy): domain Eukaryota; kingdom Metazoa; phylum Chordata; class Mammalia; order Carnivora; family Felidae; genus Neofelis; species Neofelis nebulosa. The sequence goes on along the minus strand of NC_080793.1, from coordinate 90,178,480 downwards.
GACCACTTACCCCTCCAGCTACATCTGGATTTCTTTCATATCCTTCCTTCTCCCAAACTAATTGAAATAAAATACATCGGTTCTGCATTTAATTTACCTCTTTCTAACCCCTCAGACCTTCTCCTCCGTCACTCCCTAGAAACTGCTTTTTCCAGCTCACCAGTGAGACCTCGATATTGCTAAATCCAAATTTTATTCTCCGGTGTTGTCTGAGTTGACCTTTATCGGCCACTTTGGTCTCCTTTCCTGGTTCGCCTCCTTACTGCCAACATACCACAACGTTCTGGGTTCCCTCCATCTTCCTTCACTTCACCAGTGGCATCGTGTTTTGGGGTCCCCCAAGCTTCAGCCCCCCTTCTCTCTGCCCTCCAGCTGTTCCCAACAGGCCCACTGGGGACATTGGCATAACACGTACCACACTGATGTCAGTGAGTCCCCCGTCTACACCTCAAGCCCAGTCTCCCTGAACTCCCAACCCTGACATCCAGCTGGCTGTTCAGTACCTTGGGTTGTATTTCCCTAGGCATTGCGAAATCAGTTTGTTGAAAATGAGGGGAAAAAGTGTTTCCACAACAACCTTCTCCACCTCGGTACACAGCAACTCCATTCTCCCTTTGCTTAGACTGAAAACATGGCGGTCACTCACAACGTCTTTCTTTTCCCAACACACATCTAATTCACCCACAAGTCGTGTTGTTTCCAACTTCAAAATGGATCCGAATCCACCTTCATGACCACCAGCACCTGGGTTGTTGCTGCGGCTTCGCCGGCCTGCCCGCTGCTGCCTTTTCCCCACCGAGCTGATACTCCACCTGACAGCCAGGCACCCAGGTCAGGCCATGTCGGTCCTCTGCCCCGAACTCTGCAGTGGCACTCACGTCAGAGGAGAGGCCAAAGCACAACATCCACCGAGGCTGCGGTGGCCACGTGGCCTTCTGAGCCCGTGGAGCCACACAGCCCATCCCGTAGGAGATGTTGCCTTGTGAAGAAATCCTGACACTTCTCAACCTTGCTATTGAGAAAAAGTAAGCGTTTCCTATCTCGGACAACGTCAGTTTTGAGACGTGGAAAGTCAAACTGTGAAGAACGTAGTCACGTGCCTTGACTGATGGTAGTAGGAAGAGATTTTTTTCCACTTGTGATCTTAAAAGGCAGACCACGGTTCTGTTTCTGGATAAGATGAAGTTAGCACGCCCCGGCTCCCCTCTCCCCGTGGGTCCCCCTCTAAAACCTGGACAGGATGCCTTGAAGCAGCCGTCTCGGGACGCTGGGAAGCAAATAGCAGCAAGAAAGAGAAACCAGAATGCACCATTTACGTTTCCCCCCCAGCATCGCTCGGCCTTGGTCCCAGATGCGGACTTGGGTCACAGACAGACAGGGTTCCAAGAGAAGCCCTCTAGCCCCGACCGGAGGAGAGAACAGAGGAGTCCCAACTCTCAGGGAATACAGGGATCCCAGTTCCCTCTTTTCCTGGTGTTTTCTGAGGCCCCAGTCCCCAGGCAGAGCCATGGAAATAGCAACAGAAGTTGCCCCGGGAGCTCGCAAGAGCCAGAACTTCAGAAAGGACCTTTTGCTCTGAATAGGGCAGCTTTGGTTCAGAGACCGTAGGCGGGCTCCCGTTATTTTCGTTTTCTTTCTCTTCTCACCCGTCGCTTGGCGATGGACATGGTCGAGTTGCAGAGGTGCATAGAGCACACAAGAGAGCAGGCTAAAAACGACCCTTTTTCTGGTCCCGTGATTGAGAAGGGAGACCAGGGGACCAGAAAGTACCTGGAAGGGCCCAGAGAGGGAACTGTTCAGGAAGGCGTGCCATACGTCGTTTACGAAGTCCTGGGCTCACCTCAGAGCTACTGGATCTGATCCGAGTGGATCTGACCCGAATCGTAGACCATAGAAGTTGAGAACTGAGCAGAGCGGCTACCACCCAAGACCCAGACTGGCCACTGGGTGGCGCATGAGGGAGGCAGATCTGAATAGTACTGCAAAACCTTTGCAAACTGGACTGCCATTAGAGACAGCCCACAGAAGTCCCGTTGGAATGTGTGGCCAGATCCTAACCAGGCCTACTACCTGCAAAATAACTAAATGAATAAAAAATAAATAAAAAAATATAAAAAAATAATATATATACAGATAGATACAGATGCGTATATATATATATATATATATATATATCAGTATCTATATACAGATATCTGTATCTATATCTGTATATAGATATCGATATCTATATTCAACATGCTCCACAAACTTTAAACAAAGCCTGGAGTTTGTTAATATACTATTTAAAATATCTAGGAAATAATCCAAAATTACTTAGCACAAAGAACCAGGAAAATCTAAGCTGGTTTAGGAAAATACAATCAACAGATACTAATGCAAATACGATACAGAGGTTAGAATTATCTGATAGAGTTTGAAACAGCTATTACGTAAGAGCCCTAATAAGTAATCATAAACACTTTCTTAACAAATGGAAAAAGAGCACTTCATCAGAGAAATAGGCTCTCTAAAGAGCTAAATGAAAACTTTTGAACTGAAAAATACAGAAACTGAAATAAAAGATGGCCTGGAAGGGCCAAATAGCAGATCTGAGATGAAACGGTCAGTGACCTTAAAGATGAATAGAAATGATTCAATCTGAACAGAAGAAAGGAAAAAAAAAAAAAAAACAAATCTAGAAATGAACAGGGCCTCAGGGAACCATGAGTTACCCAGAAAAGATCTAACATTCACGTAATTGAATACTCAGAAGCAGACAGAAGAGTGTGGTACCAGAAAAAATATCGTAAAAAAATAATGGCTGAAAAATTTCCAAGTTTGGCAAAAGACAGACTTGAGAAGTTGAATGAACTTCAAACAGGATAAACTCAAATTCACATCCAGACACACCGTGATCGTACTGCTGCGAATAAAGGCAGTGAGAAATTTTTTGAAATCAGCCAGAGAGAGTGATGTGTCATCTATAAGTGAACACCTACTCAAATGGCAGTGACTTTCTCGTTAGAAATATGAAAGCCAGAGTAAGTAGTAGAACGTTTCTCACGTGCTAAAAGTAAAAGGTTGTCAGTCCGGAATTCTGTATTCAGCAAAAATCTCCTTCAGGAATGAAGATAAAATAAAATTCTCAGACGAAGGGAAGCTAAAAGCATTCGTTACCAGAAGATGCTTTGAAAGACTTTCTAAAGGAAGATTCAGACAGAAGGGAAACGATATCAGAAGGCAATCTGGGACATCAGGGATAGAAAAACAGCATTAAAATTGGTAAATATCTGGGCCTCCTGGGTGGCTCAGTCAGTTCAGTGTCCGACTTTAGTTCAAGTCATGATCTTGCAGTCCTTGAGTTCGAGCCCTGCGTCGGGCTCTGTGCTGACCGCTCAGAACCTGGAGCCTGCTTCAGATTCTGTGTCTCCCTTTTTCTCTGCCTCTCTCCAGCTCACTCTCTGTCTGCCTTTCTCAAAATAAATAAATAAATAAACATTAAAAAAAAAACTTTAAAAAAATGTTTTAAAAAATATTTACCCAGATATGGTAAATATCTGGGTAAGTTTAACAGACTGTTCTATGTTGAGTTATGTAAAAATATCTGAGGGTTAAAAGCAAACAATACAGCATTACTTCATTGAGTTTTTAATGTGCACAGATGTAATACATTTAGCAACAACAACATAAAGGGGAGCAGGGAAAGTGACAGAATTGTTGGTGACATTTTTACAAATCAGCCAAGTGGTTGAAATGGAGATTCTGAGCAGACTGTAAGTACATGTAAGTACATATACTGTAATTTCTAAAATAACCAATCAAGGAACAGTTACGGAAAAATAAAAACAGAATACTAAAAAATGTTTAAATAACCCAAAAGGAGACAGAAAAGGCGAGGTAGATGAAAAAAAAGGTGTAACAAGCAGGAAGAAATAAAACGGTAGAACTAAATCCCACATGTCGACATTTGTATTTAACGAGATTGGTCTAAGTAAACCAGTTGAAAGACCGGTTGTTACAACTCAACTATGTATTGTGTACAAGAAACTCACTTCAAATATAATGACATCAGAAGTTTAAAAATAAGGACAGGAAAAGACACACTGCCTAATTACTAATTAAAAGAAAGCTGGACTTTCTATATGAAAATCTTTGCTTGAAAGCATAGAAAATTAATAGACACAAAAAGTGATTAAGAAGACATGAGAATCTTAAATGGGTGTGCTAATAACTGAGCTTCAAACTACATAAAGCAACAACTGCCAGGATGGAAAGGGGAAATGGACAAATTCATAGTTATAATTAGAGAATCCAATATGCCTCTCTCATTGACCTATGCAACTAAGAGAGGGAAAATGAGCAAGCGTACAGAAGCTTGAATGTCGCCACAGACCAACAGAATCCGATGGACATTTATGGAACTCCCTCCCAACAGTACAATACACATTCTTTTCACATGCACATGGATATAGCATATTCTTTGTCACAAGAAAACTTTAGCAACTACCAAATAAATCATACAAAATACATTCTTTGGCATCAATGGATTAAACTAGAAGTAAGTAACAAAGACAGTGAGTGTCTCCACAAACATTCAGAAATTTAACCCCGAACTGTTAACCAATAGACGAGTCAAGGAGGTCTCAAAAGGATATTATGAAACATATGGACCTGTATAATAGGGAAAATATAACATATCAAAATGGTGGGGTACATTTATGGCAGTGCTTATAGGGGTATTTATAGCATTAAATGCTTGTGTTTTGAAAAAAAAATTCAACTCTATAAGCTTTTACCATAAGAAACTAGAAAAAGAAGAAAAAATAATTCAAAGTAAGCAGAAGGAAGGAAATAATAAAGATATGAAGAGAAAGCCATTCCATTAAAAGCAGACCAATAGAGATCTATAAGAGGAAAAAATATTTTTGAAAGGTCAATAAAATGGATAAATCTCTAGCAGAACTGTTGAAAGAGAAAAATTACCAATGTGAGGAGTGAAAGCTGGAGTATCACTACAGACCCCACGGACATCAGTAGCATAATAATGGCAATCTCCAAACAACTCTACACACATACATTTTCCAACATAGATAAAACAGATCGATGCCTTGAAAACCGCTAACGACTAAAACTCACTCAAGATGAAACAGACAACTGGAACAGACCTGAAAGTAGTCATGGAATTGAATCCAGTCTGAGACGGTTTTGTTGGTGAATTCTCCCAAAGAAATAACACCGTATTTACACAATCTCTTTTAGAAAATAGAAGAGGAAATTCTTCCCAAAATTACGTGAGGCCAACATGGCCCCGATATCCAAACTAGACAAAGAAAATGCAAAAAAAATAATAATAATAACTACAGATAGCATCATCACAGACATATTTGCAAAAATCCTCAACAAAACATTAGTAAATAATCCAGGAATATATGAAAGAATGATACGTCGACACTGACGGATTTACCCCAGGGTGCAAGACTGATTCAGTGCAGCTGATCCTGGGGCAACACAGGTTTGAACTGTGCAGGTGCACTTACATGCACATTTTTCCCGCCAGTAAATCAGTACAGTCTTGTAAATGTATTTTCTCTTCATTATGGCTTCCTTAATAATATTACGCTTTCCCTGGCTTACTTTATTATAAGAATATGGCATTTAATACATATAACACACAAAGTATGTGTTGACGTTACCAGTAAGGCTTCCAGTCAACAGTAAGCCATTAGTAGTTAAGTTTTGGGGGAGTCAGAAGTCACACGTGGATTTTCAACTGTGCAAAGGTCAGTGCCTCTAACCCCCCTGGTTGTTCACGGGTCAGCTGTGTTTGGAAATCAGTCAATGTCATCTACCATTTTAACAGTAGAAAGAAGAAAAATCACACCAGATGCTTTTTCTGCATCAATTGATAGAAACAGAATAACTCGTATTATGATTATATCACGAATCAGTGTGGTAATTTGTATCACGATAGCATCCACAATGAAATTCTTAGCAAACTACGAATAAAAGCGAACTTCTTCATCCTAATAACGAGTATCTCTATCCAGAACACCTAGCATTATTATTGGTGAAAGACTGATCCCCGCCTTCCCTCCGCAAGACTGGGAACAAGATAAGGATATCCAATGGCACCACTTCTGTTCCACAATTTCAGTCATACTAGAAGTTGTAGCCAGTGCAATAATGTACGGAAGGAAGGAAGAAGCATACAGGTTGGAAAGCAAGAAAGAAGACTATTCACAAACACGTGCTTGATTGGCACGAGTGTTTATAGAAGCTCTGTTTGTAAATGACCGAATCTGTCCACTAAATGTGGACAAAGAAATGGCGGCCCCATCCACCTGGTGGAATACTACAGAATAGTAACAACATGTGGCAACCCGAGTGAATCGCAGAGGCTTTATGCTGAGTGAAAAAAAGGCCAATGTCAAAAGGAAAAGGCAAAACTAGAGATCATGGTAGGCAGGGCTTGGGGGTGGGGGAGGGTGTGACTATAAGGAAATAGCAAGAGGGAGTTTTGGGGGGATGGAACTATTCTTTATCCTGATTTGGGTGATGGTTGTACAAATCCGTGTGTGTATTTAAAAAAAATATTTTTAGTGCTTTAAATTATTTTTGAGAGAGGAGAGAGAGAGAGACAGAATGCAAACAGAGGGCAGAGAGGGAGAGAGGGAAACACAGAACTAGAAGCAGGCTCCAGCCTCTGAGCTGTCAACACAGAGCCCGACCCAAGGCTCGAAGTCGTGAACTGCGAGATCGTGACCTGAGCCGAAGTTGGACACTTAACTGACTGAGCCACCCAGGCACCCCTCCATGCATGTATTAAAACTCATGTAACATCAATTTTTCTCTAAAAGTCAATTTTACTCTATGATAATTTCATTTTTTTTTTTTTAGGTTTATTTATTTATTTTGAGAGAGAAAGTGCGAGCAGGGGAGGGGCAGAGGAAGGGAGAGAGAGAATCCCAAGCGGGCTCTGCACTGACCGAGCAGAGCCTGACGCGGGGCTCAAACTCAGGAACCCTAAGATCATGACCTGAGCCAAACTCCAGAGTCGGACGCTTAATCAGCTGAGCCACGCAGGTGCCCTTCTATGATAATTTTAAAATAATACTGTTTTCTTTAAAGAACACAGGCCGTTTCCAGTGATTATCTCCCCTGATGGCATTTAACAGCAAAAAATGCTAGAAATCCAAAATGTAGTTCTTGTTTGTTCTGTTTCATTGCTATTGTCGCTGTCTTTTTTCTTTTTGGAAACAGATTCATTTTGGAACTCAGCTTCCTTCAACACGGAGACTTCATACCTTCATTTCCCTACGTTCCGCGGAGAGTTCAGTGCTGATGTGTCTTTCTTTTTTAAGACAACAGCTCCTTCTGGGGTGTTTGTAGAGAACCTGGGGATCACAGACTTCATCAGGCTAGAGCTACATGGTGAGTCGCCCCCCGGACGAAGCCACCAGGCGCTCAGGAGTTAACAGTGACCCCTTTGAGAACCTAACTCCTGCCACATTGCAGTGTGCTGTCACTTGTATTTCTTTTGTAAATACTAAGGTTCTATTATTTTACTTTGCTATTTTTAATAGAGAGGAAAACAGCGATTCAGCAAACACATACCCATCTGTGGAGCAGCACTTAGCTGCCCTAACTGTGTGTGCGATCAGGATATTTAAAACCAAACTGGTCAGGTAACTCACTAAGTTGCAGAATCACTTCATTTGACTGGTTACATCACTTATGCATATACCTCAAAGCACAATTCCTTACTTCAAAGTTTCTTGTAGTGGGGCGCCTGAGTGGCTCAGTGGGTTAAGCATCTGACTTCAGCTCAGGTCACGATCTCACGGTTGGTGAGTTCAAGCCCTGCGTTGAGTCCCGGGTAGGGCCCCCGCGTCTGGCTCTGTGCTGACAGCTCGGAGCCTGGCTCCTGCTTCAGATTCTGTGTCTCCCTCTCTCTGCCCCTCCCCTGCTTACACACTCTCTCTCTCTCTCTCAAAAGTAAGTGAGCATTAAAAATTTTTTTAACGTTATGTCGTGCTTTTAAAGTATATGAAGATATAAACCACCTTTAAATAAACCCACTTACACATCTGAAGCCAGCTAATACGTTAGTTTTCTTCCTCTAGGTGACTATCTCGACTCTTTAGGGTTTTTAGCAAGATGGACAGTCTGCTCTGAGCAGGAATGTGTTAAAATCGCTTTGTTTCTCTTCCTCCGGGATACAGATTTATTTTGCCCTCCGAGCCAGCTCAGCGTGACATCTGTGTGCACCAGTGTCACTGTCTTGTGCTTTCATAAGGGGCATGTCATGGCACCCGCCTCCTGTCGTGATAGACTGAACTTCCTCCCCCGTGACCCAACCGAGTGACACTCCGTATCTGTATTTGCAGCTCCCTCGGAAGTGACCTTTTCCTTTGATGTGGGGAACGGACGTTGCGAGGTCACAGTGCGGTCGCCCACCCCCTTTAATGACAACCAGTGGCACCACGTGAGGGCCGAGAGGAACGTGAAGGAAGCGTCGCTTCAGGTGGACCAGCTCCCCAGCGAGACCCAGGCTGCACCTGCCGACGGGCACGCGCGGTTGCAGCTCAACAGCCAGCTCTTCGTGGGTGAGTGCGGCCGGTTTCTAGCTGAGCGGTGCGGACCCAGAGAAAGTCCTAACTGGACAGGCGGTGACGGCAGCCAGCGCAGACTTCTGTCCGCGCCTTGGGCCGAGCGCCCATGTGGTAGCATCCCTTTCCCCAGATCGTTACTATCGTTCCCATAGACTGTTGTCATTGATTACGGCCTCCCTAGATTTCCCAGTCTCGAAACTCCGAGAGCAGAGACACCCTGTCCGCGGTGGACTCACTCCCAGGCTTGCGCGCAATCGCACCGGTGATTCGCATTTGTTTTTGTTACTTCTTGTCAATAGGACTTACGAATCCGTTAGCAATTTTCATCCGAGTCTCCCGCTCCCCGTCTCAGGGAAGTTGCAGAACCTGCCTTGCGATTGTGGCAGGGTTCGCCAAGTGTCCCCTCACACGCAGACCGGAGGAGACTCGCGTGGCCGTGCCCCTCAGGACCACGCCAGCCGCGGCTCCTCAGCACCGCCCTCCTGCAGCTCAGTCCTTGCAGACGCCGGGTTCAAAACCGGACTCTGGCTCCTTATCCTGGGTGCCCATTCTTTAAAGATCAACGGCTCTGGGGAGTGGGAATCTTCCCCTTTCATTTGCTGGCTTGTTTTTTATAATTTTTTCTCTTGCCCACGGGGAAAGTTAAGTTTTGCTACGTGGCTTTTCAGACAACTCTGCTCTAATTTGGAAAACGAGCAGATTACTGAAGTAGCTCTTACTTGGTCATTTTTCATGTATTTTAAAGTAAATAAGGATGCGATCTAATTAAACACTGATCTAAATCACAGATTAGCACTCAGTGTGCTTTGCCAGGGGATACCTACAGCATCTGGAGGCTGGTGCTGTGTGGGGAGTTCGTGAGTGTGTGTGTGTGTGTGTGTGTGTGTGTGTGTGTGCGCGTTCAACCCATGGCCCCATAAACGTCTGCTTCCAGCACAGTTCTCACCGGGTAGGCTTCACATCAAACCATGACGCTGGATCAAATGAAATAATTTTATTTTCTGATTTGTAATGCTGAAGATCGACTCATGGAATTTCTAGGAACAGAGTTTGCATGAACGTCTACCTAGAAGTAACATTTCCACTGAGATGTTTCTAGAGCTTGAGAAGCTAGAGGAACATTCTGATCTGGCGTATGTACCCCAGGCCCACCGAATCAGAGTCCCTGAGAATGAACCCCACCTCGGTTTTTAGCATGCATTCTAGGTGACTTCTGGGCACCCAGTTGTGAGAATAGGCTCCCATGAGACGTGATAGAAATACAGAGAGTTACAGTGTTCAGTTAATGTTACTCCCCTGACCTGAGAGCTGGATTTCATGGATTTGTCATTGATGGCACTTCTAAGAAGGGTTGGTATTACATATATAATTTATTATATAACATATGTATAACAAATATATAACAAAAATGTATATATAACAAACGCATATACAAATTTTAATGTATATTATATATGTTCCATATATACAACAAAACTCTTGTATATTTTACATGTACATATATATACATACATGCATAATTGTATATTTTAATATACACATTTGTAATATATATCATATTGCAAAGATTTTCGACTATGTAACTTTATTGTGCACCTCATAGTTTATATGCTTAAACATTAAAAAGGATAAGTGGTCTTCTGTTTTTTATGAAGGAAGCAATGTAAAAATGTACAAATCTTTCTAAATCAAACTCGAAGAAGTATTTTTAAAATTTTTTAATGTTTATTTCTTTTTGCGAGACAGAGCGACGGAGCATGAACGGGGGAGGGGCAGAGAGAGAGGGAGACACAGAATCTGAAGCAGGCTCCAGGCTCCGAGCTGTCAGCACAGAGCCCGATGGGGGCTCGAACTCACAAACCCTGAGATCATGATCTGAGCCGAAGTCAGACACTCAGCCAACTGAGTGACTCTGGAACCCCAAAGAAGTATTTTTTAGAATAAATATTTACCAAGGCCGACTTCAAAGATATTTTTGTCGGGGCGCCTGGGTGGCTCAGTCGGTTAAGCGTCCGACTTCAGCTCAGGTCAAGATCTCGCGGTCCGTGAGTTCGAGCCCCGCGTCGGGCTCTGGGCTGACGGCTCAGAGCCTGGAGCCTGCTTCGGATTCTGTGTCTCCCTCTCTCTCTGCCCCTCCCCCGTTCATGCTGTGTCTCTCTCTGTCTCAAAAATAAATAAACGTTAAAAAAAAATTAAAAAAAATATTTTTGTCAATGGCTTTAATCAGTGTCGTTTGATGATTCTGAATATTTGATCACAGCCTCTGTTTTCAAAATTGTATTTGTTCATAAAACTTTGGACGGGTCACTTTTTTGACATTATCTGTATGGCCTCCGTTGGACGTGAAGACGAAATCCCGCAAAGACACGCAAGGACACATTTGCATTTGCAGTGTTTCCCTTGCAGGCGGGACGGCCACCAGACAGAGAGGCTTCCTGGGGTGCATCCGGTCGCTGCGGCTGAACGGGCTGGCCCTGGACCTGGAAGAAAGAGCGACAATGACGCCGGGCGTGGAGCCAGGGTGCCCGGGACACTGCAGCAGCTACGGACACCTGTGTCGCAACGGAGGGAGATGCAGAGAGAGACACAGGGGCATCGCTTGTGACTGCACCTTCTCTGCCTACGACGGGCCATTCTGCGAAAATGGTGAGTGTGACCCACGTGCGGGACCAGGACCGGAGAGGACGGCGCATCATTTTCCCGTTCCCTTTGTGTTTCTGCCATCTGACCCTGTAAAGAAGGGATGAGGCAATTCTCTGTGATTAGCTTAAATAGACTTGTTTCGGTCCCGAATTTCTGTGTTTAACTTGGAAAGAGGCATGATTCTATTCTTGAGAAGCTCGTGACTACTTCTGTTAGATCCGGAATCATCAACACGAATAACCACGGTAGCCAAAGCTATGGAAGTCTTGAGGGGAATTTTGCAGGCAATAAGAAAATACTGAGTTCTGCGTTATGGGAATGTGGGTGGGGATGTTATCTTTCTATCCATACTTGATTATTTTCTTTAATCTTAAATATGCTTAGATGTTTAAAACAATGAGCAAAGCATGCCATTATTTTCTCTCTTGAGATGTTTAAGAGTTAGAGATATTGTCGGGGCGCCTGGGTGGCTCAGTCGGTTGAGCATCTGACTTCAGCTCAGGTCATGATCTTGCGGTTGACAAGTTCGAGCCCCGCGTCGGGCTCTGTGCTGATGGCTCAGAGCCTGGAGCCTGCCTCAGATTCTGTGTCTCCCTCTCTCTCTGCCCCTCCCCTGCTCATGCTCTGTCTCTCTGTCTCAAAAATAAATAAACATTAAAAAAAAATTTAAGAGTTAGAGATATTGTGTAACTATCCATTAAGAAGAGCCTTGTTCTTGTTCTTCTTATGTTATTGGTAACATAACGAAAACGAGTGTCATTCCAGAGATTTCTGCATATTTTGGAAGCGGTTCGTCCGTTATCTACAACTTTCAAGAACATCATAATCACACCTTTGGTAAGAACGCCAGCTCCTTGGCGGCTTTATTTCATGAGGATCTGACGCTGACCGGAGAAATGGCCACACTGAGCTTCCGGACCACAGGGGCCCCCAGCTTACTTCTCTACGTGAGCTCCTTCTACGAAGAGTACCTATCAGTTATCCTCGCCCCCAATGGTGAGTGTCAGACTCTACAAACAAGAAGACTGACTTAGGATATCAGGACCACATGGGGTGGGGGATGGGGGCTTTTCCAGCGTTAAACCACAAAAAAGAAACACAATTGCAAGGCTTATAGATTCTCATTCTCTTAGGGGTAGTTTATTTTTCATGATAACCTCCATGTTTATCTCTAGAGTTAACATTTCAATGGTTCCATTCAAGATGCCATTCTCCCGTGGAAGTTTGGTCATTTAATGTATTCCCCGTGCAGATGTGTGCCTTGCTCTTCTCGGGGTCTTTCCTACCAGACATGAATAATCTAAATTAGTTTTGCAATTCACTTTGAAACAAGATATCTCATTCTGTACATGGAGAATGTTTCCTCCTCCTTCTAAGCGAAGAAGTATATTAAACCATATAAAATCTAATCTTGAGCAGCATGGGCTGAGTAGGATTGTTCTTTACCCATCAGTGGTTGAGCCTTTCAGGTCATCTCTACGTACAAAGAAAAGTGGGAGGAGAGCTACCCCACCCATGGCCACCAGGGTTTTCCAAGACTTTTCCAGTTGGAGAGCAAAGCCAAGTTGGAACCTTGCCTCACAGAGAAGCAGGGCAGAAACTTGACCTTCTGGAGCATCTATGACAGACAGGAGTCAGTGGTGCATTTGTGGATAACTTGAGATTTAGATACTGTAGCAAATCATTTCTCTTTTCTCTGTTTCTTGATTATGGCAGAAACATTAGGGAGAAAATTCTGGTTGTGCAAAAAAAAAATCCTTATGCAAATGTCAGCAATACATTAAAATGCATTAAAGTAAGTCACCTTAAAAGAAGTTATGCTTATAGAAACTGAATGTTAATGCAATATTGCTTGAGGTTTTACCATTTAATAGTATGAATACCACATGAATAATTGACTTAGAGCCTAGCTTGGAGTTTTCATATGCTTAACTTAGACTTATTCCTTTCGTTAAGGAAAATGGCAGAACTTGGAAAAAGACCATTTGGTCTTGACTTTTAAAATAGCATTTACTAATGTTACACTGCGTGTTAACTAACTAAATTTAAATTTAGTTTATATTTAAATTTAAATAAAAACTTAAAAAATAATAAAATAAAACAAAACAAAACAGCGTTTAATTGGATTCTCAGGGTGCCTAAGTGGCTCAGTCTGACTTCAGCTCGCAGTCTGAGTTTGGGCCCCACGTCGGGTTCTGTGCTGACAGCTCAGAGCCTGGAGCCTGCTTCAGATTCTGTCCCCCTCTCTTTCTCTCTGCCCCTCCCCAGCTTGCGCTCTGTCTCTCTGTCTCTCTCTCAAAAAGAAATAAACATGCAAAAAAATTTTTTTAAATAAAATAGTGTAATTGGATTCTGAATTCAGCCCTGGAATAGCACATGTACAATCAGTCTTCCAGGAAAAATCCTTGGTGTGCTAAGCGAATGCCCACTGGATTCAAATTGTATTAAATAAATAAAAATAAAATACGCTCTAGAACCTGCGTCGACAGGTTTTTTAAGATTCTAGTTTAGTTAAAAATGTCATTTTTCTCTTCTTTAGGAAGTTTGCAGATCAGGTATAAGCTGGACAGAAACCAGGCACCTGACGTTTTTAACTTTGGTTTTAAAAACCTTGCCGATGGGCAGTTTCACCAAGTGAAGATTCACAGGGAAGCGGCCATGGTCTCTGTAGAGGTAAGGGGGTGGATTCAGCAACGGCAACAGTCCCCAAACTTGTGACGCTCAGAATGTGTGACTTCAAGCAAACCTTTGACAGTAAATCCTAATAAAAGAGATACACATTCAACATGGTCTTTCCGGAAGTCTTGGGGACAGAAAATGTAGTTAGAGTGTTTGGTTTAGCAATTTTTGTGTTTGTTCAGCAAGAGGCTGACGGAGTTATTGTTAATATTTGACCATTTCGAATGAATGCTAAGCTGTCCTTGTCAGTAGGGGAATGTTGTCTGGTTTACAGCGACTGCTGGAGATATTCCGATGGGAACTTGTTCCCATCTGACTACAAAAAAAGCAAGTGCCATAGAAATGTAAACACAAGGGGAAAAACGAGGTTTTGCTTAAAGTGGGAATACATTTTTAAAAACATCGGTATTTAAACGATTCATTGGCACTGGGCTTTGAATAGCCTTTATGTATTGAATCTGTACGAATAATACCTTTTCCGGCTCGTTACTAATTTCTATTCAAAATAAGTAAAAGCTTTAAGGTTTGCAATAGCTTGTTGCGTCTCTTTGTGGATTATACCAATTATAGATCTTTAAACCACGAAGAAAAACAGGGAAAAGAATAAGGAATGGGGTGGTGTGAAATCTGAGTTATTATAAAAATTGTTATGCAACAGCTTTCTCCTTTTAGCCTTTGTGATAATTCGAACATATGGCTCATTTTTACCATTTTTCTTGGTGTCCCTGTGATTCCCTCTCTCTTACCATCAAAATTGCTTGCCATTTTGATGTTTGCTTCTGGTGGAACGTTTCATAGGTTAACCAGAATGCAAGGAGACAAGCTATCCTGTCATCGGGGACGGAATTCAATGCTGTCAAATCCCTTACATTGGGCACAGTTTTAGGTAAGTGGCAGAAAATGCGTCCCCCCACAGCCCATGGGTCAGAAGCGTTAGGTCGCGAACACAGGAAGGGGTCGCGGCACTGAGTAAGGCTCCTTGTCATCTTGACGGCTTCCCAGTGAGAGATAATCAAGGTGGAAACTGTTCTCTTGTCCGAGTGCCCCTGCAGTCATGAGTGAGGGCTGTCTTCCAGGCACCAGGGTGATCCCTGAGAAGTCCTTACACTTAACCCTCTCCCTTGGCAATCAGGCAGGACAAAACTCGGCATTTTTCTAGCAAGTGAGGAAAGACAAAATCAAAGCAGACATCAAGGTCACAGATTCTCGATTAATCAGGAGTCAAATGCAGAAACCACTGAATGATAAGTGTAGCTTTACATTCACGAGAAGAAGAGAAAAGGCTTAGTTTTCTTGTAGCAAGTGAGTACGTGTCGGGCCTGCTTTGAGATGTATTTCATGCTCCCAGCTGCTTCTTGGGACGTCGCAGCCTAAAGATCCCACGCCCGCTCTTGATGGCTGTGAGTCCATGAGTACGCCGGAGTAAAAGCATACTATCCTATTTAGGGATCAAATGATTTATGCCTTTATTTTTCCCTTTGTCGCCAAGAATTAAACCGAAAGAAAAGTAGGTTTTGGAAGGTATATCTTTTCTTCTCGATCATTTACGCATGAACTGTCCATATCATCTACATTTACAGTTACTTGGCAGAAAGCCTCTTGCGGAATATTTATTATTCCTGTTCTGATACGTGACACCCGCCTGGCTCCGTTGAGCCCTAGGTGATCGGTGGAATCTTTGCTAGGTTTCCAGCCATTTATACACGGATCCTTTGATCGTTTCGGCCGCTGCACGCATGGATAACGTCGCAAACTGGAGATTTAGAGAAGGCACGGGAATGGATGTTCAAAATATGTTGAGAAGCACAGTAACTGGGAAAACGATCATATTTTCCAAACAGATGATGGGTAGTAAAATTATGAGTTCTAATTTTTCAGAGGGAAGGCGAGGAATCCCAGGGTGCTCTTGAAAATGGTAAAAAAAAAAAAAACCCAAAAAAACAAAACACCGTGTAATTTAGATGGTGCAGCATCACCGGACGCTCCAGGCCGGTCGTGTGCAGTTACAGGTGGCTGATTACACCAGTGAAGGAGGGTCCGCGAGGTCTTTGCTGGGAGCGTCGGATAAAGAATAGCAGACCTCAGGCTGAAATGGTGGTCCTGATTTATAATCATGCCTTCAAGGGCCCAACGCGGGGCTCGAACTCGCAAACTGTGAGATCGTGACCTGAGCCGAAGTCGGACGCTTAACCGACTGAGCCACCCAGGTGCCCCTCAAGTTTTTATTTAAAAAATTTTTTAATGTTGTTTTTATTTTTGAGAGGGAGAAGGAGAGAGACAGAGCATGAGCGGGGGAGGAGCAGAGAGAGAGGGAGGCACAGAATCCGCAGCAGGCTCCGGGCTCCGAGCTGTCAGCACAGAGCCTGACGCAGGGCTCGAACCCACAAACCGTAAGATCATGACCTGAGCCGAAGTTGGATGTTTGACCGACTCAGCCCCCCAGGCGCCCCTCAAATTTTTATTTAGATACCAATTGGTCAGCATACAGTGTAATATTAGTTTCAGGTGTAGGATTTGGTGATTCATCGCTTACATACAGTGCCCAGTAGGGTTTTTTGTTCTATTTTTAAAAGTGGCATAGTCTAGAAAACCACAAGAACTGGAAAAACAATCGAAAGAAATTAGCTCCTTCCCCAGCTTTTACCCATGACAATCACAGTATACATTTAGATAGAGGAGGCTATGAGATTCCTACAAATTCAAAGCCCATGTTGAGTTTCAGAGAACAGTGGGATGGAACCCCTTCCTTGGCTGTCAGTTGAATAATATTATAATTGTTTTTAACATCCAAGCGGCAAAGAATTTGCTCCTTTTTTATCTGATACTGAGCTCCACTCAAGGATAGTTACTTACTCTTCTTGGATAGTAAGGATAGTTACTCTCCTCGGTTTGAACAGAGTGAGTAATTGATTGTCTTAGGGGCGTGCAAACCTCAGAGCTAGATTATCATACAGTGGTGCAGTCTGCGACTGGAGTGACGGCTTTGCCTGCCCCCAGCCGTCTGATCCCTCCTTCCTTGCCACAGCAGGTGTCTGTGGACTTTTCCCAGCCACCAGGACAGATAGGGTCAACGAACGAAGTGAACACCCCACACGCAACTTCCTGCCCTCAGTGACTCGAGCCTCTGAGAGGAGAGGTGAGGCACGTTCAGAAATGTCTGTGATGCAAGGTAGAAAGTGTGAAGTTGACAAAGGAATGTTTTTAAAGACAATTTGGCTTTTGATCGACGATGGAAATATCGATTTAACAACTCGGCTGCATTATATAAAAAGCAATCGTTTTAATAAAAAAGGAGAATAATAAATTTTATCACATAAAGTTTTATTTTCCCACAAGCTCATATACAGAGGACAATAGTGCAGAATCGAAGACGTTAATGTTTTTATTCGAGAATGGTATTTTCAGGAGCATCTCTCTCAGGCTATAAAAATTAAACTTGAAACTCAGCAATGAAGTTTATTGCCTGAAGCAGTTGAGTCTAATAAAATTATAAATATTCATTTCATCGGTACATAGAGCTATGCATCTTGATCAAAGCCGAATAAAACTTTTCATGTTCTGGACAACTTTCAGGACGGCTTCTGCCCTGATTCTGCTCGCACTTTCGGAGCAGTGAGTAACTGAGGACACACTGCTTTGTGTCCAGATTTGGAGAATATAAGCGGAGCTTCCCTTCATAAACTTACAGTGAAATAGACCAACAGATTGGTTAATAAAGAGCCATTAACTTGCCAAAGAAAGTTGTCGCAAACTATGGCAAGCTATCTAGAACTTATATTTTGTTAGCTGTTTTGACTCAATGAGTTATCCATTCATTAAAAAAACTTCCGTGGTCCCTAATGCGCACGTGTCCCTCACAGGATATTTTGGATGTCTACCAACAAGACGTACAGATATATACGCCTGCCCTTAATGCACTTGCAATATAATAGGGAATATAAACAACGGAATAGTGTTCATAACTAATCTAATTTATCGTTATTATTATTTACCCTAATGTGCTTTGGACAGAATAGTTCAGGATCACCTTCTAAATTAACAGGCTGTCCTTGTTCTTCTTAATTAGTGGTCTTCTTAATGGTGACCAATCAGGTTAAGTTTTCCCAGTTACTATAAAATGATTTTAGTATAATCCTACTTTAAATGCAAATCATTAGATTTCTGATTTTCTGTCTGGTCTTGACTTGGATGTGGCCTATAGTCCCAAAGTAGGAGAGCTTTAAAATACAACAAACCAGTAAGGTGCCCTAGCATTGTTTTGCTAAGTTTTATTTCTCTAGAGATGTTTATATAAATGGTATTCTGTTGATTTTGTGTGTGTGCATAAAAAAAAACAATGACAAAATTCCCCAAATATCAAAACAAAAATCCGTTTTGAAGTATGCAGAACAAAGACATGCCTTTCTATTTCCTCCTGGGAAAGAATACAATAGGTTGAATGTAGTTCAAATCAATACAGTCATGCAGATAAGCCTTAATGGGTCAATTTTCAGTGTGGGGAAAGGAAATCCATTGAAGGATTATAAATTGAAATGGAGCTCCACATATGAGAATTGAGTAATAAATAATTTGTGGAAATTACCTACTGACATCTTCATGGACAGACTACTGTTCAGATATTATGTGACTTCTATGTGACTTATGTGACATGTATGCCTTTTCTATGCTCTGCCAAAGAATTTATCTCATTTAGAAAGAAAGACACAAAACGTTTATAAAATTTCAGGAGTATGCATATAAGTGCGAAGATCCTCAACAAAATATTAGGGAATCTAATTCAGTAACATACAAAAGTATTATATGCCATGATCAAGTAAGATTTATGCTAGGATTTTAAGGTTGGTTCAGCAGATAAAAATTAATCAATGTAATATGCCATGTTAGTAAAATAAAGGACGAAAACCACATGGTTACCTCAGTAGACACAGAAAAAGCATTTGGAAAAAAACCCCCAAAACTCCACCCTGCTTTCATAATAAAGAACATTGAACAAACTAGGAATAGAAAGAACCTTCCTCACGTGAAAAAAGGCATCCACAAAAAGCCCCAGCTGACATGACATCATACTCAATGGTAAGATAATGGAAGTCTTTCCCTAAGATCAGGAACAAAATGGGGATGTCCACTCTCACCGGTTTTGTTCAAGACTATAGAACTAGTTGGAGTGAGGGCTATTTCGCAAGGAAAAAAAAAAGTAAAAAGTATCCAGAATAAAAAGGAAGAAGTAAAACGATCTCTATTTGTAGAGAATGTGGTCTTGTAAGGAATCCAGGAGAAAAGCTATTGGAGCTAGTACACGGTTTGGGCAAGGATATAAGATCAATATACAGAAATTTGTTTTATTTCTATATACTAGCAATGAACAATATGAAAATGAAAGGAAGAATGAAATGTAAATTCCATTTAAAATAGCATCAAAAAGAATAAAATACCTTGGGATAACTTTAACAAAAGAGGTGTAAGACACATATGCTGGAAACTGTGGGACTTTGTTGGAATGAATTATGGAAGACGTATGTAAACAGAAAGGCATCCACGTTCATGGATTGGAAGACATACTGTTGCTAAGATGGCAGTGCTCCCCAGATTGACCTATGGATCCAACTGGATGGCCTTTTTGTAGAAATTGACAAGTTGCGATTTTTGTAGAAATTGACAAGTCCCAAAATGCCTATGGAAACGCAAAGGATTCCAAGTAGCCACAACAATCTTGAAAAGGAGAATTAAGTTGGAGGTCTCACTCTTGATTTTAAAACTTGGTACAAAGCCATGCTAATCAAAGCTGTGTGGTATTGGCATAAGGGCAAACCCATTGGCCAATGAAGTAGATTGAGAGTCAAGAAATAAATTGATTTATCACTAGTTGACTTAGACATTCATGCCAGGCCCATTCAATGGAGGGAGAATAGTCTCTTAAATGGAACTGAGCCAACTGGATATCCACAGGCTAAAAAAACAATGTGGACCCCTACCTCACACCGTTTACAAAAATTAACTCAAAAGGGATAGTAGGTCTCAATGTGGGGGCTATAAGTATAAAACTTATAGACCAAACTATGGTTGTATATTTTTGTGACCTTGGGTTAGGCAGTGGTTTCTTAGATAAGGTTTTTCAAAAGCCTTGCATTAGGTCATGGTTTCTCAAGAGCACGAGCAACACAAGAAAAACAGATAAGGTGGACCTCATCAAAATGAAAAACTTTGGTAATTCAAGTGGCACTTCCAAGAAAGTAAAAAGACCGTCCACAAAACGAAGAAAAATATTTGCCGGTCATGTATCTGACAAGAAACTTTTGTACAGAATATATAAAGGACTCATCCAACTGAACAAAAAGACAAATAACTCAGGTTAAAGTGGTAAATTTGGCAAGGGGATACTGGTAATGGTGTTACAGCTTTGTAAATCACAAAACCCCACTGAATTGTGTACTTGAAAATGACGAATTTTATGGTATGTGACCTGGATCTCAATAATAAGAAAAAAAATCTATTAGAGATTTCTCTCTTTTGCCAGTGCCTTTTTTCCATGCAGCTGGGAGAGTCGGAGTGATGAGCCATAACTGGACATTTATTCTGAAGGGTGAAGGAGTTTATTTGAGAACAGGATGTGATGGGAGGTAGGGAGTAGAGAACTGGTAGGGGCCAGCGCCCGAGACTGCTGAGGTGGAGCAAAGCCACATCAGCGGTTCCTGCACAAGCCTAGTCATACTTTTGAAAAGGACTGAGAACTAAGGACAAAGATAGCAACCGTGCAGAGTTGTGACCGTATCCCCTTGTTAGGTAGACGAGTGGCAGAGACCGCTCACGTCATGACACGTGGAGGTGACGTTATTTACTAAAGACTACTCTTCTAGTAAATACCTGCTGGCAATGCTTGTTCAAAGGGCCCGGGGTCCCAAATGACCCCGGATTTCTTCCCAGGCATTGGCTGCCAGTGCTGGGATTCTTGGTGCATGGCGAGCATGTGTTTTGGGGAGGAGGGAGGTGTAATTAATTCACTTCTTTCTGACTCTGAAAATCACGTCCCTCCAGCCCTGAATTGTTGGAAGGACAGACTGGGAAAGTCTGTCTAGTCATCATCTTCTAATTATGTCATTTATTTAGAATAAAAAAAAAAGTTCACTCTGCTGTTTCATCAATTCCAAAATAAATAGCAGGTCGATTCAGGGGCACGGCTTTCATTCATCAGGTGTTTCTAACATTCATTCATGCTGTTGCGCGTACAAAGTTCATTGATTGTTTTTGCTGCGCCCTTTATTGCATGAGTATCTATCTCTCAATTGTTTTATTCTCATCTTGACGGGCAGCTGGGTTGTCTTTGGGGCTGTTAATCTCCTGTATCAACTTTATAGTTATGCCGCCTTTTATTATTATCTGTTACTCTTAGGATTAAATTGTGCATCCTTGATTTATCACACACTAAATCGTCACACTTGTCAAAATACATAAAAACTTCAGAACATTTTATTTCCTCCCCCACCCTCGTCGTCATGTGTTTTACGTTTGCACGTTATTTTGTTCCGCAAGACGTTACTATTGCTGTCGTTTAAAACAGTCAGTGTCCGTTTCATTCTATCCACGTTTTTACACTTTCGGATGTACGTCCTGGTTTCCTGCGATTCCTTGAACCACTCACTTTGTTTCCTGATTTTTCTTGCTGAGAGAGCCTCTGGGGATGCTCCTTCCACTGCTCTGGTGTTTCCTGCCGGAAGAACGTCCTGTGGATCTTTTGTTAAAATGCTTGTTCCTCACAAAAGCAGAAATCATCCCATATATTGGAGTGCGCAGCCTTGGTAAATGTATCTTATGGGCAACACTGCCCACCATCTGAGACAGTTGAGAATGTTTATGTCCTGAATTACCGTAAATTTGATTGTAATTTTAAGATTTCCTACCATGGACGTTTTTTAAGAGGGGAAAAAAAAGATTTAATCTGTTTTTATTGAAAATGATTTAGGGTTCTACTCAAAATTACAAAGGAAGTGAACTTTATCCTCCTCTCTTGGCCCACTTTTTCTTAAACGTTAACTCTGCTTCCTGGCCACACTCAAACCACATGCCCATCCCCTCGTGACCCAGTATGCACTTGATCTCTTCCTGTTAGTATACCTGTGTCCTCGAGCGCGCGGAGCTGGTCAAACATAGTCACCCTGATACGCAAATTTCTTTTAAAATGTTTTTTTAATGTTTATTTATTGAGAGAGACAGGACAGAGACAGAGCGTGGGCAGGGGAGGGGCAGGGAGAGAGAGGGAGACACAGAATCCAAAGCAGGCTCCAGGTTCTGAGCTATTAGCACAGAGCCTTGCCCTGGGGCTCGAACCCACAATCCAGGAGATCATGACTTGAACTGAAGTCAGATGGTTGCTTAACCAATGAGCCACCCAGCCGCCCCTGATATGTGAATTTCTAATACCGCCTAACTATTCTCCTAAGGTTTCCCTCGTGTTTTTTTCTTTACATTTTAAAGGGAAGAAAACTTTTGAGCCAGAAGGAAGGGCCTCAGTCATGGAATTTCAGGAGTCAGCTACTAGGGAAGATAGATTTGCACTCATTGTCTTCCTGAACACAGTTCTGTTAATTCTGATGCTGATATTGTGTGGACCTTGTTCTGGAAAATGGCAGCTTGGACCCGTAAACACTTGCTTCCGCTCCCAATTCATTGTGTCTGTGCCCTGAACAGAGGGACTGGAGGGCCAGCCCAGTTGCCAGGAGGGGCGGGAAGGTGTGCATGAGGGACCTGGGGTGGGGATTTGCCCCGTGGGCTGGAACAGAGCAGAGTCTCAGGGAGGGAGTGCGAAGCCTGCAGATCCTGGGCAGAGCTTGGCTTGGAGAGAACTCCGGACCTCCAAAGGGAAGGAAGCTCGACACTGCTCAGCATGGTTGTGCTCATGCTCAGTGTCCCTCCCTGAGCGGAGGATGGGCTGGCTGGTTGGGCCACATTCCTTCTGTCACTGGTGAGGGTGAGGGAGAGAGACTTCTTCCTACAACGTGGGCTACGTGTCAGAACAGGTGCACTCTCCACATTGCCAGGACCCCCATATCATCATGTAAGGTCCCCAACCGTGGAGTTCTGAAAGTAGCAGACCAAGAAATAAATAAGTAAAAATAATAATAATAATAATAACGTCACCCCTTAGGGAGATGAGGAGGAGGATTAAAAACAACAAATAGAATTCCTACATCAAAACAGCTGCTAAAGAAGCCAGAAAATAACAAGGATGAAACTTGGGGCTCAAGGAAATTTGAGAAAAGTCACACATGCAGACACAGACGCTGGGGGTTAAAGTAAATATAACTTCGAGATTTCACTGGGTCATCTGAAGGAGAGGATCATCACTGATTATGCATAAACAGTGACCTGGAATATATTGTAGGTAGAGTATCTCAAACTACAGAGCAAAAAAGCTTAAGAGAGAGAAATTAGAAGGGAAAAGAAGAGGAAATGTAACACGAATAACTAGAGATCCAGAAACAGAATTAGAAGCAAAGACAATAATTGTGCATTTAAAACAATTCTCTGAGTTGAAGGAAAACCTGAGTTGCAAATTGAAAGGACTCCTCAATCCTGATGAGAAAAGACATACATCTGGGAAAACTTCTGAATTGCCAAACCACAGAGAAGAAAGCTTCCAAACTTTCTAGACAGAAGTTACTACAATGAAAAAATAATGATCATGGCAGCAGCACCCAACTTCTCATTTGTAACAGTGGGATTAAAAAAAAAAAAAAACTTGACAGAATATCATTACACTGCTGAGGAATGAGCTGCCGCTTAAGCATCTGATACATAATGTATTTGACAAGGTTAAAAAAAGATATTTTGGATAACAAGGAAGGATTGAGATTAAATATTGACCATGCATCCCATCCAAGGAAAATACTAGAGAATTATTCCAGTCAAAAAGTGAATCACAACCATGGCCTCAGGATGGAAACTGTGAAGGCAGTAGGGAACGGTGACCAGTAAACCTTTTGACGTATATTGACATTGAACATGCATATGTAATATGTGGGCACATAAATCCACCCACACGTGTCCATACCCACAACGCACATACATGGAGAAACATCAAAGACACAGTCTTGAAGAACATGAAAATATAGTGTACTATAATGCTCTGATGTTTCTTTCCTGAGTAGTAGGACTGCCTGCAGAAACGAAGGTCAGTTACCTTTGAAAACATACATGTCACAGAATTAGTCTAAAGAATTAAGGTCAATGTCTGCCCCTGATTTGTTCTCCTACCCTAGCCCGGTAGTGCTCGTGTCAGACTTTGACCAGTCTCTCTTTTTGCTCAACAGCCGAGACCTTTTTTTGGTCTGTATTTTTGTTTGTTTGGGGTTTGGCGGCGGGGGGGGGGGGGGGGGGTTGTTTCTTTGTTTGTTTTGGATTTTAGCATTGCAGAAGAAGTCCTATGTTACTATTATGGTGTTTTCCCATTTTTTTCTTCTTGACATTCTCTTAAGTATATTCAAGTGAAGATGCCTTTCTTCAAGGAATATATATTGCCTGAATGCAAAAAAAAAAAAAAAAAGTTATCGCATCTTTAAAGAACTCTTTTAGTATAAAATAATCATTTAATTGAGTTGTCCCCAGCTCATTTTACTTCACTGTAAGAATCTACCTGAAATTCAGCATATGTTACGCTCCTTGATGCTTCTTCATATAATCAACCTGGCCAAGATAGCAATATGTTTCAGAAAATTCTTTTTTTGTGTGTGTGTGATTGTAACAATGTAAACATGTCCCTGATTTTAGTTGCTTGTAGAGGCCTTTTACACAGCGCTTAAGTTGTGCAACTTTAAAATTACTGAACGAATTTTATAAGTCCAAGTAGCTCCCAATGAATTTATTCAAAGTTTCCCAAAGTTAGATCATTTTTCTTAAAGATATGACTCTTTTCCAAAGCTGAAGGAGCAAGGATACAAAAGATTGGACTTTCAGGAAGGACAGACTGAAAGTGAGATGTAGTTTAATGTAGGGAGATGTAGTTTAATGTAGTGAGATGAAGTTTAATAGGAAAAAAGGCGAGACGTGTGATGAGATTGAAGGAATCCACCCCCTGAGTTTGTAGGGGAGGCAAAACTTTACATCTCCCCTCTTAAGGTTTCTAGCTAAACCTGAGCATTAAATTGACCCGAGGCAGATTAACAAGAGGAAAGCATGTAGATTTTTAAACGTATATGGTGCCTCCGTAGGAAAATGAAGACCCAAAAAGCAGATAGTGTTTGTATGTTAGATTGAACACAGGGTATAGTAATTGTGCATGAGTAATTAAATGTGGGGGGGGGGGGCAAATGGGGGTAGGAGTTACTTTAACAAGGTTTGCGTGTACAGATTTCTCCAGCCTGACCCCCTTCTCACAGGGGACCCTCTTCCCCCTAAGAAAATAATAGTTCTTTATTTTTCACAGCACCTAGCATGTATGTATTAGATTATCCATATCCAATCAAAACTATTTATAGTTACTTAATAGTATCAGGAAGTGGAGACAAAAGGGCAGTACCCCCTCAAAAACTCAAACTCCAAGGCCATAAAGATTGTCCTGTAAGGGTTTGCAACATCGAGATAGACTGGATCAGAGCTGAGATTCTCAGGGTGAAGTTAAAGACGGAGTATTATGCCAAACCAAAAAACACTTCTAGAATGTATACATATATTCTATGGAAGGTATATGCATGTGTTAAAGGAGAAAGAGTAGTATAATGGCCCCCATTTACCTGTCCCTTAATGTGAATAATTACGAACATGTCCAAAAGATACTGACATAATAAAAGGGATAAAACCCTATTGAAAAGGGGGTTACTATAACCAGCTCGGTTACAGCCCCCCCCCCTTGAGAGACCTTGGTTTACTAAGGTCTAGTGTTACTTTCTTTTTATTTTTTTATTAAAAAAAATTTTTTTTAATGTTTATTTATCTGTGAGAGGAGCAGAGAGAGAGAGGGAGACACAGAATCCGAAGCAGGCTCCAGGCTCCGAGCTGTCAGCACAGAGCCTGATTCCGGGCTCGAACTCACCAACCTCGAGATCATGAACTGAGCCGAAGTCGGACGCTCAACCGACTGAGCCACCCAGGCGCCCCTTTTACTAACTTTCAGTAGGAGTAAGGGCACTCATGGTAACCTCTGCAGATCCCTTGACGCAATGCCCAGCCTGCAGAACCCAGCGCATAAATTCTTGGTAGTTGTTCATGGTTGTTAGGAAGTCAGCCAGCTCATTGACTGAAGCAGGGAGGCAGTGTGACAGCAGAGGCCACACGTCCTTACTAAGTTGGGGTGGCTTCCCCTGTGGGGTACACGGATGCCCCCCCCGACTCACTGCGTTGAAACATTTGGAGTCTACACTTCATTGCCGCTGGTCAGGTTTGGTGGCCATTGAGCGAGAGCACTGAGGGCCTGACCGTCGTCGAAGCGAAGGAATTGATGATGTCTCCTGAGTCAATCCCCCGCCAACCAACCTCCGTCAGAGTGGGGTGAGGGCCAGGAGAGGCAAGCCTCAACTTACGGAAAGGGGGCAGAGACCATCACTGGAAAGGGGGGGGGGCGGCAGTGGGGTGTGGGGTCCCCCCCGCCCCGTGGCGCCTGCGGTTAGCGGGGGGACCTCTGTCAACAGTGAGCCAGACCTAAGTGCACCTGGGGAGATCAGAGCTGCGGTAAGGACTCCCCCAGAGCACCGCCGTCCCCAAGCTCCGGAGACCTTTCACTGTGACCGCCTCGGTTCTTGGCCACAAATCCGGTTTCAAAGTACTGTGATGATCATTTGGGAAATGCCGCCGCAGAGGATTTCTAATTCGTTTGGAACGCGTGGCTGCAGCCGGGGGGGGGGGGGGGGGGGGCTCGGCGTGCCCACACGCAGAGTTGCACCTGGGCGTCGTTCACCAAGGCCACGGGTACCAGGGCCGCGGGCACTGGCGCTGGCTGCCTCTTCCTAAGCAGGGAGGGACAGGGGATCCGGGGGGAGGGTGCTGCGGCCGCGCCCTAACGCGTGCCCCGCTTCTTTGCCCGCAGAGCCCCCCGGCGCGGACCCGGACACGCTGCGGGCCGGCGCGCGCGGCTTCACCGGCTGCCTCTCGGCGGTGCGCTTCGGCCCCGCCGCTCCGCTCAAGGCCGCGCTGCGCCCCGGGGGCCCCGCCCCGGTCACCGTGCGCGGCCACGTGGCCGCCGCGGCCCGCTGCGCGGAGGGGGCGGGGCCCGGAGCCCCGGCGCGGGAGGCCACCCGCCCGCTGGCAGGTGGCGCAGGTGCGTTGCCCCCTCCGCCCCGTCCCTCCCCGGAACTTTCCGGAGCCCGCCTCGGGCTGGGCTGGGCCGGCCCCGCTCGGGCGCGGGGTTCGCGCGCGTTTCTGGCACACGGTGGCCCGCTCTTCTGCCCGCGTGACGCTCGCGCGCGTCTCCGAAGGCCCCCTTCCCTCTCGCCTCTGTCATTCTCCCTTTTTCTACCGTAGGTGGCTCTGGACCAACGGACGAGGGACAGCCCTTAGTTACTGCTGACGGAAGTGACTCCGCCGTCATCGGAGGTAACAGGGCTGTGAATGACCCGGGCCCTGGCGTTGTTGTCACCGTTGGCCGGATCCAAAAAAGCGTCTGTGGGGATCCGCGCTGTTGTTCCGGGTCGATGCGGGACGCAGGACACTGGCCGATGGTCCATGGTCCCCGTGTGACCGCCCCGAAGGCAGCCTCTGGAGGCCGTTAGTTCAAGGCCCCGGTGGCTCCACGGAGACGCTTTTTAAATAGTTGCCAGGCTGCAGAATAATAAGGTTTTTCATTTGAAAATAGCCACTGATATTTCTCAGGATATGTATGCTTCAGACGCATTCACCTTTACTTCTCCGATTCATAGTAGCCACGGACCTCTCAGTCCATTAGCCCAAAACATTTAAAAAATACTATGAAAAGTAGGGGCGCCTGAGTTGGCCCAGTTAAGCGTCAGACTTTGGCTCAGGTCATCATCTCACGGTTCGAGAGTTCGAGTCCCACGTGGGGCTCCGTGCTAACAGCTCACAGCCTGGAACCTGCTTTGGATTCTGTGTCTCCCCCTCCCTCAGCCCCTTCCCTGCTTGCACTTTGTCTCTCTCTCTCTCTCTCTCAAAAATAAATAAGACTTTAAAAAAAGTTTGTTTTTTTTTAAATAATATTAAAAGTAAAACATACATTGGGGAAAACACCTAAACTAGGCAAATTGCCATTTTCCTAAACATAAAGGTAGACAAGGTAAAGATTTTTCTTCGAAAAATGTGTTTTAAAGTTTGTTTTTGAGAGAGAAAGAGAGAGGGGCACAGAGTGCAAGCGGGGGAGGGGCAGAGAGAGCGGGGGACCACAGAATCCGAAGCAGGCTCCAGGCTCCAAGCCGGCAGCACAGAGCCGGATGCGGGGGCTCGAACTCACCAACCATGAGATCATGACGTGAACTCAAGTTGGATACCTAAGGGACTGAGCCACCCAGGCGCCCCCTAACATAAAGATTTTTGTAAGCATAAATATGTAAAACTGTTTCTGGTGTCAGTCTTGTCTTAGATTTATATACACTTCTATTTATAAATATAATTATATATTTACATAATATATATATTTTTAGTGTCACATGTATTCTATAAATGTGACACAAAAACTGGGTGTAATATAGCTCTTTCAAGCAAAGCCTGATAGCTAAACTATATGTATATTCAAATATATATTCCCATTACATAGGAACTCCTGTGTAATGGGAATATATATTTATAGGAATATAAAATACTTCTATTTTATACGTTTAATATATTTGAAGAAGTAGAAGTAATTGCATCTCAAATACCTCCCAACGTATTCTCTGAAACAGGATTTATGCAGGTCTCATTTAAAGAATGAATAATCAAGTCTCCCTCCTTATCATTCAAGAAACATGTAAATGTATTTACTTAGATTACCACGATGTGTCCGTTGCAAAGTCGGCTGGGTAAGGAGGAAGGGCACTGCTGGTCATTCCCTTGCTGTTCCAGAGAAGGGACTTAGTCCCAGAGCCGGGTGACCCCACTGGCAGTCCACTCTTCAGGCGGGGTGCGCATCAGGTCAGATCGAATCTGTTCGTTTCGCTTCCGTTCATAAAAGACACCAAGCTTCTCCAGACCGTGAGCAAAGTGTTCAGACATTTTCAAGTGCCGACCAAATCTATGTAAGAAAGTTAATATTCCCTTTCTTCTCTCAACCATTTCTATTTTTGTGATGAGTGAAGTAGGTGAGGCCCCGCCCCGATTTCACACCTCCAAGAACAGATAAAAAGCAAATGTCTTATAATGTGTATCTAAAAAGAATACTTTTGTGTTAAATTTTAAATCAAAACTTAATCCTCAGCCGTTCTCATTTATTTTTAATGAGGGGACTTCACTAGAAAGCAAAAGCTAATTGAAAATAAATCAAGAGTGATTAATGTTTTCCAAATAGGAATCACAGTCCAAAACGGTGCAAAATATCGTGGTTAGTGCCTTTATTAGACCAACGAAAATAGTCAAATTGATGACAGAACAGATGTGGTCTTTGGCGCTTTATCGCGTTTGGTTAAATATCATTGACAAGATGTACGGAGTATGTTGCACCAGTATTACTCCCCTGAGAGGTCCTAGTTGGCTCCTGATAGGTGGGTTCTGCCTTGTGCGTTACCGTTTTGTCCTCTTGCAAGCAAAGAGAACAATATAGGAGAGAAGTAATCTCAATAACATTCAAACCTGGTAAACCAGAGATCGCGGAGGGTTTCTTGCCAAGGGACCCATATTGTAGCTGGGCAGAAAGGGACAGACGTGTCGGTAGATGGGGGGCGGGCAGATCTGAGTGCTTGTCACACACACATTTACCCCAGAATTGCTGAAGGGAAGGTTATGGAATGCGTCGGATGCATTATTCAAGTTATCTCAATCTTCAGAGAGTGGCCGAGGACAGAGGTGGTTCTAAGACCCCACCCAAACTCACAAAACAAACAAGCTAGTGATCAGTTACATACATAACAGCGTGGATGTTTCCGTATAATGGTGACAGTAATTGTATAATCAAGTGGCCCGATCGCTGTTACCGAGAGTTACTGTCTCTGACTCTAAAATTGGATATGATATAGCTCTTTAAAGCAAAGTCCTGTAAGTAAACATAACAACAATTAAAGCAGCTCTACTGTTTGTTCTCATGTGAGATGTAAGTTTGAGAGTGATGTTTATTCTACCTATTGATATTTAAGAATATTCAAAAAATCATGAATATACTACCCGTCTCAGGGAAGGAAGGGTCTGGGTTCCTGAGAGCATGTGTTCAGGAATCCCTGTGACCTAATATACCCAACCAATTTTGAGTTTGTTGGATCCCATTATGCTTTTTTTTTTTAATTTTTATTTATTTTTGAGAGAGAGAGTGCGAGCGGGGGAGGGGC
Organism: Neofelis nebulosa; assembly: GCF_028018385.1. Lineage (NCBI taxonomy): Eukaryota > Metazoa > Chordata > Mammalia > Carnivora > Felidae > Neofelis > Neofelis nebulosa. The sequence continues at coordinate 90,148,176 of NC_080793.1, read as the reverse complement.
AGAGAGAGAGAGGGAGAGAAATTCCCAAGGAGGCTCCACACTGTCAGCATGGAGCCCCATGCGGGGCTCGAACCCACAAACCACGAGATCATGACCTGAGCCGAGGTTGGACGTTCAACCGGCTGAGCCACCCAGGCGCCTCTCTGTCACGCTTCTTTATGTCTGTCCCAGAGTATAATGAAGAATCTTCCTTTTTATAATACACATTTTGATTCACATAACAAAACAATAACGTGTTTTCTAGCATTTGCTAATTAGAATACTAATGCCTGTGTGAGTTGTCTTAAAAGCATATTGACTAGTGAATGCTTTTTTTTTTTTTTTTAACGTTTATTTATTTTTGAGACAGAGAGAGAGCACGAACGGGGGAGGGTCAGAGAGAGAGGGAGACACAGAATCTGAAACAGGCTCCAGGCTCTGAGCAGTCAGCACAGAGCCCGACGCAGGGCTCGAACTCACACACCGCGAGATCATGACCTGAGCCGAAGTCGGACGCTTAACCGACTGAGCCACCCAGGCGCCCCTAGTGAATGCTTTTAAAAAAATGTTTTTTGCCTCTTTGTTTTGGTCTAGATTGGACATGCATTCTTCACAACTATGATAGCTTGAGCGAACATTTCTAGACCTCATTTGAACACCCCACCCCTGGCAGCGCTTTAAAATAGTCTGAGGAACTTTTAAGACAACTCTGATGTCCCAGCCTCGCACCCAAAGATTCTGAGCTATTGTCCGCTATGCACCCAAAGTTGCGAACCACTGGCGTAGCGAACATTTTCGGTACTTCGAGCATTTCCAACGGGAGATCTCAAATCTACTTTCCACAGAGTTGGATGGTCTCAATATCTCCAAAGTTTAACACAATGGCACAGTGATTATCTCTTGCTGCGTGATAGATTGCCACTGCTTAAGGCTGAACCCAACCCACTTTGATTATTTCACGGTTTCTGTGGGTTAGGAGTCGGGGCACAGCTTAGCCGGGTCCTCCGCCGAGGGTCGCATGAGGCTGTGATCGAGGTGTCCACCTGGACCGGAGTCTCATCTGGAGATTCCTCCGGGGAAGGAGTCCCGTCATCACCAGCATGCTTGTTAGCAGCACCGAGTGGCTTGTAGCCGTAGGACTGAGAGCGTCTGCATTTCTGCCGGCTGCTGACCAGAGCCTGACCTCAGCCCCTGGAGCCTTCCCTGCAAGTTCCCCGCCGTGTAAGGTTTCCTACCCTGACCGTTCACTGCCTCACGGCCGGCAGGAAGAGGGACGGACAGTCCCATAAGACAGGGGCTACAGCCTTATGTAACAGAATCCCATAATCAGGTACAGCGTATCACCTTTGTTCCATTTTGTTGGGTAGAAACAAGTCACAGGCCCTACCCACAAACAGTGGAAGGCGGTCACACAAAGGCATGGACCCCAGCAGCAGACATCACTTAAGACTCTTCTAGCCTCGTAGAAACAAGCGTATGCACACCACAGATGTGTGAGTCAGCAGTATCTCAGCAGCAAGTTTTCCTTAAAATACGTAACACCATCAGGGCACCCGGGTGGCTCGGTTGGGCGTCCGACTTCGGTTTAGGTCATGATCGCATGGGTCGTGGGTTTGAGCCCCGCGTCGGGCTCTGCACTGGCAGCTCGGAGCCCGCTTCAGATTCTGTGTCTCGCTCTCTCTCTCTCTCTCTCTCTGCCCCCTGCCCCTCCCCCACTCACGCTCTGTCTCTGTCTCTCTCTCAAAAAAATAAACATTAATAAAAAATAAATTAAGGAAAAACACACGTAAGCATTTAACTACTCTATGACAGGTCTATACTGCCTATACTTTTAAAATAATTAAATTATGGGGTGCCTGGGTGGCTCAGTCGGTTAAGCGTCCGACTTCAGCTCAGGTCACGATCTCGCGGCCCGTGAGTTCGAGCCCCACGTCGGGCTCTGGGCTGATGGCTCAGAGCCTGGAGCCTGCTTCCGATTCTGTGTCTCCCTCTCTCTGACCCTCCCCCGTTCATGCTCTGTCTCTGTCTCAAAAATAAATGAACGTTAAAAAAAATTTAAAAAAAAAAAAATAATAATTAAATTATTAGCATGAAGTGAGGGCGTGACCACGTTGTGGTTCTGAAGGTAAGCGTGAGGGCATTAACTGAAAGTGATGCTGATCGATCTTTAGGACGAGGGCATAAAACTGCTGTAGCTAAAGGATGTATGGACTTAGAAGTGAACTCAGTGTTATAGTACCATTTGGTTTCCAATTTTCTGGTGAGATATATATATATATATATGATGAAATATATATATGATGTAACATATATGATGTAATATATATATGATGTGATTGATACATAGAGAGATGATGTAAATGAAGCTCTATACTATACATATTATAGTAGATTATGAAGCTTATATTCTGACTATGTTGTTCCTTTCTCTCCTCTCACTAGGTGTGATAGCCGTTGTGATATTTATCTTGCTCTGCATCACTGCCATAGCTATACGCATTTACCAACAGAGATGGTTGTACCACAAAAATGAATCGAATATTCCAAAACATGGAGACAATGCTGAGACCGCTCTGAGAAGTGAGCTCAATCTGCAAAGTACAGTCAGTGAAAGCCAGAAGGAGTATTTCTTCTGATGGGCAGTAGAGGCTCACTCATGCATGGCCCTGGTGACGCGACTTTCGGGCTGAGCCAGGGGCTCCCAGTGGATGACGCCCCCTCTCGTCCTCTTGGGACAGACGGTGGCCGTGGGGCGCCGTCAGCTTGCTCGTGTGTGGCCCCAGGAGGCCCTGCTCAGCGCTGCTTCATGATCTATTGATGTAAAAGTGACTTCGGTGTGCTCATTAATCACTGTGTGGCAGTTTCTGACTGTTCGGACCTGATCTTTGAAAATTCGAATGTATTTTGCATAATGACTCTGGGTGTTAAGCGAGGGCAAGGATTTGAGCTGTGGCTCTACTCGCTTAAGACGGGGACACAGACGTTTATAAAAGTCAGAGTTGGACTCTGATGTGCGTTGTGTGGAGGTCTGTATTTTGCTTCCCTTACCGATCACCTGCTGACACTCGTAAAGCAGGAAGTGTTTCTCAGATGGTGTTCGAGTGGTTTCCATCTTCCTGCACACCAGAGCCTGGTGGCCAAAAATGCATTCGAGACTTGGAAAAGAACATTTTTTGGCTGCTTGTTTTTACTATTTGTCTCTTTTAAGTCAGTTTGCATACGTTTTAGTGACGAAGTGCATCTTGAATGTCAGCTACGAAATTCTAGTATTCTGTTCATTTATGGAACAGAAAAATGCATAGGTAGCAAAGTGTGTAAAGCATTCTGATCTGCAATATTTGCTTATTTTATTCTGTAACTGCTCATTTTAATCTTTGTAAATTATGATAAAGATCACCTCATGATCTTCCCCAAAACATCTATTTTCTAACTAAACCTGTGCCCAGGTATGAACTCTATATTTAACACTGCAAATGTATCCTTCATCCATTCCATTTAAATGAAATATAATCTTGAATTTATTTCCTTCAAATGTGGGGTGATTAGGTCACTATTATTTGTTGTCCTGCGGTTCCCTTTTTTCTGAGGTTGTCACAACAATCTGGTTTCTTACGACTGTCTTTTCATTTACTAGGGAAGAGTCACAATTTGGAACTAAAGCTCTCCATTTCTTTTTCTAAATCCTGAACTGATCCAGGCAAACCATTCCCCGAAGGTGGAAGGATGCTTTTGCGAAGGGAGGGCGCGGGCTGTAGGATCTGAGTTAAATCTGTCGTTCCGCTCAAGCATCTGGGATCTCGGAGTCAGCTTCCATTAGAGCCCCCCAAATCGACCAGCTCATTTCGTAGTAGGGTATATTTGCATCCGAGGGGAGCAAAGAACGTACATTAACCGCGGGAATCGTGCCAGGAACTCCTTTCGCGGCAGTGGTCACGAGATGACGGTGTGCAGCCCACCATTTGCACCCAACAGCCAGTTACACAAATGATGTGTCGCCCTCTTCGGATGCCACCTGGCCACGTGCCTGCTGGGAATCAGATTGCTCCCTTTGACCCCAATGGGACCACCTGGAACTATACACATTTAGCCTTGCTATTACCTTTGAGTGCACACCTACTTTTCTGTGATTTTTTTTTTTTAAAGAATAGAAACAGCCTCTATACTAAGTCTTTTCTCAAGAAAAACCCTTTTTTTGTTTCTTAGGGTTTCATATTAGTTTTCTATGAGGTGTAACAAACCACCACAATGTAGTGGTTTAACGCGACACACGTTTAGCGTCTCACTGTTTCTGTGGATCAGAAGGTAGGCATGGGTTTACTGTTTCCTAAAAAGCTGTAATGAAGTGTCAGCCCGGGCTGTGTTCTCATCTGGAGACTCAGCTAGGGAGTCCTCGTTCTTAACGGTTATTGGCGACATTCCGTTCCGTACTTCTGGAAGATTCATGGAAGCCTGCTTCTGTTCAGGGCTAGCAAGAGAGAGCGCTACTCTAGTCTGCAAATACGAGGGAGTTTTATGGAACATAAAGTGATGATGGGAGTGACAGCCCATCTCCTTTGCCAAATTCTGTTGGTTGAAAGCAAGTCACAGGTCTTGCCCACGCTCAAGAGGAGGGGTTTACATAAGGACTGGTAACCGGCAGGCTGAGATCATGGGGTCCCTTTAAAGTCACTCTCTCTACACTACTATATCTTTATTGAAGTTTCTTTAAGTGAGCGATGAAGGATTTTCGGGATCTCAACATAGTAATGCATGAGAAACCTACTTGGTGAATGGTATGCGTACTTTTCGCCCAAAAGGTCTGCGCAGGTCGGGGAAGGAGTCAACGCAAAATCATGGGCCCTGTTGCTTCTACGGAATGCATAGTTGAATCTGAACATGAAATCGTTGCAACTTTAACAGATGATCATGTTGAGTTCCAAGAGAATTCATCACTTTGGTAGCTGGAATTTTACAGATTTATAGATAGGGCAATCCGTTGTACTCTGCTCTCTTTTTAAAAGAGAAAACAAAATGTTTCTACCAAATTGTGGTGATGTATAATCCACTTTACCGATTTGTAAATGTCAACCTGCTTATTTGTTAATAAAATAACGTTTTTGAATTAAATTAGGAAAATATTTTTAAGAGAAATTGACTGGAATTTGAATTGTGAATTATATTGTTTTTTCCCCTAATCTATTAAAAAATGAGCAAACGTCTCCATTCTGTAATGGTGTGTGTGCTACGTTACCCGTACTGTCTCCAGAGAGAACACTGTGGTATGTTAATATTATTTGTGATGGTATTTAAATGATCAAACACAAAGTAAAACACAAAGTACCTAATAGGTACTGATTATTACAAGCTAAAATACCCGTGAAGGTAGAAGTCTAAACCTTTGCCAGAGAACAATAATTTAACAACCAGTAAGTTATTTGTTGAGTTGAATGTTTACGATACACTCAAAACTGGCTAAACATGATTTTCCCCAGAGTTGGGTTTCTAGAGCACTCTAAATATACAAATTCCAGTTGCAAATAACATCCTGCTATGAAATAAATGTTGAAAGATCATAATTCCTCAAGACTTATTTCCCAGTAGAAAAGGAAAATAGTTGGGAGTTAACACTTGTTATTGGGACTGGCATTTGAGAACTTCTGTTTGCTCCATTATTAAGGGAAGACCCCCCCCCGCCCCCCGCTTCATTCCCTCCCCAGTATTATTTAACAATGTCGAAAAACCTATCAGGGCATTCTGTTTGTCTAGAATAATCACTGCTTCGGGAACTTTTTCACTTTCTTTCCTGTAGCACATTTGATAGGTAGTTGTTTTCAACGGGCTTTCTGAAAATAAACTGTTAAGTCCATGGCTCTTGCCTTGAAGGAGGACAAATATGATTGCAGCGTTTTCCATATCGAATATACAGTTGCTCTGACGATGCAGCTGGGTTATCGAAATAGTCGACCGCCAAGGGAGATGCGGTGGACCCATGTTGAATGAAAACATGTTTACTGGGTTGCTTAATCTATTGTTTTGCAATCCATGTACTAACCTGGATTAGGTTAAAGAATCCTTTGGTGCCTTCAATAGATCCTGGCTGAACCCCCCTTCCCCTGCCAAGCTCGTAATGAGTGGCAACACGGAAGAAAGGATTAGAAAGGAAGTGATAAACATGAAGCAGTGTGCACTCCAGGCGGTGGGGAGGTGGATTATGTGTGTAGGTGAGCCCACGGGCACATTTCCGAGCTCCAGGTCATTAACAGATTCTGTGCACGTCGAAAATACTACAGCTGAATAAAAATGTTATTAGTGATAGATCTTTGGGCTACTTAAACCTGCATATGAGAATGACTACTTTTTGGGAAGATGAAAGTATCCATAAGCACTGGCTTGGCAAATTCAAGTTCAGAGAAAGTATCGAGTTATTTTAAAAAATCCTTATTCTCAGAATCATAGAGATTTCCCATTAGCAGGGGCATGAACTGCCTTGCCGTGCAAACTTTGTCTCCTCTCTGCTCAGGCTCTCTAAGCAAGTCCAAGTTGCTTTTTCCAAGGAAACAGCTTTATTAGCAAGTGAGTTCAGATTACAAGATCCTTGTTTTTTCTACTGGGCGAGTTGTCTGGGTGTAGCTCCTGCTAGAGTTACTGCTGTAACTGACATTCTTTGGAATAGCAGCCATAATATGTGGTGTAACTTTCAGCATAAGATACGGGTTGTGCTTTAAGAAGAGAGGTCTGTGTTCCCGGGACGTGTGGCCGGATGTATCATACACAAATCACACGGCTGGGTGAGTAAGCTGGAGGGCTTACTTCCTGTAAACCTTCTGCTTCAAAATTACTAATAATGACTACCTTTGCCACCCTTTGATCGTGACCGAAAAATGATGCGGATTCACTCTATTGTATCATCATTTGTGTTAAAAGGATGAGACCCTGGACTCGGCTTATCATGTACTTTGTGAATACAAATGCCCCTGTCTCAGGTCTACCCTTGCCTTTGGATTTGAAAAATGAGATTTTCTAATTCCCTTAATATTTAAGACATCTCTTAAAATAGAAGCTTTACGGCGGCATAGAGTGCTTTGCCTCATAAGCTCTCCCTTTAATTTTTACAACAAACCAATGAGGTTAGACATATATGCTTATTCCCTTTTTACAGATCAGAAGACTGTGGCACAGAAGTCCTTCGTTGCTTAGGTCAGAGTCACCTAAGCATTACTAAGCTGATTACTCCCAGCCAACGGCAGCCTGATGCTCCTATGCAACAGTGGGCTGGCTTCCATTTTCCACAGCAAGTAAAGATAAGGAATGACCACAGGTTTTTTTTGTTTCAATCTTTGCAGATATGAAATCATATCTTCATGTTTAAAATATTTCATGTTGAAAAAAATATGGAATTGAAACTTCTGTCCAGGTAAACACACACACACACACACACACACACACACACACACACGACTTTCTACCAACTGGTGCCAGATTTATGCTTTGAATGCTTCCTAGGATGTTTATTATATAGAGAGAAATATTCTACTTGTGCTTTCTTTAATGTTCATTATTTTAAGCATATACATATACACATATATATACACATATGCAAACATATACTCATATATACATACTCATATAGATACTTATGTATATCAGCATATATAACAGACTATATATAATAGAATTTTCCTAAACATTTGAATACTCCCACAATACATAAGTTAGCTTATAAATATTAGCTTTATAAACAAAAATTACTTTTAAACGTTGCTTTCTAAATACAGTCTACTCAGGCTGACTGAAACCCTCCTGAAATTACATTAAACGTTTTAATAGTTAGCATGTTTAATAGGTTAGTGTCTCCGAAATTTTTAATTGAACTTAAAACCAGAAAAAAAAAACCACTCAAATTACGAGAACGGTCATAAAAACTCTTGTGACATTTATATCCAACTGACTGCAAAACTGTGGATGATGCGGTTCAGATCCACTTGTATTGTTTATAATATTTCTACTGTGCGGAGGTTATAGCAATAGTTATGCTCACGCTTTCTAGGGCATTCAGTGATTTGCTTCAGCTGTAATAAAAAGAACATTACAGTCTGCGAGCTTTCAGCCAGGATTCTTGATCAGGACACTCACATGCTGGTTATATCTTCCAGGGGCGGTGGATAGGAGCTGCGACCCCCAGGCTGGGCTCCCGCTTACCGTCGGTGCTCATTGGCCATTGCTTGTTTACTCTCTTTCTTGGACGTGCTTTTCCCTGACATCCCGGTCAGTGGGGCGCTCCACCTCCGCGAGGGGGCATCCAGTGGGGTTGCGTCCTGGTGACATTGGGTTCCACCTTCTCACGAGTTGCCCTTTCAGGACCTTCGGCGAGCTCATCATTTTTGCGTGTTGTTTTCGTCCGCTATCTACTTGGCAATTTTCTGTGACTCTCGGAACCAACCTAACCTTCCTAATTGGGGGGGGGGGGGGGGGGGAGGGGGGGAGGAAGGGGGTACTTTTTTCTAAAACTCATCATAGCTCCATTTATCCAGCGTTTCCTACTTTTACACATAAACCTGTAGGAGTCTCTTGAAGGCAGAGGTGAACTACATTGTTTAAGCAGGAAATCCATTTATTGGTAATCTAATTCGAATTAAAATTACTTCTAAAATAATGTTGAATAACAGCCACCTTTCTCTCCTTTATGTCAAGTTTTTACTTTATGCCATTTTACAGTCTCAAGTTCTTCCAAAGATATTTAATTATCTTTGGATAATATATATTAATTATATCATTGCATTAATTAATTATATAATTAATTATATTTAATTATTATAATTAGTATTCTCTCTTGTCTCTAAAATTGGTATCATCTGACTCCATTGTTCTTCCAGAATTATTCCAGACTTAAAAAAAAAAAACAACACATTGCTTCCTATCAGCAACATGACGTTCCATAACATCTTGCATTTCGCTGCCCTAAGACACGGAATTAGCTACCCTCAAGGAGTGTGCTTTCCATCCATTAAAGTATTGGAAATCTAAATGGGAGCACCCGGGTGCATGTGAGAATATACCCCATGCATCCTGTTGGAAGAGAGGACTATGTCACTGCTGGGCCAGTTTAGAGACAAAGTTGGAACTAATATTTTAAGACAGTGACTTCCGAGTAATAGTCCCAGTTTAAGGCTAATTATGTTCATCCAGGGGCGCCTAGGTAGCTCAGTCGGTTAAGCGTCTGACTTTGGCTCAGGTCATGATCTCACTGTCTGTGAGTTCGAGCCCCTCACCCCCGCGTCGGGCTCTGGGCTGACAGCTCGGGGCCTGGAGCCTGCTTCACATTCTGTGTCTCCCTCTCTGCTCCTTCCCCGCTCGCACTCTGTCTCTCTCTCTCTCAAAAATCAACATTAAAAAAAAACAGAATTGAGTTACGTTCATCTATTTTCCTAACAAAAAGTTAACTAACCCATAGGAAGGGTTTAACGCGACACCTAGCCCACAGCGAATGCTATTATAATTTACCGCTTTCGTTGAGTCAATGGATACTTTGGAGACCTCATATATATATACAGCTGGAATGGAAATTAAAATGATTATTTGGCTATTTTTTTTCAACATAAGCAATTGATTCAGATATGTCAAGCCCCAGAGGAAAACTTCATTAACTGAAATTAACTAGTTAATTGCCATTTCACACCCATGCTAAAGACATCCGAGCCACTTTATCCACGGTTATAGGGAAGTAACAAGGAGCAGATGTGGCCCTCCACGTCGCAAGAATCTCACAGTTACAAGAGCGAGAACGAGTGGGGCCCCATTTCCCGCCCCATTTTGGGGCTTCACACAGGGATCAGATTTAAGAAGAAGGACCCTGACCTTGGACTTGTAAGCTGCAAGATTGCAGAAACCCGTCCTTCCCTTGATACGTGCTAATGCAGGCATCCGACCCAGAATCCTGTACTCATGAGAAGATTTCTGAAAAAGGAGTCCAAAGTGAAGATACTTGGGATAACAAAAAATGAGTGAGCATGCCCCAGAAAGACCTTCATTAATGAAGTTTTAAAGCAATACAGCTCAATGGAAATTTCTATGAGGATAGAAAAGTAGCCACCAGCCACATGGCTAAGGAACTAAATTTTAATGTTAATGTTAATTACTTTAAATTTAAATAACCACTTGTGGCTAATGGCTACCATACTGGACAACACTGGTCGAAGGATGTGTAATGAGCACAAAAAAAAGACATTTCTAGAAACTGCAGAGTCTGAGATGCAGGAAAGAGTGAAGATGTGGACAAACCCGGATAAAAATTGACTGTACAAAATAATACTGATGTCATCATAGGATTTTAAAAAATGATTAATAACAGGGGCGCCCAGGTGGCTCAGTCCGTTGAGCGGCCAACTCTTGGTTTCAGCTCACCTCATGATCTCATGATCCGTGGGTTCAAGCCCTGACAGTGCAGAGCCTGCCTGGGATTCTGTCTCTCTCTCTTTCTCCTTCTCTCTCTTTCCTCACCTGCTCCTCTCTCTCTCTATCTCTCAAAACTAAATGAACATTTTTTAAAACTTATAAAAAATAATTAATGCCATATGCCAATAAAATAGTGAATGTATTAATATTCAGATAACCTATCAATATTACTGACATGGCGATTACATATGGTTCAAGTTAATTTGTTCTAGGTTCTTAGGTTGGTAACGAGAGTGAAGGTGAGGGTATGACTGAAAAAGAAAGACTCTGCTTTGGACAGCCAGTGGTGACCCATAAGGGTATGGCAGGGAGAAAATTCTCTCGGGTGTTCTGGGCTGAGCCCTTTGTATTTGGGGCAGACAGCTGGCCACCGACCACTCTAATGATGCAGCAACCTGTTTTTTTTTTTTAAGTTTATTTATTTTTGAGAGAGAGACAAGGTGTGAGTGGGGGAGGGGCAGAGAGACACAGAATCCAAAGCAGGTTCCAGGCTCTGAGACGTCAGCACTGAGTCCAACGTGGGGCTCGAAACCATGAATTGCAAGATCATGACCCGAGTCAAAGTCCAACGCTTAACCGACTGAGCCACCCAAGCAACGCTCAACTTTTTCTTTTGGGGGGGTGTCGCTAAAGCGTTCAGGGACATAGAGTCACAGGGGACATTCATGCAAAGTCTATCCTTTGTGTCAGTTTCTTTATCACAAGCTGAGTGGTGGGTGGCCACTGTCTTCTGGAGAGGAGATGTCCCAGGAAAAGGACCGCAGACATCAGTAGTCAAAAATCTTCTCACAAACAAAAGTCTAAGTCCTGGTGAACGCAAGTTCTACACTTATTCAAGAAGCAAGTACTGTCATTGTAACACCAAATATTCCAGGGTAAAAAAGCATGTTCTTGATAATAAGATTTTCTCTTTCTCTTGGGGTGCCTGGGTGGCTCAGTCAGTTGAACGTCCGACTTCAGCTCAGGTCGTGAGCTCATGGTCCATGAGTTTGACCCCCACATCGGGCTCTGTGCTAACAGCTCAGAGCCTGGAGCCTACTTCAGATTCTGTGTCTCCCTCTCTCTCTGCCCCTCCCCTGCTCATGCTTTGTCTCTCTCTCTCTCTCTCTCTCTCTGTCAAAAATAAATAAACATTAAAAAAAAAATAAGATGCTCTCTTTCTCTCCCTCTGTCCCTCCGCCTGTTCATGCTCTCTGTCTAAAAAGAAAACAATAATAAAATAAAATCATTTAAAAAATTGTTGCGATAGAAAATTTTATGTTGTATGTTTTTGTTTTGTTTTTATCACAGTTAAAACACACACACACACTGATGATAAAAAGCCCCCTCTCTTTCTAGCCAAAGGACCCAGGAGGAGGCAGCCTAGCAGGAAAGACAACTTTTAGGGTAATTGCTCTACTCTAGATAACACCTCAGAAAAACCTGTAGTCCCACTGTCAACATGCCAACAAAGGTCAAATGAGGATTCTAGACTTCTTCCCAGGTGAGGCTATAACAAATAATCTCTTTACCAGGCTAGTGTCAAAGAAGGTAGACTAAGCAGTCAGGACTTCCATCCCCCAAGATACTGTTGCAGAAAGCACACAGGAGGCTGGATTTTCACCCCCACCCAGCAGTAGCAAGGTGACCCCACAGGGGTACTGGTGGAGGAGGCCTGATGGATGGTCAGGATTTTCCGTAGCTGCCTATGATAATGAGGCCAACCCCCCTCCCAGTCATGTTGTTGGAAGCCACAGGGGGAGAAGTCACAGAACACTACGACCTATCCCAGCCAGGGAGGTATCATAGAGGGCTCAGTGTTGAGTCAATCCCCCACCCCCGCCTAAAAGTAATGAGGACCCCGTTGTGGGGTGGGGGTTAACAGGGGCCAAATAGGGAATCTGCACTTCTTCCCCCATCTGGCAGAACTAACCTGCCATTCCCCACTTCCTCTACTGACTAGTGTCAAAATAAACTAGCTAAAACAGTAGGTTGAAATATGATCCTAGTTCTTATAACACGATTCCCAACACGTTCAGGTTTCAGAAGAAAAGCATTCATCATGCTGAGAAGCAGGGGAGGTCTCTGAATGGGGAAAGACTGATCGACAGATGTCAAGATCAAGGTGACAGAGACGTTAGAATTATCCAACAGAGATGTTAAGTCAGCTATGGTAAAGGAGCTTCAAGAAGCAATTATGAGCACCCTCAAAACAAAAGCAAAAATAGTACGTCTCTGCCCAGAAATAGATCGTATGGAGAACCAAATGAAACCCTTAGAAGTGAAAAATAGAACAACCAAAATAAACTCAATGGGTGAGCACAATAACAGAGGGAAGAATGAATGAATAAGATAAAAAATAGAAATTGGCTCATTTGAACCATGGAATGATAATAGTGTGGAAAAAAATGAGCAGAGCCTGGGGACCTGTGAGATTGGAGCAAAGGCTCTAACGCGTGTGCAGAGTTCGGGATGAGAGAAGGGTATAGGACTGAGGAAGTATTCAAAGGAATACCGGTCTCATGACAATATGGATGGGCCTTGAGGGTATTATGCCAAATAACACGGTAAGTCACACGGAGAGAGACAAGTGCCAGATTATTTCATTTATATGTAGAATCTAAAAAAACCAAAACGAATAAACAAACAAAAAGCAGAATCAGTCCTCCAAATGCAGAGGACAAATTGATGGTTACCAGAGGAGAGGGAGTTGGGCAGGGCCGGGTGGGGGGGGGCAAAATAGGTAAAGGGCATCAAACATGCCTTGGGAGTATGTTTGTAAGTCAGAGTAGGTCTCTCACACCAACCTGATGGATTTTGCCAACAGGTAACTCCTGGGGTGGCTGGCCACTTAGGGTGGGGGCCGGTCACTTCAGTAAGACCAACTGCCTAATGAGCCAGGTGATTATGGCCTAGCCTTGGGGAATGAGTGGGAGCCAAAGGATGACGTCAGTCACATGGGCAATGACTCAATCAATCGTGCCTATGTAATGAAGCCTCAGGAAACCTTCTGGACGCCAAAGCTTGAGTGAGTTTCTTATTGATGACGTTCCACATGAGTATCGCCACACACCGATGCCAGGAGGGCGATGCATCCCTGAGGACCCAGAAGCTTCACCCCTGGAACCCTCCCTGTCCCAGGTCCCGCCCTATGTTTCTTCCCTTGGCCATTTTTTGACAAGAGCGCCCAAAGTTGGTTGGTTGGTCTGGTGGTTCTGATCTGTATCCTTTTGATGTAATAAAACTGCCCGTAGAGCACTTCCTTGAGTTCCGTGAGTCATTCCAAGACAGTGAACGAACCCGAAAGAGTCTGCAGGGACACTCAAGTTTGTAGCCAGCTGGCCTGAAGTGAAGATGACCTTGGAGATTTCCAAACTTGGGCTGGTGTGTCTGCAGTCTTGGGCACATGGGGGAGTCTAGAGCATGGTGCCCTTAACCTCCGGGTTTGCTAACTCTGGGGAGGCTGAATGAGATCCCATCCTACCGACACCCCCTTTTGATTATCCATTTACCTGTTGACAAACATCCGGGTGCTTCCACTCTTTGGCTATTGGGAGTAATGCTGTTGTGAATATTGGTGTGCAGGCTTTGGTGTGGACATGTGTTCAATCACCTTGGGTATACATCTAGGAGTGCAGTTGCGGGGTCAACTTTCTGATAAGGTGCCAAATCGTTGCCTGACCCAAGTTCATGAAGATTTACTCCTGTTTCCTTCTGGAATGACACCATTCTAGCTCTTGCACGGAAACGTGTGACCCACTTCCTGTTAATGTTTGTGTGTGGTGTGAGGTAAGGCTCGACAACATTCTTCTGCGTGAGGCTATTTGGTTTTCCCAGCACCACCTGTTGAGAAAACTATTCTTTCCCCATTAAGTGGTCTTGGCACTCTTGTCCAAAATCAATCGATATGTGGGCGGGTTCATGTCTGGACTCTCAGTTCTGTTCCCTTAGTCTTAGTGTCCATCCTTCCGTCAGTGCGACATTGTCCTGGTCATTGTGCTTTTGTAGCTGGTCTCCGTATCAGGAAATAGGAGACCTTTACCTGTGCCCTTTCTTCCCCTGAGATTATTTCTTACATTCTGGGTGCTTTGCATTTTCATGCGAATTTTAGGATCATCCTTGTCTACGGGTGCACGAAAGGCAGCTGGGATTTCGATAGGGTGTGCAATGAACCTGGAGATCCATTTGAGAGATGGCCACCTTAACAGCATTGCCTTCCAATCCAGGAGCGAGGGATGTCTTGCCATACATTTCTTTTTCCACGTATTTCTCTTTCCAAATATTCTTTCCATAAAGAATATTTACACAGTCTTTAATTTTTTCAACAATGTTTTGTAATTTGTAGTATACAAGTTTTGCCCTCCTTTAATTAAAATTATTCCTAGGTGTTTTATTCTGACTGATGCTACTTCATTATTTATTTTTTTTTTAAGTTTATTTATTTATTTTGAGAGAGAGTGTGTGAGCAGGGGAGGAGCAGAGAGGGAGGGAGAGAGAGAATCCCAAGCAAGCTTTGTGACATTCGATCCCATGAACTGGGGGTTCAATCCTGTGAACTGTGAAATCATGACCTGAGCCTAAACCCAAGAGTTAGACACTCAACTGACTGAGCCACCGAGGCACTCCTCATTGATGCTATTTTAAAAAATTTTTAATGCTTATTTTTGAGAGAGAGAGAGAGAGAGAGAGACAGTGTGAGCAAGGAAGGGGCAGAGAGAAGGAGACACAGAATCCGAAGCAGGCTCCAGGCTCTGAGCTGTCAGCACAGAGCCCGACGCAGGGCTTGAACTCATAAACCACGAGATCATGACCTGAGCCAAAGTTGGACGCTTAACCAACTGAGGCACCCAGGCGTCCCTCATGGATGCTATTTTAAATGTAATTATTTTCTTAATTTCATTTTGGATCCTTTATTGGTAACGTATAGTATTGTGTTCAATGCTTTTTATGCATTTATTGAGATTATTGTGTTTCTTGTTTTTTTGCAATATAGTGTATTGCATTAATGACATTCAATATTAAGCCAATCTTGTTGAAATTTTAACATGTTAAGCCAACTTCGCATTGTGCCACTGAGCGGGGGCTTGTGTGTGTGCAAAGGGATGGCAGTGAAAACATTCCAAATCCCGTTATCTTTCCGAGGCTTTGTAGTTACTGCTGGAGAGATGGTTGTTGGTTTGTCCCGTGACTGGGTTAATTTCCAGAATTCAAAAATAGTCACTTTGAATTGTTTGGCTGGCATTTCGTTGTTTTTTCTTGGGAGAGCAGTTTCCTACGATCCTCAACCTGCCATTTAAGAAACACACATTACAGTGTATTTGGGGGTAAGACTGGATTAATGACCCTCCTATGATGTTTCCACAAGCTTCCCCGGGTTCTCTCAGTTCCTAACGTTCCGTGATCTCGACAGAAGTGCTCTGCCACTCACACTGAGCAGAGTGGCATTTTCCTAATTAATAGGAAAAATACATTTCTTCTCTTAGATTGACTTTCATTCTACTTTTGGTACCTGCTATTTAATATCGGTTGGCATCTGATTCAGCACAAATTATATATTAGAGTCACTGAAGGTTTACTCTATCAATGATTCAGGTACTCTTCAAAGAAGATTTTTGGAGGCGGGTGAGCTGACCCTGTGCAAGAGAATTCATTATTTTATACCCTCAAGCACATAGCTTAATGATTTGTATTTAGAGGAAGTTCCGATCATGAGGCACTCTGCATAGAAACAGAAATAAGCAATTATAATTCATTGCAGTTGGTCGAAGACGCAGATTCTTGCGGGCTCAGCAAAGTGTGGGCACAACATGCAGTAGAGCATTGCTTTGGGTTCAAGACATTGCAATGGGTGTGGCTCTAAACACGAAAGTTCTGTGCCTTCATATACACGTTGGC
This sequence comes from Neofelis nebulosa, assembly GCF_028018385.1. Classification (NCBI taxonomy): domain Eukaryota; kingdom Metazoa; phylum Chordata; class Mammalia; order Carnivora; family Felidae; genus Neofelis; species Neofelis nebulosa. Next base: position 90,131,892 of record NC_080793.1, on the reverse strand, counting down.
CCCGGAGAATGGCTTTAAAGACTTTAGGAAGCTGAAACATTCCTGAGACGTCCGATGTGGGTCCCGCAGGGCGCAATCTGGAGGGATTCCTGTGCTCACCAGGCGACTGAGAATCCGCATGACGGTAAAGCCACGAAAGTCACATGCGAGCCACCTGAAATGATGGCACAGGTGGTGCAGCCGGGTGGACAGTAGCGTGGAGAAAGAACCAGAAAGCCGACCAAGAAGAAGCCTGAGAAAGTCCATTGGATATTTCCATCTGTATTCGTTCACTTGGTTCCGAATGCCTGGCATCTTTTTCTTACCGTCAACCGTTCTGCGCTGGCGTCCGGAAACTTGATGCTGTTGGTGACTCTGCAAGCCCGTGCCCCACGGAAAGAGAGAAGGCGCCACCCCCTACCAGAGCCAAGGAACCGCTAAGGTCTATCTGCATATTTCCCGACAGATCCTCAGAGAAGGAGAGGGAAAGCGGGGCAGGTACTTAGCAGTACAAAGCTGCCCATCCATGGTACAAAAATGGTTTTTTGGTGTTTTTTTGTTTTTGTCCCTTGTTTTCCAAAGCACGCCACTTGTGGAGTTTTTACGCCAAAGCTGCTCTACTCCCCCTCCCTCCAACTCAGTGTCTCGCAAATATCGTTAGGGAATTGACATTTGACATTTGTCTGTGAAATGCGGTTCCTAATAACCATTTTCCCTCGCAGATCAAATTGTGTCCATGTGGCCGTGACCCCAACCCCAGTCAAATGAACGGTCGCTACCTTTCTAGACCTCCATATTAGCGTTGACTTCGCCTTTTTTACATAATGGGCGTCGCATCTTCTGAACATAGGCTTGTGTAGTCAGTTTCCTGGTCACGCGGTGCCGCTCATTGAGAACAAAGCGTTTCTGTTGGAAGGCTTTCTGAAAATTTTCTAGTCATCAGTTGAATATATAATTTGTTTTCTTTTAAAAACACCGTAGGTATCCGGGCAAAGGCACGCTCTAATGTACCGCCCGCAGTTCTTGGTTTTAGCAGGGGCAGAACGTTGAGAAACTCAGAACCGAAAAGAGTGAGTAAGCATAATTTTACCACTAGCCCTCCCCGACCTCCAACTCCTGGAATATATGTGTTAATTATTCTCATTTAAAAAGAAAAAAAATCTTACACTCTGCCTTCTGAACGTAGGACCGAGGAGTTAGCCACAATCCCTTGGGGAATGAAAGGGTTCACTGGGAGGTCAACGTGAAGCGTGCCTGAGCGTGAACACGTCACACACCGTGGTCTGCAGAGTTCACATCTATGCTGTGCCCGCGTAACAGTCCGTGCCTGTGAATACCCTCTGCGCGGTCAAATCCAGTCTGGCATCTCTCTCTTTTTTTCTAATGTTTATTTATTTATTTTGAGAGAGAGAGGGAGCAGGGAATGGGCAAAGAGAGAGGGAGAGAGAATCCCAAGACGCGGGGCTCGAACCCACCAACCGTGAGATCGTGCCCTGAGCCGAAACCCAAGATGCTCAACCAACGGAGCCACCCAGGCACCCCCAGGCTGTCGTCTCTTACTCTGCGTGAGGATGTTACACAGGGAGGGACCGCGTGGTGCCTTCCTTCAAGAAATTGCTACCTAATGGAATTAGAGTTTTTCTTCCATACCAGTGACCAGTCCTGCAGCAGGAGCTCTTCTGATGTGCCATCTGGAATTCTTCAAACATCTGCCGTCGAAAGGGACCCCAGGAGCCCCTGGCAGATTGTAGAGGGTCTCTGTGGAAGGCTTCACATTCTGCCGGCACCAAGCCATCATCCTTAAAGCACGGAGGGCAGGCAGACAAGACCCTCTCAAAGGCCAGCTCACTGCTGGTTTGGCCACCTTCTGAGAGCTCAGCCAAGGGCTGCAGGGCGCGAAGCAGACAGAGGCCAGCAGATTCCGCGTGGCATCACGATTACCTCAAAAAGGTGTGCCTCAGAACAGGATGCATTCGCTGCAAAGCACGCCTTTCGGGGTCATCAGCCGCCGACTCTCAAAATAGGAGCTACTTTACAGTTTACAGCTCTGCAAATTGTAGGTGATGATCAGCAGGGCAGAATAATTCTTGCCTCTGGCCGTGCAAATGAACTCTGCCCAGAGGGAGAGACCCTCCCGTGGGAAAAATCCTGTTTTGCCCTCAAGTGTGCCCGATGCTTGGTTATTTCATTTAATTCGTGAGTGAAGATCTTTAACACGTGTTTGTTGTATGCGTTCATGAGAGTCACGACTGTCCCCTTTCCGGAGACTTATTTTTAATAACTGCCAGGAGAATTATGTCACCAAGAGGGGCATGTGAGTCGTGCCTCACTTGCCCCCCGCTTCCCGAGAAGAACCATTCGTGATCGCTCAAGAACCATTCATGATCGAGACACTGCTGAGAAAATCCTAGAACACCGAGGTGAAGCTGTCCTGAAGCTGTCCGAGGTGAGGCGTGTCCTGTACCAAAGAGACCGAGACAGATTGCATCCGGGGGGGACAAGACCTCATTGCCCCTCTTCCAGGCCAGTGCAGCATCACATGGAGAGGTCTCCCTTGAACCTCTAGTACCATCAGGGGGAGAAGAGAACCCGGATGCCTTCCCTAGCACTGTGGGTCACTCCGTGGGAGCTCTTACACTGATATCACACCGCAGGGATTGCAGGGAAGTTTGTGGGGCTCAAGCCCCTGAGAATCTGACGGTGACGAGGAAGGAAGCTAACGAGTGAGCCTGATCAAATAATCCAGGCAACAGCAACAAAATCCTCCTCCTCCTCCTCCTCCTCGTCATCCAGGCAAGCACAGAGCCCCATCCTATAGCCCCACTGGTGGAGGGAACCAAGCCAGAAGTCCTATACTACCTTCCTCAGCCAGTGGTACAGACCCTCCCATCCCCGATCTCAGAGCTCAAACAGTTGCCTTGCCCAAAAGGAGACCATCACGGTAGGCCCCACCGGCCCGAGGATGTGGGACCAGAAGACAGGTCCAGAAACCCAAACTGAGCTGACTGGTAAAGATCCGTCTCCGCCGAGGCAAACCTGTCAAGTCTGGAAAAGGAGCCCGATTACTGAAGTGTGCGGACACAACTATAAAGTATCACAGATGACGAAAAAATCAGGTAAATGGGACACCACCCAAGGACGCTAATAAAGAGCCAAAAACTGACTACAAAGAAAGGGTGATCTATAAGCTGTCAGACAAACAATTTAGAATAATCTTTTTCACTAAGTTTAGGTTCAGTGAAGACACAAGTCTACTGATACCGAAAGATATCAAAACATGAGAAAAGATGAGACAAGAAACAAGGAACATCGTTCTACGAAACAACCGGGAAACAATTAACAAAATGGCAAGAGTAAGTCTTTACCTATCACTAATTACCTTATTATTTTTTTAAATGTTTATTTATTTTCGAGAGAGAGTGAAAGAGAGAGACAGAGTGCAAATTGGGGAGGAGAAGAGAGTGAGGGAGGCACAGAATCCGAAGCAGGCTCCAGGCCCTGAGCTGTCAGCACAGAGCCTGACGCGGGGCTTGAGCTTGCAAACCCTGAGATCATGACCTGAGTTGAAGTTGGATGCTCTACGGACCGAGCCACCCAGGCGCCCCAAATAACTACTTTAAATGCAAACAGATTAAATTATCCAATCAAAAGACCTAGAGCTATACCATATGATCTTTCATGTATGTGAAATCTAAAGAAATACTAAAAAATAAAACAAAAAATTCTCTGCCAAACTCATACAGAAAAAGGTAAAATTTCTGGTTACTTGAGGCAGGAGGTTGGGGAGGGGAACGGGGGCGGGGAGGTAGCTAAAAGGTGCAAACAGAAAGTCATAACATAAATAAGTAGGGACATAATGTACAACATGATGACTACAGCACCGCTCTATGATGGGCAGAACCGCTCAGAGAACAGATCCTAAAAGTTCTTCTGACGAAGAGACCTTTTCTTTCCTCCTATTCCATCTATTCAGCGTGATTGATATTAACTAAACCTACTGAGGTAATCATTTTATAATATACGGAAACCTAACCATCATACTGTATGCCTTCAACATACACTAACATATGTCAACTATTTGTTAATAAAACAGGAAAGTGATAAACTGTCGAGAGATATCGCCAAGTCTGATGTTATTTCCTCGAATACTTGTTTACTTACGTACTTATTTACTTACTTATAGTAACAATAATAAAATGTGATTTATTATTGTTTGTGACGTCTGTTGTCCTAAATTATTTATTTTGATAAGTTACACGGCCTAAATGCCGTGGATAAGTACCAAACTTCTGAGCCACTTTGCGTTACAGAGAAGTTTCTCTCCAAATTCACGAAGGTGGATCGTCATTTCCGAGTTAGCCTTATCATTTCCATTCTAGACCAAAACCTAAAATCTGAGATTCATTTTTGTGTAACGCAAAAGCTAGGTTAAATTAAATGAAAAATTGCATGCAGGTTCTGAAATCCCGGACGCTTTATGATTATATCTTTCTGATGCCATATTTTTTTGATGCAGTCAAGAAAATACACTTTTGGTGGACATGCCCACTCTTTATGCAGATATAACGAAACCTAAAGTACTTTTATATGAGGCTTACAAAAATCTTGGAACTGACGAATTAATGAGCAGATTATGTATAGTTTCTAGCTAGTGCCACTGTCTACTTATAAGAAAATAAAATGGCACCATAAAAGTCGTGTCATGTAAGTCAGACAAAACAGTGTCTAAGCAACAGCATCAGATTTCGAGGTACAGATATCGTGTACATTCCTACAGAACATGACTGTCCTCCTTAGCTATTGGGCTGGGTCATGAGTTACGGAAGGCAGTCACTTGTCTTGTGTTCATTGCAGCTTGGCCTACTTTTTTATGAGTGGTTTGTATTCCAACATCTTAGATGCTTTCTCTACTCTTGGAGAGTGAATAGTAAAGAACTGTAATTTCTGATTAAATTCCCAAATCTTAACTACTCTTGTAAATTATTTATAATATGCTTGTTGGATGCCGTCTGGATTAACGAGATTTTAGGAACGCTCTTCAGGTTCTTGAACAATACCGTGGCTGGCCATCTGAAATCTCGGTGAAGACGACAGGGATGCCAAACCCTAAGAGACGGTACAGCATCTGGACTCAGCAGGTCTAGAGTAACTTGTTCACCGGATTCTGGTTTTCGCTCTAGACAGGCTGCTCCTTCTAAGGCCCTTTTGCTAAATCCCTTTCACCTGACTGCTGGCTCTCAGAGGCCCTCTGTGGCCCCGACCCCTATTGGCCTGGCTCGTACTTGGCCAAGTGATTGCCCGCTTATGAATAGGCACGAGAGTAAGGAGATAAGCAAGTTAAGGAGTACTACTCAGTTTCGCTGTCGTGAGAAGCCACTCATAAACATCAGAGCTCACCACCACAATTTTATTTGTATTTCTCACTCACTCTACTTGGCCGTGGCTGCGGGTCTGTTCTGCAACTCTTTTTCATGTGTGTTTCCCCTCTGGCTCACCCATTCTTCTGCTTCCGGAACCCAGTGGTGCTCACATCCACCAGCCATGGTGCCAAAGATTTCAGGGCAGCCCTGCCTCTCTTTCGTTTACCTGTGTGCAGACCCAGAAGACCCTCCGGTGTCGGCCACACATTAAATAGGAGGCAGATGGAGACCAGCCCCTCTCCAATCCCATGACGACACTAATGTGCAGTCCTGAGGAAGGGGGACGAGGCGCGAGAATCTTGGAGTCCTCTGTAACTGCGCTGAGTCAACACTCAGTGATTCAGTGCTTTGCCCAGTGGACGCGTCCCTTGATCTTCCCAGGGCTTCCTCTGCAGTTGAAAGTTAGATGGCCGTTCCCTTCTCAATACTTTACTTTTCCTCTATGACGCTGCTTTCCATGACAGCACTTAGCACCCAGATTCCCTCTTCTCTGGCCCCTCCTTTTCAGGACCCCTCCAGCCTTCTTTTTCCTCTGTCTTCTACCTTCAGCCTTCACAGACATTCTGAATGGCCAGATATACGGTGAATTTTCAGCCACTGTTTCTTTGCTGATAATCATGAAATCATCTCTCTCTCTTTCTCTCTGTCTCTCTATTTATCTGTCTATCCATCATCTCCAAAGACTTAGATCTCTTTCTTGAGCCTCAAAGTCACATCAGTTATTCTTTCATTTGACAGGTATTTTTGAAATGATGACCACTAGACACGGTCCTGAGCATTTGGGATAGATCTGGGAACAAAACAAAACCTCTCACCTCATAAAGCTTATATCCACTAAGGGGAATCAAACAAGCTTAACAAACAAACAAACAAACAAACAAACAAAATGTCAGGTGGTTGTAAATGGCTTTGGGAAAAACCTAAGCAGAGTAAGGTAGGGGTTGTATGGATTACACTGGGGTAGGAAACGAGGCTTGCTGTTTGACTTGGGGCCATCAGCAGAGATCTAATCTCTATAGAACATCATACAATGGTGAGAAGGATCTTAAGAATTAGGACTGTCCTGGGGCGCCCGGGTGGCTCAGTCGGTTAAGTGTCCTACTTCAACCCAGGTCATAATCTCAAAGTTTGTGAGTTTGAGCCCCACATTGGGCTCTCTGCTGTCAGCGTGGAGCCCTCTTCGGATCCTCTGTCCTCCCATCTCTTTGTCCCTTCTCCCACTCTCTTTCTCTCAAAAATAAATAAACTTAAAAAAAAATGTTAAAACGGTTAAAAAATAAATGAACAAAAAAAGAATTAGGATCGTCTTTACCTTTGTTAGGCAGTTCAGACTGCCAGATCTTGAGTATGGCCTTTTTATAACAAAGTAAATGAAAACACAAAATGGCAAAAAAAAAAAAAAAAAAAAATCATTTTGTAATTAGTACAAACGATGGCTCTTTGGTTAAATATCGAGATACTTGGGGGATCATCACTTTATCACGGAACGGTGAGTGCATTAGACTAGCACTGATATGTCACCAAAGTTGAATAAACACAAGGACACCCGGAATATTGTCTAACGCTGCGTTGAGCAAAGACCCTGTAATTATTTAACGAATGAGTTGCACCTATCACCCAGCCGGTCCCAAAGGCACGACTTTCTCCTTGTGCAGAAAAATGATATTTTTTTTATCCCGAACCAGGCTGCTGTGTGAGTCGGGTGAACAATAAGAAACAGATGGCATCCACCAGGGAGGGCTCTTCGAGGAGTGTTTACTTATTAAAGGGCCTAATTATAAAGTGTGGGCAGGTTTCAGGGAAGCCACAGAGGACAGTGCAGGGACCCAGGGCTGGCAGCCGCAGGCCTGTAACCACCCCCAGGTCGGAAGGCACATGGCAGGAAAGAGATTACCAGAATTTGGAAGGTAGAACAGGCCACCTTGAAAGCAACCGTGAGCTCTTGTCTTGGGACCTGGGCTGGGACACACTGAAAAGGAACCAGGAAAACAGACAGCTTGACTTCTCCCCCCCCTGTCTCTATTCTTCCACCAGAGCTGGCCCCTGGCCAGAGGGCACAGGGACTCAATGCTGTCTTCCACAGAGGTCAGCCTCAAGCAGAGGGCAGGGCACAAAAAAGTAGGAAAGGGACAAGGGATTCAGAGGTCACAGAACCCCTCGGGATGATTCAATGAGACAGACCTGCACAAGAGTTGTGGGATCCCTTGTTAATATCTAGGCTTTGGAAAAGTGTGAACTTGGAAATTTCTGTTTAGAAAAATACGAAATGGTATCTTCAAACATAGACCTAAGTTTACCTTGTTTACAGTCCAAGTAAAATCTAGCTTATGAAAAATCCACACACTCTGGGGCCATCGCTGAATAATCTGGTGGAAAATGGCAGAACAGACACAGATGTGTGTCTTCCCCTTCTGCGTGAACCTATTCCTATGACAGAAACACGGGTAGGGGGGCTTCCAAAGGAGCGATATCTCAGTTACAGAAGTGAAAGCAAACCGGATCATTGCTATGCCCAGCCCCCATCAACAGAGTTTCCAGGCCAACTTCTACCTTGGGGAGAGAATTCTTGGGAAAACATTTTCCTTTGGCACAAGTCATCCAAGCCACCTCCCTTATCATCGCTCAGTGGCAACTCTGGGCTGGGGATCTTGGGGACCATTTCTCCCCACTACCCACATCGGTCCCCCGCCCCATCCCATTTCAATCTCGTGTTATGCCAGGCAAATGTAACCTCAAGCCCTCTCTTTTCAATGTGATCTCTAATCCTTGCTTTTGAAAATAAATGTGCAACCAGAGATCATCAGAAATATGCAGGAAATATGTAAGAGAAATACCAAAATAGGGAAAGTAAAAAAAAACCAGTCCCCTAAGGAAAAATCAATAATTCAGGCAATGGAAATAATTATTTTATTAAAGACTGTAATTAGCATCCTCCAGGTGACTCAAGAAAAGATTGCATATGTAAAATCTTCTCACCGAAAGAGATAAGAAGAAAGTGAGAAAAAAATGAGGGAATTGAAATCACACTTGGGAGATATTTTTAAACATGAATGCAATAGTTGAGCTTCAAGATAAAGTTGAATGAATTGCTCGGGTTCTCTCATGGTCAACAAAAACAAGAAAAAGTCCAGATCGGAAGATATGAGATCAATTTAGGCAGTGACCACGTTGAACTTTTCTAAGCCGTGTACTCCTCGATACCAGTGCGGACTGAGGGACCCCCCACGCTTCTTGTGTTCTGACAACCCTGTCACCACAAAGCTCCACCCTACCCTTACGTATCCACCTCTGAGAAGAATACGTGAAAAACAAAACAAAACAAGAACAAAAACATGTGTTGAAATAATCAAAGTTCTCGGAAAATTTCAAAACCACAAAGCTCCTTGAAGATGCGGTGGGCCCCTGGAAGGGCAGCTTTAAAACCTAAGTGGATAACACACAGTAGAAAATGGGATTGAGAGGCTGGATGCTTTTGACGATGTGTTGAAGACACAATAATCTTTGTCGACAAGGGGAGGAAAAAATAACGATCAGAAGCCCCGGAGGAACAAAAGCTGAAGGAGAAAATTGTGGTCCAAAAGTGAGGCAAAGGAAAACGAGGCTTGATTTTCAGTGGGTGGTGGAAAATGTGTAGACCTAACCTACCTTAGTGCTGGAAGGTGTTTTTCCCTGAGTGGCCCGGGGATCCTGATGTGGGGTCAACACAGAAGTATTTGATGAGGCTCTGTAGCAAAGAACGTTTATGCATAGTTTAAATGCTGATGAATTCGTTTGGATCAAAAGAAAAACTCACCTCATACTCATAAAATAGACTCAACTTTGTGTAAAAGCTAAGGCATAGCTGAAAAGGTTGGAAGCGTGGGGAGAGGGAGGCAGGAAAGGATCAAAAGGGCACTGGGGTTCTCTCATCTCACGTTCTGGGATTCCAGAGGACCAGAGATGAGAAGAACAGACTCAAGTTTATTACCAAAAGTTACAAAAGTAAACAGCCCAAATGTGTGGTAAGGAATTTGGCCTCTCTTGAAGACAGGTCTGGCCTTTGTTCCCAGCTTCATTCTACGCTTTAATCATGACACGAGTGATGAGAGTGTTTTGCTCTTCAGCAATGGACGCTGGAAGCCACATCTGATGGTCTTTGCTAACAAGGTGATTCCGGGTGATGAGCCTGACCAGATGGGCCTGAGGCTTAGTTTGAATCAATGGGCAGCGAATCAATCATGCCTAAGTACTGAGGCCTCAATAAAAGCTCCAGGCTGGGGCGCCTGGATGGCTCAGTGAGTTGAGTGTCCAACTCTTGCTTTTGGCTCAGATCATGATCCGTTGTTGGCTTCTAACCCCATGTCGGGCTCTGCGCTGACAGTGTGGGGCCTGCTTGGGATTCTCTTTTTCTCTCTCTCTCTCCCTGCCCCTCCCCTGCTAGTGTGCTCTCTCTCTCTCAAAATAATAATAATAATAATAATAATAATAATATAAATTTCTGGCCTCAGAGTTCGAGAGACCTTCCCTGGTTGGTGATACTTATTGTGGCTGTGATGTGGTGTTTCCATCCACAGCCCCATGGAAGCTCTAGGAATCATGGCATCTCGGGAAGCTGGGCATTTGAACTGTCTCAGACTCTGCCCTGGGCCTCTCTTCCTTGGATGATTTTAATTTGTATCTATTTACTACAAGAAAACTTTACCTTAAGTATAGTGCTTTCCTAAATTCTGTGAGTCATTCTAGTGGGTTATCAAGCCTGGAGGTGGTCATGGGGGCTTCCAAATTTGTAACCATCTGTCCTAAAGTGAGGGTGGTCCTGGGGACACCCAAGCTTCCTCTGGCGTCTAAAGTCTGAATGATTGTGCTCTTCACCTTGCGTTTGGTTAACTCCGGGTTAATTACTAAAAAGAAAGGTCTCAGAAATTAGGAGAGAAGACTCAAAATGTTCTAAAGAAAAAAAAAATTAAGAAATAGCGAAAAGAATTCTTTAAAGCCGCGTATGTAATCCCTCCAAGACCTAAGCGGAATGTAGCATAAAATGGCTTTAAAGGATGGTTTAAAAAAGAAGAAAGGTAAAAGGGTTAAACTCCCGTGTCTAGTGCATAAAGTCAATACGTGTTCGAGATTTTCTTGAACTCATTATTAATGAGTCAAGTAGGCAGACAATGCAACTGGCTCGAAGGAGAATCAAAAAATAGACACGTTCATATGTCAGGAATTTTGAAATGAATTTGCTGATGGAGGCAGAACTGGCTTTTACACGGTAGGGAAGGGAAAAATAATCGTTTTTCCTCTACCATTCTAGGTTCTTGACTGAGAGCCGCCTCCTGCCCCCAAATAAAAGACCGAGGAAAACAAAAATAAGGAGAAAGACAAAAGGAGATGTTTCATGACACGTGTCCCTACCGTATGCATGGGAGAGACCCAGGAAAACTGAGCAAGTCCCCCAAATGGTCCAAGCCACCGCCTTAAACGCCTTCTTTAGAGAAAGACACAAGAACGATTTTGGGTGGTGGGGAGGCCAGTTCTGAGAGGTTATCAGGCAAAGCACAGTAAATGAGGGTAAGGTTGTTTCGCAGATTTTCGTCAGTCCCTTCTCCATTGATAAGAGTTTCTAGAGATTCGATCCCCCTCTTGCTAGTACGGAGAGGAGACATGCTCACAAAAGATTTCCCTTATTAAATAGAAGAACCTTCTACCAAAAGATAACTTGTACTCAGTTTTCAGTGTCTGTGTTTCTCCTGTGCTCGCAGTTTCTTAAAACTAATCAGTTCAACGGAAACCTTATGCCACGGAGGCAGGGATGTTTTTGGGGTAGTCCATTTTGCTCCCCTTTACCAGAATGAGGGAAGGGAGGCGGGGGAATCCTCCAACCGAAAGAATTTATTTGCATGTGTATAGACGAGAATTACTTAGCATTGCTTCAGTCCGCTAAAGCATTCATAGTTAAAATAAAAAGCTCAGAGCAAACAGAGTCAAGCCAGATAACCTGGAAGGGCGTGCTCTACATAAACAATGTGGAATTTTCCAGGGAAACACATGTATCTGCAACAATGGGTACATCTGGCTAGAGGAACAGAGGGTAGGAACTTAAGAGCTTGGGGGACTTGGCTCATCACCACACGCTTATCAGTTCTATTTTATTTTTTATATGCCATTCTGAGAAGATTTGAGGTAAAAAGCCTTAATGCAAAAAATATGGTATAATGGAAACCTTATCTCAGTCTTTGCAGCTAAAAGGTTTGGTGTAGAAACAGCTCAACTTAATTCCTAGAAGTCCCCTAGCTTGTGTGTTTCGTATCTATTCCTGAGCAATTAAGACCAGAGATAACACCCTAAGCAAAACAATGGCATTTTAAAAAGATCTCTTTCTTGGGTCTCCTCGCTCTTCTTGGGTCTCCTGTGCATCTCTTTATTATCCCAAAGAATTGCCTTTGTGGACTTAGTACCGAAGTAATTAAACAACCCAGTTGATACAAAGGAAAACAAACATCTCCCAAAGCAGGTGACAACCTCACAGCTGAGCTCCAGAATTGTTGTTATAAACAGGGAAGGAGCAAGGATAAGGCCGGCTAGAACAATTGCAAGTTAGGCATGGGATTCACAGGAGCTTAATTTAATTTCCCAACGCCTCATACTTCTCCCTAGGCCACAGATGAATATTCCGTGTTTGAGATAACACAAGGACACTTTTGCATATTGCCTGCAAGACATTGTGTAAGGTGCAATGAGAGGTCTAGATGAATAAAAAAGCGCGATGGGACCTTAACTCTAAATACAGCGTCACAAAAAGAGGGGACAACAACAAGCTGTCACCTTCTGCTCCTGGTAGGGCTCCTTTTCTTACCCCCCCCCCCCCCGCCCCAGGATATTTTCAGCAGGGTCCCAGATTTCTTCACTGTGTTCTGTTAAAAATAAGACAAGAGGTCCAAGATGGATGGCTTGTTTATTGTAAGCCCGGGGTCAGCAAAGCGACACTTACATACAATGTTGTCTCTCCCAGAAATGGGATCTTAAACCAGCCAGTCAGGAGGCATCTGACCTGCAGGAGTCAGGTCAACGACCTGGTGCACCCCCGTCATCCCCTAAAGAAAAGTCAACGTACAAGAGCCAACCTCCTCGTTTGCAGGGTAGAACTCCCTTGTTTCTGCTGTCTTCTGCCCATAAAAGTCTTTCGTTGTGTACAGCTCCACGAAGCTCCTTTCTGCCTGCTACACTGAGTGCCTTCTGATTCGAATTGATCTTTGCTCACGCGAACTCTTGAAAGTCTTAATATGCCTCAGTTTCACTTTTCACAGTTCCTAACCCCAAGGCTCAGTCAGCCATGAGGGGCACGTTGTTTTTGCAACACGCACCTGTGCCATCGACAGATGCAGAGACAGATTCACCTGGAAGGAGGCCTAACGCCGAGGCACCTACTTGCGCCAACCTCTTCCAAGGCTTGCACCTAAATCTTCGTTGTTTGCCTTCCAGAAGACCCCAAAGGGCTTGAGCTGCTGGCCCCATAAAACCTGGCCCCACCTCACCCATAGTCTAGCTAGCAAGTCGCAGACCCGTTGACCACCCCCTTCCATCCATTCCATCCCCAGAACAAATCTTTTACTTTTCTATTCTCTTTCTTCCTTTTCTCTTCTTTTCACCTCCGTTAGGTACAACAGGCCAGTTGCCCCTTGACTCCTAGCTCAGGAACCAAAAGGACTTGAAAATGTAGAGTTCTGGACTTGCAGTAGTGTACGTAGTCTATCATTCAGGAAATTGTATTGAGTGGTGATTTGGCAAGTGCGGAAAGTAAATTAGACATGGCCCCAGGCAGGAAGGGGCAAGCCATCTGGCTAAAAGAAACAGACGCCAGCAAATTCGTCTGAGACCCATCACCCCAATGGGAACAACCAAAGACCGCCTCGCTGGAGCAAGAAGGTCAACCACCCTCACTTGTGCTAGGCAGACACTCAAAGGAAGTGGGAGAATGGGAAAACTTTGTAGTGGAAACAAATGAGGTTCTAGGTAGGTGTGATCGGAGGTCGTTAGCATGGAAATGCTAGAAGCCCGCTAAGCAGAAGGAGGCATCTTATGTGGATGGTTGGGAAGGCATATTAGGGTTAGAAGCAGGCCACGCTGTGTGCAGAGGTCGTGGGGCAGAGTTCCATTGTCTCTTCTGGTCTGGTCTTTGAGAGTTTCTATATTCAGTCTCTTAGCTGGGAGGACAATGATAATAATGACAATAACAATACTTAAATGATTAATGTCAAACCCTTTGAAAACCTTTGTTTGGGAGGAAAGATCATCATTCTATCCTTCCACGTTCTTTGGCTGGTCTTACAACCAAAGTAACAGAGGACAGATTAACAGGGGAATACCAAATTTAAATTACAGAGGAATGGGGACCCCACAAAGACACTGAGACCCAAGGACCACTGGGCAATTGAGGCTTGTGAGCCATCTTGAGTAAGGAATGGGAGGGGACTTGGTGCTTCCAAGGGGAGGCAGTGACTCACGATGATAAGGAGACCAGATGGTTGGTAATTCGATGTTTGTCCCACCATACAGATAGGTCATTCAGATAAAAAATGTATCTCTTGGTCATAGTTCTCTTGCTGGGTCAGACCCCCTATCTAAATTCTTTTAGGTAGTTTAAGGGATGGGTAGATATTCTTCTTGAATCTGCTGGGTCTTGATTGCCTTCAGTACTAAGTAAATCACAGGCCACAGTGGCCCATTTTGGGGAGACTTGCTCAGGTCCCCTTCACCTTCTAACATGGATTATCTCATTTAATGGCACGGCAGTCCGTGAGGATGATTCTGTAATAAAGTCCATTTTAAACATGGATTGTGGGGGCTCAGAGACATTAATCAACCCCACAGCTTTGGGGAACCTGCACATGAGACCCCACCTTCACAGTACTGGCTGCAGTTCAAAGGGTTTTCATGGGGCGCCTGGGGGGCTCAGTCAGTTAGGTGTTCAACTTTGGTTCAGGTCGTGATCTCACAGTTCATGAGTTCGAGCCCCTCGCACCAGACTCTCTGCTGTCAGGACAGAGCCTGCTTCAGATCCTCCGTCCGCTTCTCTCTCTGCACCTCCCCTGCTCATTCTCTCTCTCTCTCAAAATAAATAAACAAACAAACATTAAAAAAAGAATTTTCAGAGCTTGGCAATATATCCCCACATTAAAGGTAAATGGCCAAGGAGGTCATTCATCATATTCAGTTCACAGAAAACCTAGAGGGTCATTGAGGATTCGCAATGGGAATAGATCTGTGAGATTAGATACATCAGTGATACAGATGCTCATCTGGTCACTGATAATAAAATGCAGGTGTATTTCCGTGTGTATGAATCAACATGGCCTAATCAAATCAGAAGAGTGATGCTTACTTGCATACCGTCTGTAACTTCCCTGAATATATATTAGGGTAAACCATCTTCTTTAAACTAGAAAATTAGAGGGGCACCTGCGTGGCTCAGTCAGTTAAGGGTCCAACTTCGGCTCAGGTCATGATCTCACAGTCTGTGAGTTCGAGCCCCACGTCGGGCCCTGTGCTGACAGCTTGGAGCCTGGAGCCTGCTTCGGATTCTGTGTCTCCTTCTCTCTCTGCCCCTCCCATGCTCACGCTCTGTCTCTCTCTCTCTGTCTCACAAAAATAAATAAAGTGTTAAAAAATTTTTTTTAAAACAAACTAGAGCTTTAAATATGCTTTAAAATATTAGAGCATATTTTAGCTCTAATTCACCATTTTTTCCCGAAGGATAAGATTTACAATCTGGTGGTTATTGTTTCACCGGACAGTAATTTTTACTTCGTAACACAAAAACGTCAATGAAAGAGAATAGAATTGTTAAAGATACCAACTTTAAATGTGTGAGATACATTGGAGGTGTATTTCTTTAAAAGATCAGTTTATATTTGAATTTCTGACATGGCTCTTAAACACACACACACACACACACACACACACACACACATTTATTCGAGTGATATTTACCTTAGGAATTAAATCACCTCTTTAAGCAGCCAAACAATGTAATTTCTTTATGCTTCTGTGATAATTAATAGTTACAAGAGCAAAGTGTCAGGAAAAATTATAAACGACTTTGAACCGAGTATCCTGAGTGTACCTCCTTTAAAGCTCCCTCCTCCTCTCCAGGCTTTGGAGCTATCCCCACACTCTGTGAACTGTAGATAATGTAGAGCAAAGCAAATGATTCTTGTTCACAGACAGGCAAAGGAGTTGTCAGGTGGAAATGCAATGGATCCCCCCTGCCCGTGTGAAAGCAGCCGGCTTTTCATCTCTTAAGCAAATTCCTTTCAGCATTCTTAATAGCCTTTTATATTGCCTGATCTTTGGATTCTGTTTTAAATTGGTTATTACATCTTGCTGGCTCCCCCATTAACTGACGATATAAATAAAAATTCTTCCACATGTCCATTTTGTATTTCTATGAGAGCTATGCCTTTCTTTAAAAAAAAAAAAAAGAATTGTCTTTCACCAAAGTGAATATCAAAAAAAAGGAAGATAAAGTACTTCCTTGTAGATGGAATTTCTTTCTAAGCAGGTGCATTCTACTAGTGTAAACAGTGGACAGAGTCGTTACAGTTACAAGTCAGTGAAAATAGCTCATCCATCAATGAGTAAACAGACAAAAGAGTTTAAGGCAGGGAGACAAAGAGCTTTTCTTTCATAGCCATACATACTACGTGGTGAATGAATAGGAAACGCGGGTAGAAAATCCACACGCGTGTGGACCTACCAGCTGCCTTTGAGACCCCAGCAAACATCCGATACTTTCTGTTTACGGCACACTTATTTCATTTAATAAAGTTCAGATTAAGCTTCGGGATGCATCTCAAACTTCTAATACTGTTTTTAGAAACTCAGGACTTAAGGAAAGTAATCTTTTTTCGGTCCCAGCCATACACCTAGATGGATTTTTAATTTGAAGTGACTTATTTTGACCAGACGTTAAATTTTTTTTTTAACGTTTATTTATTTTTGAGACAGAGCATGAACGGGGGAGGGTCAGAGAGAGGGAGACACAGAATCCGAAACAGGCTCCAGGCTCCGAGCTGTCAGCACAGAGCCCGACACGGGGCTCGAACTCACGGACCGTGAGATCATGACCTGAGCCGAAGTCGGCCGCTCAACCGACTGAGCCACCCAGGCGCCCCTTGACCAGACGTTAAATGCACGTGACTATACATTGCTTTATGCAACCCGTGTAAATATTTGATGCATACTCTACATTATGGGATAATATAATGAGCTGTAATATCCTATAATATAGGATAATCAGTTTTTTGGTCAGAAACTTAGTAATAACCCCTTTTTCTACAGGTACTATCAAGACAAATAGGTATTCCTGTGGTTAGGATCGTTTTCTACGCAGACTATTTCACGTCATGTCACGTCTGAGCATTTATATTTCTTAAAAATAACATGGCAGTTATTGAACACGAACACATATGAGAATAAATTTCAAACGAACCTACTCCAGTGTAATTTAGACCGAGTATTTAAGAGTTCAGTCTTAACCGGGACTCGATCGGTTACATCCTGAAGCGAGAAAGAATAAAGAGTTGGTGCAAATATAGTGAAAGGTTGCTGCTGGTTGATTTGGCCAGAGACACATACACACGGAAGCAGTCTAACCACCTTAGATTACTTGCCACTTTCACTACCGACGCATAAGCCATGTTTGCAAATATGGAAACCAGCTTGCAATGAAAATGGCAATGCTGATATACACTTATTCTTTCCAAGAAAACATTGATCTCGGCAGGAGCCATTAATTGCTTAACGGTCGTGGGGAACTGTGCACGTGGCCTCACAGAGCTGATGCGGTGATGGTGTGTAGGGAAGTGTGGTGTGGGGTGCATAGTGCCCGCTTGGTTATTTTGATAGGTTTTTGATATAGTTGCCAAGGCATCTTCACAATTTCATGATCTCACATAAACATGAATAATGCCTCTTGAAAACTTGCTTTCCCCCGAAATTCCAAGGAGCACCTTGGCAAAGAAAACCCACAAGAAAGACAATGTCAAGTCCTATAATTAAAAAAATATGCCTCTGCTTATTTATGGCTACCTGTGGGATAGAAAAGACAGTTTTAACTTCCAACTCAGCAGATGATCTGCATGAAAATCGTGTAATGTGATTAAATCATCTCAAATTCATTTAAATGTTTATAGCCCAGACTTGGAAGGAAAGAGGGCAATTGTAACATGTAACAATGGAAGGGCCATGAAGAGCAGTAATTCATAGTCTGCTTTCAGAAACTTCTCTCGTATTTAGAGAAGTAAGTGGCATTGTGGTGGAATCAGAAAGGTTCCGGATACGCTTGTGCAGTAGGCTCACAGAATGAACTCATTCCATCCCGTTCTATTTGCCTGATACTGTTTGTCATGTTAGCCTCCGTGAGTGAGGTTGGCTGAAAACCCAAAAGTTAGTCCAATCAAAAAAGTCAGTAACTAGGGACGCCTGGGTGGCTCAGTCGGTTGAACATCCAACTCTTAAGTTTGGCTCAGGTCATGATCCCAGGGTCGTGGGATTGGGTCTCATGTCAGGCTCCATGCTGAGCCCTCTGCCCCTCTTCCCCACCTGCTCTCTCTCTCTCTCTCTCCCTCTTTCTAAATTAAAACAACACAACACAAAACAAAACATCAGTAGCCAAATGGTCACAGTTGGTAGCAGAAGGGTGGGAGTCATCTGTCTCTGGTCTGCTCTC
The DNA here is from genome assembly GCF_028018385.1 of Neofelis nebulosa. Classification (NCBI taxonomy): domain Eukaryota; kingdom Metazoa; phylum Chordata; class Mammalia; order Carnivora; family Felidae; genus Neofelis; species Neofelis nebulosa. The sequence goes on along the minus strand of NC_080793.1, from coordinate 90,113,793 downwards.
CTGATTACAGAGTGACTTAGGCAGTGAGGTCATGTTTGGACTCGAGGCAGTCTCCTTCCCTCCTTTCCTCAGCTGGGTGTTTGAGGCAGGACTGTAGATCTTCCCTACGCTACTGGGGATGTGGATGTGGGGAGGGGGCTCCGGTGTCACTGTGTCCTGGGGTGTCCCCTGGACATGGCCTGGTCACAGGATGCCTTGGTGGGTCGGGGCCTCAGCGCAGAACATCCCTGGGTGGTGCCAGCCATCGATCCCTCCTGATTCGGCTTACTTTTCCCTCTTTCCCTGATTTCAGACCCCTGAGACTTTGCCATTTCTCCCTCTGGCCCACTGTCCCCAGTCTCTACTTTGGGCTCATCTCTTCCAAGCCACGGCAGGTCCTGTGGCAGCAAGTCCCACGTGCTCATAGCCAGGCCACCAGACAAAATCGTTTCACGGAGGGGTCAATCTGCTGAATAACGTCGTCAGAATGTGTTTCTCTTCACTATTTGGGGTAATTACTTTCAGGTTATCTTCATAAGAGCCCAATTTATTGGTAGCGGCTCCCCGCTGCTGTAGCCGAAGGCCAAAAAGGGGACAAACTGATGGGACATAAGAGAAATGCATTCATGTGAATGTGTCCGTGAATGAGATTATTTCTTCTTCATAGAGTCTTCCCACGAATGTATTCTTCTCACTGATGAATGCTTATTATAAGCCTATTGACAGATAATGTATACACCAGGAATGTAGTCTCAAAGAACACTTTCTTTCACGTATATATGTATTCTCGAGTATGCTCTTGAATCGGAAGAACATCCTATGAATACATTCTGATGAATAAGAACATACTAATAAAAAGATAGTCTTAAGCATTCATCCCGTTCCATAATCATGAACATATTTCTGTGCTCTCTCTTTCCATTCTCAGATCTCCAGAGTCAGGGTCAGGGAGCAGTGGCAAATCAGATGTTCCTTAATATGCTGTTAAAGAAAAATGGAAACCAGCCAGTCAAAAACTATAGGTAAAAAAACGTAGTGAAGTTTGGGACAATGCTTGCTTGATGAGCTGCCTCTGAGACTCTGTTGATGAGCTGAGCTCTTCTGTTCAGTGGGAACAAGAGGTCCAGCGAATTCCTTCGGGACTCTTCCTTCGCATCCCATAGAACAGGAGATGGATGTTTCCCAACATCTCTCTTCCCTTCCTCCGGTGACATTCCTGATGTTCTTGCTTTTCCAAGCAAACAGAGACCTCAGACCAATGGGGTGCAGTTCAATGGTAGGTAATGGATAAGTGATGGTAAATGATAGATAGATAGATCCACCTATCATCTATCTATCTACCTACCATTGTTTATCATCTATCTATCTCTATCTATCTATCATCTATATCTATCAATCATTTATTTCTATCATCTATCTGCCTATTTACCTACCTAATCAAAGCTGCAGATATTTCAATAATTGCGTATGAAGCAACTTAGAAAAATAAAAAAAGAAAGAAAACTGTCACGGATAAAAGCATTTTTTATTGGGTTCTGGGTGGATTTATTCTAAAGGTAAATCCATAACTCATAATTGATCCTTTCTAATTGAGGCTATATATTTTAATTCAAAAATAATTGCATATATAGGGAACTTAGTTCAAGAAAAATAAAAATATGGGAAATTCAGTAACATGAAATGCCAACATTATTTTTTTTTGAAATGCCAACTTATTAACACAAGGTTCCTTGCGTTTATATTTCTATATCAGGAGATAGTTGTGGAATAAAGTCATTTCTCTGTGACAACATATATAATACATTTAATGTTAGGCCCTCATATTAAACTTAAACCCTTACTTGCTTTTTATTCAAGAGTTGTCTAAGGAAAGCACCTGGGCTTTCGTCCTGGATAAACAGACAACCATTGTGTGCGATTTTAGATAAACATCTTCAGTGTCCTATAACACACATTTTTGTAACAAGGATTTCAACTTTGTGAAAAACAAATAGTCTTCGAAAGCCATTACCACGATGTGCTCAGTGGCCCCGGAGGGTGTGCTCTGATTTTCTAGCTTGGCAGTGATGTTTAAAAGGAATTGCATTAACAAGGACTGGGCTGGCTGCCTAGGGGAAAAAAAAAAAAAAGACTCAGACGTGATGTGAAAAATGGACTTTGTGTGATGAATTTTCTGCTTTGATAAGCAAAGCGTTACGAGTATATCACTCTAATATAAAACTTAGTGATTTGATATAAGGCAAATATACCACCTAATTTACCAGTATAGTGATAACACATGCATCGTATCAACAGATATCAGAATGCCGGCTTGCCTCCTGGTGCCTGATGGCCAGGATTTGGAACACGTAGACAATTTCTTTCTTCTTTTTAGCAAAGCCCCAGTGCTCTCAGATTTCCTCTCTCAGCACATCTGTGACTCAGCTTAACTCCTGACGGTTAAGAATTTGTGCATGCGCCCTAATGCAGAGGCACCTCCAAGAGCCATCGTTGGCCGATGAAACCCTAGTTCGATCGTGTCGTGGGGCCAGATTTTGTGCCTCTCTCTCCAGGCTCCAGACCTGGCTGGCATTCCAGTCTCACGGGCCACTCTCCAGGTCTTTGGTTTCTCCCTGCCCCCTCCCCCTACCACGACTATGCTCTGCTTTCCCTGTTTAAGATTTTCCGCCCAGTGTCCTTCATCCACTCCCTTATGCTGATTAAGGCCTCCTTGCCTTCGAGATCTACTTTCAGTGGTCAAATCGCAGAGCAGCTTCCTCTAACGCTTCGGTCCTGCTCATTTACGAAACCACCCTATAGACAGATGTGTGATCTTTCCACCAGAAGGAGGGTCTCAGGTACCTGGAATGAAAATATGACTTAAGTCAGCCTGTGTAAATGAACATGCACGTACCAACGAACAGATAGATTCAAAAGACTTCTTTAAGCCTGTAAGGGAAATGGGAAAGCCAACGCTGTAGTTTGGGGACAAATAGTCACAGATAATAACAACGAATCCTTTTTAAAAAAATTTTTTATAACAATGAATCTTGGTATGTTGCTTAAAATACCTTAGGTGCTGTTCTAAACATATTTGATATTTTGATTCACTTAACTCACATAACGACTCTATGGGGTGGGATATTATTATTATTATTATTATTATTATATAAATAAGGAACCTGAGGCTAAAAGAGGTTAAATAAGCTGTCCACGGTCAGTCATATTTAGGTAGGTGCTGTATATTATTTGGTATGGTCAAACTTTTCACTTGGGAAGTATTTTGTCTGTTATTATAAACAATCATGCCTGGCAACATGGTGTTTGATATCTTTGGTCTTTGGCTCGGAAAATATTAGTGGGAACAGAGAGTAAGATGATACAGTGATGGGGAAATGGGCTGGCCCAGGCTCTCTGTCTAATCCTCTGTCTAATCCAAGGAGGGGCGAGGACATGCCTTGGGGACGGAATCCTACGTGTCTGTCGGCAGCCGAAGACAGATGACTTTGGGGAGCAACGGCAGTGACCTTTAGAAGGAGAAAACCTTAGGGGAGGAAATTTGTGTTTTCATGTCTCTATTCTTACCCACGCCCTCCTTTTTCTAACTGGTTCGTTCTTTGATGTCGGGCTTTCTCTGTTTGCTACTTGGAGGGGTTTATTTACGGCACGTGCCAGAAGGAGGGGTTTGCTTAATCGTTACCTGATGTAGAAGAAATGTGGATATTGCTTTGAGCTTTCGTCCTCATGGTGTTTGTTCACTTATGAGTTAAATACCCATGCTAAAACGATTATATGTTTTAAAATGAACCTGTGTTACTCCATTGTCACCATAGCATCAATCCTAGCATTGTACCATTATAGGCTGCAATCTTGATATTTTTGAAGTGGGGGGACCCGGATCCAGAGGGGGTGGTGACTGAATGAAGACCCAGGATCAGACAGCCTTGGAGACTCAGACCCTTGAGTTGCTGGTAGACGTTGGTTCACAGCCTGGAGGGGGGGGACACTCGGGGGCGCAGAGCGGTGGGGATTGGAGAACGACAATGTGAATGCCAAGTTCCACCCAGGGCCATGTTGGAGTGGCCCAACTATGATTTTGAATATTTTGCCCATTTAAATATTTGCAGACTTTGCCCCCAAACGCACTGCCTGCCTTTCTTGAGCATGCACTGATCTCAAAAGACTGAACAGAGTGCACTCCCCTTGGCTCACCTCTGCTCAGAGGTTATCTGATCATTAAGGACAGCGTCCCCCGCCCCTTTTGGAAAAGTAGCAAGCTCACCCCCATGACCCTCCCAGTGCACCTGCGGAACTAAACGTTGGACATTTCCTTGCGTTCACCCACTGCCTGTGTGTCTCCCCTGGAAGGTCACAGCCAAGGCAGCAATAGTATTTACTCAGCAAATGTTTATTTGGTGAATAAATGAATATTCCCCAGAGCAAACAATTTACCCCTACTGAGCGTGTTTCCACCTCTGTATGGAAAAGAGAGTATCCTGTTTGCCACAGTCCCTATCAATCCTGCCCTGTTTCCAGATCGAAGGCCAAACGCTAAGTTATTTCACTGTTAATTTTTAATGTGTGCTGAAACCCCCAAGGGAGGTAGTGTTAACCACGGTGTGACAGAGTTTGGGTAAGCATGGCTTAATTCTTCATCAGGTGCCTTGGGAAACGCAATGACATTATTTACACTCAATTCCAGCCAGTTATCTGTGTCTTGAGAGGCGAGACACCGGCGAAATTCTAGATGAGGCTCTTTCTGATTTTCTGTTTTAAACTGGAGGCCAGTGATGGCTTCCGCGGGGGGGTCTGCTGCACAGCACAGATTCCTTTCTTTGAAACCGGCCTTTCAACAAACACACGTTACAGAACCAAACTCTTGTTTTGCGCCGGACAAACGAAGTGTTGCCACCGGGTCGGTGTTCGGCGTCAGGAGCGCAGCGGGACGCCTAGAACGGCAGCGCATCGGGGGGACCGGGGGCGCGCGGGTACCGGGAGGACCCCCGCACGCGCGGCACCTGCGTCCACACCGCGTGGATGCGGAAGGCGGACGGGGCGCGGCGGTCCGGCTGCTGGGGCGGAGGCTGTGCGCGTGCGCACCTGTAGCCACCCCGTCCTGTCTCCCCTGCAAGGTCGCTCAGCCACGCGTCCTGTCCCCGGCTCCCGGAGAGCTCCCTTGCCTCCCCCTCAGCCACGCCTCGTTTCCTCCGAGTGCGGCCTTTCCAGAAGGGCCGACGCCACGGTTGCCACCTGGTTCCCGCCGCCACGTGCAGTTCTCTCCTCGCTGGAGTCTGAGAATCTCTGTCTCTGTGCTTGAAGGTTCCTGTTTCTTAAACTCTGGGTGTTTTGCCCGTTTCCTTTTCTTTTCACCTTTTGTCCTCCCACCTTCCCTTCTTCCTCTCTCTACCCCCTCCCTCCCCCTCCCTTTTTCTTTCTTTCTTTCTTTTCCTTTCGTTTCTCTTTTCCTTTCGTTTCTTTCTTTCTTTCTTCTTTCTCTCTTTCTTTCTTTCCTTCTTTTTCCTTTTTTCTCTCTCCCTCCCTCTCTTCTTTCTTCCTTCCTTTCTTTCTTCTTTCCTTTTTTCCCTCTCTCCTCTTTTTCTTTCTTTCTTTCTTTCTTTCTTTCTTTCTTTCTTTCTTTCTCTCTCTCTCTTTCCTTTCTTTTTCTTTCTTTCTTTCTTTCTTTCTTATTTCCTTTTTCTCTCACTCCCTCCATTCCTTCCTTCCTTCCTTCCCTCCTTCTTTTCCTCTCCTTTCCCCTCTGCTCCTCTTCTTTTTCTTTCTTTCTTTCTTTCTTTCTTTCTTTCTTTCTTTCTTTCTTTCCTTTTTCCCTTCCTTCCTTCCTTCCTTCTTTCCCTCCTTCTTTTCCTCTCCTTTCCCCTCCTCTCCTCTCTTTCTTTCATTCATTCTTTCTTTCCTCTTTCCTTTTTTTCTCTCCCTCCCTCCCTCCCTTCCTTCGTTCTTGTCCTCTTCTTTCCCCTCCTCTCCTTTTCTTTCTTTCTTTCTTTCTTTCTTTCTTTCTTTCTTTCTTTCTTCCTTCTTTTCCCTCTGTTCTTTCTTTCTTTCTTCTTTCCTTTTTCCCTCTCTCCCTCCATTCTTTCCTTCCTTCCTTCCTTCTTTTCCTCTCCTTTCCCCTCTTCTCCTCTTCTTTCTTTCTTTCTTTCTTTCTTTCTTTCTTTCTTCTTTCCTTCACTTTCTTTCTTTCTTTCTTTCTTTCTTTCTTTCTTTCTTCTTTCCTTTTTCCCCTCTCTCCCTCCATTCTTTCCTTCCTTCCTTCTTTTCCTCTCCTTTTCCCTCCTCTCCTCTTTCTTTCTTTCTAAAATTCTCATTGAATTTTAGGAAGTCTTCATTTCGGCTGTCAACATTTTTTCCCTTTATGCTTCAAATGTTTTTTCATCATTTGTTTTTTTTATCTTGCTGTTTATTTTGCAATAACTGTAAAATGACAAGTGTTGCAGAAAAAAAAAACAAAGAAAGGAAAGGAAAGAGGGACAAAAAAGAGACAGGGAGGCCTCATGTACCCTTCACCCAGCTTCCTCAACGGAAACATCTTGCGAGGTGCGAGGGGCCTGGCACAGCCAGGACGCTGACATTGGTACATCCCAGGGGCTTGTTCAGATTCTATCGGTTTCACTTGTGTTCTTCTGTGTGTCTGTGCAGATAGGTGTATAATCAATTGTTTAAACATTGTATTCCCTGTTTCTTATGCCTTACAGTTTCTTATGTATGTTCCTTTATGATTTGTGATGGGGGGGCCTATTAATAAGAAAAACATTTTCTGTGTTAAGGCCAAGAGATTATCTTTTTTTTTCTTAATGGTTTTGTTGTTAATGTTTATTTGTGTCATCCACCTGAAATTTGTGTAAGGATGGTGTGAAGTTGAGGTGCGATTTTATTTTATTTTTCCATATAGAAAACCAGTTGTAACGTCATGGACTGCAAAGCCCACGCATTTTCGCCCTGTCATTTTCTATGTAACCTGCCTCATTTACCAATTACCATACACAAAGGTAGATGCTTCTGGATCCTATAGTTTGTTCTGTTGGTATATATAAATATATATTTCTGGGCTATGGTCAAACCCTTTCAACAGAACCTTATAATAAATACGCATATTATATATATAAGTATATATATCCTTGTATAACATATGCTTCTCTATTATACATATGTCTGTATACACACTATATATAAACTATATATACTTCTTGTTCTTTAAAAAAATTTTTTTTTAAGTTTATGTATTTTGATAGATGCAGCATGAGTTGCAGAGGGGCAGAGAGAGAGAAAGAGAGAATCCCCAAGCAGCCTCCGTGCTGCCAGCACAGAGCCCGACGCGGGGCGTGAACTCACGAAACCGCGAGATCGTGACCTGAGCCCAAATCAAGAGTCAGAGCCTTAACCTGCGGAGCCACCTGGGTGCCCTTGTACTCCTCGTTCTTGCATCACGATTTTCTAAATGTTGCTAATACCTTTGTTAGAAAAATACCATCATGAAATTTTACTTGTGCGACATTAGATTTAGAGGTTAATTTAGAATTACTTTATATCTTTATAACTTTGAATCTCCCATGTCGTTGCATGCTGCTTCATTGCACTTATTCATGTATTTTTTCCAGATTCTACTATTTTGTTACATTATACTCTGGCCGCAAATATGTTGCTTCTGCTTTGAAAAGATCTTTTTTCTTTTACAGTTTCTACTTGCTGTGACTAGTTGTAAGAATACTATCGATATCTGTCGAACTTGGAGAATTCTTTTTTTTTTTTAATGTCCATTTATTTATTCTGAAAGAGAGAGAGATTGGGGGGGAGGGGCATAGAGAGAGAGAGAGAAAATCCCAAGCAGGCTCCATGCTGTTAGTGCAGAGCCCAATGTGAGGCTCGATTTCGTGAACTGTGAGATCATGACCTGAGCCGAAATCAAGAGTCGGTCACTTAACTGACTGAGCCACCCAGGTGCCCCAACCTTGGAGAATTCTTGTATTCTAAAATCTTGATGCTTTGGAGTCTGTGTGTAAACAAATCATGTTGTCCATGAATTTTGACAATTCCTTTTAAAAATTTATCTTTTTTTTTTTTTTTTTGCCTCACTTAGAAGTTCTTGTCCAATGCTCAGGAAGAAAAGTGCCACTGGGTCGTTCCATCATGTTCCAAGTCTGCTTGGCACACTCTTCACCGACACACATTCTTTCCGGAACTTGCTACACAGTTTTCATTGTCATTACCGCTGTGGCTTGTGGTTTCCTGCTATGAGTTAGTGCAAATTTATAAAATGCTTTTTCTATGTGTATTTATTTGCATGTCATTTTTTTTCCTCCAATCTGATAATGTTATTAGGTTTCCTAATATGGAAAAATCGTGACATGCTTGGGCTAAAACCTATTTAGCCACAATTTATTACTCTCTTAATACATTGCTGGATCAAATTTTTCACTATCTTATTTAGAATTGTTGTGCCTGTATTTAAAAAATGTGAACACTTAAAAAATTTTTTTGATGTTTATTTATTTTTAAGAGAGAGAGAGACAGAGTGCAAGCAGGTGAGGGGCATACCCCTAAAATGTTTGCAGATGGAAGCCTGTTTCTCCGGGCTCTGGGAGGCTCGCAGCTGTCTTCCCTCCGGGGTCTCTCCTCCTAGAGCCGTGGGACCAGGGCCGCCCCTCACACCTCTGCCTCCTTACATGCTGTTCCCTTTGTTTTGTTACATACATTCTAATTATTTTAAATGTTTAGTTAGTTTTGAGAGAGAGAGAGAGAGAAAGACAGAGTGGGAGCAGGGGAGGGGCAGAGACAGAGGGAGACACAGAATCCGAAGCAGGCTCCAGGCTCTGAGCTGTCGGCACAGAGCCTGATGTGGGGTTTGGATTCAACGAGCCACGAGATCATGACCTGAGCCGAAGTCGGACCCTCAACCGTCTGAGCCACCCAGGTGCCCCTAAAATGTGAAAACTTTTAAACTTTATTTTTTGTGCCATTTTTTCCCCAGACTTGGTACCAGATAAAGGGAGAAAAGTACCTATAAACCTAAATTAGAAATTTATTAATTCATTCAATATTGAACAATTTATGGAACACTAAGTATTCCCAGATTTAGGGCAATTAATCTGAATAAAATGGTGTTAGCATTATGCACATTATTTTATAGAAGGATGTATATATATATGTTTATATTCTATATATATACATATATAGAGTGTGTGTGTGTGTGTGTGTATGTTGTAATACATACAGGAAAATCCAACTTTGAGAAACTATCTATTTTAATCTTGATCATTCCCGTGTGGGTTTATCAATGTAAATAAGTTTATGTCTATACAGATACCCCTACTGAATACTATCGGCTGTCTTTACCACCCATTAGAATTCATTTATCAACAGGATCTATCACCATATAATGAAATGGTTAATTCAAATCAGATCACTTAATATGCAGCCTGTAATCTACTCGAATGATTATTTATAGTCAATTTATGTAGATGAGAGTTTATGCAGGGCCATGAATAGTCCTATGTATAGTCTGATTTTAGGCAAACATAAGCTATGCATCATAGCAGAAGAGTTTCCAAGGCTAAAAACACAAATCGTGAGCTATTGTTATGTTTCTCTGATACATTTTTTTCCCCTAGATGTTTTGTATGTGATAGAATAAGAAACTTATTAAAAATACCTGATTCTTCAAATCCAATTGTCAGAAAAGTGACATTATACATTAGCCTTCTCCCTGATAACAGGGCTTCTTTGCTAATATTTTCTTTTTAAATTATCTTTCAAGCAATTTCCTTCTTATACTTGGCTTTACAGTCGATTATGAGGTGTGTCAAGGCAAGTGAATATTTGAGAGATAAATATTCATTGTGGAGTTTTTAAAAGACCGCATTATAATCCTGATCTTTTACATTGGTATTCATGGAACAATAACCTTTTTATCTTGCTGAACACAGCCCATCACAAACTTCAGGCAAGTTATGGAAAATAGCTCGGTATATTTAGGAGAAATCTTGACAATATGTTCAGAGAACATTATGTTCTCTGTGGTGGGGCCGCTGTATCCGTCCATGGCTAGTAGTATTTCACGTTATCAGCGTTGCAACACCAGAATCCCCGACCTGATGGAAAGTGAAGGGACTGACCACCGACACTAATGCAGATACATTCTGAGGAGTCGGACATTAAGCGAACAGTAGCACTGACTTGTTCACTCAGTTTACTTTGTGCCATTAGCATGTTAATTATCTGATGGTGATCAAAGAAAATGGGATGCAGGAATTTTTTTTCATGTTTATTTTTGAGAGACAGAGACAGAGAGAGCGAGAGAGGGAGCAGGGGAGGGGCAGAGAGAGAGAAGGGGACAGAGGATCCAAAGCAGGCTCTGTGCCGACAGCGGTGAATCTGACTTCAGGGCTTGGACTCACGAACCCGCGAGATCATGACTCGAGCCGACCTCAAATACTCAACCAACCGAGCCACCCGGGTGCCTCAGGATGTAGGAGTTTTGAGATGAGAAGAAAGACTGGTTCTGTCCCGGGAGCAGGTTCTGGATGGAGCACTCCACGTGGGACCTCAGGCTTCAGTGGGCTATGACATTGGCCATGGGCCATCAGTGGGAGGGTTGGGTGTACTGAATGTACAAGAGTAAGGAGAATAAAGAAGAAAGGCACTCCAAATCATTTTCACATTTACACTAGGAAACACTTTTGGTGTTTCTTACACATAAATGCACACAATCGCCCATCACGTTGGGCCACCGGGAAGATGCCTGCCTCCCGATCGGATTGTGTTAATGCACATTCTGATTCCACGCTTGGGTCTGAAACAGTAAGTGTTAAACACATGAAGTTGACGTAGGAAATTCTTCCACAGCAAACTCACGGGAGTGGGTGGTGTGATAAAGTTCTCCAGTGCACGCAAGCCCACCGCTGCACTTGGCATTAGGGGGTGGAATCCGGTCTGTTCAGCCCTGGTCATATCTCGCTGAGGGATCTGTACTCACGAAGGCGCTAGAACAGTGGGGACAAAGTGGCCAAGATGGAGGAGCTCTCAGAATTGAGGCACACGAAGGAGGTTGAAAAGTGAGAGGGGAGGGACCCAGGGATGGAAGCAATAATCTGTAGCCGAATGAAAACCTTGGCCATGAGCAAAATGAACTCATTCATATTCGTTGCAAGTAGTGCATTAGAAGCACAGATGCCTTTATGATTAAAATTTCACTGTATTGCTTCCATTTCATTTATTTATTTATTTTATTTATTATTTTTTAATCTTTATTGATTTTTGAGAGACAGAGAGAGAGAGACACACACAGAGTGCGCGCGGGGGAGGAACAGAGAGTGGGAGACACAGAATCTGAAGCAGGCTCCAGGCTCTGAGGCATCAGCACAGAGCCCGATGCGGGGCTTGAACTCACAAACTGTGAGATCATGACCCGAGCCGAAGTCGGACCCTTCACCGACTGAGCCACCCAGGCGCCCTGGATTGCTTCTATTTTATTTTATTTTATTTTTATTTTATTTTATTTATTTTTTTTATTTATTTTTGGGACAGAGAGAGACAGAGCATGAACGGGGGAGGGGCAGAGAGAGAGGGAGACACAGAATCGGAAACAGGCTCCAGGCTCCGAGCCATCAGCCCAGAGCCTGACGCGGGGCTCGAACTCACGGACCGCGAGATCGTGACCTGGCTGATGTCGGACGCTTAACCGACTGCGCCACCCAGGCGCCCCGGATTGCTTCTATTTTAATTGTAAGCCACTTTCCCCCACACAGTCACAAAGAAAAAAAAACCATAAAAATTAAAATAAATAAATAAATAAATAAATAAACAAAACAATCCAATCATCTAGATTCAGAAGGGTAAAAATATATTTTATGCAATGTGGCGGGTTCAGTAGTGTCTCCCCACTATTTATGTTCACCCAGAATCTCAGAATAAGACCTTATTTGGGAATAAGGTCTTTGTTAATGTAATCAAGGTAAGGATGGAGAGATGATATTGTACTGGGTTAAGCTGGGGTCTAAATCCAATGAGTGCGTCCTTATAGGAGACGTAAAAGGCCACACAGAGACAACAAGGAAGGCCATATGAAAACAGAGGCGGAGATTGGGATGATGGTGCTGGAAGTCAAGGAGATACCAGGAGTCATCTGGAGTCACCAGGAGCCACCAGGAGCCAGAAAAAGCAAAGAAGCTCCCATAGAGCTTTTGGACGAAGTGAGGTTTTACCAACCCTGATTTTGGACTTCCAGTCTCTAGAAATATGCAAAATTTCGATTGTTTTCGGTAACCAATTTTGTGCTAATTGTTTGGAGCAGCCCTAGGACATCGATAGAGATAAATTCTACAGAAAATGGACAGATAAGGAGATAGTCAAGAAAAATAAAGATAATTCAGACTTGATTACATAAGTCTTGAAATCAATATAATCGCAAAATATAAAGTCTAGTATTTTTGTGCGGAGGAAGGGGCCCACAATAGCGCAAGTTCCTGGGGCCCGCAGAAGTCACGAGGCCAGGATAAAAGTCACCTACATGCCAGAAACTGATGGGCATTCTACTAAATACTGCAAATGTTGGCTAATGCTATTTGTTAAACTAGGCAGGATCAAACTACTTTTTCCATAATATGTAACTCTAGTACCTACAATCTTATATTGTCAAAGACTCTGAGCCCCATCATATGGAAGAATTTTTTTCCTCTGACAGATCTCAGCAGACAGATCAAGGGCTCAGATAAAACTGAGCAGCAATCTTAAGACTGTTGATATCCTTGCTCCTTGACCGGGGTTGTTCCAGCCTCTGTGTGTGCCTCACTCCTGTTTTTGCTTTACAATCTGGCTTTGTGAGACGTGCCAATCTAATAGGAGGAAAGACACATCCTACTGTGGGGTAGGCCCACCATATCGGAGGGCGTGCAGATCTAACAGAAGGGCCAACACATATAATTAGAGGACAGATCATTCTAACTGGAGGGCACACGTATCTCCTTGGAGGGCATGCTTATCTAATTGAATGGCATACGTGTCTAATCGGAGGCCATAGGTATCTAATAAGATTGCATGCATTTCTGATTGGAAAATAGTGGATTAAAAAAGAACCCAACCCTGGGTAGTGAGTATGGAAGTTTCTATGGAAATGAGGATGATATGGCTTTTATGTGTGATAAGGAGAAGTGCAGATAGAGTTTATCCTCAAAGAGTTTCTTTCCTCGCCCAGAATAACGTGATAACTAAAGCTGTAGGAATCAGCAAATTCAGAGATGGTAATCTAACCTTGCCCAATAGATTCATCGTTTTGTTGTCATATGTGACACAGAATGAACATTTCATTTCACCTTAGATCTTTGTGGGGGGTTTATAGTAATCTACCTAATCAATGCTTTTATAAGTAAAATTATTTTGATTTGAGTAAATCAGTTGATCAGTTCACCAGTTAATCAATAAAAGCAATAAGGACCTACAGAAATCTTCATGATCAAGGCACTTCTGATCTTTCAATGACATATGTTGCATCTGTATTCCAGGATGGCTTTTCCCTGTATCTCAAAATTATATTTCGGTTCATTAAAAACAATGGCAAGATGGCAAGAAACATTTAAAAGTAACCGAACTCACAGTATACTTTGGGATATTTCTGGTAATTATAGCAAATGTGAACCATTGAACTGCTAATATGCTTTGTCAGGTTTTCAATCATCATATAAATTTGAAATGAGTGACATCATGGTTAGGTTTGAGAACTTTGACAGTCACTGAATTCGTGACATGTTCAAGCGTGAGAAATGGACTCTCTCATTTTAAGTTTTATTTATTTTGAGAGAGAGAGAGAGAGAGAGAGAGAGTGAGCATGAGCAGGGGAGGGACAGAGAGAGGGAGACAGAGAGAATTCCAAGCAGGCTCCTCACTGTCTGCGTGAAGCCTGATGTGGAGCCTGAACTCAGGAACCGTGAGATCACGACCTGAGCCGAAATCAAGAGTCAGACGCTTGACCAACTGGTGCCTTGAGAAATTGACTCTCTTTAGGTGTCACTTTGTTTTTGTTTATTTCTTTCCTTGTTTTCCCTTGGGTTGGGTTTGACCCACCTATAATAAGGACAACATTAGAAATGAGGTTGAACTGTCCCATTTGGGCAACACCAAGCAGCCATAAACATACCCTGGGAGGCATCATCCCCAACACTGGATCCTGCATGTCCGGCAGGCTGGGAAGACCACAGACAAAAGGAACTTTATCGTATTTGGTCAATTCCCATCACACTTGTGCCTGGAAAAGTTTGGGTTTCAGGAAAATAATTTAATTGTCACTAGAACGCACATTCTTGTGCTCTGATGGGTCCTAACCACCTGCATTAGAGCCTGGTATATGGTAGGTCTTGCATCGGTGTTGTTGTAGGGGTGGAGGGAAGCAAAAAGAAGGGAAGAAAGGGAAGGACAGAGGGAAGGAGGGAAGGAGGGAAAGGAGGAAGAGTTTGAACATATGTTCACAAATGTCATACTGACAGAAAACCAAGAGAATTAAACTTCGGCTTGGAATTGTGACATCATGGAATTTACAATCATCCTACCCAAATGTATTAACAATGCTCAGCTGGTAGTGTCTTATTTTAAAAATATATTTTTTATTCATTTTCATTATTTTCGGTGCTCTTTACTACATCCTTACATTGGATGGAAAAGTCCATTCTTAATTATATTTCAGAAAACAACTGGAGAGAGAGCTAAAAAACAGGAAATAAAATGTAAAGAGCCTTTGTAATGTGTGAAAACCAATGTCATCCATCAAGGGCCATAAACAAAGGGACTAACTTGAAAGTCACTCTGGAATCCTTCCCAACAAGAATCCTCTGTGATGATGGAAATATATTTCATCCGTGTTGTCGAATACATTAACCACTAACCCCATGTGGGCACCGAGTGCTGGAACTGTGACAGATGTGATCAGATAACTGAGTTTTCAATTTAATTTCAATTAATGTCAGTTTACATTTAGATATTAACGTATGGCCAGTGGCTACTATATTGGACTACAAGGCTCTAGATATTGGCCAGTGCAACTCTAGGTGACTGATGTGCCTTAATAATTATTGTGTTTACCTTTAAAGGAAAATCACTGTGAGCTGTGGCAGACGGACTACAAAGGTGAGTCCTCGTTAAAAAAAATGAAAAAAAAAAAAAGTAAATAAAAGTTTGGGGCACCCGGGTGGCTCAGTCGGTTAAGCATCGACTTTGGCTCAGGTCACGATCCCACGGTTCATGGGTTCGAGCCCCGCGTCTGGCTCTGTGCTGACCGCTCAGAGCCTGGAACCTGCTTCAGATTCTATGCCTCCCTCTCTCTCTGCCCCTCTGGAGCCTGCTCTCTCTCTCTCTAAAATAAATAACACTAAAAAAAATAAAGGTGTGTCCCATTACTCCCCACCCCCGCCTCCTGGTGCCCATGTCCTTGCGCCATTGCTTGCCCACTTCCGTGAGGCTGTGACCTGTGACTCGCTGCTAATGACCGATGGTATATGGCAGAGGTGATGGGAATATTTGATTTCCAAGTGTGGTAGTCACACACAGGGTCGTAACCCATTAAGAGACTCACATTCCTTCTGCTGCGGGCTTTGATGAAACTGGCAGGTTTATTAGGGAGCCCACATAGCGAGGAACTGGCCGTGGCCTCGAGGAACTGAGGCAAACTCTAGCTATCAGCCTGCAAGGGCTTCGGGCATCCAGCCACCGAGGAAATGGGATCCTCCCTCCTACCACTCCTACCACTGCAAGGAGATGACTTCTGCCGGCAAGCTGAAGGAGCGTGGGCCCAGCCCCTTCCTCGGTCCGGAGTCCCAGCGAGACCGCCGACCTCGCCGGCATCTCAGCTGCCACCTTGCGGAGAGCCCCGCTCAGCTGGGCGTGGGCTCCTGACCCCACAGACACGGAGAGAATAAATGTGGGCCCTTTTAGGCCCAGAAGGTTGTGGCGATCGGTGGCGACTAATACAAAGGCTCTTCAACATATTCATCGGTGAGACGGGAAGTCTGTAACCAATCCTGCAATGATTATTGTGGTGGCTTGCGTTAACCTGCCTGATAACTTGCTTTTAGAGAGACCTCCTGTAACTTTATTAGCTGCGTTGGTCTTTCCACTTCCGTTTTGTCCTGTGCTCCCGGAAGAGGCGGCCTCTGTAAACGCTGATCCTGATGTTTCAGCCTTTGTCAAGAGCAGCCGTCGGCTTCTGCTCAGCCGAGGCCAAGGGGACCCACCAGTCACACTCCCCAGGGCTGTCGTCAGGTCGCGGGCTCCACGCTTGTTAACCCGAAGAGATCGCAAGCCCCATTTGAAAGATTTCAAGTCAGTGGAGCCTTTATGACAAGAAGTGTAACCGAAATCCGAGGGATGGGGATGTTTTCTTCTAAACACCATCGAGGCTGTTTATGATTTAATAAACGGTAAGCCAGGCGGTCGGAAAAGCTTCCTATCAACCTTCAAGAGATTGCAAATATACCACCCTGCTTCTTTTATCGAATGGGAGATTTGGGGGAAATTGCATGTAAAGACCACCCATTCATCTTTTAAAAAATTATTCAGATTTAGCATTTGGGTTCTCATCTGACCGAATCCGACGTTCTTAACCCGAACTCTCAGGGCAGCCCAGGTGTGCAGGTGGCTCAACGTGCAGGAGTCCTGTCTCGTGCTGGAGCTGGCAGGGAAAGTGTGGACTGGCCAGCTCCCTGCAAAGGAGTCAAGGCCTCCCCAGCACGCTGGCCCCGTTGGCCTTTTCTGTATAATGACAACACGTGACAGGATCAGACATTTCCAGTCCCTCACATCAAAGGGAGTGCATCAGGCTTTTCTTGAAGAGTCCAAAGCCAGCTGGCCTTTGATCTGTCTACATTTCATCCATTGTCAGTTTACAATTTCCAGTTTCATTCTTTTCTTTTCTTTTTTTTTGGAACGCAGAAAGGCGACACTACTATGTACTTTACAGAAGTGGTGTGAGAACAATTCAGGAATCAAATGAGCCCAAGATATTTTCAAGAAGCGTGCAGTCAGCCAGCCGTAAACAGAGGAAGTCACGGGAAGCCTTCGGGGTGTTCATAAACCAGAGAATGACTTAGAGGTTACGGTGGAGGAGGAACGTAGTCTCAAAATCCTCTACGATGCGGTTTTTAGAAATCCATTAAGGCTCGACGACCTGCTCGGGAAACACTTTATCTTCGGTTGTTATTAATGATTCATACGTCTTCAGTCATTAATTAAAATCACGTCTCGAAATGATGATTCTGAAAGTACCTAGCTGCTCACTGCTTGTGGAGGGCAGGAATCGAGGCTGAACGAAGAGACCGCCGCTTGCTTGTAAGAGGTACACGGCTCTGACGCTGGGAAGAAAAGCGCAGGGTTTCAGAGACAGCTAGGTCCTTGGGCTCCTGCAAAAGTGACCATCCTTCTCTATCAGGACTTGCTCTCTCGTGTTCCTGAAACTCCACAGGGCTCTTGGCACCCAAGCCTTTGCCAGCGAGCTCTGTCTTCACAAAACGTGTCTCTGTGGCTCTTTACCTGGACAACGTACGTCTCATCCACCTTCTGGGAAAATTCCCCGAGTCCTGCAGGTTTTCTTCTCGACAGCATTTGTCATCACTTGCGACCCACATCTGTTTGTACCGTTGCATTTTTTTTTTAATTAAAACTTAATTTTTAGAGCAGTTTGGGGCTCACAGCAAAGTGGGGAGGACAGTACTAAGGTTTCCCATACACCCTCATCCCCACATGGCCATGGTCTCCCCATTATCAATGTCCCCAGCCAGGGTGGTGTATCTATTTTGCAATGTTTTTATTTATTTAGTTATCAATTTATTTTTGAGAGAGAGAGGTGGCGGGGGGAGGGCAGGGGCAGAGGAAGAGAGGGAATCTTAGATAGGTTCCACGTCCAGTTCAGAGCCCAGCGTGGGGTCTCCATCTCATGACCGTGGGATCATGACCAGAGCCGAAGTCAAGAGTCTGACTTTCAACCGACTGAGCCACCCAGGCACTTCTGTTACAGTTTAGAAATCTACACGGACATGTGATCCTTGCGGAAAGCCCATAGTGTACGTCAGGGCTTGCTCTCCGTGTGGTAGATTTTCTCCTACGTGATTTTCTAGGAGTTTTATAGTTTTGCATTTTTCACTTAGGTCCACGATCCACTTAGAGTTCATGTTTATGAAAGGTGGAGAGTCTGTGTCCAGATTCACTGGTTTGCCCGTGGACGTCCAGTTCTTCCAGCATCATTTGTTGAACAGACCATCTTTGCTCCGTTGGGTTGCCTTTGCTCCTTTGTCCAAGGTCAATTGACTATATTGATGAAGGTCTCTTTCCGGGCTCTCTGTTCTGTTCCGTCGATCTATTTGCCTGTACTTTTCCCAGTACGACACTGGCCCGATTACTACAGACTTCAGGTGGATCTTGAGGTCGGGCAGAATCCGTCCTCCAGCTGTGTTCTTCTCTTCAATATTGTGTCGTCCTTTCTGGGTCTTTTGTGCCTCCATAGAAATTTTAGAATCATTTGGTGGATCCCTACAAAAGAGCTGGCTGAAATTTTGATTGGGATTGCAGAACTGACCTTTTGACAGTATTCAGCTTTACACTGGTTATTAGGATGGAGGGAGGATTCCAAGCTCTTTACATGCAGAACCAGTGTTCCAGGGATCCAATAACCATTTGATAAAAGAATAAATGAGTGTGTCTTTAAAATATTCAGGCTTCCTAAGATACAACATAAATCTTTGTTTAGAGTTCTTTATAGCCAGACCTTTGCTGATGCTTTATGTGGTAGCATGAAAATATACCACCATAAGCAGCTAGTGGTGATTAATCTATCCCTCGGAGCCAGTTTTGACTTGAACACTTGAGGGGAATCTCTTCACTTGATTTGATCTTCACACGGCATCGTGGGGCAGAAATGATGACAATTACCAAAGGGCAGAGGTTAAGTGACTGGCCAGGGTCACACATCTAGTAAGTGCAAGAAAAAACCAGTCTCAGGGGTGCCCGAGTGGTTCAGTCAGTTAAGTCTGACTCCCAGTTTCAGCCCAGGTCATGATCTCACGGTCTGTGAGTTTGAGCCCCGCATCGGGCTCTGCGCTGACAGTGCGGAGCCTGCTTGGGATTCTCTCCCTCCCTCTCTCTGCCCCTTCCCTGCTCATGCTTTCTCTCTCAAAATAAATAAATAAAACTTAAAAGAAAATAGCTTCAAACTCAGGCAGTCCGAGGCTGGAGACGAAACTTTTAGGCTCTGAAAACCCTCTGCTTTTAAAAAAAAAAAAATTTTTTTTTTAACATTTATTTATTTTGAGACAGAGAGAGACAGAGCATGAACGGGGGAGGGGCAGAGAGAGAGGGAGACACAGAATTGGAAACAGGCTCCAGGCTCCGAGCCATCAGCCCAGAGCCCGACGCGGGGCTCGAACTCACAGACCGCGAGATCGTGACCTGGCTGAAGTCGGACGCTTAACCGACTGCGCCACCCAGGCGCCCCGAAAACCCTCTGCTTTTTAACTTCCACACTTTTAAGACTGCAAATAATGTTTTCCGTTGGCAAACATCAAATACTCTTCAAGTGAAGAATAAAAATTGTCGTGTTTTGGTATGTAAATATTGCCTTGTAGGACTTTTGAATGACTGATGTATGAAAATATTGAGTTTCTGTAAATGCTTACATCTGACATGGGGGAAACACTCGATTAGTTTAGATTAGTAAGAACAATATTAACAGCTAAAGAAGAGAATATACTTCCTGGAATGGCAAAAATTGATGGGAAAAATCCTATGTTGAAGCCTCCTGGTTTAAGACAAAGCACATACTGGGGCGCCTGGGTGGTTCAGTCGGTTAAGCGTCCGACTTCAGCCAGGTCACGATCTCGCGGTCCGTGAGTTCGAGCCCCGCGTCAGGCTCTGTGCTGACTGCTCAGAGCCTGGAGCCTGCTTCGGATTCTGCGTCTCCCTCTCTCTCTGCCCCTCCCCCACTCGTGCTCTGTCTCTCTCTCCCTCTCAAAAATTAAATACACATTAAAAATCAAGTAAGACATAACAATTTTTTTCAAAGGCTTAAGTTTTTGTGAAATCCTTGCACAAAACGGCAAGTTGACCGCAGGCATCTAACTAACCTTCCCTAGGGCTTGTCACATTCTGATGAAAGTGACAAAAAGATCAAAATATGGATAAACTTAGAAAAACGAGAAAAATACAGATGGCGTCACGAAGTGGTATTTTCCATTTTAAAGACTCCTTCTGTTTTACTATGACGTCTGTTCTGTATTTTACATCTACTGATGTATTTTTCGTTTTGAAATAGTTGCGATAATAGATCCAAGAGGAGCATGCTTTGTGCCGAATGGCCTTCTGTGGCTTTATTTGGCCGGAAACATTGGCGATGCTATGATCCTCCCGTGTGTGCCTGCTCTTTCTATCTCTCTGTGTTTATGTGTGTTTTACGATCCCTGAAATCCAAAGGCCGATGTAGGCAATGATTACATGCGTTTAATTCTGGATAAACCAGAAAGTTTCATTGCTTCCATAAAGTTTTATGGGAAAAAAACCTCATAACTATCATTCGTTCTCCCGCGTCCATGTGGATCTCAGTGGACCAGCGCTGGTAACTATGCCCCATGACACACAGCTTGTGATTCTGCTCTGAAGCAACTATACCTGTGGGTTCCCGGGAGGCCTCCCATATGCAGGTCTGAGCCTTTACCTGGTGTTCACCTCTCATGAGGGGACCTGGTCCTTCCCTGAGCTTGGCCACCGGATGAGTCGTTTGGTCACACTGCCCACCATCTGACGGAGCACCAGCACTCCATGTTCTCTCCAGGGCACTTGACTGTGGGTTCACCTTCGTTGTTTTGGAACAAAATGAAAGTGGACTGAAAGGGATGATTGGCACGAGTGGCCTAGAGGAGGTAAAATTCATCTGTTTCTCTGCATCTGCTGATTTACATTCCATTAAGCAGCGTGAGGGGTGAGCTTAAGCGTGGACCACATTATTTTGGCCCCGTCGAGATCTGCTTTTTCTGGAATGCAATTTTGCATTCCTGCCATCACCGGATTTGGGGAATGTTTTAAGAAACACCCCCACGAAAACAAAACAGATTCGTCTGATGACAAAAGAAAAGAAAAGGAAAGAGAAGAAAAGGGAAGAAAAGAAAAGAGGAGAGGAGAGGAGAGGAGAGGAGAGGGAAAGGAAAGGAAAGGAAAGGAAAGGAAAGGAAAGGAAAGGAAAAGGGAAAGGGAAAGGGAAAGGGAAAGGAAAGGAAAGGAAACGAAAGGAAAGGAAACGAAAGGAAAGGAAACGAAAGGAAAGGAAAGAACCCCATGGATACACTTCACTGTTTAAAATGTTGGAATCAAAGGGAGGGGGACATGGGGCGCCTGGGTGGCTCGGTCGGTTAAGCGTCGGACTTCAGCTCAGGTCATGATCGCACAGACCGTGAGTTCGAGCCCCGCGTCAGGCTCTGGGCTGATGGCTCAGAGCCTGGAGCCTGCTTCCGATTCTGTGTCTCCCTCTCTGTCTGCCCTTCCCCCGTTCATGCTCTGTCTCTCTCTGTCTCAAAAATAAACGTAAAAAAAAAATAAATAAATAAAAAAAAATTTTAAAAATAAAAAAATAAAAAAACAAAGGGAGGGGACAAAACATAAAAGACTCTTAAATATAGAGAACAGAGGGTTAAGGGGAGGGGTTGTGGGAAGGGGGAGGGGCTAAATGGGGAAGGGGCATTAAGGAATCTACTCCTGAAATCATTGTTGCACTCTATGCTAACTAACTTGGATGTAAATTAAACAATAAATAAATTTCTAAAAAATGCTGGTATCATACTCAGGGTCCAATCTGTGAGATCCCAATGGAGAGCACTTCTCTGAGAGCACCTGTTGTACAGACCCCATTTTCTTTTCATACGCCTGCCTTGCTCCGATCAGGTTTTCATCACCTCCGTGGGGGTTGTTGCTTAAATACAAGACAGGACATAAATAAGAAAACATTTAAAAGATGCCAGGCTACCTATGTTAGGCATATGTTACTCAAAAAAGCAGGAAATAGAAATGCTGAGATAGGGAGAAAGCTGCTCACTGCAGAGTCTAAGTTAATTAGAGACAGGTTTTTAAGGGATTGAAGAGAAAAAGAAAACATCACGTATTTTCAAAAGAGGAAGTAGCAAATTTTTGTTAAAAAAATCATGGTATTAGAGGAACTATGAGAATTTTACTGCAATATCTTCCCTGCTTCTACTCCTGTAATTTAGGAAATTTAATTGGATGACATTATCATTTTTGAAATGTATTTAATGGACTCTTCTGTTCAGGCAGGGAGTTGTAAAAACTTCCTCCTGACGTCTCCCGCAGACCTTCCACCTGCCCTGGGGCAGCCGTGTCAGAGGGACATCGGAGTCCTGGAAACAAGTCACCATAGGACTCGGATCCCCGGATCCTTGGGACAAATCCGATCCAGATTCCTTGATTGGAAAAGAAAACTGAGAGGCCACCTGTCCCTCAGTCCACTGGGATATGAGATTCTCTCCTGAGAAGCGATTTATTTCCTAAGGGGGAAAACTTGGCCTTTAAAGTCATATTGTCTTGGAAAGTTCCACCGTGGACAAATTCTGCCCACAGCAGCAGGTGCTCTGGAAAACGACAAGTTCCACGAGCTGCCCTTGAGCCCCTTAGGCCTGGACACTCCCTACGTGCAAACTCTTGTAAGGTAGCTGCTGTATTTTCCTAGCCAATCTAGAGCCGGAGAGCTACTCTTCTGTCTTACAATGTAAGATTGGTGTATTCTGCAGTGATGTGGCAGAAATATTTTTGAGTTGTACTCTAATTGGTTTCAAAGAAGACTGCCTATATTTTGCCTTCACCGCAACTGACGGCAAGGGCAGATCGAATGAATGGAACGATTCTACTGCGGCCGGATGCACAGGGCTGTCCTCGACATGTAGCTCCTATAAGATATTTAATATAAAATACTGAAATAAACACGTACAATTTGAGTAGATTTAATAAAGCCTTACAAAGCGCGGGCCCTATGTTAGGCAAAGCATCAGTGATGAAAGATTAAGAAATCTTAGGGCCAAGGGAAACATTACAATTTATGAAAATTTGGCTCGAGCCGTAAACTCGAGTCCCCAGACTTAAATGTCAGACAGCTTAAACTTAATTAACGTGAGTTAGAGAAAGAAACATTTAGAACATGTGTTTGTGCCCAGCTCTTGGCCATTTAATGCAAATAAAATGCGTTGGTCACGGCAATTGTCAGACTGAAAGATTGCATTCTTAAATTAAGAATTGTTTTGTTTTCTTTTTGTGTTTCTTTTCGTTTTTACAAGAGAAGTTTGTAATTTGGGCATAAAACAAATGCTAGAAGTGAAACACGCATTTGCCATCCAATAACCACTGATGACTTTCGACATTAGCCCATTGTCAATACGTCTTTAGGCAAACTGAGCTGAGTTTTTCATATGAATCTGCTCATTTTGGTGGATTCTATTTGGTAGTCGTGTCTCCCCTGGATGCCCTTGGGTACGGCAAAGGCAGTGCCAACAGCAGGACATGGTGTGCTTAATCCCACACATCTCGGATTTTCTAGAAAGTCAAATAGGCCTCCTTTGAGAGACCAGCAAAGGGTCCTGAGGCTAAACTGCTCAGGCATCTGGGATTGCTGAGTTCTGTGAAGTTACCTTGGCTCCACGAATTCACGAATTCTGTACACATTAGCTATTGCTGTGACATCAAACTGCCTCAAGCTCAATGGCTTAAAACAGCCTCCCAGGCTGGGGATTAGCCGATCTCGTCTGGTCTTGGCTCATTTCTGCGGGGCTTCCTGGAGCGTCTGTAGGTTGGCTTGCTTTCTGGTTTTAACCGCTGACAAATACAGTAAAACCTTGGGTTGCGGGTAACTTGCTCTGCAAGTGTTCCGTGAGACAAACAAACATCTCTAATGAAGTTTAACTTGATAAACAAGCAACGTCTTGCAATACGAGTAGTAGGTGACACCGAACATCACATGATCACCACTGAGCCCGTGGTTCTTGACATTTGCTTTGATATACGAATGCTTTGGATTATAAGCGTACTTCCGTAAGGAATTATGCTCGTTTGACTGTATAGTTTTACTGTACCTGTGTTGTCATTTATGCTAAGGTTGAAGGGACCAAAGGCAGTGATGCCACTGTAGATCTACAACTGTCTTTTAATACCGTCATGGTTCCCACCCTTACCCATTAGCATAATCCACCCCCGTTTCTTAGGCATGGGGAGTGTGTTGGGGTGGGAGGCAGAAGGAAGGCAGAAGAAGGCACACCCGTGTCAGCTGTGTCCTCCAAACTTTCTGGCTACAACTTCCAGGGTCTATCAGAAATCCATCAACACTTCAGCTATCCACACAGTGAGAGATTTGATCCCTCCATCCATCATCTCTGTCATTTCAATAGGAAACTGGGGAGAAAATGAGAAAAAAAAAACCCCACATGTACACGTATGTGTTTAATTCACCATTTGGTATTGAAAAGCCAAGATTGGATTTCCAAAAAAAAAAAAAAAAAAAAAAAAAAAAAAAAAAAAAAAATTCACCGTTAATCCTTTGGATTTAATAAGTTTTAAATGATAACAATCAGTATCTTTGTACCCAAGCTTTCGAGCAATGTTTTCATCAGGTCACGTCTGTTATTTTTGTTTGCATACTAACTTTATCAAGAATGGATTTTAAATTATTTATTGTATTGAGCCACCACATTCTCTGCTTGATCAAATTAGGTATTTAATGGACTTCTCATTCCAAGTCTTTCCATCAAAAAAGTTGTGTGCATGCAAAGCGATACAGAGAATAAACTGATATAAAAAAAAAAAAAGAGTTTGCAATTCATCAAAGCACACCGAGAAGAGTAGATCCCTATGTAAGCAGGTAAAGCACTGCCTCCATGCTTCCTTCTGTATAATACCTTCCTAAACCCACTTGGAACCTTACCAAGGCTTAACGCGACTATCACGGTTGCCAAGGCAATACCTCTCTCAATCAAATCTCAAAGACTATTTCAGCATCTTTTCATCTGATTAATAATTCCTTGCAGATATCCAAAATTCTTAGCCCAATTTTAGAAAATAGTTGGGGCATGCGCGCGGGCGCGCACACGCACCCACGCTCCCTCGCTCACGCGTGCGTGTTTTAAGATGGCCGACGCATGACGTTATTCAGCAATTTGCTGACACCGCTTAAAATGTAGTCGGCAACTACCTTTAGGAAAATACGGCACTGGGGTGCCTGGGCAGCTCAGCCGGGTAAGTGCTGGACTTGGGTCATGATCTCACGGTTCACGGGTTTGAGCCCCGAGTCAGACTCCGTGCTGTCAGCTTGCGATCCTCTCTCTCTCTCTCCGCCCCCCCCTACTCACACTATCTCTCTCAAAAATAAAATAAAATAAAATAAAATAAAATAAAATAAAATAAAATAAAAATATGGCGCTGTTGGACATCCGTGGTGTTTCGCAATCCTTAGTAAATCAATGATACTATGAACGTGAAGTAAATTTCTAGTAGGAGATTAATGGGTCTTTGTGAAATAGTTTAATGCTAATTCTGTCTTCCAGAACTTGTTTCTCAAGTTCATCCTCTAGTTTTCGCTGTTTATAAACAGGTATTAACTGCTGTGAGCTGCTTCCAACGGTGGTCTTATTCTAGAAATTTGTTGTTGTTGTTTAATTATAATCTTTTATCTTTGTACCCGTGTGTCTAATTCAGAGATGTTGTGAGTTGAAGGCAACACTGGGATCGGATTTCATTACTAACAGGAAGCTGAGTTTGAGGAACACCTTCTGCTCTCAAGGACCAGAGTGGAAGGTGTGAGCACATCCACCTGCCCTCCCCGATGGGGAGGCTGATAGTTGTGGGTTCATAGGTGGCAACCAAGCCTCTTGCTAAGTATTCATCACACACAGTGCCGTTTATTTCTCATGGCGACACTCTAGGAGGAACAGACTGCCCTTCCGTGGGTAGTATGGGGACTTGCAGAGGGCAATCCATTGATCTGAGGTACATAGCTAGAAAGAGCTGATGTGGCT
This sequence comes from Neofelis nebulosa, assembly GCF_028018385.1. Lineage (NCBI taxonomy): Eukaryota > Metazoa > Chordata > Mammalia > Carnivora > Felidae > Neofelis > Neofelis nebulosa. The sequence goes on along the minus strand of NC_080793.1, from coordinate 90,087,790 downwards.
TTAAAAACCACGTCTCTCAGCCCCAAATGCTAATATCTTCTAAAAGCAAAACTTCCAAGGGGTGGCTCGGTAGGTTAAGCATCCAACTCCCGCTCAGGTCATGATCTCACGGTTGGTGGGTTCGAGCCCCGCGTCGGGCTCTGTGCCGACAGCTCAGAGCCTGGAGCCTGCTCGGATTCTGCATCTCCCTCTCTCTCTGCCCCTCCCCTGCTTGTGCTCTGTCTCCCTCTCTCTCCCTCTCTCTCTCAAAAATAAACATTAAAAAAAAAAACGAAAAGCAAAACTTTCAAAAGCAAACTCTCTATTTCTCATTTTCTTTGTGAGTATAAAATTCTCGCAGGTTCGACACTGACGTCTTTTCTGGATACTCCAGAAAAGTGAACCCACAAATGGATGCATTACCTCCTTTGTTCCTACAGATGGCTGGAAAGGGGGTGGAAGCTGAGTCCGAGCCCGGAAAGCGAGTTAATGTGCACGCAGAATCCTTGTGGCTACTTTAGGTTAGAAGGTACTTTCTAAATTCTTTCTTCTCTTCTAAGTGTGGGGTCAACGTACAATAATTCAGTTATGGTGGGCGTGTAGGATGGGAAGGTCTTTTTCACTGCTCTAATGCCTGCTTGGAAGTCACTCAGAAAAGGCTTCAGTTGTCGAGCTGAGCTGAGCTTGCAGGACGGAGAATCAAGGCGCTCTGGGGGCGTCGTTCCAATAGAAGCTGGTGGAGACTCAGATCCCCCAGCCTTAGCCAAGGCCCGCTACCGGTTCTCGGCGATCTCTGATGCAGGGCTTGTTGGCCAAGACCTTTCTCTTGCACTAACGTGAGCTGCTGTCTGGCTTCTTGTGGGACCAAGAAGCAGAAAATAGGGCAAGTCAATGGGTTTGCTAGTGTAACCACCCCCCCCAACCCCCGGCCACCCTGGTGCATGTTTTTCACACCTGCTGCATTCTTACACTGAGGCGGGAAACTGTCAACAGTGGTCTCTCAACCTCCCGTTTCGTATTTCCAGGTGCATCATCGTCACTCAAGATTTATGTGCTAAGTTACTTGTGAGGGTATCGATCAATACCTGTTATTCGAAGGGAAAGTGCTACTGTCCCCTTAAGTCTTGGGGTTCCTTCTCACCTCCAGTTGCTGAGGCTGCTAAGGATTTCTTCTTACTGAGCATCTCCCACTATTCGCTGACTGTTGGGGTGAGCATCTCTGTGCTGTCACCGCATTTGCTTTCTGCCCAAACTGAGGACTGACACCACGTTTATCCCATGAAACTGAACGGTGCCTGGTAAAACACTTGAGAGGACGATAGCCAAACTTTGACCCTCCATTTTTCCATCTAAAAAATAATGGCTGACAGTGTTGAGACCTAACTCCAGAGTGAGTTAAACTCTGAGAAGAGATTTTTTTGGAGGAAAAGTGTTACAGTGGACAGATGCTTGGAGAGACTGATGTGGTCATGGCGGTCCCCTGAGGGGTGGGCCAGGAGCGGGCAGAGTGGCACCTGGGGTGCTGACTTCTGCAATGATGGCAGATGTCGTGTCTCCTGGAAATGAGGCTCTGGGAGGAAGAGGCAGGTGGGTAACAGAGAAGTCCTGGAGACCGTGAAGCTGTTGACAGTGCCCGGGGGACGTGTTTGATTGACAGATGAAAAAAGCGTGAGTCACAGAAACCATGTTTTTAATTAATGTTTATTTATTTTTGAGATAGAGACAAAACATGAGTGGGGGAGGGGCAGAGAGAGAGAGCCACAGAATCTGAAGCAGGCTCCAGGCTCTGAGCCATCAGCACAGAGCCCGATGCGGGGCTCGAACTCACGAATCTTGAGATTGTGACCTGAGCCGAAGTCGGATACTTAACCGACTGAGCCATCCAGGGGCCCCAGAAACCATCTTTGGTGAAGAATTCCTTGTTTAAAAAAATGTTACAGGATGACAATGAGGGTCTAGAAGAGCCAGATCAGTAACCAAAATTTCTATCACCATCCTTGGAAGTTTGGACAGAAAACTAAGCTCCAGATCGCAAGTAACAGTAATACAGGGAAGTATAAATATTATGAATGTCATGCTCATCTAAATAAGCTTTTTGTGGAGAACTGTGCAAAATGGTGATATATGTAGTACTTCATAAAATCACATAAGTACTGTTTATTTAAACGTATAGAACAACCTGAGCTAATCATAAAATATAATTTGCTTTTCGGGAAATTTAGAGAAGACAAACCACATTGGCCCAGAGAAGGGATATAATTGAGCTTTATTTTTATTTTTATTTCTTAGTTTATTTATTTATTTTGAGAGAGAGAGAGAGAGAGAGAGAGCATGAGCAGGGGAGGGGCAAAGAGAGAGAATGAGAGAGAGAGAATCCCAAGAAGGCTCCACATTGTAAGCATGGAGCCCAACGTGGGGCTCGAACCCATGAACCATAAGATCATGACCTGCGATGAAATCAAGAGTCGGACGCTTAACCGAATGAGCCACCCAGAGAACCCTGGATTTTAGATGAACAAGGGCACGTATTCTATATGTCAAAGATGAACGCTTCAACAACTTTCAGTGGTGATTAGCATACATTGTGGAACAATGAAAAGAATAGGAAAAAATACCGAAGGTCTTGGGGCACCTGGGTGGCTCATTTGCCCAACTTGGGCTCAGGTCATGATCTCGCAGTTCATGAGTTCGAGCCACGCGTCGGGCTCTGTGCTGACAGCTCAGAGCCTGGATCCTGCTTCGGATTCTGTGTCTCTCTCCCTCTCTGCCCCTCCCCTCCTCATGCTCTGTCTCTTTGTCCCTCTCTCAAAAATAAATAAATGTTAAACAAGAATAAAAAAGAAAGAAATACTGATGGTCGTAAGGGTGCAATATCATCTTGGGCTCTATTGGTTGATGTTACCTGTGTGGAATTAACCAATATTGTCATCTGATTTTAAAGGCAGATAAAGTTTTACTGTAAAGGCTACCATCAGGCATGGCAAAGAGAGTTACGTCTCATGAAGTTCACAGGCTCTTGTCCGCAGGATTCTCAAGGCTGATTCCATACGGTTGGCTTAGGTTGACCCTAAACAACTTGAACGAGCCCAGAGAAGGAGGGTGTTGTGACATGAGTCACAACATCCGTCACGGATGCTCATATGCACTTGAACGCTGCAGGAACAAAAATACAACCATCGTCCCACCCTGGTTCTTTGCCCGATCTTGTTCCCTCTGGAGCCTCATGATTGACAGGAGTGAACATCTGTATTCAAGCCCCGTCGGGACGTGCCGAATGCTCCTAGTTGAACATCATACATATGCTATGCTCTCTTACATCTTTAATCTATTTCATATTTTATATGAGATTTTCAAGGATAAATATTTTATTAGCATTAGAGCCTAAAATTTGCTCACTAACTTTAAAGTTTCTTATACTGGGAATATATTAATACGAATTTCTTTAATCAGGCCAAATGTCCAACGTGCAGGAGTAGTGTTATCACCCTGCAAATGTCTTTCAACTGTATTCTTTGGAAAATATTTCTCGGCATCGCGCTGAAATCCAGCCCTGCGTGTTAGAGGAACGTAGGTTCACAGGGCTTGTCAGCCATGGGAAACCCTTTGGTACATGCCCTGGCTTTTCCTCTGTTACCTCGTGGCAAAGTTGGTCCCTCTCTAGCTGCAGGGACTATGAGCTGGTTTGGGATTTTGTGTGTGTGTGTGCACAAGCCCGTGTGTATGTGTGTGTGTGTGTGAGAGAGAGAGAGAGAGAGAGAGAGAGAGAGAGAGATGGGAGAGGCATTGGTTTTCTTTTCCAGGTCGTTTTCACAGTGGGATGAAATCCTTTATCTATTATGTCCACACCTCCTGGCTGAGAGAAGGTGGTTTTGTTAAGGTATTATTTATGTCTTACAAAAAAAAAAAGGAAAAGAAGAAAAGACTCTGTTAAGGCCTAGAATCTGTAGGAGAGATTCCAATTAACAGCTTCGTCTGCCTTAACTAACTCCCCTTTCCCTCACTTGCCTTTCTCCCGCACCCACCGGCTTTCTGGTCCTTTCCATCTTTAGAATATTGGTTTGGAAGGTGTCCATGGGGCCACGGGCTGGGAGATCACCGGCGAGGACTGTCATGTGCTCAGCTGGCCGGCAGGACGTCTGTCTTTAGGCGTCTGCCCCTGTAACTTGGCGGAACCTCTGAAGAGCCTCACGGATACGCACAACCACCCTCCCTGGCCGGCAGGTGCCTGCTGCCCGGATGAGGACACAGGGTGGATTCTGCGCTGGGCTGGCTCGCTTTCTGAGACCTCTGCCTTTGTTGTTAGGACGGCCTTGCTTTCCAGGTGCGTCCTCCTCATTTTTCTGATCCCTTTTAAGGAAAATTCAAACATCTCTAGACTTATTCCTAAAGACTCCCATGTGAATATATAATTACCTAGGTCGCAGTATTTGTTCACCATATTTCTTTTTTTTTTTTTTAAATGTTTATTCTTGAGAGAGAGAGACAGAGTGAGAGTGGGAGGGGCAGAGTGAGAGGGAGACGCAGAATCTGAAGCAGGTTCCAGGCTCCCAGCTGTCAGCAGAGAGCGCGACGCGGAGCTCGAACTCGCGAACCGTGAGATCGTGACCGGATACTCAACCGACAGAGCCACCCAAGCGCTCCTCACATTTCCTTTCACGAAAAATCTGATGTGTCTTCAATCACGGTGGCTGTGGTTGTGTGGTCTTCTCAGAGGAGATGCCAGGATGGGACTAAACATGCAAGAGGTTTGCCGAGTGAATGTCTGTGAAGGATAAAAAGGAGGAGGTAGCCACCAGACCACGGTGGAGTCTGACCCTGGGAAAGGCTGGCGGAGGAGGAAGAGGCCGGAACAGTATGAGTCTCGGAGGGCAGTGCAGTCCTACGGAATTTGGGCCAGGCCAACGAGGAGTCCGGAAGCCAAAGCTACAGGTAGGAGGCCCCCGACTGGGCAGGAATGGGCACGCGTTGGAGCCTCGATGCCGATCACGGGCTGTGCGCAGCTGGCCTGGCCGCCGTCAGGGTGGTGGACCCACAGGGCACCTGCAGAAGGTCCTGCCCACAGCAGATCTGAGCAGCCACCACGTCCCTGACTCCCACTCCTCCCCAGAGGCAGCCAGTGGCCTGATCTTAGGTGGAACTTTGCGTACATGGACTCGTCCGGGACGAACTGATGTAGAAGCCTCCTTCTACTCAAGGTATTATTTTTGAGATCCATCCATGTTGTGCTTAGTGTTAGGTGTTTGCTTCAATCCTTGATTTGGAGTTTAATTACAGTGACCGTATCTGGTGCGCAAGCTTTCTGGACAAGATAAGCAGAAGGCGTCATTGATAAGTGGCACCAAGGACGACAGAGCTGCCGGAACTGTCCAGTCTGGTTGGAAAGGCTCTGCCCACTGTGTGAAGCCCTCTCATTTTGTGCCTTGCCGACAAAGATAAAGGGCAAAGCTCCTGAAGAATGCAAAAATTATGCAGTTCACAGAGCAGGACAAACAATAAGAAAAGGAATTAAGCCATATTTTGGGGCCAAGTCAGACGCGACTCCCTCAGACGCAGGCAAAAAAGAGCTATTTTGAAGGCTTGCAAATGTGAATCCCTGCCTACCTCATAACTGTTTCTAGGAAGACCATTCTAGCGCCTGCCAGAATGTAGAGTCGTGACATCGTCTTCTTCCTATAAGAAAAATCTAGTCGTTCTTGTCCCAGATTGTCTCTACTCTCTTCTGAACTTGTGGGTTTGGGTCAATGTTCACGTCTTTATTTTTACCCCCAAAGTGTCATGAATCAAATGGAAGTTGTCTCTTAGCATCAAAGAGGTTGCTCATGATATTTTAAGTATTTAAGTGTTTGCCATTAATGGATGTGTGTACTTATCCAGTTTTTCCCTGTGTATATTTATGATGTATATTTAGTACTTGTGTGAATGTCCCAAACAATGTTCAAGTGGGATCCTGGACTTTCCCTTCGTTACACCTTCCACACTGATAGTAACTGGCCCTCCCTGGATTGTGTTCACTCCGTGGCCAAAATGGAAGTTCCCTATGGGTGGGACCATTTCTTCCCGGTTCATCATTACATCTACCCACGGCCGAGCACAGGGCCAGGTACAGAGTACGGGGTCTGTACATATTTGAGCGAATGAATGAAATCAATCTTTTTATAAAAAAAAAAAAACATTTTAATGTTTATTTTTGAGAGAGAGAGAGAGAGAGAGCATGAGCAGGGGAGGGGCAGAGAGAGAGGGAGACACAGAATCGGAAGCAGGCTCCAGGCTCCGAGCTGCCAGCACAGAGCTCAACGCCGGGCTTGAACTCACAAACTGCAAGATCGTGACCTGAGCCGAAGCTGGACGTCCAACCGACTGGGCCACCCAGGCGCCCCACAAAATCAATCTTAATAAGGGGACTAAAGAGATCAGAGTCAGAGAGCACAGCAGCGCAATGACTTTTGATCCGTCCACCTCGGTTTGGAGCAGTTTCTGGGCAAACTGTTGACTTAATGGAGCATGAAGGGACAATAAATGAATCGTCTGTTCTGTACCCGTTGGCCAAGGACAACCGGAGTGGCCGTTCCTGCTATGAGTAGATTATTGCAGGGCCTTCCCGTGGGGAAAGGACCCGTATCGAGAATTGGGAATCAGACAGGCGTGGCCCGTTCTTGCCTCTTCCACTCACCACGACATGACCTTCAGGCTTGGGCTGACTCATCTGCGAGGTGGGATAATAGCAGTCCCCGTGTCACAGAGTGTAGGAAGACCTGGGGAAAAAATCAAGACGGTGACGTGCATACGGAGAGCTTAGCACGTGTGAAGCAGGCTTACCATTATTTCTGGAAAACCATTCCCGAGAAATAAAGAGCTGTCGTGTCAGGGAGGGGAGCGAACTCGCGCCGTTCCGGGTACAAGTCAAAATATGACTTAGGAAGCACCAGGTCTCCGTGGTAACTTCATTCCACTAGCTGTCTAGTTTGTTTCTAAACAGTTCCAAAAACTTTTATTTTTTCCCAGAGAGACCTAAATAGATGATTCAAGTTAATATTCTTGACTCAGATGCCTGCAGATTCTCCCAGGGGACCAGCTGCTCCTTGGAAACAAATTTTGAACTTTGGAGCTGCTCAGTCCTTTGGGTCACCAAAGTGTTCTTTCCTGTCCTTGGGCAGTAATTTATCAAGTTGCTCTCAAGTGCCTTAAAGAGCCTTACAACCCAAGGCTTATGCGTTTCGGATTTATGCATTTCATTCTAGACTCCCAGCCCCCCGCCCCCCCACCCCCGTCACACACACACAATTGACCCTACCCCTGAATATCATGTGTCAAAGTGTAATGGTTATTTTAGTGGCTGTATAGCTGATAACAAAGTCCGCGTGAGACAGAAAAAATAGCAGATCTAAGAGAACAAGGTTGATAGTTAAATGCATAACAAACTCTGTTCGTTCTTTAAGGTTTTGATACAATTGTAGGTGCTGCTGAGTTGGTAGGAACATAAAAGGGAGACGCTGTAGCTTCACAATCGACGTGTTTGCTGCACGCTGCGTTTTTACGCGCACATGGGCTGCCTCAAAAATAATGGATTTTATATCCTTTCTCCCATTATAACCTCAGAGCGCGAGTATTCATTCCGTTTCGCTTTGTCCTGTTTGCTTTATTTCCAGAATAACGACTAAGTTCAGCTGCATGAATCTGGGCGTGACTTCGCTGCAGGCCCCTGGTATAGGCTCTCTCACGAGCTGTGGGCAGGCCGGGGGCCCTGCCACAGTCACAGCTGAAGCATCTGTGTCCGCCCGTCCCGCATGTCATGATGCTAGGCCGCAGAGGGGTCTGCTTCTGAGCTCGCTCCGGGGACCTCCCCCAGGGCCAGCAAAGAAGGCCCACGGTTAGACGTCCCTGGCTTCTTGTGACGGACCGTCAGAAGGGACACCCAACTCGCTTCGGCTGTATCCTGGTTGTGCAAGTGAGGCGGCCCGGCTCACACTCAGGGGGAGGAGACTGCACAAGGGGTGGGGGGAGTCCTGGGAAACGGGGAAGGTTGGGAGTCGTCCCCAGCGGCTGCTCGCCACAATTCCCATGCATTTTTCCCGACGGATTTTGCATTTTACTGCCAATCTGACATCCAGTGCCCAAGTTTTCAATGTCTCTTAGGTATTGATCCTACATAGAAGGATCTCTGGCTAACTTAAAAAGGAACACAAGGGGCGCCTGGGTGGCTCAGTTGGTTAAGCATCCGACTCTGGCTCAGGTCATGATCTCTCACCGTTTGTGAGTTCGAGTCCCTCGTCAGGCTCTGTGCCGACAGCTCAGAGCCTGGAGCCTGCTTGGGATTCTGCGTCTCCCTCTCTCTCTGCCCCACCCCACTCGCTCTCTGTTTGTCTCTCTCTTTCTGGAAAAAATAAAACAACCATAAAAAATTAAAAATAAATAAGTAAATAAGTAAAGAGAGACACAAAATTTCCCAGAGCTAGGCAAATTTGCAGGATAATAAAATTGATTGGGGTGACTGCCACGGGAACGTGTTGGGTCTATTATTTGTGTGTACGTGTGTTTTGTTTCATTCTGTTGTTGCTGTCGTTTTCCAGAAGGAGCTCGACTCTATTTCTTATCAACATCTATATTCACATTAGCTAGGAAATAATCCATTTACCCTTAACATTCTACTTTTAATTCTTTCTATAGACATTTAATTAAGCACGCATAGTTGAGGCTGAAAGACAATGTGGAGAATCCAGTTTCTACGGATTATTTTTATTTAAATAGGGGACGTTAATAATATACTGTAAAGAGAGAACAGGATAAATCCTGATAAAAGTTTTCCGGCCGCTACCATTTTTTTGTGTAAGCAAATTCAGAGAAAAACGTGAGGTCTGAGCTTGGTAAGCCCACGTCTAAATCCTGGTTCTGACGCTCCCAATGGATGAAAATGACCCTACCCCACAGATCGTTTCTGCAAAAATCAGGCTTCGGGACAATGAGCAATGGAAAAAGTTCCCAGGGCAGCAGAAGAAATTAACTGGAAAAGTATTAGACAACTTACAGATCAATGAGAAGGCTGGAGCCTAGGTGTAGGGTGCTTGCTGAATTGCTGGGACCTCAGCCAATGTCCTCCCCCACCCCCACCCCCGTCCATGGGCAGCCTGTTTGCGCCTAGGTGGCCTAGGCAGGGGTGGGGCAGGGGGCGCGGCAGGTGTCGTGCTGCCTGCTGGACGCTCAGGCCCCTGCCCTGCCCCAGCGTGAATTCTGAGTGCTCTGTGATCCTGTGCTTCAGAAGCATGCAACTGACAGCACGTCACTTCAGGGACTGGGGGGAACCCGTGGCTTCCGTTAGACTCTTGGGGGTTCACACAGCTTTGGGGTCCACAGGCAAACGATGACGGTTCACCTACCGCACAGCAACAGAAAACAAAATTCCACCCCGTGATGCCAGGGAAAAAGGAGACGAAACGGGGGTGGGGGGGGGTGGGGGGGACCATTTGTAATGCAATCCTGGTAAGTTATAAAAAGAGCATCGCCTAATTAATGGTCTCCATATGCCTGAAGACAAAATGTATAAACAGAGGGCACAGGTCAGAAGAGAAACCAAAATAAGATGCCAAGGAATAGGGACTCCTGGTTTCTCCAGCTCTGTCCTGGGAGGGGGCCCTGGCAGGGTCTGAGCCCTAGTGCAGAGCTGGCCAGTTCCCCCAGGGGAGGTGTCTGCTTGGAGAGCTCGGGTTAGAAAACCATTCAAGCCCCCCCTCCCCACCCCCCCACCCCCCCCACCCCCCCGCCCCAGCGTGTCTGGGTCACAAGCACACTTGTGAGGACCACATGGTCCGGGTCAGATCTGTTCACCAGCAGGCGAGGCTGAGGGAGGACTGGGAGGGCCCAGGGGCCCTTGTCTTCTACTTATCATGACTTTGCCAACATGGACTTCCTTGGACGAAGTCAATGAAGGAGGTCTCCCGCCTCTGCCTGGATCCAGGCACTACATTTTAGAATAATTAGAAATACCAGCAGTGACACCAGAGTAGCTGGAATGATTTCTACTGGAGAAAACATGGCGGAGAAGAAAGGATCTGTTTATTCTCTAACGTCTACCGGAAAGGCCACAGATTAGCTTAAAATGAAAATCTGTGCACACACACCTACACAAACCCACACCCCACCACGCACCCATGCATACTTGATACAAACACACAGACACACACGTGCTCATCCTCTGCCCCCTCCTTGACTGAACACTCCAGACTCAACTGGTGTGACCTTTCTGGACTGCCCTCAGGTTCTGTGTGTTTACATTGTCTTCTGCGTTGACTTCTGGAAGGAACCCTGTCAGTGTCCATCTCCTCAGGGGAAAGAAGGCCTGTTGGGTCACAGGGCATGTGGTGTTCAGCCTCCACGTGTGCGGGTGAGCCCACAGTTCCTGGCCCCCTGGAGGCATCAGGAGGGATCTGTCAGAGGGGTTAGTGAGGAAGGTCACTGCCATGACTGCCCTCTGAGCTGGCTTCTCTGAGAAGGGCACAGGAGCGATGTCCCCTCAGCTTAACACACGGAACAACCTTCCTGGGTCCAAGCAGGTGACAGACATCAGCCTCTCTGCCACCAGGGCCTGCTCCTGCATTCATTACATGACCAGATAGCTAGCTTTTCCCTGGAAAATCTTTCTAGGTGACTCCTAGCCTTTAAAAAAAAGACACATGTCATCAGGGCCAAGGATTCTCTCTCTCTGTCTCTCTCATGATGACATTGTGACTGTTTTAGCAACTACCCAGCTTGTTAGAAAAATCTAGACAGACAGAGGCAGGTGACCAGCGCGGCTAACCTCAATTCCTACCTCCCACGGCATCCCATTTGTCCCGAGGCAGATAGGACGTCACACAGCAGATGGCCACGGGTAAGAACAGAAGGCGGAGAAACAGAGCGAGGCCGACAACTCCTTAACCTGACATGTGGCCCTAAAAGGAGAGGCTGGCGTCACTGAGTGACTGGAAAGTCCTGCTTAGTGCCCATCACATTTGTCAATCTCTGTGAAAGTCATTGCCAAGTTTGACTGGTTATAGAACTCAGTCTATGAAGGAAAGAACTTCAGACTTGACCTTTGGAGCCCAAAGAGACGTTCCCCAAAACATCTTACAGTGTGTTTGCAACAGCACAGTGGTTAGGAGACAGAAACAACGGAAATGGAAATATACATATTTGTGTTCCTTTATGTTGTCATAGGGAAAATGCCCTGCAACTCTGGTCTTCTTAGCACAGTGGTGTCTTTTTTTTTTTTTTTTAATGTTTATTTATTTTTGAGAGAGCATGAGCAGGGGAGGGGCAGAGAGAGGGAGACAAAGGATCCGAAGCAGGCTCCAGGCTCCGAGCCATCAGCATTGAGCTCGACATAGGGCTCAAACTCACGAACCTCGAGGTCATGACTTGAACTGAAATCAGACGCTGAACAGACTGAGCCACCCAGGTGCCCCCTAGAACAGCGGTGTCTTAATGTGAGTGCGTCAAAAGACCGAACTTCACATTCTTCCCTTTATAAGACAGTGTTTCCTGGTAATAATTACTTCTAAAATACCAGGAAATATGATTTACATGAAATTAATGAGAAATGCGTCATGCTCTAAAACATAAAGGAATATGTTTCCTCTTACAACCTCAAATGGTTTTATTAACAAAAAGTTTAAAGAAGATGACTCATACGTGGTTATATAATATTTGGTTCAAAATTGTTTGCAAAATGTCAGGCACTAAATTGAATAAAGTTCTACCTGCTGAAAGCTATCTGCAACCATTGGATGGTTTTAAACACTTATAAATTCTGCAACAGAGATTACAGAACTAATTAAATCAGAAATTCATTCCCCAGATACCACCAGAAAGCTGAGTGTAATTTATATCCACTTTTAGGCATGTCATATATAATATCCTATGAGTTAGCTCCTAACCATTATTTGCATAAAATTTCATGACCATCTAGCTATTTAACATGCTCAAAATTGGTACATTGGAAAACTAATTCTATCTCTCTACACACTGTTGGAAGCAAAATATATTTGACTACTTTTAATTAATATTTTATAAATATGAGGAAAGTGACTGTGCTAGGCTTTCATGGTGAAATCACAGCTTTACATGATACGTATTGACTAAAGACTCATTGCTTCTCAGACTCAGTCAGAACACAATAGATCATCTCAAATCACAGTTAGTCCAACCGCTATTTGTCTTTGCAGAGTAAACGCAGTGCAAATCAGCAAACCTTAAGAATTGTGTGTGAAGACGACGATAGAACAATCTATTTTCATATTATAATTGATTTGCACACATCGATGCAGCAGGTGGCATTTCTGTTTAATAATTGTGTCTTTAAGACTGTTTTACTTTGAAGAAATAGCTATAAAGAAAGAAAGACTGACAAAGACAGGAAGGCAGGAAGGAAGGAAAGGAAAACACAGAAAAATGAAAAAAAAAAAAAAACAAACCCAAAAGGAAGCCAGCTTTGTGGAGTCTTTCACGACAGTGAAGAATGATCTCATTTACTCTCGGGTTGTTATTCTGCACAGACAGAGGCAACCATTCACTTTGGTTCTGTACATATGCTAAACTTGGCCAGACAGTGTTCCTGGTGTGCACTTGGGAGGTATGAAGAATACGCCTGTCATCATGTCTTCTATGTGACGCCTGGGAGCCATGTTCACAAGCCTCAAGGGCAGGAGAGCTCAGTTCTTCTTGCACATAGTATAGATTTATCAAATGCCATTTTTGATGTCAAATGACCCTACTTCTCATGTCTGATAAAGATGATTCATCATCAGGGGCGTCTCAGTGGCTCAGTTGGATTGGCTCAGGTCATGATCTCCCGGTCTGTGAGTTCGAGTCCCACGTGGGGCTCTGTGCTGACAGCTCAGAGCCTGGAGCCTGCTTCGGATTCTGTGTCTCCCTCGCTCTCTCTGTCCCTCGCCCTCTCGTGCTCCGTCTCTCTCTCAAAAATAAATAAATGTTCAAAAAATTTAAAGAAAGAGATGATTAATCATGAGATCCTTAAACTCTCCACATTGTACATATGAAACAATTCAGGCTTATTTGACCCGAAACAAGTGACCAGTAAAGGGACACACTGCCGTAGCGTGCCTTCTGATACCGTGTACTGAGCAGGACGTATCACTTTTGTGTCGTTGCTTCCAACACGCACAACGTCTTGACAATCATGAGGAGACATCTGACAGTCACCAAACGAGGGACACTCCGCAGAATGACTGACCTGCAATCTTTACAAATGTCAAGGTCAAGAAAGACAAATAACAGGCAGACGAGCTATTCTGAATGGAGGGAAAATGAAAGAATGACAACCTGTGACCTCGTGCTGGGTCCTGGACAGGGAAACAAATCCTTACGCAGGACACCGTTGGTGCCGTTGACATCATCGGGCTAAGGATTGTGAGTCAGACAACGAATGGTGTTGTGTCGAGTTAGACATTCTGATTTTGGTCCTTGTATGGTGTGAGGTGAGAGGATGGCTTGCGCTCTTTGGAAATACAGACTAAAGGGGAAAGGACACACGCCGTGTGCAGGGAACAGACGTGGAACAGCAGCTGTGTGAGCGTGCAGCCCAGCGCTTACCCAGGGCGCCCAGAGGAAGAGAGGGCACTTTAGCCATGCGATTATTTTAGAGGGAAGGACTGTGTGTCTGAGTTTGTTTCTTCCTTTGCGCTGATCCCCGTAGCGACACCAAGTGACGACTCTAATATGTGTCTTGACAAGACAGCTGTTACCACTTCCTAAGAACCAAGTTCCTCCTCCCGTGTGCCTCACTGACTTTGGTTCTTAGATGCTCATTTCTAAGGACCAGAACCCGTTTCAACATGTTTCAAGCACAAAGTAGAATCCGGTTTTCTGATAAACCACAGGTTAACGTTTCCTCAGACAAACTTGTAACGTAATGTGAATTTGTGTCACGTAATTTCAATGATCGAAGGCAACATGTTAGTAGTTGTATTAAATGATAACCTTCTAAAAAAAACGAAGGGGCAAATCATGACTCATATAAACACAAAATACACACGAGTCCAAGATTTTATTTAGCACAAGGGAGCCGGCAAAATGTTACAAGTACCTAAAAGGAGAACTCGAAACACACACACACACATTTACACAGGTCACCAGGAATGCTAAAATAAATGTATACAACAGACGCAAACCTGCTCCGTATCCACATGCCAATCCTCAATTGCATTTCTAGGGACAGATTTGCATTTCTAAGGAGAAGAATACTTACATTACTATAAAAATTGTACAACTTGCAGCGTTATAAAATAGCAGAATCAAAGACAGAGGTAACTGGGAATGTGTTAGACATGACACCCGGTAATCTTTTCTTCCCATTTCAGAGTCTTTCTCAATTTTTCACAACAGCTGCTCTTGGGAACTATCAGCATTCTGGAATCATTATTCCGTGAACCGTCCATAGATCCGTATTTGCTTCATCACCTCGCGGACTTTGCTCAAAAGACGTAAAAACAGCTTTTGGAATCCAAACAGCTTACTCTGGAAACCTGTTCACCTCAACAGGCAAAGACGGTTTTTCTAATTTTCGTCTACTTATTTTTACTTACAGCATTTGTAAAGCTGGTATTTCTGGCTTATCACTGAAGACATCCTAAGAATTTCACTTCACTTTGATTCATTGAAGTCAAAGCCTACAGTAAATTTTGGTAAATGATTGAACGACCCCAAAAGACAACGGTAAGAGTAAATAATCGAGGCTAGTATTTTGGTCAAATGTAACTCAGGGGACGATGTCATTCTGTCAGTTTTACTGGGTAGGAGTTGGAGCCCTGGCCCTGGAGCGTGACTCAAACTAGGTACTTGTAGCTTGCAGTGATCGTGGTTAAATCTCTTCCCTTGCCAAGCCTCCCTTCGCCATCTGCAAAGTGGGTGTAAGGGCCAGACTGTGTCAGAGAGGGGCTCTAAGCAATAAAATTGTCAATATGCAGGGGTGGCAATAGGTCTAAAGTTAATATTATTACTGAGTGACATGTGAAGCTGGCAGGGCCTCGGATGGCCCGACCCCAAGCCCCGCTCTGCACCTGTGGGTAAGGTGCCCCCCAGCAAAATCCCCCTCATCCAGTAGGCCAGACAAGCTGGAGGCTTCTGCCTGAGTAGCAGGTACCAGCCCCCCACCAGACTGCGCGATCGTTCAAATCAGCCCATCTCATCCTCCTGTGGGAACTGGGGGTAGCCCCACCCGCTTGTCCCCACCAAGCTGCACCACCCCCCCCAGCCTGCTGGCTCTGTCTGCTCTCGAGGCCACATCCCGTGTGGCCCCGAGTGCTGTGTGCCCTGCCGTCCCCTGCCCAGGCTGTGAGCATGTGTGGCTACCAAGCTGTTGTCAAAGAGGAGATGATTGGGGCGCCTGGGTGGCTCGGTCGGTTAAGCGGCCGACTTCGGCTCAGGTCACGATCTCACAGTCCGTGGGTTCGAGCCCCGCGTCGGGCTCTGTACTGACGGCTCGGAGCCCGGAGCCTGTTTCGGATTCTGTGTCTCCCTCTCTCTGTGACCCTCCCCCGTTCATGCTCTGTCTCTCTCTGTCTCAAAAAGAAATAAACGTTAAAAAAAATTAAAAAAAAAAAAAAAAGAGGAGATGATTAAAACAGCATGGCCCGTGACAGGTGCTCAACAAATGATTGCTTTTATTGTATCTAGAAATGTCATCGTCCCTGGTGCTGTGCAACGTAGATTTCAGCCTGGCGTGTAGCTCATTAGCAGTAAATAAATTCACTTTGAAATAACAGTGGGATGACATTTTAATATTTTAATCTGAGCTCCAGCTGATTGCCGCAAAACACTCTGAGTTTCCTGAGACTCAGGAAGTCTAGATTTCATGTGCAATCTTCTGATATTTAGATTTTGACTGCAAATTTAAGAAAATGAATCTAATCCCCCCTGGGGCAAACAAAGCACGCTTGGGGGGCCTTTAAGGGCCTGGAAATTTTCTGTTAGTGAACTAAAACCTCAGATGCTCAGGTGCCGTAGGGCAAATGCCAATTAAAAAAATGTTTTGGTTGCCCCCAGTGCAAACGAGAGAAGAAGAACGTTCTCCCTCCCTTTTCCGAGAACGTTTACTTTAGAAACTTGTAATTATAAATCCTTGCTCTCCGCTTTCGAGACGTACGTAAATCCTCTTAATGCCTACATAAGCTTCTTGCTAAATGACAACCCAAAGAAGTTTTTCTCAGGTACCTGGGGGCCATCTGTAAAATGTAACCCGCAAGGAAGATCATGTCCCATCTCCCTGTCCCCGGGAGAGGACAGGAGACCAACTGAACTGCTTGGCTGAGTGTTAAAACCATCTCTTTTCATCAAGGCGCGAGAAGTTTAGTTTTCCTCTGTGTAAAGACAACCAGCTAACAACACGGAGGGCCACTCGGACCGCCAGGGTATGTGGGATAGACTACGTGTGGCCAGCGGTGCTGTCCAGCTCTTGTCCTGGAAGGGCTTATCCTTTACCCGGAGATTATGCACATAGTAGGGTCGTAGTGGCCCTATTCTCTGGAACAGTGAGGTTTCCTACTGTCTTGGTAATTTTTAACAGCGGCCCACGGCGTGTAGCTCAATGCTTACTCAATAAGAAGGATGCTTTCTTTTTCTTCTGCTTTGTGAGAGGTTTTCTCGGCCGAGAAGAAGTTCTGTTTCTCATTGTTTCTCCCACAGTGCCTCTCCCCCGCCTACTTTCCAAAGGCCAGGAACCAGGGTTCACCAGGTAAAGCAAGGCCCTTTCGGTGGTCCTTACGGAAAGTCCCAGCGGACTTTCCTTAGCGATGGCTGTAAGATAATGCATCTCGCTGAGGTGTGGACACCTGTGCTTGTTACACTGCTTGCTCTCTTTTTTGGTTTTCAGTCTCCGAGCTGTGCCCTCAGCTGGACGCCGCTGTGGACAAAGCAGTCAGGAGGACGCCCGTGTTCTTCTGACCTGCAAGTGGGGGTCACACGTTCCGTCCCAGACAGAAACCGTCCTTAACAACACTCTCCTCCTCCTGCAGAACATCGCCTCCTTGCTTCCCGAGCCTGTCCTCCAACAGGCTATGAAGTCTCTTCGGCTAATTACTCCCTTCTAGACGTGGCCGTTCTCCTTCTCTCTCCTCTTTGCCAGTCTGTCTCTCTTGCCTGCTGCTGACATCTAGCCTCCACGTTTTCAAGATCCTTCCCTCTCTCGATGGCTTTATGCCCCAAAGCTCTAAGAACTCTCCTTTTTATTAAATATGTCGGCCTGGATCATAAATGGGTTCGAGCTAAGAACTAACTTCACACAACTGCGTGTGCCAACCTCATCGGCAAGCCCTCCAATCTGTGCCCCGCCACAACGGGGGGACCAGCAGCTTTACAGGCCACCCCGCCTTCTCCCCCACTTCCTCCTCTGGTTAAAACCACTAGGCTTCCTTCCTTCCCGATGCTCCCCCCCTCAGCATTCTTTTTATACGAAAGATCACGTTCACCGACCTCGTTTTCTTATTTTTCTCATTCACTCCCAACGATAGACGTTTACTTTTCCGAGGCCAGAAAAAACCCCGTTTCTCCGTATTTCCCAGATTCCAAAATACCGTCACACAGAAGATGCAGGATAGAAGAAATAGGTTTTTGGTAAAAATCAGAAAATAAACATTACTGCATCGAAATGCAAGTTGTATTGAAGAAGAATCCCGTCTTCCGAAACACTAAATTGTGGAGGTTGTACTTGATCGTCATGAAAACACGTTATTTTTCTTTTACTCACCAATCAATAGTTAGCAGTCTATGGAATTAGGTATCTCATCTCCACTTTCAAGGTAGAGCAGAAGCCCACAAAAATTTTTAAAAGGATTTAACTTTTTTTTAATTTATTATTTTTGAGAGAGAGAAAGAGAGAGAGAGAGCACATGAGCACGAAGGGGCAAGTGGGGGTGGCGGAGAGAGGATCTCAAGGGGGCTCTGTACTGATAACAGAGAACCCGCCGTGGAGCTCAAACCCACGAGATCATGGCCTGGACTGAAGCCAGATGCTTAACCGACTGAGCCACCCCGGCATCCCTGAAAAGATATTCAAATTAAGAATCTTAGACATCAGAAAAAGGAGATCATAGTCCTATATTCCAAGGGGAGGCAGGGAAACCACGCCTGTCTGGCCCAGTGAATGTATGACTTGGCCACTGTGTCCCATCGCTCTCTGGGGCGTGGCCATTTGAGCGGGGGATGAGTCCGAACTCTGGTGGCTCACCGCTTACCCAGACAGGGCAGGTCGGTAGTTTCAAGTGGGGCCCTGTGCTGTAGGTGGAAGCAGGTGCGTCTGGGGCAGACCTAGGCTGTGGGCTGGCCTGCACGTGGGACAGGCTGTGGGGGAGCTGCCCGAGGGCGCGACTTGCCTTTTTCTTCTTCCCATCCAGAGGTGTGACTGCAACCCTCTTCCTTGATTCTTAAGCCCGACTAGAAGCCGTGTGTGTTCAGAAAAATGCTAAAAAAGTCAACGATCAGAGCATTAGGTTACTTCTTATACAGACGGGCCTCGCTGGCACTGGTTCTGGTGGCTTCCGTGGAACCCTCCTGTGTTCTTCTTCAGGTTAGGCTCCCACCTGCACTTGCCATGGTCACCTGCACTGCACAGAAAGGCCATCAGAAGGCCATCAAGCAAACCGCTGTTGGGTGTTCTGTATTTAAATGACACCGCCCCTGTGTGGGGGGGTGCTGGGCTGGACCCCTACA